>NC_091815.1:2345011-2970011 GCF_041296235.1 Equus asinus | reverse complement strand
GCACACAGTTCTTCAGAACCATCTCATCCCAGTCTGATTACTCCCCCTTTCCAGGTAGGATAGTTTTCGTCGTTATGTATTTCTTGTCGGTTTCTAACTTTTGCCTCAAACTTGAAAAGGTCTGCTACCTTCCCTCTAGACACTGGTTTCTTTCCTTTCGGATTAATCTGGGTTTTCTCTCTTATCTTTTGTGGATGAGGCCAAATGGGTGGACTTTCCCAAGAGAAAGTGCCGGAGGCCCTCCCAAGATGACTTCCCAGGCAATCCTCTGATGTACAATGATCATGTCATCTCCTAGCAGTCTGACAATTCCACTTTGGCAGGTCACATGTTGTCCTTCATTCATTATTTGGGGAAGTGTTCCTGATGCGTTCATAGATTGTAATATTCCCACGGTTCGTTTTCTGGTGTGTACTCATAACGTCTCTTCAAAATTTCGATTTCTTTAGGATGTCTCTCCGCACCATACCGTGAAATCTATATTTGCTAATGCTATTAATCTGATCCACACCCGTGGTGCTAACCAATGAAGCCCTGGCCGCCCAGGCGGAACGTGGGCACATACCCAGTACACCACAGGGCCAGCACTGAAATGGACTTTTGGATCAAACTTTTGCCTGAACTAGGGATGATGTTGGCCTGCTTTGGTTATTCGTGACGGTAATTAGTAGTAACATTGTGGACTGTAACCTTTTCTTTTGGCTCCTGAGTTTAGCACAGAACGTGTTCTCTTGGTAATGTTCTTCTTCAACTCTTTGTAATGGTCTTCCTTTCTGTAGCATCATTAAGCATTTTGAGGTGATTACCAATCCTTGAAAGTTCATCTTCTCTAATCTCTTTCAGCCTCCAAAGTTTTAGGCCGTAAATCTGGACCCCTAGAGAACATATGGTGAATAAAGAAATACAAAATTCATAACTTGGAATGGAGGAGAAAAGACTGATAAGAATATCTATGGGAGGTAGCTGTGAAAGACCATGACGAATGATGTGGATTAAGGCTGCCCCAGCTCGAAAAGCCCAAAGTTACCTGGCCTACATACCAAACTACATGACCCGGTGAGTTTTTTTTTTTTTTTTTGGTATGAATTAGAGGTGTCCCAGTGATAGAAGCCCATTTCATGCTCACCTACATGCCTATCTATATGGCCAGATTGGTATTTAATGCTATATGACCACACAATAACCAGACCCCATCTGAACTGAAATCATTTAATGACTTTTAAAATCATATTTTCTTTTTCCAGTAAAAATGTCACATACCAATGCATTATAAAATTAGCCCTTACCTTCAACTCAGGGCAGCAGCAGGACCTCTGACTGCCTATGGAACCTTTCCCCATGCCGCAGCAGCAGCAGCTCTTCACTGCCCATAGGTCCTGTCCCCATGCAGCAACTATTTACTGCCCATGGGTCCTGTCGCCATGCTGTCCTGTACCATTTTATAAATAAAAGAGCACCACTTCCAGAATTTGAGAGTCCAAGAAATCTTTCTTTTGACTCTTCAGCTCACCAAGCCCATATCATATCTTGTGGCCCATATCAAAAACTTGCTTCATAGGTTTGTGAGCTCGACTTCTGGTAAGTGCCCTTTTCTTCGTTGTGCATCTCTCTTTTTCAAGGATGGATCTAAATTCACTTCTCCATCAGGAACTTTCTTGGATAGCTGCATGAATCCACGTTTGCTGCCCATGGCTACTCTATGGGGCAAATCATGGCTTTCAGCTTGAAGAGAATCCGTATCTTAAGCCTAAGGGCGATGTAGAGTGAATTACTCCATTCCTTCCTGACTCTATCTCTAATATACAAATTTTAGGTGGGCACGGGCTGGCCACTTAAGTCCTTAGGATGGCCGGCAATCTGCAAGACTCCCCTGGAAGGTTTCTCTTCCTAAGGCTGGATTGGGATACCTCCCATGGCACCTGACCATGCTCTGAACTGTGTGAATGTCTCAATCGGGACTACAGTTCAAGGAAAGTACCAAAGTCTAACCTTTGGTTGCATATGGGAAACCCTTCTTCGGAGAATGGCTCCAACACGCAATTGGGTAGAATGTCCCCAAGCTCGGTGGAAAATTCTACACTATTTTTCTCCATCCTGTTCTCTCTTAAAATTCTCTTTTTCTCTTGGGGACCATTCAACAGGCACCTATTACTGCCAGGCAGAATAGGAAAGATGTTCACCAGGCAGCTGTTACTGCCAGGCATACCATGGAAGGTACACAAGGGATGCAATGCTGGGGGCCACGCCCATCACCCCTTGCTATAGGAACCCCACAGTAGGAACCACATGTAGGATGCTGCCGTAGGGTCAGGGGTGATCTTCAATGTAATGGACATGTCTCTCTCATCTTTGTTAGAGTTACAATGGCCATTTTCATCTCCTTTTGAACTTTGCAACTGGGGAAACAAACGAATCTTTCAAGGATCAAGGCCTCCACCACTGGAGACCCAACTTTGGCTTTCTGGGCCTGATCACCCCAGCGACCCTAAGTAGTGTGCCCTCTCTTGGCGGTTGACTCATTGAGTAGTTTAGTCACCTACTGAGTTGGACATGAGGGTAGGAGACCTGTGATTTATTTTGTGAACTGTCGTGCTACGGTAGTGTGCCACAGCACAGGAACTGTTGTGTGACTCTTAACTTGAGAACCCTCTGAGAGCAACCATGAGGGTGAGGTCTGCTGTCTTCTTTTCCTTTCTCTGTTTTGCTCATCATGTCATCTGTTGTCACCAAGTCGAGCTTAAGTTCTGTCTGGACCTGACCAGAACATGGACATTCTGTAAAATCGAACAACTTGAAAATATTTTGCAAGGGACTTAACTCTCAACCCCGGTACTGGGAGCCCCGGCCTCCAGCCAGTTCCAGGTGTTTGTAGCCACTGCACCCTTCTCCAGGCCACTGCCAGTCACACACTGGCTTTACTGCCATGGGGAATGGCATAAACATCCCCAGAGACTCACCACTCAGGGTCATTCTTGAAACTTGATTGGAAACAAGATGCCACACTTGGGCCCTATCAGAACTATGTTGTCCTTCTTCCTTAAGCAAAATCCAAAGTCAAAAATGATGTCTTGAGGACATTGAAGAGAAGAATCGATGCCTCCTTTCCTAGACACTGGTTTCTTTCCAGTATAAGATTATCCTTGGTTGTATCTCTTATATCTTGTGTAGATGGCCAAGTGGGTGGACCATCCCCACAGAAAGTCCTGGACTCCTTCCCAAGTTTAAGTTGCCCAGGCAATCCTCTCATGTGCAATGATCGTATCATCTCCTAGCACTCTGCCAATTCCACCTTGGCAGGTCACATGTCTTCCTTCCTTCTTACTTTGGGGAAGTGTACCAGATGCGTTCATTGATTGTAATATTCTCATGGAGCTCTTTCTGGTGCGAATTGATAACGTATCGTCAGAATTGCTACTTATTTATGATATCTGTCCACACCGTACCATGAAATCTGTATTTCCTAACACTGCTAAAGTGATCTGCACCCGTAATGTGAAACAGTGAGGCCCCGGCCGCCCAAGTGGAAGGTGGGCACTTACTCCACCACAAAGCCGGCCCTGAATTCTTATTTTGGACCAACCTTTTGTCTGAACTTGGGAAGACGTGGGCTTGTTGGGATTATTCGTGAAGGTGATTTCTATTAACTTCATGGACGGTAACATTTTCCCTTGGTTCATGGGTTTAGCACGCATCATGTTCTGTGGGTAGTATTCCTCTTCATCTATTTGGAATGGTCTACCTTTCTGTAGAATCAGTAAGAATTTTGAGGTGATTTTCCATCCTTGGAAGTTCACCTTCTCTAAACGCTTTCAGCCCCAGAAGCATTATGACGTCTTTCTGGACCCCGTTTTGGATTTTTGATTTTAGGTGAATTTATTGCCATAACCCTGCATTAGAACATCCTATATCTTTCAGATTTGCATCCTCATTGGTTTAAACGTCTGTGTAGGTTACATCATCTTCACCAGCTAAAGCTGAATCACAACCCCTCACTGCACACTGGTGCCTCATCATCTCTTTCACCCTCCCCCACCACCCCGCTCTGCATCTGGGAACTCCCAATAAAATGTCCCGTGCCACCTGTTGGTTAGTGCTTGCTTTTTCTTCTCCTTGTAAGAGAGATCCTATGGTATTTGACGTTCTCCCTGGGGCTTGTTTCACTTCCCCTAAAACCCTCACAGCCATTCTGGGTGTCACAAATGGCTGGAATGCAACCTTTGTTCCAGCTGAGTGGTATGCCATTGTGCCGGTATAGCCCATCTTCCTTATGCATTCTTCCCTTGCTGGGGACCAGGGCGGCTTTCAAGTCTTGGATAGCGGGACTAAGGCTGTAGTGAAATCAGTGGTGCACGTCTGCTTATGAGGTAGTGTTTCTGAGCTCTTTGGACAAACACGCCTCAGAGGAACAGCTGGATCATATGGGACATGGATTCTTAAATTTCTGACGCAGTTCCACACTGCTTGCCATATTGGCTGCACAGGTTTCCACTCCCACTTGCAGTGCTGGAGATTTCCCTTCTCTCCACCTCCTCTCTGACACTTGTTTCCTGTCTGCTTTCTTATAGCCATTCTGACCACAGTGAGCTGCTGTGTCCTTGCAGTTTGCATTTGCATTGGCCTGAGACTTAATGATGTGAACAAGTTTTCATGCACCTTTTGGCCCTCTTTCAATCTTCTGGGGAGAAATCTCTGTTTCCATCATTTGCCCAGGTTTTCATTGGCTTCTGGTTGTTTTTCTCGTGGAGTTGTGCGAGTTGATTGCATCTTTGGTCTTTTAACCCCTTGTCCTATGTCTGGTTTGCAAACATCCTCTCCCAGTTGTTGTGCTGTCTTGGAATTGAGTTGATGGTTTCCTTGACTGGGCAGAAGCGTGTGCATTTGATGTGGTCCCGTTTGTTTCTTGTTTCCTTTGTTGCCCTTGCCCAGTCAGACATGTTTCTTCCAAATAGGGGGCTCAGACAGACCGCAAAGAGAACTCTGCGTAGGTCTTCTCCTACAAGGTTCACGGTTTCAAGTATGCCATTCAAGGCTTTAATCCATTTCGAGGTGGTGTGTGTGCCACGTGTAACATCATGGTGTACTCTCGTTGGGTTCCATGTGGCTGTGCAGGCTTCCCAGCACCGTTTATGTTAGAGGCTCTCCTTTCTCCGCTGTCTCCTCTTGGCTCCCTGGTCGAAAATGGGCTGTCCATGTACGTTTGAGTTGGGCTCTTGGTTCTCGATTCTGTTGCATGGGTCTGTGTGCCTGTTTTGGGGCCCAGACTGTGCCGTCTCGGTACCTAGTGCTTCATCCTATATGTTGAAATTGGAAAGTGTGCCACGTCCTGCTTTTTTCGTTTTCTTGAGGATTCCTTTGCCTATTCAGGGTCTCTTGCTGCTGCCTAGAAATTTTAAGATTCTCTCTTTGATCTCTGTGGCAAGTGTTGCTGCAACTTTGACTGGGATTGCATGGAATCCAGAGATTCCTTTCTGCGGTATGGACCTTTCAAGTGTGTTAATTCTTCCATTCCTAGATCCCGGAATATCCTTCTTTTTCCTTGTGTCTTCATGAATTTCTTTCCCAAAACGTTTGCTAGTTTTCGATTGACATGGCTCTCACCTGTTTTGCTAAGGTTCTTCATAGAGATCTAATTCTTCTCACTGGCAAGATGTCTCGCCCTGTCTAACGTCCCTTCTCTTCTGCCTCTGCACTACCTTGGAAGCCGGCCACACAATGACTGAATGTCTTCAGAACATTGAAGAGACGAATTGACGCCTACTTTCCCAGGTCCGTAGCATTCTTTGAAGATCTGTCTCACTTTCCATAGCTCAGGTGTCATGGTGGACCACTGGGTACATGCTAATGTGTCCCAAGAGATGTCTTGGAAGCATTGAAGGAATGGACCCCTGTCATGCTTGGGCTATGTCTCTTTGTTTGTAACGGCTCTACAAGTGTGCTGAGAAGCACCCTTTTCCAGAGGGCTTCGTTCCTTCGTGAAGGCTGCCCTCCCACTCTAGTGTGCTCAGTGTGGCTCCAATCAAATTCTCTCCCCCTACTTCGTGCTGTAGAAGGATTATTGATTATGTGTTTGGACACCATATGTAAGGAAGTTGGCTGAAAATTTGGAAATTACAATTCTGTTTCAAGAAAAATAAAGAAGCCAGGGCTGAGGATGTAAGGCAAACAAATGGCAGAGCCTATAGAAGTAAAGTAAGCCCGTATCTAGAGGAAATCTAGGAGAACATTCAAGGATCAGGTGTCAAGTTCGAAACTTTCCAAATCCGGAAAAAGACAGAAAAATATCTTTCTTGGAGAGAGGAATTCATCAGATTTGTCTAATTTGTCTCGGAAACATTGTGTCCGTGAAGGATGTTGCCAGGACCCCCGCGAATTTGGAGTTTCTGATCTCAGGATGTCTAACCAAACCAGATGACCACATGTTCTCAGTGCTTTGTTTGACCTATGCTAGGGTATGAAAGATTGCTACTAGTGACGTGTGAAAATTCAAAGGGAACCACCAAGAATCATGAAAGCAGTCATACCTCGGCCTAGAAAACATACAGTGATTAAGGAAATACAAAACTAATCACTTAGACTGAAGGAGAACAGACTGATAAGCATGTCTAAGGGAGATAGCTGAGAATGACCATGACAAGTATACTATAGAAAAGAAAAAATGATCCCATAAAATGGAAGGCGAACAGAAATCACACCTGAATAATCCACAATGAAAGATGTCACTCTTTAGACACACTCTGCTTGAACCTTTGAAAGTCAGAGAAATTTACTAGCCAAAAAACGGCAGCGAAGGTCAAACCTGGGCTAACTGGGAAGGGTGAGTTATGAGACTGCTATAAGCGGGCTCTGAAACCCTGTGTCCATGAAGCTTGGTGGGACAGAAGACACACAATTAAGACAAATCCTCTGACATCACAATGTTCGCGAAAAACAAACGGGCCTCATCTACACACTGCCAGAGTTGGGCTCAAGAAGCATATTCAAGTCCCATTGCAGTCAACTGCAGGTGGCCAATGGAACAGGAAAGCGGACGGCCAGAGGTGCAGAAGTGAGGCTCGCAACTACTGTGACAGTTGCCTGGGGTGGGCCGGGTGGAATCCTGGGCGTGAGCCTGCTCACCACTGCTTCAGTCACTGGGGGGCAGGCGTCCGAGGTAGTGTAGAGGCAGATGGGAAGGGACGTTAGACAGGGCCAGACTTCCACAGCAAATACAGGAGCATTGCCAGCAGATGTGAGCACAGCGATGCACTTCTGCCAAAATAAAACCAATTAAAAGTTGCACAGAATATAAAAACTGACTCTGAAAAAAAAAAAAACCAGCTTGCCTGTTAGAAGAAAAAGACCTCTATGAAGAATCGTAGCAAAACAGGTGTTAGCTATGTCAATCGAAAACTAGCAAACGTTTTGGTAAAGAAATTCAAGAAGAAACAAGAAGAAAGAAGGATATTCCAGGATCTAGGAATGGAAGAATTAACACACTTGAAACGTCCATACCGGAAAAAGGAATCTCTGGATTCCATGCAATCCCAGTCAAAGTTGCAGCAACACTTGCCACAGAGATAGAAGAGAGAATCTTAACGTTTCTAGGCAGCAACAAGAGACCCTGAATAGGCAAAGGAATCCTCAGGAAAACGAACAAAGCAGGACGTGGCACACTTTCTGATTTCAACATAGAGGATGAAGCGCTAGTTACCGAAATGGCACAATCTTGGCCCAAAAACTTGCACAAGACCCATGCAACAGAATCGAGAGCCCAGAGCCCAACTCAAACGTACTTGGACAGCCCATTTTCGACCAGGGAGCCAAGAGGAGACAGCGGAGAAAGGAGAGTCTCTACAATAAACGGTGCTGGGAAGCCTGCACAGCCCCATGGAACACAACGAGAGTACACCATGATGTTACACGTGGCACACACACCACCTCGGAATGGATTATAGCCTTGAATGGCAGACTTCAAACTATGAACCTTGTAGGAGAAGACATAGGCAGAGTGCTCTTTGCCATCTGTCTGATCCGCCTATTTGGAAGAAGCATGTCTGACTGTGAAATGGCAACAAAGGAAACAAGAAACAAACGGGACCACATAAAATGCGGACGCTTCTGCCCAGTGAAGGAAACCATCGACTCAATGCCAAGACAGCATAACAACTGGGAGAGGATGTTTGCAAACCACACATTGGACAAGGGGTGAAAAGCCCAAAGATACAATCAACTAACACGTCTCCACAAGAAAAAAAAAACAAGAACCCAATGAAAACCTGGGCAAATGATGGAAACAGAGATTTCTCCCAAGAAGAACTAAAGAGGGCCAACAAGTCCATGAAAACTTGTTCACGATCATTAAATCTCAGGCCATGGCAAATCCAAACTGCAAGGACATAGCATCTCACTGTGGTCAGAATGGCTATAAGGAAGCAGACAGGAAACCACAACTGTCAGAGGGGAGGTGGAGAGAAGGGAAGCCTCCTGTACTGCTGGTGAGAGTGTAAACCGGTGCATCCACTAAGCCAAGACATGTGGAGCTGCATCAGAAATTTAAGAATCCATGTTCCATACGATCCAGCTATTCCTCTGCGGCATGTTTATCCAAAGAACTGGGAAACACTGCAGCATAAAGACACGTGCACAGCTGAGTTCACCACAGCCTTAATCTCGCTATTCAAGACTTGGTAGCCGCCCTGGTGCGCAGCAAGGGATGAATGCAGAAGGAATATGGGCTATAACCACACCATGGCATACCACTCAGCCAGAACAAAGGATGCAATCCAGCCATTTGTGACCACCTGTATAGCAGTGAGGGTTTTAGGGGATGCGAAAGAAGCCCCAGGGAGAATGTCAGATACCGTAGGATCTCACTTAGGAGAAGAAGAAAACGCAAGCGCTAACCAACAGGTAGCAAGGGACATTTGACTCGGCGATCCCAGAGGCAAATCGTGGGGGTGGGGCAGGGTGAAAGAGATGATTAGGCACAAGTGTGTGGTGAGGGTCTGTGATTCGGCATACGCTGGTGAAGATGATGTATCCTACACAGAAGTTAAATCGATGAGGATGCAAATCTGAAAAATATAGGATGTTCTAATGCAGGGTTATGGCAATAAATTCACTTAAAATCAAAAATCCAAAACGGGGTCCAGAATGACAGCATAAAGCTTTGGGGGCTGAAAGAGATTGGAGAAGGTGAACTTCCAAGGTTGGAAAATCACCTCAAAGTGCTTACTGATGCTACAGAAAGGTAGACCATTCAAAATAGATCAAGAGGAATACTACCAAGAGAACATGATCAGTCCTAAACCCATGAACCAAGGGAAAATATTACCGTCCATGATTTTACAAGAAATCACCTTTAAGACTAATCCAAATAGGCCAATGTCTTCCCAAGTTCAGTCAAAAGGTTGATCCAAAAGTACAATTAAGGGCTGGCGATTCGTGGAGCGGGTAGGTGCCCACATTCCACTTGGGTGGCCTGGGTCTCACTGTTTCACATCACGGGTGCCGATCACATGATTTGTGTTAGGAAATATAGATTTCATGGTACGGTGCAGTCAGAGATCAAAAATAAGTAGCAATTGTGAGGATTCGTTATCAATACACACCAGAAAAAGAACCTTGAGACTATTACAATCTATGAAGGCATCTGGTACACTTCCCCAAAGGAAGAAGGAAGGAAAACATGTGACCTGCCAAGGTGGAATTGGCAGAGTGCTAGGAGATCACACGATCATTGCGCATCAGAGGATAGCCTGGGCAACTTCAACTTGGGAGGGCGTCCAGGACTTTCTCTGGGGAAGGGCCACATACTTCGCCATCTACACAAGATATAAGAGATACAATCCAGGATAATCTTACAGGAAAGAAAACAGTGTCTAGAGAGAATGTAGCAGCCTTTTCAAAGTTCGAGGAGAATGTTAGAAACCGATAAGAAATCCAGAAAAAGGACAACTATCCTACCTGGAAAGGGTGAGAAGTCAGACTGGTCTGAGATGGCTCTGAAACTCTGTGTGCATGGAGGTTGTGAGGACAACTTAGAATTTTGAGGTTGTTTATGACATCACGGTGACCCTGTCTCCCAATATGGCCGCATGGTTACAGTATGAGGATTGGCCTAGGCTAGGCTATTAAAGGGAGAGATACCCAGAAACAGCTTTGAGAAACAGAAAGCGGGCACAGAAACTGGAAGAGATAAAACAGAGTCTGATTCAAGGGATAAGAGAGGAACCCTTGGCCAGAAGCGAGAATAGAGGGACAAGCACTGAGAGCAGAACATTGTCATCTATTCAAGTCTATGGGCAGGCCATGCTGACTCAAGCTTGCAACTTGATTGGAAACAAGAGGCTGGACTTGGGGCCCATCAGAACTACAGTGTGCTTCTGCCTTAAGCATAATCCAAAGTCAAGAATGATGTCGTGAGGACATTGAAGAGAAGAATCGATGCCTCCATTCCTAGGCCACTAGCAGCCTTTGAAGATCAGTCTCACTTTCCATAGCTCAGGCATCATCGGGGCCCACTGGGTACATGCTAATGTGTCCCAAGAGCTGTCTTGGAAGCCTTGAAGGAATGGAGCCCTGTCATGCTTGGGGTATGACTCTTTGTTTGGAAGGGCTCTACAAGTGTGCTGAAAAGCACCCTTTTCCAGAGGGATTTGTTCCTTTGTTACGGTTGCCCTCCCAGGCTGGAGTGCTCAGTTTGGCTCCAAATTCTCTCCTCCTAAATCTTGCCAAAGATGGATTATTGATTATGTGTTTTGGCCCCATATGTGAGGAAGTTGGCTGAAAATTAGAACATGACAGTTCTGTTTCAAATAAAATAAACAGGCCAGGGCTGAGGATGTATGGCAAACGGCACACCCTATAGAAATAAAGTACGCCCGTATCTAGACGGAACCTAGGGGAACGTTCAAGGATCAGTGGTCAAGCTTGAAACTTCCCAAATCCGGAAAAAGAGAAAAATATCTTTCCTGGAGAGAGGAATTCATCAGATTTGTCTAATTTGTCTCGGAAACATTATGTCCTTGAGGGTGTTGCCAGGACCCCTGCGAAATTGGAGTTTCTGATCTCAAGATGTCAAACCAATCCAGACGACCACTTGTTCTCAGTACTTAGTTTAACCTAGGCTAGGATAGCGAAGATTGCCACCAGTGACCGGTGCAAATTCCAAGAGAACAACCAAGAATCACGAAAGCAGTCACACCTCTGCCTAGAGAACATACGGTGATTAAAGAAATACAAACCTAATCACTTGGACTGAAGGAGAACGGACTGATAAGCATGTCTAAGGTAGATAGCTAAGAAAGACCATGATGAGTATACTATGGAAAAGAAAAAATGCTCCCAGAAAATGCAAGGCAAACAGAAATCACACCTGAATAATGCACAATGAAAGATGTCAGTCTTTAGACAGACTCTGCTTGAACGTTTGAAAGTCAGAGAAATTCACTAGCCAAAAAATGGCAGCAAAGGTCAAGCATGGGCTAACTGGGAAGGGTGAGTTATGAGATTGCTCCAAGCGGGCTCTGAAACCCTGTGTCCATGAAGCTTGGTGGGACAGAAGACACACAATTATGACAAATCCTCTGAAATCACACTGTATGTGAAAAACAACCTGGCCTCATCTACGCAGTGCCAGAGTTGGGCTCAAGTAGCATATTCAAGTCCCATTGCAGTCAACTGCAGGTGGCCAATGGACCATGAAAGCGACTGGCTGGTGGTGCAGCAGTGAGGTCCACACCTACTGCGTAGGTAGCCCGAGGTGGGTCGGGTGGATTCCTGGGCGTGAGCCTGCTCACTGCTGCTTCAGTCACTGAGGGGCAGGCATCCGAGGTAGTGTAGAGTCAGAGGGGACAGGATGTTAGACAGGGCCAGACTTCCACAGCATGTACAATAGCGTAGCAAGCAGATGTAAGCTCAGCGATGCACTTCTGCCAAAACAAAACCAATTCAAAGTTGCAAAGAATAGAAAAACCAAAGCTAAAAAAAAAATAATACAGCCTGCCAATGAGAAGAATAAGATCTCTATGAAGAAACTTAGCAAAACAGGTGAAAGGTATTTCAATTGACAACTAGCAAACGTTTGGGGAAAGAAATTCAAGAGGCACAAGGAGAAAGAAGGATATTCCAGGATCTAGGAATGGAAGAATTGACACACTTGAAACGTCCATAACGGAGAAAGGAATCTCTGGATTTCATTCAATCCCAGTCAAAGTTGCAGCAGTATTTGTGACAGAGATAGAAGAGAGAATCCTAAACTTTCTACCCAGCAACAAGAGATACTGAATAGACAAAGGAATCCTCAGGGAAATGAACAAAGCAGCACGTGTCACACTTTCTGATTTCAACATAGAGGACATAGCGCTAGGTACCGCAACAGCACAGTCTTGGCCCAGAAACAGGCACACAAACCCATGCAAAAGAATCGAGAGCCAAGAGCCCAAATCAAAAGTACATGGACAGCCCCTTTTCAAGCAGAGAGCCAAGAGGAGACAGTGGAGAAAGGAGAGTGTCTACAATAAGCGGTGCTGGGAAACCTGCACAGCCAGATGGAACACATTGAGAAAAGACCATGATATTACACCTGGCACTCACACCACCCTGAAATGGATAAGAGCCTTGAATGGCAGACTTGAAACCGTGAACCTTCTAGGAGAAGACATAGGCAGAGTGCTCTTTGCCATCTGTCTGAGCCGCCTATTTGGAAGAAGCATGTCGGACTGGGCAAGGGCAACAAAGCAAACAAGAAATAAACGGGACCACATCAAGTGCACACGCTTCTGCCCAGTGAAGGAAAGCATCGACCCAATGCAAAGACACCACAACAACTGGGAAAGGATGTTTGCAAACCACACATCGGACACGGGGTGAAAAGCCCAAAGATACAATCAACTCACACGTCTCCACAAGAAAAAAAACAAGAACCCAATGAAAACTTGCGCAAAAGATGGAAACAGAGATTTCTCCCAAGAAGAACTAAAGAGGACCAACAGGTGCATGAAAACTTGTTCACCATCATTAATTCTCAGGCCAAGGCAAACCCAAACTGCAAGGACATAGCATCTCACTGTGGTCAGAATGGCTATAAGGAAGCAGACAAGAAACAACAAGTGTGCAGGGGAGGTAGAGAGAAGGGAAGCCTCCTGCAGTGCTGGTGGGAGTGGAAACAGGTGCAGCCACTACTAAAAGCGGTGTGGAACTGCCTCAGAACTTTAAGAATCCATGTCCCATATGATCCAGCTATTCCTGTGTGGCGTGTTGATCCAAAGAACTTGGAAACACTACTGCATAAAGATATGTGCACCACTGAGTTCAGCACAGCCTTACTCACACTATCCAAGATTTGGAAGCTGCCCTGGTGCCCATCAAGGGACGAAGGCAGAAGGAAGATGGGCTATAGTCACTCAATGTCATACCACTCAGCCGGAACAAAGGAGGCAATCCAGCCATTTGTGACCGCCAGAATGGCTGTGAGGGTTTTAGGGGAAATGAAACAAGCCCCAGGGAGAAAGTCAAATACCGTCGGATCTCACTTACAAGGAGAAGAAAAAACGAGATCTATCCAAAAGGTGGCACGGCTCATTTGATTGTTGGTTCCCAGAGGCAAAGTGCAGGGGTGGGGAAGGGTGAAAGAGATGATGAGGCACAAGTGTGTGATGAGGGCCTGTGATTCAGCTTACGCTGGTGAAGGTGATGTAACCTACACAGATGGTTAAATCCATGAGGATGCAAATCTGAAAGATATAGGATGTTCTAATGCAGGGTATGGCAATAAATTCACCTAAAATTAAAAATCCAAAAAGGGGTCCAGAATGACGGCATGAAGCTTTGGGGGCTGAAAGAGATTAGAGAAGGTGAACTTCCAAGGATGGAAAATCACCCCAAAATGCTTAATGATGCTACAGAAAGGTAGACCTTTCAAAATAGATGAAGAGGAATACTACCCTGAAACCATCATCCATGGTAAACCCATGAACCAAGGGAAAATGTTACCGTCCATGATGTTACTACTAATCACCTTCAACAATAATACAAACAGGCCCACGTCTTCCCAAGATCAGGCAAAAGGTTGATCCAAAAGTACAATTAAGGGCTGGTCATTGGTGGAGAGGGTAGGTGCCCACGTTCCGCTTGGGCGGCCCGAGTCTCACTGTTCAACATCACGGGTGCAGATCACATTAGCAGTGTTAAGAAATATAGATTTCATAGTACGGTGTGGACAGGGATGATAAATAAGTAGCAATTGCGAGGATACGTTAATAATATGCACCAGAAAAAGAACAATGAGAATATTACAATCGATGAAGGCATCTGGTACAATGCCCCAAAGGAAGTGGGATGGAAAACATGTGACCTGCCAAGGTGGAATAGGCAGAGTGCTAGGAGATCACATGATCATTGCGCATCAGAGGATTGCCTGGGCAACTTCAACTTGGGAGGGAGTCCAGGACTTTCTCTGGGGAAGGTCCACACACTTGGCCATCTACAAAAGATATAAGAGATACAATACAGGATAATCTTACAGGAAAGAAAACAGTATCTAGGGAGAATGTAGCAGCCTGTTCGAAGTTCGAGGAGAATGTCAGAAACTGACAAGAAATCCAGAAAAAGGACAACTATCCTACCTGTAAAGGGTGAGGAGTCAGACTGGTCTGAGATGGCTCTGAAGATCTGTGTGCATGGAGGTTGTCAGGACAACTTAGAATTTTGAGGTTGTTTATGACATCACGGTGACCCTGTCCCCCAATATGGCCGCATGGTTGCAGTCTGAGGATTGGCCTAGGCTAGGCTATTAAAGGGAGAGATACCCAGAAACAGCTTTGAAAAACAGAAAGCGGGCACAGAAACTGGAAGAGATAAAACAGAGTCTGAATCAAGGGATAAGAGAGGAATCCTTGGCCAGAAGCGAGAATAGAGGGACAAGCACTGAGAGCAGAACATTGTCATCTATTCAAGTCTATGGGCAGGCCATGCTGACTCAAGCTTGCAACTTGATTGGAAACAAGAGGCCGGACTTGGGGCTCATCAGAACTACAGTGTGCTTCTGCCTTAAGCATAATGCAAAGTCAACAATGACGTCTTGAGGACATTGAAGAGAAGAATCGATGCCTCCTTTCCTAGGCCCCTAGCATGCTTTGAAGATCAATCTCACTTTCCATAGCTCAGGTGACATGGGGGCCCACTGGGCACATGCTAATGTGTCCCAAGAGATGTCTTGGAAGCCTTGAAGGAATGGAGCCCTGTTATGCTTGGGGTATGTCTCTTTGAGTGGAAGGGCTCTACAGGTGTGCTGAAAATCGCCCTTTTGCAGAGAGCTTAGTTCCTTTGTGAAGGTTGCCCTCCCAGGCTAGAGTGGTCAGTTTTGCACCAATGAAATTCTCTCCCCCTACTTCGTGCCGTGGAAGAATTATAGAGTGTGTGTTTTGACACCATATGTAAGGGAGTGGGCTGAAAAGTAGAACATTACAATTCTGTTTCAAGAAAAATAAACAGGCCAGGGCTGAGGATGTAAGGCAAACAAATGGCACAGCCTATAGAAATAAAGTAAGCCTGTATCTAGAGGAAATCTAGGGGAATGTTCTAGGATCAGGGATCAAGTTTGAAACTTCCCAAATCCAGAAAAGAGACAGAAAAATATCTTTCCTGGAGAGAGGAATTCATCAGATTTGTCTAATTTGTCTCGGGAACATTGTGTCCGTGAAGGGGGTTGCCAGAACCAACTAGAATTTGGAGTTTCTGATTAGGATGTCATACCAACCCAGATGACCATGTGTTCTCAGTGCTTAGTTTGACCTAGACTAGGATAGCAAAGATTCCTACAAGTGACCGGTGAAAATTCAAAGACAATAACCAAGAGTCACGAAAGCACTCACACCTCGGCGTACATAACATACGGTTATTAAGGAAACACAAGATTAATCACTTGGAATGAAGGAGAACGGACTGATAAGCATGTCTTAGGGAGATAGCTGAGAAAGACCATTATGATTATACTATAGAAAAGAAAAAAAGGTCCCAGAAAAAGCATGGCGAATGGAAATCACACCTGGATTATCCACAATGAAAGATGTCAGTCTTTAGACAGACTCTGCTGGAACGTTTGAAAGTCACAGAAATTCACAAGCCAAAAAACGGCAGCGAAGGTCAAACCTAGCTAAATGGGAAGGGTGACTTATGAGACGGCTCCAAGCGGGCTCTGAAACCCTGTGTCCATGAAACTTGCTGGGACAGCAGAGACACAATTATGACAAATCCTCTGACATCACAGTGGACCCGAAAAACAACCTGGTCTCAACTACACAGTGCCAGAGTTGGGCTCAAGTAGCATATTGATGTCCCAACTGCAAGTTGGCAATGGAACATGAAAGAGGCCGGCCGGTGGTGCAGCAGTGAGTTCTGCACCTTCTGGGTCGGTGGCCCAAGGGTGGACCGGGTGGTATCCTTGGGGTCAGCCTGCACACCACGGCTTCAGTCATTCTGGGGCTGGCATCCCAGGTGGTGTAGAGGCAGATGGGAAGGGACGTTAGACAGGGCCAGACTTCCACAGCAAATACAGGAGCGTTGCCAGCAGATGTGAGCTCAGCGATGCACTTCTGCCAAAACAGAACCAATTAAAAGTGGCACAGAATAGAAAAACTGCAGCTAAAAAAAAAAAGTACAGCTTGCCAGTGAGAAGAATAAGATCTGTAAGAAGAACATTAGCAAAACATGTGAAAGCTATGTCAATCGAAAACTAGCAAACATTTGGGGAAAGAAATTCAAGAAGACACAAGGAGAACGAAGGATATTCCACGATCTAGGAATGGAAGAATTAAAACACTTGAAACGTCCATACTGGAGAAAGGAATCTCTGGATTTCATTCAATCCCAATCAAAGTTGCAGCAGTATTTGCGACAGAGATAGAAGAGAGAATCCTAAACTTTCTACCCAGCAACAAGAGATACTGAATAGACAAAGGAATCCTCAGGGAAATGAACAAAGCAGCACGTGTCACACTTTCTGATTTCAACATAGAGGACGAAGCACTAGGTACCGAAACGGCACAGTCTGGGCCCCAAAACAGGCACACAAACCCATGCAAAAGAATCGAGAGCCAAGAGCCCAACTCAAGCGTACATGGACAGCCCCTTTTCGAGCAGAGAGCCAAGAGGAGACAGTGGAGAAAGGAGAATCTCTTCAATAAGCGGTGCTGGGAAGCCTGCATAGTCACATGGAACACAACGAGGAAAGATCATGATGTTACACCTGGCACACATACCACCTCGAAATGGATTAAAGCCTTGAATGGCAGACTAGAAACCGTGAACCTTGTAGAAGAAGACCTAGGCACACTGCTCTTTGTCATCTGAGTGAGAAGCCTATTTGGAAGAAGCATGTCGGACTGGGCAAGGGCAACAAAGGAAACAAGAAACAAACGGGACCACATCAAATGCACACGCTTCTGCCCAGTCAAGGAAACCATCGACTCAATGCCAAGACAGCATAACAACTGGGAGAGGATGTTTGCAAACCACACATAAGACAAGGGGTGAAAAGCCCAAAGATACAATCAACTCGCACGTCTCCACAAGAAAAAAAACAAGAAGCCAATGAAAACCTGGGCAAAAGATGGAAACAGAGACTTCTCCCAAGAAGATCAAAAGAGGGCGAACATGTGCATGAAAACTTGTTCACCATCATTCAGTCTAAGGCCAATGCAAATCTAAACTGCATGGACATGGCAGCTCACTGTGGTCAGCATGGCTATAAGGAACCAGAGAGGAAACAACAAGTGTCAGAGAGGAGGTGGAGAGAAGGGAGCCTCCTGCACTGCTGGTGGGAGCGTAAACTGGTGCAGCCACCAGGCCAAGCCATGTGGAACTGTCTCAGAAATTTAAGAAAACATTTCCGATATGATCCAGCTATTCCTCTGTGACGTGTTTATCCAAAGAACTCGGAAACAGTACTGAATGAAGACATGTGCACCTCGGAGTTCACCGGAGCCTTACTCCCACTATCCAAGACTTGAAAGCTGCCCTGGTGTCCAGCAAGGGGAGAATGCAGAAGGAAGAAATGTTATAACCACACAACGGCATACCACACAACTGGAACAAAGGATGCAATCCAGCCATTTGTGACCCCCAGAATTGCTGTGAGGGTTTTAGGGTAAGTGAAACAAGCCCCAGGAACAAAGTCAAATACCGTAGCATCTCACTTACAAGGAGGAGATAAAGCAAGTGATATTCAAAATGTGGCACTGGACATGTGATTGGGGGAACCAAGAGGCAAAGCGGGGCAGTGGGGGAGAGTGAAACAGATGATGAGGCTCAAGCGTCTGGTGAATGCCTGTGATTAGGCTTACGCTGATGAAGATGATGTAAGAAGTCTAAATCGATGAGGATGCAAATCTGAAAGATACAGGATGTTCTCATGCAGGGCTATGGCAATAAATTCACCAAAAATCAAAAATCCAAAAAGGGGTCCAGAATGACGGCATAAAGCTTTGGGGGCTGAAAGAGATTAGAGAAGGTGAACTTCCAAGCATGGAAAATCACCTCCAAATGCTTACTGATGCTACTGAAGGGTAGACCAGTCCAATTAGATGAAGAGGAATACTCCCGAGAAATCATGATCTGTGGTAAACCCGTGAACGACGGGAAAAGGTTACCGTCCATGATATTCCTACTAATCACCTTCACGAATTATCGAAACAGGCCCACGTCTTCCCAAGTTCAGGCAAAAGGTTGGTCCAAAAGTCCAATTCAGGGCCGGCCCTGTGGCGGAGCGGGTAAGTGCCCACGTTCCGCTTGGGTGGCCCTGGCCTCACTGGTTCAGACCACGGGTGCACGTCACATTAGTAGTGTTAGGAAATATAGATTTCATGGTATGGCGCAGACAGAGATCATAAATAAGTAGCAATTGTGAGGACACGTTATCAGTATGCACCAGATAAAGAACCATGAGGCTATTACAATATGTGAACTCATCTGGTACACTTCGCCAAAGGCAGAAGGAAGGAAAACATGGGACCTGCCAAGGTGGAATTGGCAGAGTGCTAGGAGATGACACGATCATTGTGCATCAGAGGATTGCCTGGGCAACTTCAACTTGGGAGGGAATCCAGGACTTTCTCTAGGGAAGGTCCTCCCACTTGGCCATCTACAAAAGATGTAAGAGGTTAAACCCAGAATAATCTTACAGGAAAGAAACCAGTGTCTAGAGAGAATGTAGCAGGACTTTTGAAGTTCGCAGAGAAAGTTAGAAACCGACAAGAAATCCAGAAATAGGAAAACTATCCTACCTGGAAAGGGTGAGGTGTCACATTGGACTGAGATGGCTCTGAAACTCTGTGTGCATGGAGGTTGTCAGGACAACTTAGAATTTTGAGGTTGTTTATGACAGAACAGTGGACATGTCTTGCAAGATGGCCGCATGGTTCCAGTCTGAGGATTGGCCTAGGTTAGGCTATTAAAGAGAGAGATACCCAGAAACAGCTTTGACAAACAGAAAGCGGGCACAGAAACTGGAAAAGATAAAACAGAGTCTGATTCAAGGGAAAAGGAAGGAATCCTTGGCAAGAAGCAAGAAGAGAGGGGCAAGCACTGAGAGGAGAACGTTGTCATCTATTCAAGTCTATGGGGAGGCCATGCTGATTCAAGCTTGCAACTTGATTGGAAGCAAGAGGCCGGACTTGGGCCTTATCAGACCTACGTTGTCCTTCTGCCTTAAGCATAATCCAAAGTTAAGATTGATGTCTTGAGGACATTGAATAGAAGAATCATTGCATCCTTTCCTAGGCTCCTAGCACGTTTTGAAGATCAGTCTTTTTTTCCATAGCTCTGCCGTCACAGGGGCCCACTGGGTACATGTTAATGTGTCCCAAGAGATGTCTTTCAAGCCTTGAAGGAATGGAGCTCTGTTATGCTTGGGGTATGTCTCCTTGTTTAGAAGGGCTCCACAAGTGTGCTGAAAAGCACCCTTTTCCACTGGGCTTGGTTCCCTTGTGAAGGCTGCCCTCCCAGTCTAGAGTGCTCAGTTTGGCTCCAGTGAAATTCTCTCCCCCTACCTCTTGCAGCAGAACGATTATTGATTATGTGTTTTGACACCATATGTAAGGAACTTGGCTGAAAGTTAAAACATTACAATTCTGTTTCAAGAAAAATAAACAGGCCAGGGCTGAGGATGTAAGGCAAACAAATGGCACAGCATATAGAAGTAAAGTAAGCCCATATCTACACGGAATCTAGGGTAAAGTTAGACGATCAGGGGTCAAGTTCGAAACTTCCCAAATCCAGTAAAGAGACAGAAAAATATCTTTCCTGGAGAGTGAAATTCATCAGATTTGTCTAATTTGCCTCGGAAACATTGTGTCCCTGAAGGGGGTTGCCAGGACCACCTCGAATTAGGAGTTTCTGGTCTCAGGATGTCAAACCAACCCAGATGACCACGGGTTCTCACTGCTTAGTTTGACCTGGTCCAGGATAGCAAAGATTCCTACAAGTTACTGGTGCAAATTCATAGACAACAACCACGAGGCACGAAAGCACTCACACCTTGGCCTAGAGAACATACGGTTATTGGAGAAATACAAAATTAATCACTTGGACTGAAGGAGATCAGACCGATAACAATATCTAAGAGAGATAGCTGAGAAAGACCATAACGAGTATACTATGGAAAATTAAAAAGGTCCCAGAAAATGGAAGGCCAACAGAAATCACATCTGAATAATCCACAATGAAAGATGATGTCCGTCTTTAGACAGACTCTGCTTGAACGTTTGAAAGTCAGAGAAATTCACAAGCCAAAAGACGGCAGCGAAGGTCAAGCCTGGGCTAAGTGGGAAGGGTGAGTTATGAGACTGCTCCAAGCGGGCCAGGAAACCGTGTGTCCATGAAGCTTGCCGGGACAGCAGAGACACGATTATGACAAATCCTCTGACATCACAGTGGACCCGAAAAACAACCTGGCCTCATCTACACAGTGCCCGAGTTGGGCTCAAGTACCATATTCAAGTCCCATTGCCCTCAACTGCAGGTTGCCAAAGGAACATGAAAGGGGGCGGCCGGTGGTGCAATGGTGAGGTCCGCAACTTCTGGGTCGGTGGCACAGGGTGGGCCGGGTGGACACTCGGGTGAGCCTGCTCACCACTGCTTCAGTCATTCTGGGGCAGGCGTCCGAGGTAGTGTAGAGGCAGATGGGAAGGAACGTTAGACTGGGCCAGACTTCCACAGCAAATACAGGAGCATTGCCAGCAGATGTGAGCTCAGGCATGCACTTCTGCCAAAACAAAACCAATTCAAAGTTGCAAAGAATAGAAACACTGAAGCTGAAAAGAAAAAGTGAAAAATTGCATGCCAGTGAGAAGGATGAGATCTCTATGAAGAAACTTAGCAAAACAGGTGAAAGCCATGGCAATGGAAAACTAACAAACGTTGGGGGAAAGAAATTCAAGAAGACACAAGGAGAAAGAAGGAGATTCCAGGATCTAGGAATGGAAGCATCAACACACTTGAAACGTCCCTACCAGAGCAAGGAATCTCTGGATTCCATGCAATCCCAGTCAAAGTTGCAGCAATGTTTCCCACAGAGACAGAAGAGGGAATCCTAAAGTTTCTAGCCAGCAACAAGAGACCCTGACTAGGCAAAGGAATCCTCAGGAAAACGAAAAAAGCAGGACGTGGCACACTTTCCGATTTCAACATATAGGACGAAGCACTAGGTACCGAGACGGCACAGTCTGGGCCCCAAAACAGGCACACAGACCCATGCAACTGAATCGAGAACCCAGAGCCCAACTCAAACGTACATTTTCGACCAGGGAGCCAAGAGGAGACAGCGGAGAAAGGAGAGTCTCTACCATAAATGGTGCTGGGAAGCCTGCACAGCCCCATGGAACACAACGAGAGTACACCATGATGTTACACCTGGCACACACACCACCTGAAATGGATCAAAGCCTTGAATGGCAGACTTGAAACCGTGAACCTTGTAGCAGAAGACCTAGGCAGAGTGCTCTTTGCCATCTGTCTGAGCCGCCTGTTTGGAAGAAGCAAGTCCGACTGGGCAAGGGCAACCAAGTCAACAAGAAACCAACGGGACCACGTCAAATGCGGACGCTTCTGCCCAGTGAAGGAAACCATCGACTGAATGCAAAGATAGGACGACTGGGAGAGGATGTTTGCAAACCACACATCGGACAAGGGGAGAAAAGCCCAAAGATGCAATCAACTCGCACGTCTCCACAAGAAGAAACACAACAAGCCAATGAAAACCTGGGCAAATTATGGAAACAGAGATTTCTGCCAAGAAGATCGAAAGAGGGTCAATGGGTGCATGAAAACTTGTTCACAATCATTAAGTCTCAGGCCAATGCAAATGCAAACGGCAAGGGCACAGCAGATCTCTGTGGTCAGAATGGCTATAAGAAACCAGACAGGAAGCAACAAGTGTCAGAGAGGAGGTGGAGAGAAGGGAAGCCTCCTGCACCGTTGGTGGGAGTGCAGACCAGTGCAGCCACTACGCCAAGCGGTGTGGAACTGCCTCAGAACTTTAAGAATCCATGTCCCATATGATCCAGCTATTCCTCTGCGGCGTTTTGATCCAAAGAACTCGGAAACACTACTGCATAAAGACCTGTGCACCGCTGAGTTCACCACAGCTTCGCTCCCACTACCCAAGACTTGGAAGCCTCCCTGGAGCACAGCAAGGGACGAGAGCAGAAGGAAGATCGGCTATAGCCACGCAAAGGCATACCAGTCAGCCAGAACCAAGGATGCAATCCAGCCATTTGTGACCACCAGAATGGCTGTGAGGGTTTTAGGAAAGTGAAACAAACCCCAGGAAGAAAGGCAAAT
Source organism: Equus asinus (assembly GCF_041296235.1). Lineage (NCBI taxonomy): Eukaryota > Metazoa > Chordata > Mammalia > Perissodactyla > Equidae > Equus > Equus asinus. Next base: position 2,947,193 of record NC_091815.1, on the reverse strand, counting down.
ACCGTAGGAACTCACTTAAGAGGAGAAGAAAAAACAAGCAGTAAGGAAGAGGTGGCATGGGTCATTTGATTGGGGGTTCCCAGAGACAAAGCGGGGAGGTGTGAGAGGGTGAAACAGATGATGAGGCACAAGTGTGTGGTGAGGGCCTGCTATTAGGCTTACGCAGGGGAAGATGATATTAGCTACACGGAAGTCTACATCGATGAGGATGCAAATCGGAAAGATATAGGATGTTCTAATGCAGGGTTATGGCAATAAATTCACCTAAAAGCAAAAAATCCAAAATGGGGTCCCGAATGACGGCATAAAGCTTTGGGGCTGAAAGAGATTAGAGAAGGTGAACTTCCAAGGCTGGAAAATCACCTCAAAATGCGTACTGATGCTACAGAAAGGTAGACCATTCCAATTAGATGAAGAGGAATACTACCCACAGAACATGCTGCGTGCAAAACCCATGCACCAATGGAAAAGGTTACCATCCAGGATGTTACTACTAATCACCTTCACGAATAATCCAAACAGGTCCACGTGTTCCCAAGCTCAGGCAAAAGGTTGGTCCAAAAGTCCAATTCAGGGCCGGCCCTGTGGCGGAGAGCGTAAGTGCCCACGTTCCGCTTGGGCGGCCCAGGCCTCACTGTTTCACATCACGGGTGCAGATCACATTAGCAGTGTTAGGAAATATAGATTTCATGGTACGGTGCGGACAGGGATCATAAAATAAGTAGCAATGGTGAGGTCACCTTATCAATACGCACCAGAAAAAGATCCATGAGGTTTTTACAATCCATGAACGCATCTGGTACACTTCCACAAAGGAAGAAGGAAGGAAAACATGGGACCTGCCAAGGTGGAATAGGCAGAGTGCTAGGAGATGACACGATCATTGCGCATCAGAGGATTGCCCGGGCAACTTCAACTTGGGAGGGAGTCCAGGACTTTCTCTGGGGAACGTCCACCCACTTGGCCATCTACATAAAATGTAAGGGATAAAACCCAGGATAATCTTACAGGACAGAAACCAGTGTCTACAGAGAATGTAGCAGGCCTTACAAAGTTCGAGGAGAAAGTCAGAAACGGACCAGAAATCGAGAAAAAGGAAAACTATCCTACCTGGAAAGGGTGAGGAGTCAGACTGGCCTGAGATGGCTCTGAAACTCTGTGTGCACGCAGGTTGTCAGGACAACTTCGAATTTTGAGGTTGTTTATGACATCACGAGGATCATGTCCACCAAGATGGCCGCACGGTTACAGACTGAGGATTGACCTAGGCTAGGCTATTAAAGGGAGGGATACCCAGAAACAGCTTTGAGAAACAGAAAGCAGACACAGAAACTGGAGGACATAAAACAGATGCTGATTCAAGGGGTAAGAAAGGAATCCTTGGCAAGAAGCGAGAATAGAGGGACAAGCACCGAGAGGAGAACGTTGTCATCTATTCAAGTCTATGGGGAGGCCATGCTGATTCAAGCTTGCAACTTGATTGGAAGCAAGAGGCCGGTCTTGGGCCTTATCAGACCTACGTGGTCCTTCTGCCTTAAGCATAAGCCAAAGTCAAGAATGATGTCTTGAGGACGTTGCAGAGAAGAATCGATGCCTCCTTTCCTAGGCCCCTGGCATTCTTTGCAGATCAGTCTCACTTTATATAGCTCTGGCGTCACGGGGGCCCACTGGGTACATGCTAATGTGTCCCAAGAGATGTCTTGGAAGCCTTGAAGGAATGGAGCCCTGTCATGCTTTGGGTATGTCTCTTTGTTTGGAAGTGCTCTACAAGGGTGCTGAAAGCACCCTTTTCCACAGGGCTTCGTTCCTTCGTGAAGGCTGCCCTCCCAGGCTAGTGTGCTCAGTTTGCCTCCATCAAAACTCTCTCCCCCTACCTCTTGCCGTAGAAGGATTATTGATTATGTGTTTTGACACCACATGTAAGGAAGTGGGCTGAAAATTAGAATATTACAATTCTGTTTCAAGAAAAACAAACAGGCCAGGGCTTAGGATGTAAGGCAAACAAATGGCACAGCCTATAGAAAGAAAGTAAGCCCGTATCTAGACGGAACCTATGGGAACGTTCCAGGATCAGGGGTGAAGTTCGAAACTTCCCAAATCCGGAAAGGAGACAGAAAAATATCTTTCCTGGAGAGAGGAATTCATCAGATTTGTCTAATTTGTCTTGGAAACATTGTGTCCCTGAAGGGGGATGCCAGGACCACCTCGAATTTGGAGTTTCTGACCTCAGGATGTCAAACCAACCCAGATGACCACGTGTTCTCAGTGCTTAGTTTGACCTAGGCTAGGACAGCAAAGACTCCTTCAAGTGACCGGTGAAAATTCAAAGACAACAACCAAGAGTCACGAAAGCACTCACACCTCGCCCTAGAGAACATACAATGATTCAAGAAATGCAAAATTAATCACTTGGAATGAAGGAGAACGGACTGATAAGCATGTCTAAGAGACATAGCTGGAAATACCATGACGATTATACTATGGAAAAGAAAAAAAGGTCCCAGAAAATGGAAGGCAGACAGAAATCACACAAAATGAAAGATGATGTCAGTCTTTAGACAGACTCTGCTTGAACGTTTGAAAGTCAGAGAAATTCACAAGCCAAAAGACGGCAGCGAACGTCAAGCCTGGGCTAAGTGGGAAGGGTGACTTATGAGACTGCTCTGAGCGGGCCATGAAACCGTGTGTCCATGAAGCTTGCCGGGACAGCAGAGACACGATTATGACAAATCCTCTAACATCACAGTGGACCCGAAAAACAACCTGGCCTCATCTACACAGTGTCAGAGTTGGGCTCAAGTAGCATATTCAAGTCCCATTGCACTCAACTGCAGGTTGCCAATGGAACAGGAAGGGGCTGGCCGGTGGTGCAGCAGTGAGGTCCGCAGCTTTTGTGTCAGTGGCCCAGAGTAGGCCGGGTGTAATGATGGGGCTGAGCCTCCTCACCACTGCGTCAGTCATTGTGTGGCAGCCGTCTGAGGTAGTGTAGAGGCAGATAGGAAGGGACGTTAGACAGGGCCAGACTTCCACAGCAAATACAGGAGCAGTTTCACCAGATGTGAGGACAACAATGCAATTCTGCCAAAACAAAACCAATTGAATGTTGCAAAGAATAGAAAAACTGAAGTTGAAAAATAAAAAACAGCATGCCAGTGAGAAGAATAAGATCTTTATGAAGAACCTTAGCAAAACAGGTGAAAGCTATGTCAATCGAAAACTAGCAAACGTGTGGGGAAAGAAATTCAAGAAGACACAAGGAGAAAGAAGGAGATTCCAGGTTCTAGGAATGGAAGAATTAACACACTTGAAACGTCCATTCCGGAGAAAGGAATCTCTGGATTCCATGCAATCCCAGTCAAATTTGCAGCAATATTCTCTACAGAGATCGAAGACAGAATCTGAAAGTTTCTAGCCAGCAACAAGAGACCCTGAATAGGCAAAGGAATCCTCAGGAAACAGAACAAAGCATGACGTGTCACACTTTCTGATTTCAACATATAGAACGAAGTGATACGTACCGAAACGTCACAGTCTGGGCCCAAAAACAGGCACGCAGACCAATGCAACAGAATCGAGAGCCCAGAGCCCAAGTGAAACGTACATGGACAGCCCATTTTGGACCAGGGAGCGAAGTGGAGACAGCGGAGAATGGAGAGTCTCTACAATAAACGGTGCTGGGAAGCCTGCACAGCCACATGGAACACAACGAGAGTACACCATGATGTTACACCTGGCACACACACCACCTCGAAATTGATTAAAGCCCTGAATGGCAGACTTGAAACCATGAAACTTGTAGAAGACCTAGGCAGAGTGCTCTTTGCCATCTGTCTGAGCTGCCTATTTGGAAGAAGCATATCTGACTGGTCAAGGGCAACAAAGGAAACAAGAAACAAACGGGACCACATCAAATGCACACGCTTCTGCCCACTCAAGGAAACCATCGACTCAATGCAAAGACAGCACAACAACTGGGAGAGGATGTTTGCAATGCACACATTGGACCAGGGGTGGAAAGCCCAAAGATACAATCAACTCACACGTCTCCACAAGAAACTCAACAAGCCAATGAAAACCTGGGCAAAAGATGGAAACAGAGATTTCTCCCAAGAAGATCGAAAGAGGGCCAACAGGTGCATGAAAACTTGTTCACCATCATTAAGTCTCAGGCCAATGCAAATCCAAACGGCAAGGACACAGCAGCTCACTGTGGTCAGAATGGCTAGAGTGAAGCAGAAAGGAAACAAGTGTCAGAGAGGATGTGGAGAGAACCGAAGCCTCCTGTACTGCTGGTGGGTGTGTAAACCGGTGCAGTCAGTACTCCAAGCGGTGTGGAACTGCCTCAGAAATTGAAGAATCCTTGTCCCATATGATTCAGCTATTCCTGTGTGGCGTGTTGATCCAAAGAACTCGGAAACACTACTGCATAAAGACATGTGCACCACTGAGTTCACCACTGCCTTACTCCCTCTATCCAAGACTTGGAATCCGCCCTGGTGCCCAGCAAGGGACTAATGGAGAAGGATGATGGGCTATACCCACACAATGGCATACCTCTTAGCCGGAACAAATGATGTAATCCAGGCATTAGTGACCACCAGAATGGCTGTGAGGGTTTTAGGGGAAGTGAAACAAGCCCCAGGAAGAAAGTCAAATACTGTAGGATCTCACTTACAAGGAGAAGAAAAGACAAGCAGTAACCAACTATTGGCACGGGACATTTGATTAAGGGTTACCAGAGGCAAAGCAGGGAGGTGGGGTAGGGTGAAAAAGATGATTAGGCACAAATGTGTGGTAAGGGCCTATGATTCAGCTTACTCTGGTGAAGATGATGTAAACTACACAGAAGTCTAAACCGATGAGGATGCAAATCTGAAAGATATAGGATGTTCTATCGCAGCGTTATGGCAATAAATTCACCTAAAATCAAAAATCCAAAAAGGGGTCCAGCATGACGGCATAAAGCTTTGGGGCTGAAAGAGATTAGAGAAGGTGAACTTCCAAGGATGGAAAATCACCTCAAAATGCTTACTGATGGTACAGAAAAGTAGACCATTCCAAAAAGAGGAAGAGGAATACTTCCAGAGAACATGATCCGTCCTAAACCCATGAATCAACGGAAAATGTTACCGTCCACGAGGTTACTACTAATCACCTTCACGAATAATCCAAACAGGCCCACCTCTTCCCAAGTTCAGGCAAAGGGTTGGTCCAAATGTCAAATTCAGGGCCGTCACTGTGGTGGAGCGTGTAACTGCTGACATTCCGTTTGGGCGGCCAGGCCCTCACTGTTTCACATCACGGGTGCACATCACTTTAGCAGTGGTAGGAAATATAGATTTCATGGTACGGTGTGGACAGAGGTCGTAAATAAGTAGCATTTATGAGGATACCTTATTAATACGCGCCAGAAAATGAACCATGAGAATATTACAATCTATGAAGGCATCTGGTACACTTCCTCAAAGGAAGAAGGAAGGAAAACATGTGACCTGCCAAGGTGGAATATGCAGAGTGCTAGGAGATGACACGATCATTGCGCATCAGAGGATTGCCTGGGCAACTTCAACTTGGGAGGGAGTCCAGGGTTTTCTCAGGGGAAGGTCCACCCACTTGGCCATCTACACAAGGTATAAGAGAAACAACCCAGAATAATCTTACAGGAAAGAAACCAGTGTCTAGAGAGAATGTAGCAGGCCTTTCAAAGTTCGAGGAGAAAGTGAGAAACCGACAAGAAATCCAGAGAAAGGAAAACTATCCTACCTGGAAAGGGCGAGGAGTCAGACTGTTCTGAGATGGCTCTGAAACTCTGTGTGCATGTAGGTTGTCAGGACAACTTAGAATTTTGAGGTTGTTTATGACAACACGGTGAATATGTCCCCCATGATGGCCACATGGTTACAGTCTGAGGCTTGACCTTGGCTAGACTATTAAAGGCAGAGACACCCAAAAACAGCTTTGATAAGCAGAAAGTGGACACCAAAACTGGAGGAGATAAAACAGACTGTGATTCAAGGGATAAGAAAGGAATCCTTGGCAAGAAGCAAGAATAGGGGACAAGAACTGACAGGAGATCATTGTCATGTATTCAAGTCTATGGGGAGGCCATGTTGATTCAAGCTTGAAACTTGATTGGAAACAAGAGGCCAGACTTGTGGCTCATCTGACCTACTTTGTCAATCCAAAGTCAAGAATGATGTCTTGAGGACGTTGAAGTGAATAACCGATTCCTGCTTTCCTAGACCCAGGGCTTTCTTTGATGATCAGTCTCACTTTCCATACCTCTGGTGTCACGGGGGCCCACTGGGTACACGCTAATGTGTCCCAAGAGATGTCTTGGACGCATTGAAGGAATGGACCCCTGTCATGCTTGGGGTATGTCTCTTTGTTTGGAAGGGCTCTACAAGTGTGCTGAAAAGCACCCTTTTGCAGAGGACTTAGTTCCTTTGTGAAGGCTGCCCTCCCAGGCTAGAGTGCTCAGTTTGGTCCAATGAAATTCTCTCCCCCTACCTCTTGCCGTATAAGGATTATTGATTATGTGTTTTGACACCACATGTAAGGAAGCGGGCTGAAAATTAGAACATTACAATTGTGTTTCAAGAAAAATAAACAGGCAAGGTCTGAGGATTTAAGTCAAACAGATGGCACAACCTATAGAAATAAGGTCAGCCCGTATCTAGATGGAATCTAGGCCAAAGTTCAAGGATCGGGGGTCAAGTTCGAAACTTCCCAAATCCAGAAAATAGAAAAATATCTTTCCTGGAGAGAAGAATTCATCAGATTTGTCTAATTTGTCTCGGAAACATTGTGTCCATGAAAGGGGTTGCCAGGACCACCTCGAAGTTGGAGTTTCTGATCTCAGGATGTCAAACAAACCCAGATGACCACGTGTTCTCAGTGCTTATTTTGACCTAGGCTAGGATAGCAAAGATTCCTACAAGTGACCAGTGCAAATTCAAAGAAAACAAGCCAGAGTCACGAAAGCACTCACACCTCGGCCTAGAACACATGAGGTCATTAAAGAAATACAAAATTAATCACTTGGAATGAAGGAGAACGGACTGATTAGCATGTCTAAGGGAGATAGCTGAGAAAGACCATGACGAGTATACTATGGAAAAGAAAAAAAGGTCCCAGAAAATGGAAGGCCAACAGAAATCACATCTGAATAATCCACAATGAGAGATGATGTCCGTCTTTAGACAGACTCTGCTTGAACGTTTCAAAGTCAGAAAAATTCACAAGCCACAAAACAGCAGCGAAGGTCAAACCTGGGCTAACTGGGAAGGGTGAGTTATGAGACTGCTCCAAGCAGGCTCTGAAAGCCTGTGTCCATGAAGCTTGCTGGGATAGCAGAGACACAATTATTACAAATCCCCTGAAATCACAGTGTAGACGAAAATCAACTTGGCCTTATCTACACAGTGCCAGCGTTGGGCTCAAGTAGCATATTCAAGTCCCATTGCACTCAACTGCATCTTGCCAGTGGAACATGAAAGGGGCCGGCCAGTGGTGCAGTGGTGAGGTCTGCATCTTCTTGGTCGGTGACCTGGGTTCGGCCGATTGGAATACTGGGTGTGAGCCTGCTCACCACTGCTTCAGTCATTATGGGGCATACATCCAAGGTAGTTCAGAGTCAGATGGGAAGGGACGTTAGACAGGGCCAGACTTCCACAGCAAATACAGGAGCATTGTCAGCAGGTGTGAGCTCAACGATGCACTTCTGCCAAAACAAAACCAGTTAAAATTTGCAAAGAATAGAAAAACTGAAGCTAAAAAAAAGAAACAAACCAGCTTGCTAGTGAGAAGAATAAGATCTTTATGAAGAACCTTAGCAAAACAGGTGAAAGCTATGTCAATCAAAAACTAACAAACGTTTGGGGAAAGAAATTCAAGGAGACACACGGAGAAAGAAGGATATTCCAGGATCTGGGAATGGAAGAATTAACACACTTGAAACGTCCATACCAGAGAAAGGAATCTCTGGATTCCATGAAATCCCAGTCAAAGTTGCAGCAATATTGGCCACAGAGACAGAAGAGAGAATCCGAAAGTTTCTACCCAGCAACAAGAGACCCTGAGTAGGCAAAGGAATCCTCAGGAAAACGAAAAAAGCAGGACGTGTCACACTTTCTGATTTCAACATATAGGACGAAGCGCTAGATACTGAAAAAGCACAGTCTGGGCCCAAAAACAGGCACGCAGACCCATGCAACAGAATCGACAGCCCACAGCCCAACTGAATCGCATATGTACATCCCATTTTCGAACAGGGAGTCAAGAGGAGACAGTGGAGAAAGGAGAGTCTGTACAATAAACGGTGCTGGGAAGCCTGCACAGCCACATGGACACAACGAGAGTAGACCATGATGTTACACCTGGCACACACACCACCTAGAAATGGATTAAAGCCTTAAATGGCAAACTTGAAACCGTGAACCTTGTAGAAGAAGACCTAGGCAGAGTCCACTTTGCCATCTGTCTGAGCCCCCTATTTGGAAGAAGCATGTCGGACCGGGCAAGGGCAACAAAGCAAGCAAGAAACAAATGGTACCACATCAAATGCACACACTTCTGCCCAGTCAAGGAAACCATCGACTCAATGCAAAGACAGCACAACAACCATGGGAGGATGTTTGCAAAGCACACATAGGACAAGGGTTGAAAAGCCCAAAGATATAATCAACTCACACGTCTCCACAAGAAAAAAAACAACAAGCCAATGAAAACCTGGGCAAAAGATGGAAACAGAGATAGCTGCCAAGAAGATTGAAAGAGGGCCAACAGGTGCATGAAAACTTGTTCACCATCATTAATTCTCAGGCCAACGCAAATCCAAACTGCAAGGACATAGCAGCTCACTGTGTTCAGAATGGCTATAACGAAGCAGACAGGAAAAAAGTGTCAGAGAGGAGGTGGAGAGAGTGGAAGCCTCCTGCACTGCTGGTGAGAGTGTAAACCGGTGCAGCAACTACTCCAAGCGGTGTGGAACTGCCTCAGAAATTTAAGAATACGTGTCTCATATGATCCAGCTATTCCTCTGTGACGTGTTTATCCAAAGAACCCAGAAACACTACTGCATAAAGACATGTGCACCGCTGAGTTCACCACTGCACTACTGCCGCTATTGAAGACTTGGAAGCCGCCCTGGTGCCCAGCAAGGGAGGAATGCAGAAGGAAAATATGCTATAGCCACACAATGGCATACCAGTCAGCCGGAACAAAGGATGCAATCCAGCCATTTGTGACAACCAGAATGGCTGTGAGGGATTTAGGAGAGGTGAATCAAGCCCCAGGGAGAAAGTCAAATATCGTAGGATCTCACTTACAAGGAGAAGAATAAGCAAGCACTAAACAACAGGTGGCACGGGACATTTGATTGGGGGTTCCACAGGCAAAGAGGGGCGGTGGGGGAGGGTGAGAGAGATGATGAGGCACAAGTGTATGGTGAGGGCCTGTCATTAGGCTTACGCTGGTGCAGATGATGTAAGCTACGCAGAAGTCTAAATCGATGAGGATGCAAATCTTAAAGATAAAAGATGTTCTAATTCAGGGTTATGGCAATAAATTCACCAAAAATCAAAATTCCAAAAAGGGGTCCAGAATGAGGGCATAAATCTTTGGGGGCTGAAAGAGATTAGAGAAGGTGAACTTCCAAGGATGGAACATCCTCTGAAAATGCTTACTTCTTCTACAGAAAGGTAGACCATTCCAAACAGATGAAGAGGAATACTACCAAGAGAACATGATCCGTCCTAAACCCATGAATCAACGGAAAATGTTACCGTCCATGATGTTACTACTAATCACCTTCACGAATAATGCAAACAGGCCCACGTCTTCCCAATTCAGGCAAAAGGTTGGTCCAAAATTACAATTCAGGGCCGTCTCTGTGATGGAGCGCGTAAGTGCCCACGTTCCTCTTGGGCGGCCCAGGCCTCACTGTTTGACATCACGGATACACATCACATTAGCAGTGTTAGGAAATATAGATTTCATGGTACTAGGCTGACAGGGAAGATAAATAAGTTGCAATTGTGAGGATACGTTATCAATACGCACCAGAAAATGAACCATGAGAATATTACAATCTATGAACGAATCTGGTACACTTCCCCAAAGGAGAAAGGAAGGAAAACATGTGACCTGCCAAGGTGGAATATGCAGAGTGCTAGGAGATGACACGATCATTGCGCATCAGAGGATTGCCTGGGCAACTTCAACTTGGGAGGGAGTCCAGGGTTTTCTCAGGGGAAGGTCCACCCACTTGGCCATCTACACAAGGTGTAAGAGATACAACCCAGGATAATCTTACAGGAAAGAAACCAGTGTCTAGAGAGAATGCAGCAGGCCTTCAAAGTTCGAGAAGAAAGTTAGAAACAGACAGGTAATCCAGAGAAAGGAAAACTATCCTCCCTGGAAAGGGTGAGGAGTCAGACTGGTCTGAGATGGCTCCAAAACTCTGTGTGCATGGAGATTGTCAGGACAAGTTAGAATTTTGAGGTTATTTATGGCATCACAGTGACCATGTCTCCGTCGTTTTCTAACTTTCTCTTCTAACTTTGAAAGGTCTACTACATTCTCTCTACACACAGGTATCTTTCCTTTAAGATTTTTCTTGGTTTTCTCTCTTATCTTTTGTGGATATGGTTAAACTGGTGGACTTTCCCTGGAGACAGTCCTGGAGGCCATCCCAAGTTGAAGTTGCCCATTCAATTGCCTGATGCACAATGATCATGTGATCTCCCAGCAGTCTGACAATTCCACCTTGGCAAGTCACATGCTTTCGTTCCTTCATCATTTGGGGAAGTGTACCTGATGCGTTCACAGATTGTAATATTCTCAAGGTTCTCTTTCTGGTGTGTATTGATAAGGTCTCCTCACCATTTCTACTTGTTTATGTTCTCTGTGCCCATCAGACCGTGAAATCTGGATTTCCTAACGCTTGTAATATGGTCTACACCCGTGATGCTAACCTTTGAAACCCGGTCAGCTCAAGCGGAACATGTGCACTTACCCGCTACACCACAGGGCTGGCCCTGAATTGGACTTTTGGACCAAACTTTGGCCTGAACTTCGGAATATGTTGGCCTGCTTCGATCATTTGTGAAGGGATTCAGTAGTAACATCATGGATGGTAACATTTTCCATTGGGTCATGAGTTTGGCTCGGACAATGTTCTCTTGCTAGTATTCCTCTTCATCTCTTTGCAAAGGTCTACCTTTCAGTAGCATCATTAAGCATTTGGAGGTGATTGCCAATCCTTGGAAGCTCATCTTCTCTAATCTCTTTCAGCCTCCAAAGCTTTAGGCCGTAAATCTGCACCCCTCTTTGGAGTTTTGATTTTATGTGAATTGATTGTCATAACCCTACATTGTAAGATCCTATAGCTTTCAGGTCTACATCCTCATAGATTTAGACTTCTGTGTAAGTTACATCATCTTCACCACCGTAAGCCTAATTACAGGCCCTCACCACACACTTGTGCCTAATCAGCTCTTACTCCCTCTGGTGGCCGCCCCCATTTCCCTTTGGGAACTACCAATCCTATGTCATGTGCTACCTGTTTGTTGGTCCATTTTTCCTCTTCTCCTTGTGCATGAGATCCTGTGGTATTTGACCTTTCCCCAGGGCTTTTTTCAGTTCCCCTAATACCCTCAGGAGCCTTTCTGGTGTTCACAAATGGCGGCACTGCCTCCGTTCCTACAACTGAGTGTTATGCCATTGTGTGGCTATAGCCCATCTTCCTTCTTCTTTCGTCACATGATGGGGACCAGGGCGGCCTCGAAGTCTTGGATATCGGGAGTAAGGCTGTGGTGAGCACAGTGGTGCACGGATCTCTATGCGTTAGTGTTTCCAAGTTCTTTGGATAAATATGCTGCCAAGGACTACCTGGATCTTATGGTAGATGGATTCTGACATTTCTGAGGCTGTTCCACACAGCTTTGCATAGTGGCTGCACCGGTTTACACTCCCACCATCAGTGCAGGAGGCTTCTCTTCTCTCCACCTCCTCTCCGAAACCTGTGGTTTCCTGTCTTCCTCCGTATAGCCCTCTGACCACTGTGAGCTGCTGTCTCATTGCCGTTCGGATTCACATTGACCAGACACTTAATGATGATGAGCATGTTTTCATTTGGCTGTTGGCCATCTTTCTATATTCCTGGGAGAAATGTCTGTTTCCATCTTTTTAACAGGTTGTATTGGGCTCGTTGTTTTTTTTCCACTGGAGACACATGAGTTCATTGGATCTTTTGGCTATTCACCTCTTCTCCGATGTGTGGTTTGCAAACATCCTGTCGCAGTTGTTGTGCTGTCTTTGCATTGAGCCGATGGTGTCGTTGGCTGGGCAGAAGGTTCTGCGTTGGATGGAGTCCTGCTTGTTTCTTGTTTCCTTTCTTGCCATTGCTCAGTCACACATGCTACTTCCAAACAGGCAGCCAAGCCAGATGGCAAAGAGGAAGCTGCCTGCGTTTTCTCCTCAAAGTGTCACGGTTTCAAGTCTTCCATTCAAGGCCTGAATCCATTTTGAGGTGGTGTGTGTGCCTGGTGTAACATCATGGTCTACTCTCATTGTGTTACATGCGGCTGTGCAGTCTACCCAGCACCGTTTCTTGTCGAGACTCTACATTCTCTGCTGTCTCCTCTTGGCTCCCTGGTCGTAAATGGGCTGTCCATGGATGTGTGAGTTGACCTCTGGGGTCTCGATTCTGTTGCATGGGTCTGTGTGCCTATTTTGGGGTCCAGGCTGTGCTGTTTCAGGACCTAGCCCTTTGTTCTATATGTGGCAATCAGAAAGGGTGATAATTGCTGCTTTGTTCGTTTTCCTCAGGATTCCTGTGTCTATTCAGGATCCTTTGTTGCTGGAGAGAAAGTTTAGGATTCTCTCTCCTATTTGTGTGGGACAGATTGCTGCAACTTTTACTGGGACTGCATGGAATCCAGACATTGCTTTGTCGTCAAAAATAATCCATAACCAATCTATAAATGAAACTTTGGGTGAGCTTACTCTGAGCTTAAATCAGAGGATTATAACCCGGGCATCAAACAAGTGGGGTGCACAGACTGGTTATATGCTCCCAGAGAGGATGTTTCACATAGGATTGAAATGTCCCATTTACAATAGTCACGAGACTACTCTGTTGGCAGAGCAATTGATGGAAATAGCAGGTAGGTCTTCTGTCTCAGTGAACACAGCAGGGTGGCGGTCTGTTGCGTCCAGCTGACTGGTCACAGGTGGGCTGGGTGGTCAAAGGTGAGTGCAGCAATCTGTTCATTGCCTAGGACAAAATGCTTATCCCTAAGGAAATGTTAATGTTGGGGAAGTTGCACCTTTATCTTAAGGGCCATTGGAAATGTCTAAGCAGATATGCAATGCGTGCTAAATAGCCATAGTCAGGCCCTTTTGGAAAAAACAAAATCAGGCCGAATTAGGTCTATACCAAATGGCTTCCTCATATACTCCAATATATCCTATTGCTTCCCATTTTTATTTGTCAGCTTTCTGCCGTATGGACGTTTCAAGTGTGTCCGTTGTTCCATTCGAAGGGCATGGAATAGCCTTGCATTGCCTTGTGACTTGTGGAATTTCTTTCCCCAAAACTTTGCTAGTTTTTGGTATCCATCGCTTTCTCCTGTTTGGCAAAGGTTATTCGTAGATATAATTTTCTTCTCACTGGCATGGGTCTTTTTTATTTTGAGGTTCAGCTTTTCTATTCTTTGCAACTTTTAATTGGTTTTGTTTTGGCAGATGTTTATGGCTGTGCTCAAATCTGCTGGCCATGCCGCTGTATTCTCTGAACAAGAGTGGTGCTCTGTAAAGTCGCTTCCCATCTGCCTCTACACTAGGTCACATGCCTGGCCCGGAATGGCTGGACGATCATTGAGGAGGCTGACCCCCAGGATTCCACGTGGCTGACCATGGGCTATCGACCCAAAAGAAGTGAACTAAACACTGCCCCACTGGCCAGCCCCTTTCATGTTCCATTGGCAACCTGCAGTTGACTGGAATGGGACTTGAATATGCTACTTGAGCCCAAATCTGGCCGGGTGTAGATGAGCCCAGCCTGTTTATCTGGCACACTGTGATGTCGGAGGATTTGTCAGAATCTTGTCTCCTCTGTCCAGTCTAGCTTCGTGGACACCGGCTTCAGATCCTGCGGGGACTAGTCTCATAACTCACCCTTCCCAGTTAGACAAGGTTTGACCTTCGCTGTAATTTTTGGGGTTGTGACTTTCTCAGACTTCCAAGCGTTCAAGCAGAATCTGTCTAAAGACTGACGTCTATCACTCTGGATTATTCACTTGTGATTTCTGTTGGCCTTCCATTTGACAGGACCTTATTTTCTTTTCCGTCGTCCAATCGTCATGGTCTTTCTGAGGTATCTCCCTTTGGTATGCTTATCAGTGCGTTCTCCTTCATTCCAAGTTATGAATTTTGCATTTCTATAATTACATTAGGTTCTGTAGGCCGAGGTGTGAGTCCTTTCGTGATTGTTGGGTGTTGTCTTGGAATTTTTATAGGTCACTTGTAGGAATCTTTGCTATCCTGGTCGAGTTGACACTGAGCCCTGAGAACTCATGGTCGTCTTGGCTGGTTTGACATTCTGAGATCAGAAACTCCAGATTCATGGGGGTCCCGGCAACCGCCTTCACGGACATTATGTTTCTGAGGCAAGTTAGCAAAATCTGATGAACTCCTCTCTCCTGGTAACAGATTTTTCTGTCTCTTTTCTGGATTTGGGAAATTTCGAACTTAACCCCTGATCCTTGGGCGCTCCACCAGATTAGGTCTAGATACTGGCTTACTTTATTTCCACAGGGTTTTCTATTGGTTTGACTTACATCCTCAGCTCTGGCATGTGTAGTTTTCTTTAAATATAATGGTAGTGTTCTAATTTTCACCCAACCCCCTTCCATATGGTGTCAAAACACAGAATCAGTACTCCTTCTACGGCAAGAGATAATGGGAGAGAATTTCATTGGAGTCCAACTGAGCACGCTAGCCTGTGGGGGCAGCCTTGACACAGGAACAAAGCCCTCTGGAAAAGGGTGCTTTTCAGCACACTTCCAGTGCCCTTCCAAACCAGCAGACATACTCAAAGAATGACAGGCGTGCATTTCTTCAAGGCTTCAAAGAGATGTCTTGGGACACATTAGCATGTACCCAGTGGGCCCCCATGACTCCAGAGCTGTGGAAAGGGAGACTTCTCTTCAAAGGATGCCAGGGGCGTAGGACGGAGGCTTCGATTATTCTCTTCAATGTCCTCAAGAGATCATTCTTGACTTTGGATTATGAGTAAGGCAGAAGCCCACATAGGACTGATAAGCACCAAGTCCGGCCTCTTGTTTCAAATCAAGTTTCAAGGTTGAATCAGCACGGCCTCTCCATCTACTCCAGTAGATGACAATGTTCTCCTCTCAGCGCTTGTCCCTCTATTAGCGCTTCTTCCCAGTGATTCCTTTCTTATCCCTTGAATCAGCGTCTCTTTGATCTCTTCAAGTTTCTGTGCCTGGTTCCTGTTGGGAAAAGCTGTTTCTGGGTATCTCTCACTTCACTATCACAGCCTAGGCAAATACTCGCCCTGGAAACATGCGGCCATCTTTGGTGACATGTTCACCGTGATGTCATAAACACCCTCGGATTTTTCTAAGTTATCCTGACAACGTCCATGCACACAGTGTTTGAGAGCCATCTCATACCAGTCTGAAGACTCCATCTTTCCAGGTAGAATAGTTCTCCTTGTTCTGCATTTCTTATCAGTTTCTAAGATTCTCCTCGAACATTGAAAGGTCTACTACCTTCCCTCCAGAGACCGGTTTCTTTCCTTTAAGATTATCCTGGGTTTTACCTCTTCCCTTTTGTGGATATGGCCAAATGGGTCGATTTTCCACAGAGAAAGTCCTGGAGTCCCTCCCAAGTTGAATTTGCCCAGGCAATCCTCTGACTCGTGTGATCACCTGGCAGTCTGACAATTCCACTTTGTCGGGTCACATGTCTTCCTTCCTTCATCATTTGGGGACGTGTACCTGATACGTTCATAGATTGTAATATTCTCATGGTTCCTTTTCTGGTGCGTATTGATAAGTTCTCCTCACAATTTCTACTTCTTTATGATCTCTGTGCCGACCAGACCATGAAATCTGGATTTCCCATTGCTATTAATCTGATCCCCACCCATGGTGCTAGGCGGTGATGCCCAGGCTGCCCAAGAGGAATGTGGGCACTTACTTGCTACACAACAGCACCGGCCCTGAATTGGAATTTTGGAGCAATCTTTCGCTGAACTTGGGAAGAAGCTGGGCTTTTTTGATCATTCCTGAAGGTAATTAGTAGTGACCTCATAGAGGGTAACATTTTCCCTTGGTTCATGAGTTTAGCACGGAACACATTCTCTTTGTAGTATTCATATTAATCTATTTGCAATGGTCGACCATTCTGTAGCATCATTAAGCATTTTGAGGAGCTTCACAATCCTTAGAAGTTCATCTCTCTAATCTCTTTCAGCATCAAAAGCTTTATGCCGGAAATATGCACGCCTTTTAGGATTTTTTCTTTCCCTCTGGGAACCACCAATCCAAAGGGAAGGCTGGTATCCAAAGCTAGAATGCACAGTTTGGCAACAATGAAATTCTCTCCCCCATCCCTCGCCATAGAAGAGTATTGCTTATGGGCTTTGACACCATATGTGAGGAAGTTGACTGAAAATTAGAACATTACACTTATATTTAACGAAAAATAAACATGACAGAGATGACGATGTAAGTCAAACATCTAACAAATCCTACAGAAATAAAGTAAACCGGCATCCAGACGTAGTCTACTGAAATGATCAAGGATCCAGGTTCCACTTCGAGCGTTCCCAAATTCAGAAAAGAGACATAAAAATATCTTACCAGTAGGGATGAATTCATCAGATTTGTCTAATTTGTCTCGGAAACATTATGTCCATATGGTGGTTGCCAGGACAATCTAGAATTTGGAGATTCTGATCTCAGAATGTCAAACCAACCAAGATGACCTCGTGTTCTTAGTGCTCCACTGGACCTAGGCTAGGATAGCAAAGATTCCTTTAAGTGAACAATTGAAATTCAAAGACAATACCCAAAAATCACGAAAGCACTCACACGTCGGCCTAGAGAACATATGGTGACTAAAGAAATACAAAATTAATAACTTGAATGAAGGATAAGGGACTGATAAGCATACCTATGGGATACAGCTGAGAAAGACCATGACAATTGATGTGGATTAAGGCCGCCCCAGCTCGAAAAGCCCAAGGTTATGTGGTGTACATGCAGAACTATATGACCCGGTGAATTTCTTTTGGTATGAATTAGAGGTGCCCCAGTGAGAGAAGCCCAGGTCATGCTCACCTACATGTCTATCTATATGGCCAGATTCGTATCTAATATTATATGACCACACAATAACCAGACCCCATCTGAACTGAAATCATTTAATGACGTTTACATCATATTTTCTTTTTCCAGTAAAAATAAGTCATGTACCCATGACTCATAAAATTAGCCCTTACCCTCAACTCAGGGCAGCAGCAGGAGCTCTGACTGCCCATGGGTCCTTTCCGCATTCAGCAGCAGCAGCAGCTCTTTGCTGCCCATGGGTCCTGTCCCCATGCAGCAACTCTTTACTGCCCATGGGTCCTGTCCCCATGTTATCCTGTAACGTTCTCTAAATAAAAGAGCACCACTACCAGACGTTGAGAGTCCAAGAAATCTTTCAACTCTTCAGCTCGCTGAGCCTGCATCATATCTTGTGTCCTGTATGGGGGACTTGCTTCATCAGTTTTTGAGCTCGACTTCTGGTAAGTGCCCCTTTCTTCCTGGTGCCTCTCTCTTTTTCGAGGATGGATCTAAACTCACTTCTCCATCAGGAACTTTCTTGGTTAGCTCTATGCATCGATGTTTGCTGCCCATGGCTATTCTATGGGGCAAATCATGGCATTCAGCTTGAAGAGAATCAGTAGCTTAAGCCTCAGGGTGACGTAGCATGAATTAATCCATTCCTTCCTGAGTCTATTTCTAATATATAAATATTACCTGGGCATGCAGAGGCCACTTAAGTCATTAGGATGGTTGGCAATCTGCAAGACTCCGGTGGAAGGTTTCTTCTCCTAAGGCTGGATTGGGATACCTCCCATGGCACCTGACCAGGCTCTGAACTGGGCAAATGTCCCAATCGGGAATCGAGTTCAAGGAAACTACCAAAGTCTAACCTTTGGTTGAGTATGGGAAACCCTTCTTCAGAGAATGACTCCAACATGCAATTGGGTAGAATGTCCCTCAGAGCGGCGGAAAATTCCTCACACTTTTTCTCCATTATGTTCTGTCTTAAACTTCTCCTTTTGTCTCGGGGACTATTCACCAGGCACCTATTACTGCCAGGCAGAATAGGAAAAATGTTCACCAGGCACCTGTTACTGCCAGGCATCTGAGGGAAGGTATACAAGGGATGCAATGCTGGCAGACACCCCCGTCACCCCTTGCTATAGGAACCCCACAGTAGGAACAACAGGTGGGATGCTGCCGTAGGTTCAGGGGGCATTTTCAAGGTAATGGACGTGTCTCTTTCATCTTTGTTAGAGATACAATGGACATTTTCGTCTCCTTTTGAGCTTTGCAACTGGGAAACAAAGAAATCTTTCAAGAGTCAAGTCCTCCAACACTGGGAGCCCCAACTTTGGCTTTCTGGGCCTGATCACCCTGGCGAGCCCAAGTAGGGTGCCCTCTGTTGGCGGTTGACTCATTGAGTATTTTAGTCACCTACTGAGTTGGCTATGAGGGTAGGAAATCTGTGATTTTTTCTGTGAACAGTCGTGCTACGGTAGTGTGCCACAGCACGGGAACTGTTGTGTGACTGTTATCTTGAGAACCCTCTGAGCGGCCATGAGGGTGAGGTCTGGTGTCTTCTTTTCCTTTCTTTGTTTTGGTCATCATCTCCTCTGTTGTCACCAAGTCGAGGTTAAGATCAGGCTGGACCTGCTCAGAACCTGCACCTTCTGTGAAATCGAAAAGCTTGAAAATATTTTTCAGGGGACTTAACTCTCAACCCAGGTACTTGGAGCTCCAGGCCCCAGTCAGTTCCAGGCCTTTGTAGGCACTCCACCCTTCTCCACTCCACTGTCAGTCGCACACTGGCTTTACTGCCATGGGGAATGGCATAAGCATCCCCAGAGACTCACCACTCAGGGTCATTCTAACTAATTAGAAACACTTTGAATTGTCTGGGTTATGGCACAGAAACTGCAGCTGGGAGAAAGTTTGTGAGGTTTCTCTGTGCATTTATGGTGCAGTTGGACAGGTAGATCAACCTAGAATGTCCTTCAAGTTACAGTGCAGTTTCTGAGAAATCAAGGGCAACCGTCCTTAGAAAGTCCTTGCAAGACAGGAAAGACAGTTCTAGAGGCAGCTCAGTTTCGACCTAGTTCCTTTATCATGAAAAGGATTATCATCCCCCCTCTCCAGGAACTACTATCTAGCCAATCACTCAGTCTTAAGACAAAAAAAAAAAACAAAGAAAGAAAGGAGGGAAAGGATAAATGGCCATAAGTGTGTCATTGCAAAAAGTATAGCATCTAGAGGGTCTTCTCCATAAGCATTAATAAAAAGGCTCAAAACAAAGTTTGGATTCATAAATGGTGAGCTTTATATTATTGTACCTGATTCACGGCAGTAGCTTTTAAAACGATAGTTGTACAGTCTCTGTGTATGTGTGTCTATGTGTACGTTATACATGTGATATTTTTACCCCTGGATGATATGGCCAAAATAAAGATCTGTGTTTAGTTGGCTTAAAGTAAGTGCTTTCATAAATTCTAAATGTAGTAGAAATTAACTCAGTGCCTTTCAAAGTTAACATCATGTGAATTAACATTTGGTAAATGAAAGCTTCTTTAAGTCTGTTGGTTTGACTGAAAATAGTCTTGTCAGAGTTGTCAGTATTTGCATAGGATGCAGGCATTCAGCCTCGGTTTACGAGTCATATAAGTTCACGTTGTCTGTTAAATTTGTCAGTGAAATAATATATTTAAATGATGACCAGTTTTGTCTAATGCCTCATGAGGGTTTCGTAGGTAATCTGAACACAATTGTTGGAAACAAATTGTTTAAATACATAAAACTCATAAAAGTGAATACAATAACATTTATGGTCTCTATACTTGGGGGAAAAAAACAGCTTCAAATTCTTTTGGTAACAATCTTGAATTTTGCCAAGTAAAGTTAAATAATAAATATCTGAATATCTGGATCATTTTTGGATAGGATGAAACACTGAATCATTATTAATAAACATATCTAAGTTATCTACTTTTGGCTTCTTATGAAAGAGGCTAAAAGCGTGTGGGTGTATTAAAAAGCATGCCTTGTGTTTTGTTGTAAAGCGGCGTGTTTCTAAACTTATGAAGTGTTTAGAATACTGATAGAAAAGACAATCCATAATTGTTTACCTTTTTAGTGTTTACTAGGTCTGTTAAGGGTTAAAGTTCTAATTACCTTATGGAATTAAACCTACTGCAAATTACTAAGGAAAAGAGCTTTGTATTCAAGGAGGTTAAAATGGATGCTTTCAGTAAAAAAGCTATCAAGAATGGAAATATTTTTGTTTGATGGGTTAAGAAAGATAAATTTGTCGTGATGTACTAGAAAGGAAAAAACAAAGACTTTGGGTCAAATTATGAAAACATAAAAGAAAGTTGTAGAAGGTTTGTGAAGGAGAAATTCTGAAAGGAGTTTTATGCCTGGTCAAGAAGACTAAAGTAAGTTCAATTAAGTGCATGAGTTTGAAAGTTCAAAATAAGTAGGTGCAGAAATTCAAATTTGGTTTTCTCTAAAAGGATACATTTTCTTGAACTTTCGATCTGCTCTTGGTAAAGAGGTCTTAAAAACGGTTCCTTTGAGTCAGTCTACCTAAGAGACAAATCTGTTTTGTGAAAATAATGACTGAGGTCACTCTTAAGATTTTTGACTCTGTTATCACTTTGAATAGATACCCGAGCATTGCTTCACAGGGAGTGTTGCTTTCTATTTGAACAAGCATTTGAAAAGCTTTTGATATGTTTTGACAAGCTTCTCCCTCAAAAATATTCAAATGCTGAATGAAGGCTTTCTTTTGACCTGGTAGGCAGAAGAAAAATTACTCTGAGGATTTTTAGAGGGCCCCTGAGACTTCTCGAAGACATTTGCTCTCTCTTCCTATAAGAAGGAAGATATTAAACTAATTAGGCTTACTTGGTCTATTAAATTACATGGGAAACATTGTGAAATAAGTGATGATAGACTTCCTTAGGTGGTATAAGATGGGTAAATGTTATTAATATAGGTGTCTTAAAATTATATAGCATTCCTAAGAGTCTGATCTTTCCTGGTTAACAGTCATAAGTCCAATTATTATCAGCAAGTGTTATATGTCACTGAAGTAGCCAAGTTTCTTGGTCAATTGCCCTTTTGAGTCCTTTGTCCATTTCCAGGTAGTTGTTGTTTTACTCTGATGCTTTTTTCTTTTGCAAATATGCTTCATCTTCCGAGAAATTCCAGGAAAGGGTTCTGACACAAAGGTTCTAAACGACAGGCTTCTGATAAACTTTCAGATTGTAAAACTGAACGGAGTAAGAAATTACAGAATTCTAACAGAAACTAAGCTCATCGATCTGCTAACAGAAAACTCAGCTCAAGAATTGATTATACAGGACTGTGTGAACTGATGAGGATGGTTGTAATATTTTAGAACTACTGTTTGAAACATTGTTGAGTTTTGATGTGTTGTTTTGTTTTCTCGTAATGAAGGAAAGCTTTTTCTCTTTTCCCTTATGCTAACAATGACTCACAGCCATTTGGTGAAATTATACCTTCATGAGCAAAACTGAAACATTTATCTTTTTCTCCCTACCTTATCCCCAAGAAATTTGGAAACCCTTTGTCACTGAGTATGGTTATTTAGTGGCAATATTTGCATAAGTTCCATAAGAATCTGTTCACCTTATAACAGGCCACATTGGTTATACTACCAAGGCTTTGACTGGAATGTCATATTTGAAACATACAGGCTCAGATATGACAAGACAGCATTTCAGGAACAAAGATTGGACTTTCTGAAATACAGTCCCTAGGAAACATGGGCCTGGTACCTTGTTTACAGAGATTCTGGCAATCTTGCCCGGTCGCTAAGGAAGCTTGCTTATCTGCCAGGTGCAAGGAACCTCCGAATATTTTGGTGGACCTCAAAGAGAACTCAACTCACATCTGTAGGTACTGCAGGCCAAATCTGATGGCAAGTCCTTGGCTTGGCTTTTCTGGCATCTAGAGGCCTTCACAGATCAATGTGAGATTACTCTCCCTGGGGCAGCCCCAATTCATACTATAAAAATATCCACCAGGTCAGGTAGTTTGGCATGTAGGCCAGGTCACCTTGGGCTTCTCTAGCTTGGGCAGCATTAATCCACATCATAACCCACCCCTGAACCCATTATGACCGGAAATCTTTGGGATATGAATGATGGTCAGTCTTCTGTAACTACTTCTGGCTGTACAAGGTTGCAGAGCTTCCCCAAAATGGGGCCATAGGTACAGGTAGGAAGTTCAGTGGACCAGAAGTCTTCACCAGTGGAGTTCAAGGGTGACAAGTTGTACAGAGCCTCTGGAGACGAGAGAATCCTTTGACGAGAGGTGGTCCAGGAGGTGAAACATTTTTGACATGCTAAAGACAAACAACGAAAGAGACAACAAATTATAATAAGAAATACAAGCAGTATGTTTAACCCAATGAATAAGATTTTGAAGTACTGCAGAAACCTGGTCCTGACTAGGAGTTCAACCAGTCGTTTACAGTTAGGGTTGGTCAGACATGGATTTAATTTGGTGGCTGGGATACCAAGCCAGAAATATTTTGATGGTAGTCAGGAATATAGACACAACATTGTTTTTATAATGACACTGGTGCCCCCTTGTGCTGCTGTCAAGACATCCAGTGCCATTTGGATTTGGAGGACTGCCTTACACACTTGGGATACTTCTAAATTGAGCAGCAAAATGCTATGTTGTGTATCATTTAATGCCTTTATAGTAAATTTGTTTAGGACTTCCATGTGCAAGATGATATTTTGGATTCCTAATTGGGGAAAGAAAATTGCGGAAAGATTGTCATACCAGTGGAAGACACAGCGGGTCCAGTGCTGTTGCAGGTTGGGTAGCTTAGCAGGAGGAGATATAGTAAATGTAGTTCTACGTTGCATCCAGACAAAGCCTATGGTGCATCATCCAATCCATCCAGGTGGCAGCCAAGGTAATAAATTGGAGCCACATATCCACTGAGCACCGTTAGGGGCTAGCCAAGGCATACTGGGCAGTCTATCCAAGTCAGTCCCAAACTAACCTGTATTTTTTTTCAAGGCTATGACATAAGAACACATATAAAAGGGATTTTTTCCCAAGGTCAGCTGCTATTAGGCCATGTATCACAGGTGTGGTTGGTTTCTTCCCAACAGAGAGTGGCCTTTTACTGAGTTGCCCACTAGTAGGAGTGAACCAAATATACCCATCCCAAATTAGATATGGTCCATCCTGTGTGTTTCGATAAGTTGGGGACTTTACTGTTGGAACTTGGTTTGTTTGATACACCTGTGACAAGGCAAATCTAGTTAGTATTTGGACAGTAGTATTGAAGGAAAATGTTTAATTGTGGCCAGGGAACTCCGAGGTGTCAGAGATAGATGGCCACAAGGAGACATTACGATTAGTAATAGATGAATCTTGCGGAAGAAAAGAGCTAGAATCTAGTATCCATGAATGGCTACTGTAGCTTCTACAGAAGCGTAATTTTCTGCTCTCTTAAATCATCCTCATTTTTACAAAAGGTAGCCAAATTATCATTAACACGTTTGCAAATAAAGTGTAGTTTCAATACAACTTGCTCCAATTATTTACATAAGACCAGAAAGAATCAGAATTGCTTATACAGGTTTTTTAAAATCTGCTTTGCTGGAATTTTTTCTGAGGAGTCTCAGATTGAACTGTGAAGGCATCTAGAGGCCAGAAAAGCCAAGCCAAGGACTTGCCATCTGATTTGGCCTGCAGTACCTACAGATTTGAGTGGCGTTCTCTTTGAGGTCACCCAAAATATTTGGAGGTTCCTTGCACCTGCCAGATAAGCAAGCTTCCTTAGTGACCGGTCAAGATTGCCAGAATCTCTGTAAACAAGGTACCAGGCCCATGTTTCCTAGGGACTGTATTCCAGAAAGTCCAATCTTTGTTCCTGAAATGCTGTCTTGTCATATCTGAGCCTGTATGTTTCAAATATGACATTCCAGTCAAATCCTTGGTAATATAACCAATGTGTCCTGTTATAAGGAGAACAGATTCTTATGGAACTTATGCAAATATTGCCACGAAATGACAATACTCTGTAACAAAGGGCTTGACATTTCCTTAGGGATAAGGTAGGGAGAAAAAGGTAAATGTTTCAGTTTTGCTCATGAAGGTATAATTTCACTAAATGGCTGTAAGTCATAGTTAGCATAAGAGAAAAGAGAAAAAGCTTTCCTTCATTACAAGAAAACAAAACAACACATCAAAACTCAACAATATTTCAAATAGAAGTCCTAAAAAATTACAATCATCCTTATCAGTTCACACAGCCCTGCATAATCAGTTCTGGGGCTGAATCTTCTGTTAGTAGGTTGATCAACTTAGTTTCTCTTAGAATTCTGTAATTTCTTACGCCGTTGAGTTTTACAATCTGAAAGTTTATCAGAAGCCTGTCGTTTAGAACCTTTGTGTCAGAACTCTTTCCAGGAATTTCTCAGAAGACGAAACATATTTGCAAAAGGAAAAAGCATCAGAGTAAAACAACAGCTACCTGGAAATAGACAAAGGACTCAAAAGGGCAATTGCCAAAGAAACTTGGCTACTTCTGTGACATATTAAACTTCCAGATAATAAGTGGACTTATGACTGATAACCAGGACAGATCAGAATTTTAGGAATGCTATATAATTTTAAGACATCTATATTAATAACATTTACCCATCTAATAACACCTAAGAAAGTCTATCATTACTTATTTTACAATGATTCCCGTGCAATGTAATAGACCAAATAAGTCTAATCAGTTTAGTATTTTCCTCCTTATAGGAAGAGAGAGCAAATGTCTTTGAGAAGTCTCAAGGGCCCTCTGAAAAGCCTCAGATAAATTTTTCTTCTGTCTACCAGGTCAAAAGACAGCCTTCATTTAGGATTTGAATATTTTTGAGGGAGAAGCTTGTCAAAACATATCAAAAGCTTTTCAAATGCTTGTTCAAATGTGAAACAACACTCACTGTGAAATGTACTCGGGTATCTATTCAAAGTGATAACAGAAAGAGTCAATAATCTTAAGAGTGACCTAAGTCATTATATTCACAAAACAGGTTTGTCTCTTAGGTAGACTTACTCAAAGGAATAGCTTTTAAGACCTCTTTAGCAAGAGCAGATCAAAAGTTCAAGAAAATGTACCCTTTTAGAGAAAACCAAATTTGAATTTCTGCAACTACTTATTATTAACATTCAAACTCATTCACTTAATTGAACTTACTTTGGTCTTCTTGACCAGGCATAAAACTCCTTTCAGATTTTCTTCTTCACAATCCTTCTAAAACTTTCTTTTATGTTTTCAGAATTTGTCCCAAAGTCTTTGTTTTTTCCTTTCTAGTACTTCAGGACGAATTTATCTTCCTTAACCAATCAAACAAAAATATTTCCATTATTTATACCTTTTTTACTGAAAACGTACATTTTAACTTTCTTGAATACAGATCTCTTTTTCTTAGTAATTTCCTGTAGCTTTAATTACGTAGGTTAATTAGAACTTTTAACCCTTAACAGACCTACTAAACACTAAAAAGGAAAACAATTATGAATTGTCTCTTATATCAGCTTTCTGAACACTTCATAAATTTAGAAACACGCCACTTTACAATAAAACACA
This sequence comes from Equus asinus, assembly GCF_041296235.1. Lineage (NCBI taxonomy): Eukaryota > Metazoa > Chordata > Mammalia > Perissodactyla > Equidae > Equus > Equus asinus. The sequence continues at coordinate 2,921,216 of NC_091815.1, read as the reverse complement.
AGGCATGGTTTTTAATACACCCACAGGCTTTTAGCCTCTTTAAGAAGAAGCCAAAAGTAGATAACTTAGATGTGTTTATTAATAATGTTTCAGTGTTTCGTCCTATCCAGAAATGACCCAGCTATTCAGATTTTTATCATTTAACTTAACTTGGCAAAACTCAAGATGGTTACCAAAAAGCATTTCGAAGCTGTTTTTCTTTCCCAAACTATACAGACCATAAAAGTTTTTGTACTCACTTTAATGAGTATTATCTATTTAAACCATTTGTTTCCATCAATTATGTTCAGATTACCTACTGAAACCTCATGAGGCCTTAGACAAAACTGGTCATCATTTAAAGCTATTACTTTGCTGACAAATTTAGCAGACAACGTGAACTTATATGACTAGTAAACCCAGGCTGAATGCCTGCATCCCTATGCAAATACCGACATCCCTGACAGCAAGACTATTTTGAATCAGACCAACAAACTTAAACAGTCTTTCATTTACCAAAGGTTAATTCACATGACATTAACTTTGAAAGGCACTGAGTTAATTTCTACTGCATTTAGCATTTATGTAAACACTTACTATAAGCCAACTAAACAGAGATCTTAATTTTGGTCATACCACCCAAGGCTGAAAATATCACATGTATAACCTACACATAGACACGCATACACAGAGACTGTACAACTACTGTTTTAAAAGCTACTGCCGTGAATCAGGTACAATAATATAAAGCTCACCAGTTATGAAGGTAAACTTTGTTTTGAGCCTTTTTACTAATACTTATGGAGAAGACCCTCGAGATGCTAGACTCTTTCAATGGCACCCTTATGGCTATTTCTCCTTTCCCCTCCTTTCTTTTTGTCAGTCTTAAGAGTGAGTGATGGGCTAGATAGTAGTTCCTGGAGAGGGGGGATGATAATTCTTTTCATGATAAAGGAACTAGGTGGAATCTGAACTGCCTCTAGAGCTGTCTTTCCAGTCTTGCAAGGATTTTTAAAGGACGGTTGCTCTTGATTTCTCAGAAACTGGACTGTAACTTGAAGGACGTTCTAGGTTGATCTACCTGTCCAACGGCACCATAAAGGCACAGAGAAACCTCGCAAATTTTCTCCCAGCTGGAGTCTCTGGGGCATAACCCATACAATTGAAAGTGTTTCTAATTAGTTAGAATGACCCTGAGTGGTGAGTCTCTGGGGATGCTTATGCCATTCTCCATGGCAGTAAAGCCAGTGTGCGACTGGCAGTGGCTGGAGAAGGGTGCAGAGGCTACAAACACCTGGAACTGGCTGGAGGCCGGGGCTCCCAGTACCGGGGTTGAGAGTTAAGTCCCTTGCAAAATATTTTCAAGTTGTTCGATTTTACAGAATGTCCATGTTCTGGTCAGGTCCAGACAGAACTTAAGCTCGACTTGGTGACAACAGATGACATGATGAGCAAAACAGAGAAAGGAAAAGAAGACAGCAGACCTCACCCTCATGGTTGCTCTCAGAGGGTTCTCAAGTTAAGAGTCACACAACAGTTCCTGTGCTGTGGCACACTACCGTAGCGCTGTGGCACACTACCGTAGCACGACAGTTCACAAAATAAATCACAGGTCTCCTACCCTCATGTCCAACTCAGTAGGTGACTAAACTACTCAATGAGTCAACCGCCAAGAGAGGGCACACTACTTAGGGTCGCTGGGGTGATCAGGCCCAGAAAGCCAAAGTTGGGTCTCCAGTGGTGGAGGCCTTGATCCTTGAAAGATTCGTTTGTTTCCCCAGTTGCAAAGTTCAAAAGGAGATGAAAATGGCCATTGTAACTCTAACAAAGATGAGAGAGACATGTCCATTACATTGAAGATCACCCCTGACCCTACGGCAGCATCCTACATGTGGTTCCTACTGTGGGGTTCCTATAGCAAGGGGTGATGGGCGTGGCCCCCAGCATTGCATCCCTTGTGTACCTTCCATGGTATGCCTGGCAGTAACAGCTGCCTGGTGAACATCTTTCCTATTCTGCCTGGCAGTAATAGGTGCCTGTTGAATGGTCCCCAAGAGAAAAAGAGAATTTTAAGAGAGAACAGGATGGAGAAAAATAGTGTAGAATTTTCCACCGAGCTTGGGGACATTCTACCCAATTGCGTGTTGGAGCCATTCTCCGAAGAAGGGTTTCCCATATGCAACCAAAGGTTAGACTTTGGTACTTTCCTTGAACTGTAGTCCCGATTGAGACATTCACACAGTTCAGAGCATGGTCAGGTGCCATGGGAGGTATCCCAATCCAGCCTTAGGAAGAGAAACCTTCCAGGGGAGTCTTGCAGATTGCCGGCCATCCTAAGGACTTAAGTGGCCAGCCCGTGCCCACCTAAAATTTGTATATTAGAGATAGAGTCAGGAAGGAATGGAGTAATTCACTCTACATCGCCCTTAGGCTTAAGATACGGATTCTCTTCAAGCTGAATGCCATGATTTGCCCCATAGAGTAGCCATGGGCAGCAAACGTGGATTCATGCAGCTATCCAAGAAAGTTCCTGATGGAGAAGTGAATTTAGATCCATCCTTGAAAAAGAGAGATGCACAACGAAGAAAAGGGCACTTACCAGAAGTCGAGCTCACAAACCTATGAAGCAAGTTTTTGATATGGGCCACAAGATATGATATGGGCTTGGTGAGCTGAAGAGTCAAAAGAAAGATTTCTTGGACTCTCAAATTCTGGAAGTGGTGCTCTTTTATTTATAAAATGGTACAGGACAACATGGCGACAGGACCCATGGGCAGTAAATAGTTGCTGCATGGGGACAGGACCTATGGGCAGTGAAGAGCTGCTGCTGCTGCGGCATGGGGAAAGGTTCCATAGGCAGTCAGAGGTCCTGCTGCTGCCCTGAGTTGAAGGTAAGGGCTAATTTTATAATGCATTGGTATGTGACATTTTTACTGGAAAAAGAAAATATGATTTTAAAAGTCATTAAATGATTTCAGTTCAGATGGGGTCTGGTTATTGTGTGGTCATATAGCATTAAATACCAATCTGGCCATATAGATAGGCATGTAGGTGAGCATGAAATGGGCTTCTATCACTGGGACACCTCTAATTCATACCAAAAAAAAAAAAAAAACTCACCGGGTCATGTAGTTTGGTATGTAGGCCAGGTAACTTTGGGCTTTTCGAGCTGGGGCAGCCTTAATCCACATCATTCGTCATGGTCTTTCACAGCTACCTCCCATAGATATTCTTATCAGTCTTTTCTCCTCCATTCCAAGTTATGAATTTTGTATTTCTTTATTCACCATATGTTCTCTAGGGTTCCAGATTTACGGCCTAAAACTTTGGAGGCTGAAAGAGATTAGAGAAGATGAACTTTCAAGGATTGGTAATCACCTCAAAATGCTTAATGATGCTACAGAAAGGAAGACCATTACAAAGAGTTGAAGAAGAACATTACCAAGAGAACACGTTCTGTGCTAAACTCAGGAGCCAAAAGAAAAGGTTACAGTCCACAATGTTACTACTAATTACCGTCACGAATAACCAAAGCAGGCCAACATCATCCCTAGTTCAGGCAAAAGTTTGATCCAAAAGTCCATTTCAGTGCTGGCCCTGTGGTGTACTGGGTATGTGCCCACGTTCCGCCTGGGCGGCCAGGGCTTCATTGGTTAGCACCACGGGTGTGGATCAGATTAATAGCATTAGCAAATATAGATTTCACGGTATGGTGCGGAGAGACATCCTAAAGAAATCGAAATTTTGAAGAGACGTTATGAGTACACACCAGAAAACGAACCGTGGGAATATTACAATCTATGAACGCATCAGGAACACTTCCCCAAATAATGAATGAAGGACAACATGTGACCTGCCAAAGTGGAATTGTCAGACTGCTAGGAGATGACATGATCATTGTACATCAGAGGATTGCCTGGGAAGTCATCTTGGGAGGGCCTCCGGCACTTTCTCTTGGGAAAGTCCACCCATTTGGCCTCATCCACAAAAGATAAGAGAGAAAACCCAGATTAATCCGAAAGGAAAGAAACCAGTGTCTAGAGGGAAGGTAGCAGACCTTTTCAAGTTTGAGGCAAAAGTTAGAAACCGACAAGAAATACATAACGACGAAAACTATCCTACCTGGAAAGGGGGAGTAATCAGACTGGGATGAGATGGTTCTGAAGAACTGTGTGCATGGAGGTCTTCAGGACAACTTCGAATTCTGAGGGTGTTTATGACATCACTCTAAATATGTCACCCAAGATGGCCACAGGTTTCCAGCCCGAGGATTGACATAGGCTAGGATATTCAAGTGAGGGATACTCAGAAACAGCTTTTGCCCACAGAGACGGGGCACAGAAAGTTGAAGAGATCAAAGATACTGTAATTCAAGGGATAAGACAGGAATCATTGGGAAGAAGCCATAATAGAGGGACAAGCACTGAGAGGAGAACATTGCCATCTCCTCACGTCGAAGAGGAGGCCGTTCTGATTCAAGCTTGAAACTTGATTTGAAACAAGAGGCTGGAACTATGAGACCTATGTTGTCCTTCTGCCTCACTCATAATCCAAAGTCAAGAATGATCTCTTGAGGTCATTGTAGAGAAGACTCAAGGCCGCCGTCCTAGGCCACTAGCATTTTTTAAAGAGAAGTCTCACTTTCCATAGCTCTGGCATCACGGGTGCCCACTGGCTACATGCTAATGTGTCACAAGACACCTCTTTGAAGCCTGGAAGGAGTGGACCCCTGTCATGCTTAGGGTATGTCTCTTGGTTTGGAAGGACTCTAGAAGTTGCTCAAAAGCACCCTTTTGCAGAGGGGTTCATTCCTTGGTGAATGCTGCACTCCAAGGCTAGAGTCCTAATTTGGGATCAATGAGATTCTCTCCCCCTTCTCTTGCAGTAGAAGGAGTATTGATTATGTGTTTCAACACCACATGTAACGATGTTGACTGAAAATTAGAATATTATCATTATATTTAAGGAAAAATAAACACGCCACAGGTGAGGATATAAATCAAACAAATAACAAACCCTGTGGAAACAAAGTAAGCCAGTATCTAGACATAATCTAGCAGAGCGTTCAAGGATCAGGGGTGAAGTTCGAACTTTCCAAATCCAGAAATAGACAGAAGGATCTCTCACCTGGAAAGAGAAATTCATCAGATTCGTCTAATTTGTTGCGGAACCATTGTGTCCGTGAAGTTGGTTGCCAGGACAACCTCAAATCTGGAGTTTCTGATCTTAGAATCTCTAACAAAGGAAGATGCCCACATGTTCTCAGTGCTCAGTGTCACCTCGGCCAGGATAGCAGAGATTCCTTCAAGTGACCAATGGAAATTCAAAGACAACACCCAACAATCACGAAAGCACTCACACAACGGCCAACAGAACATATCGTGATCAAAGAAATGCAAAATTTATAACTTGGAATGAAAAGGGAACACACTGATAAGCATATCGAAGGGAGATAGCTTAGCAATACCATGATGATTAGCCTATGGAAAAGAAAAAAAGGTCCCAGAAAACGTAAGGCAAACAGAAATCACAACTGAATAATCCACAGTGAAAGACGGCCATGTTTAGACAGATTCTGCTTAAACGTTTGAAAGTCAGAAAAGTCACAACCCCAAAACCTGCAGTGAAGGTCAAACCTGGGCTAAATGGAATGGGAGAGTTCTGAGACTGCTCCAAGCGGGCTCTGAAACCTTGTGTCCATGAAGCTTGCTGGCACAGCACAGACACAATTCTCAGAAATCCTATGACAACACAGTGGACCAGGAAAACAACATGGCTTCATCTACACAGGGCCAGAGCTGGGCTCCAGTAGCATATTGAAGTCACATTCCAAAACAGCAGGTTGCCAATGGAACATGAAAGGGGCTGGCCACTGCTGAAGCTGTGAAGTCCGTGCCTTCTGGGTCCACAGCCCATGGTCGTACATTTGTGCTCTTGGGGTTGAACCTCCTCACCGCTGGTACAGCCATCCTGGGAGAGTCCTGGGAGGTAGTGTAGAGGCAGATGGGAAGTGACGTTAGACAGTGCCACTCTTGCTCAGCAAATACAGCAGCACGACCAGCAGATGTGAGCACTGCCATAAACTTCTGCCAAAACAGAACCAGTTAAAAGTTGCAAAGAATAGAAAAACTGAGCCTCAAAAAAAGAAGCATGTCACTAAGAATAATAAGATATCTAGGACTAACCTTCACTAAACAGGTGGAAACATTGTAAACCAATATTAGCAAAGCTTTGGCTAAAGAAATTCCAGAAGACACAACGAAACGGAAGACTATTCTGTGCTGTTGGAATGGAAGAACTAACACACTTGAAACGTCCATAGCGGATAGAGGAATCTGTGGATTCCAAGCAATTCCAGTCAAAGTTGCAGTGATCTTTCCCACAGAAATAGAAGAGAGAATAATAAAGTCTCTATCCAGAAGGAAAGGACCCTGAATACCCAAAGGAATACTGAAGAAAATGAACAAAGCAGGACGTATCACACTTTCTGATTTCCACATATAGGACGAAGTGCTAGGAACCAAAACGGCACAGTCTGGGCCCAAAAACAGGCACACAAATCCATGGAACAGAATCGAGAGCCCAGAGGTCAACTCACGCATATATGCACATGCATACATGCACAACACATTTTCAACCAGGGAACCAAGAGTACACAGCGGAGAAAGGAGAGTCTCGACAAGAAATGGTGCTGGGAAGACTGCACAGCCAAATGTAACACAATGAGAGTAGACCATGATGTTACTCTAGTCACACACACCACCTCGAAACGGATTAAAGACTTGAATGGAAGACTTGAAACCGGGAGACTTCTAGGAGAAAACCTAGGCAGCATGCTCGTTGCCATCTGTCTTAGCAGCCTATTTGGAAGAAGCGTCTGTGACAGGAATGGGCGACAAAGGAAACAGGCAGATGGGAAGTGACGTTAGACTGGGCCAGTCTTCCTCAGCAGCATTGCCAGCCGATGTGAGCACAGCAGTAAACATCTGCCTAAATAAAACCAATCAAAAGTTGCAAAGCATAGAAAAACTGAACCTCAAAAAAAAAAAAAAAGCATGCTAGTAGGAAGAACAAGGTATCTAGGAATAACCTGTGCCAAACAGGTGAACGCTATGTAAACCGAGAAGTAGCAAAGCTTTGGGGAAAGAAATTCCACAAGATACAAGGAAACGGAAGGGCATCAGTGCGCATGGAATGGAAGAAAACGAAGGAAGAATGAAGTAGCATCACAATGATACCTTTCTTATCCCTGGAATCAGCATCTCTTTGATCTCTTCAAGTTTCTGTGCCTGGTTTCTGTTTGGAAAAGCTGTTTCTGGCTATCTCTCACTTGAGTATCCCAGCCGAAGCCAATCCTGGTACTGTAAACATGCAGCCATCTGGGGTGACACGTTCACTGTAATGTCATAAACACTCTCAGAATTCAAAGTTGTCCTGACAACCTCCATGCACACAGTGTTTCAGAGCCGTCTCCTCCCAGCCTGACTACTCCCCCTTTGCAGGAAGGATAGTTTTCCTTGTTCTGGATGTGTTGTCGGTTTTCAACTTTGTCCTCTAACTTGCAAAGGTCTACTACATTCCCACAGACACCGGTTTCTTTCCTTTAAGATTATCCTGGGTTTTATCGCATATCGTTTGTGGATATGGCCAAATGGGTGGACTTTCCCCAGAGAAAGTCCTGGACTCCCTCCCAAGTTGACGTTGCCCAGGAAATCCTGTGATGCACAATGATCGTGTGATCTCATGGCAGTCTGACAATTCCACCTCAGTGGGTCACATATTTTCCTTCCTTCATGATTTGGGAAAGCGTACCAGATGTGTTCATAGACTCTAATATTCTCATGGTTCTTTTTCTGGTGAGTATTGATAAGGTCTCCTCACAATTACTACTTCTTTATGATCTCTGTGCCAACCATACCTTGAAATCTGGATTTCCTAATGCTAGAAATCTGATCTGTACCCATGATGCTAGCCCCTGAAGCCCGGGCCACGCAAGAGGAAGTTGGGCACTTACCTGCTGCACCACAGGGCCGGCAATGAATTAGACTTCTGCACCAACCTTTGGCCTGAACTTGGGAAGATGTTGGCCTGCTTCAATCATTCGTGAAGGGAATCAGTAGTAACATCATGGAAGGTATTATTTTCCATTGGTTCATGAGTTTAGGACGGAACATGTTCTCTTGCTAGTATTCCGCTTCATCACTTTGCGAAGGTCTACCTTTCTGTAGCATCATTAAGCACTTTGAGGTGATTACCAATCCTTGGAAGTTCATCCTCTCTGATCTCTTTCAGCCTATAAAGCTTTAGGCCGTAAGTCTGCACCCCTTTTTGGAGTTTTGATTTTATGTGGATTGATTGTCATAACCCTGCATTCTAACATGCTATGGCTTTCAGATCTACATCCTCATAGATTTAGACTTCTGAGTAGGTTACATCATCTTCACCACCGTAAGGCTAATTACAGGCTCTCACGATACTTGTGCCTAATCAACTCTTTCTCCCTCTGGCCCTGGCCTACTTTTCCTCTGGGAACTACCAATCCCATGTCACATGCTACCTGTTTGTTGGTCCGTTTTTCCTCTTCTCCTGTACGTGAGATCCTGTGGTATTTGACCTTACCCCTGGCGCTTGTTTCAGTTCCTCTAGTACCCTCAGGAGCCATTCTGGTGGTCACAAATGGCTGGACTGCATCCATTCCGACAGCTGAATGCTATGCCACTGTGTGGATATAGCCTATCTTCCTTCTCCATTCGTCCCTTGATGGGCATCAGGGAGGCTTCCAAGTCTTGGATATCGGGAGTCATGCTGTGGTGAACACAGCAGTGCACGGATCTCTGTGCATTACTGTTTCCATGATCTTTGGATATATACGTCACAGAGGAATAGCTGGATCATATGCTAGGTGGATTCTGAAACATTCTGAATTTTCACTCCTTTGTGTAGTGGCTGCATCGGCTCAAACTCCCACCTGCAGTGCAGGAGGCTTCCCTTCTCTCCACCTCCTCTCTGAAACATGTTGTTTCGTGTCTTCACCCTTATAGCCATTCTGACCACTGTGAGCTGCTATCTCATTGCACTTCGGATTTGCATTGGCCTCAGACTTAATGATGAGGAACATGTTTTCATACAGCCTGTTGGCCATCTTTCTATCTTCCTGGGAGAAATGTGTGTTTCCATCTTCTGCCCAGGTTTTGTTGGGCTCATTGTTTTTTTTCCTGTGGAGATGTATGAGTTCACTGGATCTTATGGCTGTTCACCCCTTCTCCGATGTCTGTTCTGCAAACATCCTGTCGCAGTTGTTGTCATGTCTTTGCATTGAGTCGATGGAGTCGTTGGCCGGGTAGAAGCTTCTGCGTTGGATGGAGTCACACTTGTTTCTTGTTTCTTTTGTTGCCCTTACCCAGTCACACATGCTTCTTCCAAGTAGGCGGCTATGCCAGATGGCAAAGAGCAAGCTGCCTGCATCTTCCGGCAGCAGTTTCATGGTTTCAAGTCTTCCATTCAAAGCTTTAATCCATTTCAATGTGGTATGTGTGCCTGGTGTAACATCATGGTCCAGTCTCATTGTGCCACTTGTGGCTCTGAAGTCTTCCCAGCACTGTTTCTTTTCGAGACTCTCCTTTCTCTGCTGTCTCCTCTTGGCTCCCGTGTCGAAAATGGGCTGCCCATATATGTGGCAGTTGACTGCTGGGCTCAATTCTGTTCCATGGGTCTGTGTGCCTATTTTGGGGGAAAGGCTGTGCTGTACCGGTACCTAGCGCTTTGTCCTATATTTGGCAATGAGAAAGTGTGATACATGCTGCTTTGTTCGTTTTCCTCAGGATTCCTCTTCCTATTAAGGGTCCTTTGTTGCCACATAGAAACTTTAGTATTCTCTCTTCTATTTCTGTGGGAAAGATTTCTGCAACTTTGACTGGGACGACATGGAATGCAGACATTGCTTTTTGCGGTATGGATGCTTAAAGTGTGTTCGTTCTTCCATTCAAAGAACATGGAATAGACTTCCGTTTCCTTGTGTCTTGTGGAATTTCTTTGCCCAAAGCTTTGCTAGATTTCGGTAGACATAGCTGTCTCCTGTTTGGCCAATGTTATTCCTAGATGTTTTTTTCTTTTTACTGGCATGCTTTCTTTTTTGCTGTTCCTTTTTTCTATTCTTAGCAACATTTAATTGGTGTGTTTTGGCAGAAGTTTATGGCTGTACTCAAATCTGCTGGTCATGCTGCTGTATTTGCTGAGCAAGAGTAGCGCGGTATAACGTTGCTTCCCATATGCCTCTACACTGGTTCGCACGCCTGGCCCAGAATGGCTGGATGAGCGGTGAGGAGGCTCACCCCCAGGATTCCACCTGGCTGACCCTGGGATGCTGACTCAGAATGCAGGGACTTCGCGGCTGCCCCACTGGCTGGCCCCTTTCATGTTCCATTGGCAACCTGCAGTTGAGTGGAATGTACTTTAACATGTTACTTGAGCCCAACTCTGGCCCTGTGTAGATGAGGCCAGCTTCTTTTTCTGCACCACTGTGATGTCAGGGTATTTGTCAGAATCGTGTCTCTTTTCCAATCAGGCTTCGGGGACACAGGGTTTCCGAGCCCGCGTGGAGCAGTCTCAGAACTCACCCTTCCCAGTTAGCACAGGTTTGACCTTCAATGCAAGTTTTGGGGTTGTGACTTTCTCTGACTTTTAAACGTTCAAGCAGACCTTAACTAAACACTGAAGTCAATCACTGTGGATTATTGAGGTGTGATTTCTGTTTGCCTTCCATTTTCTGGGAGCTTGCTTTCGTTTCCATAGTCTAATCATCATGGTGCTGAGCTATCTCCCTTCGATATGCTTATCAGTGTGTTCTCCTTCATTTCAAGTTAGGAGTTTGGTATTTCTTTAATCACCATAGGTTCTGTAGGCTGATGTGTGAGTGCTTTCGTTACTGTTGGGTGTTGTCTTTGAATTTCCATCGGTCATTTGAAGGAATCTTTGCCATCCTAGCCTAGATCCAACTGAGCACTGAGTGAACGTGGTCATCTTGGTTGGTTCGATATTGTGAGAGCAGAAACGCCATGTTTGAGGTTGTCCTGGAAACCACCTTCTCAGACACAATGGTTCCGAGACAAATTAGATGAATCTGATGGATTCCACTCTCAGCTGAGAGATCCTTCTGTCTCTTTTCTAGATTTGGAAAGTTCAGAACTTCACACCTGATCCTTGAACGCTCCACTAGATTACGTCTAGATACTGGCTTACTTTATTTCCACAGGTTTTGTTATTTGTTTAATTTACCTCCTCAGCTGTGGCATGTTTATATTCCTTTAAATAGAATGGTAATGTTCTAAGTTTCAGCAAACATCGTTATGTGTGGTGTCAAACACCTAATCAATACTCCTTCTATGGCAAGAGAAGGGGGAGTGAATCTCATTGATCTCAACTGAGCACTCTAGCCTTGGAGGACAGCCTTCACACAGTAACAAAGCTTTCTGCAAAAGGGTGCTTTTGCGCACTCTTCCTGAGTCCTTCCAAACCAAGAGACATACCCCAAGCATGACAGGGGCCCATTCCTTCCAGGCTTCAAAGAGATGCCTAGTGACACATTACCATGTACCCAGTGGGTGTCTATGACGCCAGAGCTATGGAAAGTGAGACTTCTCTTCACAGAATACTAGGGACCTAGGACCGAGGCCTCTATTCTTCTCTTCAATATCTTCAAGAGATCATTCTTGACTTTGGATTATGAGTAAGGCAGAAGGCCAACATAGGTCTGATAAGCTCAAGGTCCGGCCTCTTGTTTCAAGTCAAGTTTCAAGCTTGAATCAGCATGGCCTCCCCATCGACTTGAGGAGATGGCAATGTTCTCCTCTCAGTGCTTGTCCCTCTGTTATCACTGCTTCCCAATGATTCCTTTCTTATCCATTGAATTAGCGTCTCTTGCATCTCTTCACGTTTCTGTGCCCAGATTCTGTTTGCAAAAGCTGTATCTGGGTATCTGTCACTTGAGTATCCAAGCCTAGGCCAATCCTCGGGCTGGAGACCTGCGGCCATCTTGGGTGACATGTTTACCGTGATGTCATAAACACCCTCAGAATTCTAAGCTGTCCTGAAAACCTCCATGCACACAGTTCTTCACGACCATCTCATACCAGTCTGACTACTTCCCCTTTCCAGGTAGGATGGTTTTCCTTGCTCTGGATTCCGTGTCTGTTTATAACTTTATCCTCGAACTTTGAAAGGTCTACTACAATCCCGCTAGACACCAGTTTCTTTCCTTTCAGATTATCCTGGGTTTTATCTCTTATCATTTGTGGATGAGTCCAAATGGGTGGACTTTCCCCAGAGAAAGCCCTGGAGTCCCTCCCGAGATTGATTTTCCTGGTCAATCCTCTGATGCATAATGATCGTGTCATCTCCATTTCTACCTTGGCAGGTCACATGTTTTCCTTCCTTCATCATTTGGGGAGGTGTTCCTGATGCGTTCATAGATTGTAATATTCCCATGGTTCTTACTCTGATGTGTATTCCTAACGTCTCTTCACAATTTCTACTTCTTTAGGATGTCTGTCTGCACCATACCGTGAAATCTATATTTGCTAATGCTACTAATCTGATCTGCACCCGTGATGCTCGCCGATGAAGCCTGTACCCCCCAAGTGGAATGTGGGAACTTACCCAGTATACCACAGGGCCGGCACTGAATTGGATTCTTGGACCAACATTTTGCCTGAACTGGGGAAGATGTTGGCCTGCGTTGATTATTTGTAAAGATAAATAGTAGTAACATCATGGACGGTAACCTTTTCCTTTGGATCCTGAGTTTAGCACGGAACATGTTCTCTTGGTAGAGTTGTTATTCATCTCTTTGCCACTGTCTACCTTTCTGTAGCATTATTAAGCACTTGGAGGTGATTAGCAATGCTTGGAAGTTCATCTTCTCTAATCTCTTTCAGCCTCCAAAGCTTTAGGCCATAAACCTGCTTGTCTTTTTGTAGTTTTGATTTTACATGAATTGATTGCCATAACCCTGCATTATAACACCCTATTGTTTTCAGATTTACAACCTCCTAGATTTAGACTTCTTTGTATGGTACATCATCTTCACCACCGTAAGCCTAATGACATGCCCATACCACACACTGGTGCCTAACCAACTCTTTCTTCCACTGTCTTCTGCCACCGATTCTCTCTAGGAACCACCAATCCCTTGTCATGTGCTACCGGTTTGTTTCTCCTTATTTTACTCTTCTCCTTGTGAGTGAGATGCTACGGTACTTGACTTTCTCCCTGGGGCTTCTTTCAGTGCCCCTCATACCCTCAGGAGCAATTCTGGTGTCACAAATGGCTGGACTGCACCCTTTCTTGCAGCTGAGTGCTATCCCATTGTGCGGCTATAGCCAATCTTCCTTCTCCATTCGTCCCTTGATGGGCCCCAGGGCGATATCCAAGTCCTGGACATCAGGATTAAGGCTGTGGTGAGCACAGCAGTGCAGGGATTCCTATGCGTTGGTGTTTCCAAGTTCTTCAGATAAATACGACACAGAGGAATAGCTGGATCACATGGTAGATGGATTCTGAAATTTCTGCAGAAATTCCACACTGCTTTGCGTAGTTCCCACACCGGCTTTCACTCCCACCAATGGTGCAGAAGGCTTCCCATCTCTCCACCTCCTCTCCGACACTTGTTTCCGGTCTTGTTCCTTATGGGCATTCTGACCACAATGTGCTGTTATCTCATTGCCATTTGGATTTGCATTGGCCTTAGACGTAATGATTATGAACATGTGTTCATACAGCTGTTGGCCATCTTTCTATCTTATTTGGTAAAACTCTGTTTCCATCTTCTGCCCAGGTTTTAATGGGCTTGTTGTTTTCTCTCTTGTGTTGGCATGTGTGGTCGTTGGCTCATTTGGCTATTCAGTCCTTCTCCGAATGTGGTTTGAAACATCCACTCGCAGTTGTGCTGTCTTTGCATTGAGTGGATGGTTTCCTCGGCTGGGCAGAAGCTTCTGCGTTGGATGCAATCCCATTTGTTTCTTGTTTCGTGTGTTGCCCTTGCCCAGTCACACATGCTTCTTCCAAATAGGTGGCTATGCCACATGGCCATGAGCAAGGTGCCTGGTTTTCAACTGGAAGTTTCACGGTTTCAAGTCTTCCGTTCAAGGCTTTAATCTAATTCGAGGTGGTGTATGAGCCTGATGTAACATCATGGTCTACTCTCATTGTGTCACATATGGCTGTGCAGTTTTCCAGCACCTTTTCTTCTTGAGACTCTCCTTTCTCCACTGATCCTCTTGCCTTCCTCATTGCAAATGGGCTGTCCATATATGTGTGAGTTGACCTCTGGGCTCTCGATTCTTTTCCATTGATCTCTGTGTCTGTTTTTGAGACCAGACTGTGCCGTTTCTCTACGTAGCACTTCGTCCTACATGTTGAAATCAGTACATGTGATATGTCCTGCTTTGTTCATTTTCCTCAGGATTCCTTTGGGTATTCAGGGTTCCTTGTTGCTGGATAGAGACTTAAGGATTCTCTCTTATATTTCTGTGGGAAAGATTCTGCAACTTTGACTGGGATTGCATGGAATCCTGAGATTGCTTTATCCGTTATGGAGGTTTCAAGTATTTTAGTTCCTACATTCCTATAGCACAGAATACCCTTCCATTTGCTTGTGTCTTCTGGAATTTCTTTCCCCAAAGTTTTGCTAGTTTCCGATTTCCATAGCTTGCACCTGTTTGGCTAAGCTTATTTCTAGAGATCTTATTCTTTTTTTTCCTGAGGTTCGCCTTTTCTGTTGTTTTCAAGTTTTCATTAGTTTTGTTTTGGCTGATGTTTATGGCTGTGCTCAGATCTGCTGTCAATGCTGCTGTATTTGCTGAGGAATACTGACGCTGTCTGATGTTGCTTCCCAGCTGCCTCTACACTACCTCCCATGCCTCCCCGAGAATGGCTGGACCAGCGGTGAGGAGGTTCACCCCCAGAATTCTGCATGGCCAGCCCCGGGCTGCTGACCCAGAACGTGCAGACTTCACCACTGCACCACGGGCCAGCACCTTTCATGTTCCATTGGCAACCTGCAGTTGAGTGGAATGGGACTTGAATATGCTACTTGAGCCCAACTCGGGCACTGTGTAGATGAGGCCAGTTTGTTTTTCTTCTCCACTGTGATGTCAGAGGATTTGTCAGAATTGTGTCTCTGCTGTCCCTGCAAACTTCATAGACTCAGGTTTTCAGATCCTGATTTTAGCAGTCTCATAACTCACCCTTACCAGTTAGCCTAGGTTTGACTTTCGCTTGGGTTTTTGGGATTGTGACTTACTCTGACTTTCGAATGTTCAGAGTATGTCTAAAACTGACATCTTTCTTTATGTATTATTCATGTGTGATTTCTGTGTGCCTTCCATTTTCTGGGAACGTTTTTTATTTTCCGTGGTACAATCGTTGATATGGGCTCAGCGAGCTGAAGACTCGAATGAAAGATTGCTTGGACTCTCAAGATCATGCATTGGTGTTCTTTTATTGAGAGAACAGTACAGGATAGCATGGGGACAGGACACTTTAGCTGTCAAGAGCTACTGCTGCTGCTGCCTGGGGACAGGACCCATGGGTAGTCAGGGCTCCTGCTGCTGCCCTGACTGGAGGGTTAGGGCTAATTTCATAAGGCATGGGTATATGACTTATTTTTACTCAAAAAAGAAATAATGTAAAATGTCTTTGAATGATTTCCGTACAGATGGGGTCTGGCCATTGTGTTGTCATATTTTTAGATACGAATCTGGCCATATAGATTAGCATATGGCCATATAGTAAGTGAGAATGCCCTTGGCTTCTTGCCCTGGGGCAGCCCTAATTCATACCATAAAAAAATCCACTGGGTCCTATAGTTTGGCATATATTCCAGGTCACCTTCAGCTTCCCTAGCTGGGGCAGCCCTGATCCACATCATAAAACCTCCCTGAACCTATTTGGACTGGAAATCTTTGGAGATATGGATGATGGTCACTCTTCTGTGACTACTTCTGGCTGTACAGGGTCGTAGAGCTGTCCCTAAATGGGGCCATAGGTACACTTAGGCAGTTTAGTGGACCAGAAGGCTTGCCCCATTGAGTTCAAGCCTCACAAGTTATACAGATCCTCTGGAGATGAGAGAGTCATTGACAAGAGGTGGTCCAGGAAGTGAAACAATTTTGACATGCATAAGACAAACAATGAAACAGACAACAAAATATCATAAGAAATACAAGCAGTATGTTTAACCCAATGAATATGGTTTTGAAGTAGTGCAGAAACTTTGTCCTGACCATGAGTTCAACCAATCATTTAGATTTAGGGTTGGTCAGACATGGATTTAATTTGGTGGCTGGGATACCAAGCCAGAAATATTTTGATGGTAGTCAGGAATATAGACACAACATTCAGTTTTTATAATGGCACAGGTGCCCCCTTGTGCTGCTGTCAAGACATCCAGATCAATTTGGATTTGGAGGACTGACTTACACACTTGGGATACTTCTAAATTGAGCAGCGAAATGCTATGTTGTGTATCATTGAATGCCTTCATCCTAAATTTGTTTAGGACTTCCATGTGCAAGACGACACTTTCGATTCCCAATTGGTGAAAGAAAGTGCGGAAAGATGGTCATACCGATGGAAGACAGGGCTGGCCAAGTGCTGTTGCAAGTTGGGTAGGTTAGCAGGAGGAGATATAGTAAAGATAGTTCCACCTTGCATCCAGACAAAGCCTAGAGTGCATCGTCCAATCCATACAGGTGGTAGCCAAGGTCATAAATTGGAGCCACATATCCACTGAGCACCGTTAGGGGCTAACCAATGCGTGTTGAGCCATGTATCCCAGTCAGTCGGAAACCAATCAGTATTTTTTTTAAGGCTATGATATGAGAACACATATAACAGGGATTTATTCCCATAGGTCGAGTGCTATGAGGCCATGTATCACAGGGGTGATTTTTTTGCCCAAAAGAAAGTGGCCTTTTACCGAGTTGCACACTAGTAGGAGTGAACCAAATATATTCATCCCAAATTTTGTATTGTCCATCCTGTGTCTATTAATAAGTTGGGGACATTACCTTTGGAACTTGTTCTGTATGATCCAAGTGTGGCAAGGCAAATCTAGTTAGTATTTGGACAGTAGTTTTGAAGGAAAATGTTTGATTGTGGCCAGGGAACTTCCAGGTGTCAGAGGTAGATGGCCACAAGGAGACATTAATATTAATAATACATGAATATTGCGGAAGAAAAGAGCTAGACTCTAATATCCATGAATGCCTACTATAGCTTCTAGAGAAACATAATTTTTTCTCTCTTAAATCATTCTCATTTTTACAAAAGATAGTCAAATCAGGATTAACGGGTTTGAAAATCAAGTGTAGATTCAATACAACTTGCTCCAATTATTTACATAAGGGCAGCAAGAATAGTAATTGTTCATACAGGCTTTGTTAAATGTGCTTCGCTGGATCTTTTCCTGCAGAATCTCAGATTGAACTGTGAAGTCCTCTAGAGGCCAGAAAAGCCAAGCCAAGGACTTGCCATCAGATTTGGCCTGCAGTACCTACAGATTTGAGTGGTGTTCTCTTTGAGGTCTCCCCAAATATTCGGAGGTTCCTTGCACCTGCCAGATAAGCAAGCTTCCTTACTTACCAGGTAAGATTGCCAAAATCTCAGTAAACAAGGTACCAGGTCTGTGTTTCCGAGTGGCTATATTCCAGAAAGTCCAATCTTTGTTCCTGAAACGCTGTCTTGTCATGTCAGAGACTGTGTGTTTCAAATATGACATTCCAGTCAAAGCCTTGGTAATATAACCAATGTGTCCTGTTATAAGGAGAACAGATTCTTATGGAACTTATGCAAATATTGCCACGAAATGACCATACTCAGTCACAAAGGGTTTCCAAATTCAGGAGGGATAAGGTAGGCAGAAAAAGATAAATGTTTCAGTTTTGCTCATAAGGGAATAATTTCACCAAATGGCTGTAAGTTATAGTTCACATAAGAGAAAAGAGAAAAAGATTTCCTTCATTATGAGAAAACAAAACAACACATCCAAACTCAACATTATTTCAAACAGAAGTCCTAAAAATTTATAATCGTCCTAATCAGTGCACACAGTCCTGTATAATCAATTCTTGAGCTGAATCTTCTGTTAGCAGATCGATGAGCATAGTTTCTGTTACAATTCTGTCATTTCTTACTCCGTTCAGTTTTACAATCTGAAGGTTTATCAGAAACCTGTCGTTTAGACTCTTTGGGTCAGAATCCATTCCAGGAATTTCTCGGAAGTTGAAACATATTTGCAAAAGGAAAAAGCATCAGAGTAAAACAACAACTATCTGCAAATGGACAAAGAACTCAAAAGGGCAATTGGCAAAGAAACTTGACTACTTCTGTGACATATAACACTGCCAGATAATAAGTGAACCTATCACTGACAACCAGGGCAGATCAGAACTTTAGGAATGCTATCTAATTTTGAGACGTCTATATTAATAACATTTACCCATCAAATACCAGCTAAGAAAGTCTATTGTCGCTTATTTCACAATGTTTCCCATTTAATTTAATAGACCAAATAAGCCAAATTACTTTAGCATTTTCCTCCTTGTAGGAAGAGAGAGCAAATTTCTTTGAGAAGACTCAGGGACCCTCTGAAAATCCTCAGAGTAATCATTCTTCTGTCTACCAGGTCTAAAGAACGCCTTCATTCAGGATTTGAATATTTCTGAGGGAGAAGCTTGTCACAACATATCAAAAGTTTTTAAAATGTTGTTCAAATAGCAAACAACACTCAGTGTGAAACAATGCTCAGGTATCCATTCAAAGTGATAACAGAAAGAGTCAAAAATATTAAGAGTAACCTCAGCCATTATTTTCACAAAACAGATTTGTCTCTTAGGTAGACTTACTCAAAGGAACAGCTCTTACATCCTCTTTACCAAGAGCAGATCAAAAGTTCAAGAAAATGTATCCTTTTAGAGAAAACCAAATTTGAATTTCTGCACCTACTTATGTTTCATATTCAAACTCATTCACTTAATTGAACTTACTTTAGTCTTCTTGACCAGGCATAAAACTCATTTCAGAATTCCTCCTTCACAAACCTTCTACATCTTTCTTTTTCATTTTCAGTACTTGTCCCAAAGTCTTTCTTTTTTCCTTTCTAGTACATCAGGAGCAATTTATCTTTCTTAACCCATCAAACAAAAATATTTCCATTCTTTATACCTTTTTTACTGAAAACATACATTTTAACTTCCTTGAATACAGAGCTCTTTTGCTTAGTAATTTCCAGTAGCTTTAATTCCATAAGTTAGAACCTTTAACGCTTAACGGACCTAGTAAACACTAAAAAGGTAAACAATTATGAAATGTCTTTTATAACAGCATTCTAAACACTTCACAACTTAAGAAACATGCCACTTCTCAATAAAACACAAGGAATGCTTTTTGATACAACCAAACGCTTTTAGCCTCTTCAATAAGAAGCCAAAAGTAGATAACTTAGATATGTTTAACAATAATGTGTGAGAGTTCCGTTCTATCCAAAAGTGGCCCGCATATTCATCTTTTTATCATTTAACTTAACTTGGCAAAACTCAAGATTGTTACCAAAAAGGATTTCAAAGGTGTTTTTTTCCCCAAATATACAGACAATAAAAGTTATTGTACTCACTTTTATGAGTTTTATGTATGTAAATCATTTGTTTCCAACAATTATGTTCAGATTACTACGGAAGCCTCATGAGGCATTAGACAAAACTGGTCATCATTTAAAGCTATTATTTTGCTGACAAATTCAACAGACAACGTGAACTTATATGACTAGTAAACCGAGGCTGAATGCCTGCATCCTATGCAAATACTGACAACTCTGACAAGAAGACAATTTTCAATGAAACCAACAAACTTAAAGAAGCTTTCATTTACCAAAGGTTAATTCACGTCACGTTAACTTTGAAAGTCACTCTGTTAATTTTGACTACATTTAGAATTTAAGAAAGCACTACTTTAAGCCAACTAAACAGAGATCTTAATTTTGGCCAGACCATCCAGGGGTTAAAATATCACACGTATAATGTACACATAGACACATATACACAGAGACTGTACAAATATTGTTTTAAAAACTACTGCCATGAATCAGGTACAATAATATAAAGCTCACCAGTTACAAATCAAAACTTTGTTTTGAGCCTTTTTACTAATACTTATGGAGAAGACCCTCAAGATGCTAGACTTTTTGCAAGGGCACACTTATGGCCATTTATCCTTTCCCCTCCTTTTTTTTTTTTCAGTCTTAAGAAAGAGTGATATGCTAAATAGTAGTTCCTGGAGGGGGGGACGATAATCCTTTTCATGGTAAAGGAACAAGGTGGAATCTGAACTGCCTCTAGAACTGTCTTTCCAGTCTTGCAAGGATTTTCTAAGGACGGTTGCTCTTGATTTCTCAGAAACTGGACTGTAACTTGAAGGACGTTCTAGGTTGATCTACCTGTCCAACTGCACCAGAAAGGCAGAGAGAAACATCACACATTTTCTCCCAGCTGGAGTTTCTGGGGCATAACCTATACAATTGAAAGTGTTCCTAATTAGTTAGAATGACCCTGAGTGATGAGTCTTAAGGGATGCTTATCTCATTCCCCACGGCAGTAAAGCCAGTGTCCGACTGACAGTGAAGTGGAGAAGGGTCGAATGCATACAAAGGGCCTGAACTGGCTGGAGGCCGGGGCTCCCAGTTCATCCCGGGTTGAGAATGAAGTTCCTTGCAAAAGGTTTTCAAGTTTTCCGATTTTACAGAAGTTCCAGGTTCTGGTCAAGTCCAGCCTGAACTTAACCAAGACTTGGTGACAACAGAGGACATGATGAGCAAAACAAAGAAAGGAAATGAAGACATCAGACCTCACCCTCATGGCCGCTCAAAGAGGGTTCTCAAGAGAAGACTCACTCAACAGTTCCCATGCTCGGGCGAACTACTGTAGCATGACAGTTCACAGAATAAATCCCAGGTCTGCTACCTTCATAGCCAACTCAGTAGGTGACTAAAACACTCAATGAGTCAACCCCCAAGAGAGGGCACCCTACTTGTGCTTTCCAGGGTGATCAGGCCCAGAAATGCCAAGTTTGGACTCCCAGGGGTGGAGGCCATGACTGTTGACAGATTTCTTTGCTTCCCTGTTGCAAAGCTCAAAAGGAGAAGCAAAACGCCATTGCAACTCTAAGAAAGATGAAAGAGACAGGTCCATTACCTTGAAAATCCCCCCTGAACCTGGGGCAGCATCCTACCTGTCATTCCTACTGTGGGGTTCCTATAACAAGGGGTGATGGGGGTGTCCCCCAGCATTGCATCCATTGCATATCTTCCCTGGTATGCCTGGAAGTTACAGGTGCCTGGTGAACATCCTTCCTATTCTACCTGGCAGTAATAGGTGCCTGATGAATGGTCCCCAAGACAAAGGGAGAAGTTCAAGAGAGAACAGGATGGAGAAAATTAGTGAGGCATTTTCTGCCGCTCTGGGGGAAATTCTACCCAATTGCGTGTTGGAGGCATTCTCTGAGAAGGGCTTCCCATACGCAACCAAGGGTTAGACTTTGGTACTTTCCTTGAACTGGAGTCCCAATTGGGACATTCACACAGTTCAGAGCATGGTCAGCTGCCATGGGAGGTATCCTAATCCAACCTTAGGAAAAGAAACCTTCCAGGGGAGTCTTGCAGATTGCTGACCATCCTAATGACTTAAGTGGCCGACCCGTGCCCACCTAAAATTTGTATATTAGAGATAGGGTCAGGAAGGAATGGAGTAATTCACTCTACATCGCCCTTAGGCTTAAGGTACTGATTCTCTTCAAGCTGAATGCCATGATTTGCCCCATAGAGTAGCCATGGGCAGCAAACGTGGATTCTTACAGCTATCCAAGACAGTTCCTGATGGAGAAGTGAATTTAGATCCATCCTCGAAACAGAGAGAGGCACAAGGAAGAAAAGGACACTTACCAGAAGTTGAGCTCAGAAACCGATGAAGCAAGTTCCCGGTAGGGGGGCCACAATATATGATGGTGGGTCAGCAAGCTGATGAGTCAGAAGAAAGATTTCTTGGTCTCTCAAGGCCTGCCAGAGGTGCTCTTTTATTTAGAGAATGGTACAGGACAACATAGGGACAGGACCCATGGGGAGTAAAGAGTTGCTTCATGGGGACAGGACCTATGGGTAGTGAAGAGCTGCAGGCATGGGAACTGGATGCACGGGCAGTGAATAGCTGCTGCTGCTGCATGGGGAAAGGAGCCATGGGCAGTCAGATGTCCTGCTGCTGCCCTGAGTTGAGGGTAAGGGCAAATTTTATAAGGCATGGGTACGTGACATTTTTACTGGAAAAAGAAAAGATGATGTAAAAAGCCATTAAATGACTTCAGTACAGAATGGAGTCTGGTTATTGTGTGGTCGTATAACATTAGATAGGAATTTGGCCATATAGATAGGCATGCAGGTGAGCATCGCCTGGGCTTCTCTCACTGGGGCACCTCTAATTCATACCAAAAAAAATTCACCGGGTCATATGCTTTGACATGTAGGCCAGGTAACCTTGGGCTTTTCAAGCTGGGGCAGCCTTAATCCACATCAATCGTCATTGTCTTTCTCAGCTATCTCCCATAGATACACTTATCAGTCCATTCTCCTTCATTCCAAGTTATGAATTTTGTGATTCTTTAATCACCATATGTTCTCTAGGCTGATGTGTGAGTGTTTTCATGATTGTTGGGCATTGCCTTCGAATTTCAATCGTTCACTTGAAGGAATCTTTGCTATCTTAGCCTAGGTCCAACTGAGCACTGAGAACACGAGGTCATCTTGGTTGGTTTGACATTCTGAGATCAGAAACTCCAAATTCTAGGTTGTCCAGGCAACCACCTTATGGACATAATCTTTCTGAGAAAAATTAGAGAAATCTGATGAATTCCTGTCTCCAGGTAAGATATTTTTATGTCTCTTTTCTAAATTTGGGAAGGCTGGAACTTGACCCTTCACGAATGGTCCTCCTAGTAGATTACGTCTAGATACGGCTTTACTTTATTTCTGTAGGGTTTGTAAGTTGTTTGATTTCCACCCTAAGCTCTGGCATGTTTATTTTTCATTAAATATAAGTGTAATGTTCTAATTTTCAGCCAGCTTCCTCACATATGCTGTCAAAACACATAGTCAATAATCTTCTACGGCCAGAGATGGGAGAGAATTTCACTGGTGCCACACTGAGCACTCTAGCTTTGGATGTCAGCCTTCACTTTGGATTGGTCATTCCCAGAGGGAATGAAAAAATCCAAAAAGGCGTGCTGATTTGGGGCATAAAGGATTTGAGGCTGAAAGAGATTAGAGAAGATGAACTTCCAAGGACTGTGAATCTCCTCCAAATGCTTAATGATGCTACAGAAAGTAGACCATTGCAAATAGATTATGGGGAATACTATGAAGAGAATGTGTTCCATGCTAAACAGATGAACCAAGGGAAAATGTTACCGTCTATGATGTTATGAGTAATTACATTCACGAATAATCACAGCAGGCCATCTTCTTCCCAAGTTCAGGAAAAATATGGGTCCACAAGTAAAATTCAGGGCCAGCCATGTGTTCAGGAGTGTAAGTGCCCACATTCCTATTGGGTGGCCTGGGATTCATGGATTCGCATCACTGGTGCTGATCAGATTAGTAACGTTGGGAAAGATAGATTTCATGGTATGGTGTGTACAGAGATCACAAAGAAGTCGAATTTGTGAGCATACATTAGAGGTAGGCAATAGGAAAAAAAACATGAAAATATTGCAATCTATGACACATCTGGTACACTTCCCTAAATACAGACTGAAGGAAGTGATGTGACCTGCATAGGTAGAATTGGTGGACTGCATGACATGACACGATCATTGCACATCAGAGGCTTGAGTGGGCAACTTCAACTTTGGATGGACTCCAGGACTTTCACTGGGGAAAGTCTACACATTCGGCCATATTCACAAAATATAACAGATAAAAACCAGGATAAACTTAAAGTAAAGAAACCATGTCTAGAGAGAATGTAGTAGACATTTAAAAGTTCAAGGATAAAGTTGGAACCCCACAAGAAATCCAGGAAATGGAAAACTATTCAAGCTGGAAAGGGAGAGTAGTCATGTGCATAGAAGATGCTGGGACAACTTAGAAGTTTGAGGGAGTCTATGACATTACAGTGAACATGTCAGCCAAGATGGCCTCATGGTTATAGTCTGAGGATTGTCCTAGGCTACGATACTCAAGTTAGAGATACCCAGAAGAGAATTTAAAAACAGAAACCAGGCACTGAAACTTGAAGAGAGAGAATACACGCTAATTAAAGGGGTAAGAAAGAAGTCATTGTGAGTAAGCAATAATAGGGGGACAAGCGCTGAGTGGAGAACATTGTAATCTACTCAAGTGTATGGGGAGGCCATGCTGATGCAAGCTTGAAACTTGATTTGAAACCAGAGGCTGGACTTGGGGCTTATCAGACCTACATTGTCCTTCTGCCTTAATCATAATCCAAAATTAAGAATGATCTCCTGAAGACACTGTAGACAATGATTGATGCTTCCTTTCCTATGCCCCTAGCGTTCATTGAAGTGAAGTCTAACTTTCCATGGCTCTGGCATTACAGAGGCCCATTGGGTACATGCTAATGTGTCACAAGATATCTCTTTGAACCCTTGAAGGAATGGACCCCCATCATGCTTCGTGTATGTCCCATTGTTTGACAGGGCTCCAGAATTGTGCTGAGAAGCACCCTATTCCAGACGGATTCGTTGCTTTGTGAGGGCTGACCTACCAGGCTAGTATGCTTGGTTTGGCTTCAATGAAATTCTCTCCCCGTATCTCTTGAAGTAGAATGATTATTAATATCGTGTATTGACAGCATATGTAAGGAGGTTGGCTCAAAATTAGAACATTACAATTATGTTTATAGAAAAATAAACATGCCAGAGCTGAGGATGTAAATCGAACAAGTAAAACACTCTATAGAAATATAGTAAGCCAGCATCTAGACGTAATCTAGTGGAACACTCAAGGATCGGGAGTAAAGTTCGAAACTTCCCAAATCCAGAAATGAGACAGAAAAGTATCTTACCTGGAGCGGAGTTCATCAGATTTCTCTAATATGTCTCGGAAACATAATGTCCGTGAAGGCGGTTGCCAGCACAACCTCGAATCTGTAGTTTCTGATCTCAGAATGTCAAAGCAACCAAGATGACCACGTGTTCTCAGGGCTCAGTGTCACCTCGGCCAGGATAGCAGTTTCCTACAGGTGACCGATGGACATTCCGAGACAACACACAACAATCACGAAAAGACTCAGACCTCGGCATACAGAACATATGGTGATTACAGAAATATAAAAGTCATTGCTTGCAATGAAGGAGAACGGACTGATAAGCATATCGAAGAGAGATAGGTCAGAAAGACCGTAACGATTAGACTTTGGAAAAGAGAAAAGAATCCCTGAAAATGGAAGGCCAATAGAAATCACATCTGAATAATCCACAATGAAAGACCTCAGTCATTAGACAGACTCTGACTGGACGTTTGAAAGTCCGAGAAAGTCACAACGACAAAAACTGCAGCGAAGGTCAAACCTGGACTAACTGGGAAGGGTGAGTTATGGGACTGCTCCACGCGGGCTCTGAAAGCCTGCATCCACGAAGCTAGACTGGACAGCAGACACACGATTCTGACAAATCCTCCGACATTACAGAGGGCCAGAAAAAGAAGCTGGCCTCATCTACACAGGGCCAGAGGTGGGCTCAAGTAGCATATTCAAGTCACGTCCCACTCAACTGCAGGTTGCCAATGGAACACGAAAGGGGCCGGCCAGAGGGTAAGTGGTGAAGTCCGCACATTCTGGTTCGGGAGCCCAGCTTCAGCCACATGGAATCCTGCAGGTGAGCATCCTCACGGCTCGTCCAGCCATTCTGGGGCAGATGTGTGAGGTAGTGTGGAGGTAGATGGGAAGCGACATTAGACTTCTCCACTCTTCCACAGCAAATAGAGCAGCATGGCCCGCAGATATGAGCGCAGCCATAAACTTCTGCCAAAACAAAGCCAATCGAAAGTTGCAAAGAATTGAAAAATTGAACCTCAAAAAAGAAAGCATGCCAGTAAGAAGTAAAAGATATCTAGCAATAACCTTGGCCAAACAGGAGAAAGCTATGGAAACCGAAATCCAGCAAAGATTCTGGGGAAGAAACTCCAGAAGACACAAGTAGACGGAAGGCTATTCCGTGTTCTTCGAATGGAAGAACTAACACACTTGAAGCGTCCATACCGCATAAAGCCATCTCTGGATTCCATGCAGTCCCAGTCAAAGTCGCAGCACTATTTCCCACAGAAATGGAAGAGAGAATCCTAGAGTTTCTATCCAGCAACAAAGGACACTGAATAGCCGAAGGAATACTGAGGGAAACGGACAAAGCAGCAGGCATCGCACCTATTGATTTCCAGATATAGGATGAAGTGCTAGGTACGGAAACAGCACAGCCTGGCGCCCAAAAGAGGCACACAGACCCATGGAACAGAATCGAGAGCCAAGAGGTCAACTGAAACACATATTTACAGCCCATTTTTGACCAGGGAGCCAAGAGGAGACAGCAGAGAAAGGAGAGTCTCTACAAGAAATGGTGCTGGGAAGACAGCACAGCCAAATGGAACACCGTGAGAGTAGACCGTGATGTTACACCAGGGACACACACCACCTCGAAATGGATTAAAGCCTTGAAAGGAAGACTTGAAAACGTGCAGCTTCCAGGAGAAAACGCAGGCAGCTTGCTCTTTGCCATCTGGCTTAGCCACCTGTTTGGAAGAAGCATGTGTGACCTGGCAAGGGAAACGAAGGAAACAAGAAACAAGCGGGACTCAATGCAATGCAGAAGCTTCTGCCCAGACAAAGACACCATCGACTGACTGCAAAGACTGTGCAACAACTGACAGCAGATGTTTGCAAACCGCACATCGGAGAAGGGGTGAACAGCCATAAGATCCAATGAACTCATACGTCTTCACAGGAAAAAAAACAGCGAGCCCAATACAACCAGGGCACAAGATGGAAACAGACAGCTCTCCCAGGATGATAGAAAGATGGACAACAGGCTGTATGAAAACATGCTCATCAACATTAAGTCTCTGTTCAATGCAAATATGAACGTCACTGAGATAGCACCTCACAGTGGTCAGAATGGCTATAAGGATGAAGACAGATAACAACAAGTTTCAGAGAGGAGATGGAGAGAAGGCAAGCCTCCTGCACTGCTGGTGGGAGTGTAAACCGGTGCAGCCACTACGCGAAGTGGTGTGGAATTGCCTCAGAATTTTCAGAATCCATCTACCACATGATCCAGGTATTCCTCTGTGGCGTATATATCCAAAGATCTTGGAAATACTAATGCACAGAGATCCGTGCATTGCTGTATTCCCCACAGCCTTACTCCTGATATGCAACATTTGGAAGCCTCCCTGATGCCCATCAAGGGACAAATGGAGAAGGAAGATGCGCTATAGCCACACAATGGCATAGCACTCAGCTGTAGGGACACATGCAGTGCAGCCATTTGTGACCACCTGAATGGCTCCTGAGGGTATCAGGGGAACTGAAACAAGCCCTGGTGTAAGGTCAAATACCACAGGATCTCACGTACAAGGAGAAGAGGAAAAATGGACCAACAAACAGGTAGCAGGTGACATAGGATTGGCAGTTCCCAGAGGGAAGGGGTCGGGGGATGGAGGGACAGAGTTGATTAGGCACAAGTGTGTGGTGAGGGCCTGTAATTAGGCTTACACTGGTGAAGATGATTTAGCCTACACAGAAGTCTAAATCTATGAGCATGTAGATTTGAAAGCTATAGGATGTTAGAATGCAGGGTTACGGAAATCAATTCACATAAAATCAAAACTCCAAAAAGGGGTGCAGATTTACGGCCTAAAGCTTTGGAGGCTGAAAGACATTAGAGAAGATGAACATCCAAGGATTAGCATTCGCCTCCAAATGCTTAATGATGATACAGAAAGGTAGACATTTGCAAAGAGCTGAAGAGGAATACTACCAAGAGAACATGGTCCGAGCCAAATCATGAATCAAAGGAAAATGTTACCGACCCTGATGTTACTACTGCTTCCCTTCACGAATGATCGAAGCAGGCCAACATCTTCCCAAATTCAGGCCAAAGGTTGGTCCAAAATCCCAATTTGGGGCCGGGCTGTGGAAAGCAGGTAAGTGCCCACATCCGCTTGAGCGGCCTGGGCTTCACCGGCTAGCATCACGCTTGGGGATCAGATTACTAGCATTAGGAAATACAGATTTCAAGGTCTGGTGGTCACAGAGATCATAAAGAAGTAGAAATGGTGAGGAGACCTTATCAGTACGCACCAGAAAAGGATCCACGAGAATATTACAATCAATGAATGCATAAGGAACACTTCCCCAAATGATGAAGGAAGGAAAACATGTGACCTGCCAAGGTGGAATTGTCAGACTGCTAGGAGATCACACGATCAGTGTGCATCAGGAGAATGCCTGGGCAACTTCAACATGAGAGGGCCTCCCGGACGTTCTCTGGGGAAAGTCCACCCATTTGGCCATATCCACAAAAGATAAGAGATAAAACCCGGGATAAGCTTAAAGGAAAGAAACTGGTGTCTAGAGGGAACGTAGTAGACCCTTCAAGTCCTTGGAGAAAGTTAGAAACCGACAAGAAATCCAGAGCAAGGAAAACTATCCTACCTGGAAAGGGGGACTAGTCAGATTGGGATGAGACGGCTCTGAAACACTGTGTGCATTGAGGTTGTCTGGACAACTTAGAATCTGAGGGTGTTTATGACATCACGGTGAACATGTCACCCAAGATGGCCGCATGTTTACAGTCCGAGGATTGGCCTAGTCTAGGACACTCAAGTGAGAGATACCCAGAAACAGCTTTTCCAAACAAAAACTTGAAAGGATCAAACAGACTCTGATTCAAGGGAGAAGAAAGGAATCATTGGGAACAAGCGATAACAGATGGACAAGCACAGAGAGGAGAAAATTGTCACCTGCTCATGTAGATGGTGAGGTCGTGCAGATTCAATCTTGGAACTTGATTTGAAACAAGAGGCCAGACTTGGGGCTTATCAGACCTACATTGTCCTTCTGCCTTACTCATAATCCAAAGTACAGAATGATCTCTTGGGGACGTTGAAGAGAAGAATCGAGGACTCCTTTCGTAGGCCCCTAACATCCTTTGAAGAGGACTCTACCTTTGCATAGCTCTGGCCTCATGGAGGCCCACTGGCTACATGCTAAGGTTTCCCAAGAGATTTCTTTGAATCCTTGAAGGCATGGATGCCTGTCATGCTTGGGATATGTAGCTTGGTTTGGAAGGGCTCTAGAAGTGTGCTGAAAAGCACCCTTTTCCAGAGGGCTTCATTCCTGTGTGAAGGCTGCCCTCCCAGTCTACAGTGCTCAGTTGGGCTCCAATGAAATTAACTCCCCCATCTCTTGCCGTAGAAGGAGTACTGATTCTGTGTTTTGACACCATATTGAAGGAGGTTGACTGAAAACTAGAACATTACCATGATATTTAAAGAAAAATACACATGCCAGAGCTGAGGATGTCAATCAAACAGTAACAGACTCTGTAGAAATAAAGTAAGCCAGTATCTAGATGTAATCTAGGGGAGCATTCAAGGTTCAGGGCTGAACGTCAAAACTTCCCAAATCCAGGGGAAGAGACGGAAGGATTTCTCACCTGGAGAGAGGAATTCATCAGACTCATCGAATTTGTCTCGGAACCATTGTGTCCGTGAAGGTGGTTGCCAGGACAACGTCTAACCTGGAGTTTCTCATCTCACAATGTCAAATGAACCAAGATGGACACGTGTCCTCAGTTCTCAGTTGGACGTAAGCTAAGATAGCAAAGATTCCTTCAACTGACAGATGGAAATTCAAAGACAACATCCAACAATCACCAAAGCACCCACACGTCGGCCTACAGAACATATGGTGATTAAAAAAATACAGAATTCCTAACCTAGAATGAAGGAGAACCTACTGATAAGCATATCGAAGGGAGAGAGATCAGAAAGACCACTACGATTACACTAAGGAAAGAAAACAAGCTCCCAGAAAATGGAAGTCAACAGAAATCACACCTGAATACTCCACAGTGAATGAAGTCAGTGTTTACAAAGAGTCTGCTTGAACGTTTGAAAGTCCGAGAAAGTCACAACCCCAAAATTTGCAGTGAATGTCAAACTTGGGCTAACTGGGAAGGGTGAGTTCTCAGACTGCTCCAAGCTGGCTCTGAAACCCTGTGTCCATGATGCTTGCTGGGACAGCAGAGACCCAATTCTGACAAATCCCAGTGGATCGGAAAAACAACCTGGCCTCGTCTACACTGGACCAGATTTGGGTTCAAGTAGCATATTCAAGTCCCATTCCACTCAACTGCAGGTTGCCAATGGAACACGAAAGGGGCCAGCCAGTGTTGCATAGGTGACGTCCGCATGTTCTGTGTCGGCAGCGTGTGGTTGGCCGCATGGAATTCTGGGGTGAGCCTCCTCACCGCTCGTGCAGCCTTTCTGGGAAAGGCGTCCGAGGTAGTGTAGAGGCAGATGGGAAGCGACATTAGACAGGGCCAGTCTTCCTCAGCAAATACGGCAGCGTTGCCAGCAGATATGAGCACAGCAGTAAACATCTGCCTAAACAAAACCAATTAAAAGTTGCAAATGATAGACAACCTGAACCTCAAAAAAAAAAACAAGCATGCTAGAAAGAAAAACAAGTAATCTAGGGATAACCTGCACAAAACAGGTGAAAGCTATGTAAACCGAGAAATAGCAAACCTTTGGGAAAGAAATTCCAGAGGACACAAGGAAACGGAAGGGAATTCAGTGCTCTTGGAATGGAACAAAACGAAGAAAGCATGAGGTATCATCACAATGATTCCTTTCTCATGCCTTGGATCAGCGTCTCATTGGTCTCTTCAAGTTTCTGTGCCCTGTTTCTATTTGGAAAAGCTGTTTCTGGGTATCTCACACTTGATTCTCCTAGCCTAGGCCAATCCTTGGACTGTAAACATGTGGCCATCTTGGGTGACATGTTCACCGTGATATCATAAACACCCTCAGAATTCTAAGTTGTACTGACAACCTCCATGCACACAGTGTTTCAGAGCCATCTCATACCAGTCTGACTACTCCCGTTTTCCAAGTAGGATAGTTTTCCCAGTTCTGGATTTCTTGTCGGTTTCTAACTTTCTCCTCAAACTTTGAAAGGTCTACAACATTCCCTCTAGACACGGGTTTCTTTCCATGAAGATTATCCCCGGTTTTCTCCCGTATCTTTTGTGGATGTGGTCAAACGGGTGGACCTTCCCCAGAGAAATTCCTGGAGCTCCTCCCAAGTTGAATTTGCCCAGGCAATTCTCTGATGCACAATGAGCGTGTCATCTCCTAGGAATCTGACAATTCCACCTGGGCAGGTCACATGATTTCCTTCCTTCATCATTTGGGAAATTGTACCTTATGCATTCATAGGTTGTAATATTCTCAGCGTTCATTTTCTGGTGTGTATTGAAAATGCCTCCTCAGAATTTCTACTTCTTTATGATCTCTGTGCCCATCATACTGTGAAATCTGTATTTCCTAATGCTAGCAATCTGATCTGCAACCCTGATGATAGCAGGTGAAGCCCGGGCCGCCCAATCAGAACTTGGGCACTTACCTGCTACACCACAGGGCCGACCCTGCATTGGGCTTTTGGACAAACATTTGGCCTGATCTTGGGAAGATGTTGGCCTGCTTCGATCATTCGTGAAGGCAGTTAGTAACATCATGGACGGTAGCATTTTCCGCTGGTTCACGAGTTTAGCATGGAACACGTTCTCTTGGTAGTGTTCCTCTTCGTCCCCTTGCAATGGTCTACCTTTCTGTAGCGTCATTAAGCATTTTGAGGTGATTACCAATCCTTCGAAGTTCATCTTCTCTAATTTCTTACAGACTCCAAAGCTTTAAGCCGTGAACCTTAACGTCTTTTGGGAGTTTTGATTTTATGTGAATTGTTTGCCATAACCCAGCATTATAACATCCTATACCTTTCAGATCTACATCCTCATAGATTTAGACTTCTGTGTACGTTACATCATCTTCACCACCGTAAGCCTAATTACAGGCCCTCACCACACACTTGTGTCAAATCAACTATTTCTCCCTCTGGGCCCCGCCACCTTTCCCTCTGGGAACCAGAAATCCCATGTCATGTGCTACCTGTTTCTTGGTCCTTTTTTTCCTCTTCTCCTTGTAAGTGAGACCCTATGGTATTTGACCTTCCCTCTGGGGCTTGTTTCCATTCCCCTAAAACCCTCAGGAGCCATTCTGTTGCTCACAAATGGCTGGAAGGCGTCTGTTCCTTCAGCTCAGTGCTATGCCGTTGTGTGGCTATAGCCCATCTTTCTTGTCCCTTGATGGGTACCAGGGAGGCTTCCCTGTCTTCGATATCGGGAGTAAGGCTGTGGTGAGCACAGCGGTGCACGGATCTCTGTGCATTAGCGTTTGCAAGTTCTTTGGATTTATATGCCACAGAGGACTACCTGGATCATGTGGTAGATGGATTCTGAAAATTCTGAGGCAATTCCACACCACTTCGCGTAGTGGCTGCACCGGTTTACACTCCCACCAGCAGTGCAGGAGGCTTGCCTTCTCTCCACCTCCTCTCTGAAACTTGTTGGTTCCTGTCTTCATCCTTATAGCCATTCTGACCACTGTGAGCTGCTATCTCAGTGCCGTTCGTATTTGCATTGAGCAGAGACTTAATGATGATGAGCATCTTTTCATACAGGCTGTTGTCCAATTTTCTGTCTTCCTGGGAGAGCTGTCTGTTTCCATCTTTTGCCCAGGATTTATTTGACTCGTTGACTTTTCTCCTGTGGAGATGTATGACTTCATTGGATCTTTTGGCTATTCACCCCTTCTCCGATGTGTGGTTTGCAAACCTGCTGTTGCAGTTGTGACGTCTTTGCACTGAGTCGATTGTGTTGTTGGCTCTGCAGAAGCTTCTGATTGAATGGAGTCCCGCTTGTTTCTTGTTTCCTTTGTTGCCCTTGCCCAGTCACACATGCTTCTTCCAAATAGGCGGCCAAGCCAGATGGCAAAGAGCAAGCTGCCTGCATTTTCTCCTCAAAGTGTCACAGTTTCAAATCTTCCATTCAAGGCTTTAATCCATTTCGGGGTGGTGTGTGTGCCTGGTGTAACATCACGGTCTACTCTCATTGTGTTACATCTGGCTGTGCAGTCTTTCCAGCACCATTTCCTGTCTAGAGTCTCTTTTCTCCGCTTTCTCCTCTTGGCTCCCTGGTCGAAAATGGGCTGTCCATAGGTGTGTGAGTTGATTTCTGGGCTCTCGATTCTGTTCCATGCATCTGTGTGCCTCCTTTGCAGGCCAGGCTGTGCTGTTTTGGTACCTAGCTCTTCGTCCTATATGTGGCAGTAAGAAAGTGTGATAATTGCTGCTGTGTTCGTTTTCCCCAGGATTCCTTTTGCTATTCAGGGTCCTTTGATGCTGGATAGAAACTTTAGGATTCTCTCTTCTATTTCTGTGGGAAAGATTGCTGCAACTTTGACTGGGACTGCATGGAATCCAGACATTGCTTTGTCGACAAAAGTAATCCGTAACCAATCGGTAAATGAAAATTTGGGGGAGTTTATTCTGAGCTTCAATCTGAGGATTATAACCCGGGGCCTTTCTACCCAAAGGAAGAAAGAGCATCAGAGAAGTGGGGTGCACAGACTGTTTGTATTCCCCTCATAGAGGATGTTTCACATAGGATTGAAATGTCCCATTTACAATAGTCGCAAGACTGCTCTGTTGGCACAGCGATTGATGGAAATAGCAGGTAGGTCTTCTGTCTCAGTGAACACAGTAGGCTGGCAGTCTGTGGTCTCCAGCTGACTGGTCACAGGTGAGCTGGTTGGTCAAGGGTGAGTGCAGCAATCAGTTCCTAGCCTAGCGAGAAAAGCTTGTCCCTAAAGAGATGCTAATGTGGGGGGAAGTGGCACCTTTATCTCAAGGGCCATAGGAAATGTCTAAGCAGATATGCAATGCGTGCTAAATAGCCATAGTCAGGCCCTTTTGGAAAAAACAAAATCAGGCCGAATTAGGTCTATACCAAATGGCTTCCTCATATAGTCCAATATATCCAATTGCTTCCCATTTTTATTTGTCAGCTTTATGCCATATGGACGTTTGAAGTGTGTCCGTTGTTCCATTCGAAGGGCACGGAATAGCCTTGCATTTCCTTGTGTCTTGTGGAATTTCTTTCCCCAAAACTTTGCCAGTTTTTGGTTTCGATCGCTTTCTCCTGTTTGTCCAAGGTTATGCGCAGATATCATTTTCTTCTCACTGGCATGGGGTTTTTTTGAGGTTCAGCTTTTCTATTCTTTGCAACTTTTAATTGGTTTTGTTTGGCAGAAGTTTATGGCTGTGCTCAAATCTGCTGGCCGTGCTGCTCTCTTTGCCGAGGAAGAGTGGCGCTGTCTAAAATCGCTTCCCATCTGCCTCTACACTAGCTTGCACGCCTGGCCCAGAATGGCTGGACGAGCGTTGAGGAGGCTCACCCCCAGGATTCCACGTGGCCGACCCTGGCCTGCCGACCCAGAACACGTGGACTTACCCGCTGGCCCACTGGCTGGACCCTTTCATGCTGCATTGGCAACCTGCCTTTGAGTGGAATGTGACTTGGATATGCTACTTGAACCCAACTCTGGCCCTGTGTAGATGAGGCCAGGTTGTTTCTGTGGCCCACTGTGATGTTGGAGGATTTTTCAGAATCGTGTCTCCTCTGTCCAGTCTAGCTTGGTGGACACAGGGTTTCAGAGCACACGTGGAGCAGTCTCATAACTCACCCTTCCCAGTTAGGCAAGGTTAGACCTTCCCTGCAGTTTTTGGGGTTGTGACTTTGCCGGACTTTCAATCGTTCAAGCAGAGTCTGTCTAAAGACTGACATCTTTCGCTGTGGATTATTGAGGTGTGATTTCTGTTGGCCTTCCATTTTATGGGACCCTGTTTGCTTTTCCATGGTCTAATCGTCATGTTCTTTATGAGCTTGTCCTTTGACATGCTTATCAGTGCGTTCTCCTCTACTCCATTTTAGGAATTTTGCATTTCTTTAATCACCATATGTTCTGTAGGCCAAGGTGTGAGTCCTTTCGTGATTGTTGGGTGTTGTCCTGGAATTTTCATCGTTCACTTGAGGGAATCTTTGCTATCCCAGCCTAGATCCAACTGAGCACTGACTACACGTGGTCATCTTGGTTCGTTTGACATTGTGGGATGATAAACTCCAGGTTCGAGGTTATCCTGGCAACCACTTTCATGGGCCCAATGGTTCTGACACAAATTAGATGAATCTGATGAATTCCTCTCTGCAGGTGAAAGACCTTCTGTCCCTTTTCTGGATTTGGGAAGTTTTGGGCTTGACCACTGATCCTTGAACTTTCCACTAGATTACGTCTAGATACTAGCTTACTTTATTTCTACAGGGTTTGTTATTTGTTTGATTTACATCCTCAGCTGTGGCATGTTTATTTTTAAGTATAATGGTAATGTTCTAATTTTCTGCCATCCTCTCTACGTGTGGTTTCGAAACACATAATCAATACTCCTTCTATGGTAAGAGATATGGGGAGAGAATCTCACTGATCCCACTGAGCCCTGTAACCTGGGAGGCCAGCCTTCACAAAGGATGGAAGCCCTCTGCAAAAGGGTACTTTTCAGCACACTTCTAGAGCCCTTCCAAACCAAGAGACATACCCAAGCATGGCAGGGGTCCATTCCTTCAAGGCATCAATGAGCTCTCTTGTGACATATTGGCATATACCCAGTGGGCCCCCGTGACTTGAGAGCTGTGGAAAGTGAGAATTCTCTTCAAGAATGCTAGGGGCCTACGAAAGGAGGCCTCGATTCTTCTCTTCAATGTCCTCAATTGATCATTCTTGACTTTGTATTATGGGTAAGGCAGAAGGACAACGTAGGTCTGATAAGCCCCGGGTCCGGCCTCGTTTTTCAGAACACATTTCCAGCTTGAATCAGCATGGCCTCCCTAGACTTCCGTAGATGACAATGTTGTCCTCTGAGTACTTGACCCTCTATTGTCTCTTCTTCC
The DNA here is from genome assembly GCF_041296235.1 of Equus asinus. NCBI lineage: Eukaryota > Metazoa > Chordata > Mammalia > Perissodactyla > Equidae > Equus > Equus asinus. The sequence goes on along the minus strand of NC_091815.1, from coordinate 2,885,060 downwards.
CAATGATTCCTTTCTCATCCCTTGAATTAGCGTCTCTTTGATGTCTTCAAGTTTCTGTCCCTGGTTTGTGTTTGGAAAAGCTGTTTCTGTGTACCTCTCACTTGAATATCCTAGCCCAGGCCAATCTTCGAGCTGGAAACCTATGGCCAACTTTGGTGACATGGTCACCGTGATGTCATAAACATGCTCAGAATTCTAAGTTGTCCTGACAACCTCCATGCACACAGTGTTTCAGAGCCATCTCATATCATTCTGATGACTCCCCCTTTCCAGGTGCGATAGTTTTCCTTTTTCTGGACTTCTTGTCGGTTTCTAACTTTATCCTAGAACCTTGAGAGTTCTACTACATTCCTTCTAGACAGTGGTTTCTTTCCTTTAAGATAGTCCTGGGATTTATCTCTTATCTTTTGTGGAAGTGGCCAAATGTGTGGACTTTCCCCACAGAAAGTCCTGGAGTCCCTGCGAAGCTGAAGTTACCCAAGCAATCCTCTAATGAGCAAAGATCATGTCAACTCATAGCAGACTGGTGTTTCTACCTTGGCAGGTCAGATGTTTTCCTTCCTTCATCATTTGGGGAAGTGTACCTGATGTGTTCATAGATTGTAATATTTTCATTGTTCATTTCCTGGTGTGTATTCATAAGGTATCCTCACAATTTCTACTTCTTCATGATCTCTGTCGGCACGATACCTTGAAATCTATATTTCCTAATGCTCCTAATCGGATCTGCACCTGAGATGCCAGCCTGCCAGTCCCAGGCCGCCCAAGTGGAACATGGACACTTACCCACTACACCAGAGGGCTGGCTCTGAATTGGACTTTTGGACCAACATTTGGCTTGAACTTGGGAAGATGTTTTTCTGCATTGATTATTCGTAAAGGTAATTACCAGTAACATCGTGGACAGCAGCATTTTCAGTTGGCTCAGGAGTATAGCACGGGTCAGGTTCTGTTGGTAGTGCTCCTCTTCATCTCTTTGCAATGGTCTACCTTTATGTTGCATCATTAAGCATTTCGAGGTGATTATCAATCCTTTGAAGTTCATAATCTCTAAACTCTTTCAGCCTCCAACTTTATCCCTTAAACCTGCTTGCCTTTATGGAGTTTTGATTTTATGTGAATTGATTTCCATAACCTAGCATTAGAGAATCCTATAGCTTTCAGATTTACATCCTCATAGATTTAGACTTCTGTGTATGCTACATCTTCTTCCCCACAGTAAGCCTAATTACAGGCGCACACCCCACACTTGTGCCTAATCAACTCTTTCTCCCACCATCCACTGCCACCCGTTCCCTCTGGGAACCACCAATCCCATATCACGTTCTACCTGTTTGTTGGTCCTTATTTTAATCTTCTGCTTGTAAGTGAGATGCGATGGTATTTTATTTCTCCCTTGGGCTTGTTTCAGTTCCCCTCCCACCCTCAGGAGTGATTCTGCTGTCACAAATCGCTGGACTGCACTCTTTCTTACAGCTGAGTGTTTTGCCTTTGTGTGGATATAGCCCAACTTCCTTCTCCATTGGTCCTTTGATGGGCACCAGGGCGGCTTCCAAGTCTTGGATATCGGGAGTAAGGCTGTGGTGAACACAGTGGGGCATGGATCTGTGTTCATTAGTGTTTCGCAGTTCTTTGGATAAACACGCTGGAGAGGAATAGCTGGATCATATGGTAGATGGACTTGGAAATTTCTGAGGCAATTTCACATGGCTATGCCTAGTGCCCTCACCGGTTTGCACTCCCACCAGAGGTGCAGGACTCTTCCCTTCTCTCCACCTTCTCTCTGACACTTGTTGTTTCCTGTCTTGTACCTTATAGCCATTCTGAACACAGGGAGCTGTCATCTCATTGCCGTGAGGATTTGCGTTGGCCTTATACTTAATGGTGTTGAACATGTGTTCATACAGCTGTTGGCCAGCTTTCTGTCTTCTTGGGGTAAATCTCTGTTTCCATCTTCTGCCCAGGTTTTAATGGGCTTTTTGTTTTTTCTCTTGTGGAGACGTGTGTGGTCATTGGGTCTTTTGGCTATTCAGCCCTTCTCAGATGTGTGGTTTGAAACATCCTCTCTCTGTTGTTGTGCTGTCTTTGCATTGAGTGGACGGTTTCTCCGGCTGGACAGAAGCTTCTACGTTGGATGGAGTCCTGCTTCTTTCTTCTTTTCTTTGTTGCCCTTGCCCAGTCACACATGCTTCTTCCAAATAGGTCGGCTACCCCAGATGGCAAAGAGCAAGCTGCCTGTGTTTTCTCCTAGAAGTTTCACTGTTTCAAGACTTCCGTTGAAGGCTTTAATCCATTTCGAGGTGGTGTGTGTGCCTGGTGTAACATCATGATCTACCCTTATTGTGTTACATATGGCTGTGCAGTCTTCCCAGCACCATTTATTTTAGAGACTCTCCTTTCTCCACTGTCTCCTCTTGCCGTCCTAATTGCAAATGCGCTCTCCATATATGTGTGAGTTGACCCTTGTGTTCTCCATTCTGTTCCATTGGTCTTTCTGCCTGTTTTTGGGACCAGGCTGTGCTGGTTCACTACCAAGTGCTTCATACTACATGTTGAAATCAAAGTGTGATACGTCCTGCTTTGTTCGTTCTCCTCAGAATTCCTTTGGGTATTCCGGGTCCCTTGTTGCTGGATAGAGACTTTAGGATTTTCTCTTCTATTTCTCAGGGAAAGATTGCTGCAAATTTGACTGGGATTGCATGCAACCCAGAGATTGCTTTATCCATTGCGGACGTTTCAGGTGTTTCAGATCTTACATTCCTAGAGCACGGAATACTCTTCTTTTCCTTGTGTTTTCTGGAATTTCTTTCCCTAAAGCTTTGCTAGTTTTCGGTTTCCATAGCTTGCACCTGTTTGTCTAAGCTTATTCCTAGAAATCTTATTCTTCTTAGTTGCCTGTTTTTTTCCCAGAGGTTCAGTTTTTCTATTCTTTGAAACTTTTCATTGGTTTTGTTTTGGCAGATGTTTATGGCTGTGCTCACATCTGGAGGCAATGCTGCTGTATTAGCTGGGCAAGAATGATGCTGTCTGACGTTGCTTCCCATTTGCCTCTACACTACCTTGGACGCCTGCCCCAGAATATCTGGATCATCGGTGCAGAGGTTCACCTCAAGGATTCTGCATGGTCTGCCCTGGGTGCCGACCCAGAATTTGCGGACTTCACCACTGCACCACTGGCCAGCACCTTTCATGTTCCATCGGAAACCTGCCTTTGATGTGGAATATGATTTGAATATGCTATTTGGGACAAATCTTGCACTGTGTAGACGAGGCCAGTTTGTTTTTCTTCTCCACTGTGATGTCAGAGGATTGCTCAGAATTGTGTCTCTGCTATCACAGCAAACATCATCGACACAGGTTTTCAGAGCCAGATTTTAACAGTCTCATAACTCACCCTTACCAGTTAGCCTAGGTTTGACATTTGCTACAGTTTTTGGGTTTGTGACTTTCTCTGTCTTTTGAACGTTCAGGGAATGTCTAAAACGGACATCTTACATTGTGGATTATTCAGGTGTGATATCTGTGTGCCTTCCATTTTCTGCGACGGTTTTTTGTTTTCCATGTTATAATTTTTGATATGGGCTCGGCGAGCTGAAGACTCGAATGAAAGATTTCTCGGACATTGAAGGTCTGGCACTGGTGCTCTTTTATTTAGAGAATAGTACGGGATAGCATGGGGACAGGACCCATGGGTAGTGAAGAGTTGCTGCTGCTCCCTGGGGATGGGACCCATGATCAGTCAAAGCTCCTGCTGCTGCCCTGAGTTGAGGGTTAGTGCTAGTTTTATAAGTCATGGGTACATGATTTATTTTTACTGGAAAAAGAAATGATGTGGTAAAATGTCTTTAAATGATTTCAGTGCAGATGGGGTCTGCTTATTGTGCAGTCATATAACTTTAGATACGGATCTGGCCCTGTAGATCAGCATGTAGCTGAGGATACGCTGAGTTTCTCTCCCTGAGTCAGCCCTAATTCCACCTGCTCATATAGTTTGGCATGTAGGCCAGATCACCTTGGGCTTCCCTAGCTGGGGCAGCCTTAATCCACATCATAAACGCCCCCTGAACCCATTTGGACTGGAGAGGTTTGGGGATATGGACGATGGTCAGTCTTCTGTAACTACTTATGGCTGTACAAGGTTGCAGAGCTGTCCCTAAATGGGGTCACAGGTACAGGTAGGATGTTCAGTGGACTGGAAGGCTTGACCTGTGGAGTTCAAGGCTGACAAGGTATACAGAGCCTCTGGAGACGAGAGAATCATTTGACGAGAGGTGGTCCAGGAGGTGAAACTTTTTTCACATGCGGAAGACAGACAATAAAACAGACAACAAACTATAATAAGAAATACAAGCAGTATGTTTAACCCAATGTATAAAGTATTGAAGTAGTGCAGAAACCTGGTCCTGACTTGGAGTTCAACCAATCGTTTAGAGTTAGGGTTGATAAGACATGGATTTAATTTGGTGGTTGGGATAGGAAGCCAGAAATATTTTGACGGTAGTCAGGAATATAGACACAACATTCAGTTTTTATAATGGCATAGGTGCCCCCTTGTGCTGCTGTCAAGACATCCAGTGCCATTTGGATTTGGAGGACTGCCTTACACACTTGGAATACTTCTAAATTGAGCAGCAAAATGCTATGTTGTGCCTCATTTAATGCCTTCATAATAAATTTGTTTAGGATTCCATGTGCAAGACGACACTTTCGATTCCTAATTGGGGAAGGAAAATTGCGGAAAGATGGTCATACCAGTGGAAGACAGACCTGGTTCAGTGCAGCTGCAGGTTGGGTAGGATAGCAGGAGGAGATATAGTAAATGTAGTTCTACCCTGCATCAAGACAAAGCCTAGTGTGCATCGTTCAATCCACTTAGGTGGCAGCAAAGGCCATAAATTGGAGCCGCATAGCCACTGAGCACCATTAGGGACTAACCATATCGTGCTGGGCTGTCTATCCAAGTCAGTCCCAAACCAATCAGTACTTTTTTAAGACTATGATATGAGAACACATATAACAGCGAATTTTTCCCATAGGTCGGCTGTTTTTAGGCCATGTATCACAAGTGTGATTGGTTTGTTCCCAACAGAGAGTGACCTTTTACTGAGTTGACCACTAGTAGGAGTGAACCAAATTCATTCATCCCAAATTTTATATGGTCCATCCTGTGTGTATCGATAAGTTGCGGACTTTACCTTGGGAACTTGTTTCTGATCTACCTGTGATAAGGCAAATCTAGTTAGTATTTGGGGAGTAGTTTTAAAGGAAAATGTTTGATTGTGGCCAGGGAACTCGCAGGTGTCAGACATAGATGAGCACAAAGAGACATTACGATTAGTAATAGATGAATCTTGTGGATGAAAAGAGCTAGAATCTAATATCCATGAATGCCTACTATAGCTTCTACAGAAACATAATTTTTTCTCTCTTAAATCACCCTCATTTTTACAAAAGATAGCCAAATCAGGATTAACAGGTTTGCAAGCAAAGTGTAGTTTCAATACAACTTGCTCCAATTATTTACATAACAGCTACAAGAATAGCAATTGTTTATACAGGCTTTTTTAAGTATACTTTGCTGGAAATTTTTATGAGGAATCACAGATTCAACTGTGAAGGCCTCTAGAGACCAGAAAAGCCAAGCCAAGGATTTGCCATCAGATTTTGCCTGCAGTACTTACAGATTTGAGTGGAGTTCTCTTTCAGGTCCCCCAAAGTATCACCGAGGTGATCAGACCAAGAAAGCCAATGTTGGGGCTCCCAGTGTTGGAGGACTTGACTCTTGAAATATTTATTTGTTTCCCGGTTGCAAAGCTCAAAAGGAGATGAAAATGGCCATTGTAACTCTAAGAAAGGTGAGACAAGTCCATTACCTTGAAAAATCCCCCCTGAACCTAGGGAAGCATCCTACCTGTTGTTCCTACTGTGGGGTGCCTATAGCAAGGGGTGATGGGGGTGTCCCCCAGAATTGCATCCCTTGGATACCTTCCCTGCTATGCCTGGCCGTAACAGGTACCTGGTGAACATCTTTCCTATTCTGCCTGGAAGTAATAGGTGCCTGGTGAGTGGTCCCCAAGAGAAAAGGAGAAGCTTAAGAGAGAACATGTTGGAGAGAAATAGTGAAGAAGTTTCTGCCACGCTGGGGTCATTCTACCCAATTGCGTGTTGGAGCGATTCTCCAAAGAAGGGTTTCCAATACTCAGCCAAAGGTTAGACGTTGGTACTTTCCCTGAACTGAAGTCCCGATTGGGACATTCACACCGTTCAGATGGTCAAGTGCATGGGAGGTATCCCAATCCAGCTTTAGGGATAGAAACCTTCCACGAGAGTCTTGGAGATTGCCAACCATCCTAATGACTTAAATGGCTGACCCGTTCCCACGTAAAATTTATGTATTAGAGATAGGGTCAGGAAGGAATGGATTAATTCATTCTACATCACTCTTAGGCTTAAGGTACTGATTCTCTTCAAGCTGAATGCCAGATTTGCATCATAGAGTAGCCATGGGCAGCAAACATGAATTCATACAGCTATTCAAGACAGTTCCTGATGGAGAAGTGAATTTAGATCCATCCTCGAAAAAGAGAGAGGCACAGGGAAGGAAAGGGCACTTACCAGAATTCGAGCTCACAAACCGATGAAGCACGTTCTCCATATGGGCCACAGGATGTGATGCATGGTCGGCAAGCTCAAGAGTTGAAAATAAGATTTCTTGGATCCTCATTTACTGGCAGTGGTGCTCTTTTATTTAGAGAATGGTAGAGGATAGCATGGGGACAGGACCCATGGGCAGTGAAGAGCTGCTGCTGCTGCTGCATTGGGAAAGGACCCATGGGCAGTCACAGCTCCTGCTGCTGCCCAGAGTTGAGGTTAAGGACTAATTTTATCAGGCATGGGTACGTGATTAATTTTTCCTGGAAAAAGAAAAGATGAGGTAAAAAGTCATTACATGATTTCAGTTCAGATGGGTTCAGAATATTGTGTGGTCTTATAACACTAGATACGAAACTGGCCCCATAGATAGGCATGTAGGTGAGCATGACCTGGGCTTCTCTCACTGGGGCACCTCTAATTCATACCAAAAGAAATTCAACGGGTCATATAGTTCTGCATGTTCACCAGCTAACCTTGGGCTTTCGAATGGGGGCAGCCTTAATCCACATCAATCCTCATGGTCTTTCACAGCTGTCTGCAATAGATATGCGCATCAGTGTGTTCTCCTTCATTCCAAGTTAGGAATTTTGTATTTCTTTAATCACCAGAAGTTCTCTAGGCCGATGTGTGGACTTTCGTGATTGTTGGGTTTTGTCTTTGAATTTCCAGCGTTCACTTGAAGGAATCTTGGCTTTCCTAGCCTAGGTCCAACCGAGCACTGAGAACACGAGGTCATCTTGGTTGGTTTGACATTTTGAGATCAGAAACGCCAAACTCTAGTTTGTCCTGGCAACCACCTTATGGACATAATGTTTCCGAGACAAATTAGACAAATCTGATGAATTCCTCTCTCCAGGTAAGATATTTTTATGTCTTTTTTTCTGAATTTGGGTAGGCTAGACCTTGACTTCGGATCCTTCATTGTTCCAGTAGATTACGTCTAGATACTGGTTTACTTTATTTCTGTAGGCTTTGCTAGTTGTTTGGTTTACATCCTCAGCTCTGGCATGTTTATTTTTCATTAAATATAAGTGTAATATTCTAATATTCAGCCAACTTCCTCACATACGGTGGCAAACCACATAATCAATACTCTTCTATGACAAGAGACGGGGGAAAGAATTTCATTGGGGCCAAATGGTGCATTTTAGCTTTGATGGCAGCCTTCACTTTGGATTGGTGGTTCCCAGAGGGAAAGAAAAAATCCAAAAAGCTGTGCAGATTTACGGCATAAAGCTTTTGAGGTTGAAAGAGATTAGAGAAGATAAACTTTCAAGGATTGTGAATCTCCTACAAATGCTTAATGATGCTACAGAAAGGTAGACCATTGCAAATATATTAAGAAGAATACTACAAAGACAATGTGTTCCGTGCTAAACTCATGAACCAAGGGCAAATGTTACCTTCTGTGAGGTTACTACTCATTATCTTCACGAATAATCACAGCAGGCCAGCTTCTTCCCAAGTTCAGGCAAAAGATTGGTCCAAAAGTAAAATTCAGGGCCAGTCATGTGTTCTGGTGTGTAAGAGCCCACGTTCCTAGTCTGTGGCCTGGGACTCATGGATTCGCATCACGGGTGCTGATCAGATTAGTAACATCAGGAGAGATAGATTTCATGGTATGGTGCGGGCAGAGATCATACATAAGTGGAAATTGTGAGCATACCTTATAGATATGCACCAGGAAAACAAAATGAAAATATTGCAATCTATGATGCATCTGGTAGACATCTGAAATACAGAATGGAGGAAGTGATGTGACTTGCATAGGTGGAATTGTCGGACTGCACAAGATGACACGATCATTGAACATCAGAGGATTGGCTGGGCAACTTCAACTTGGGAGGGACTCGTGGACTTTTTCTGGGGAAAGTCTACATATTTGGACATATCCACAAAATGTGACAGATAAAACCAAGGATAAACTTAAAGTAAAGAATTCCGTGTCTAGATAGAATGTAGTAGACATTTAAAAGTCCAAAGATAAAGTTATAAACAGACAAGAAATCAAGGAAATGGAAAACTATCAGACTGCTTTCAGATGGCTCTGAAATACTGTGTGCATGGAAGATGCCGGGACAACTGAGAAATTTGAGGGTGTTTATGACATCACAGTGAACATGTCACCCAAGATGGCCTCATCTTTATAGTCCGAGGATTGTCCTAGGCTACGATACTCAAGTGAGAGATACCCAGAAAAGAATTTAAAAACAGAAACCAGAACTGAAACTTGAAGAGTTAGAATTGCCGCTGATTAAAGGGATAAGAAAGAAGTCATTGTGGAGAAGCAATAAATAACAGACAGACAAGCACTGAGTGGAGAACATTGTTATCTACTCAAGTAGATGTGGAGGCCGTGCTAATTGAAGCTTTCAACTTGATTTGAAACCAGAGGATGGACTTGGGTCTTATCAGACCTACGTTGTCCTTCTGCCTTAATCATAATCCCAAATCAAGACAGATCTCCTGAGGACATTGTAGAGAAGGATCGATGCTTCCCTTCCTATGCCCCTAGCACTCATTGAAGAGAAGTCTCACTTTCCATAGCTCTGGCATTACGGAGGCCCACTGGGTACATGCTAATGTGTCACAATACATCTCTTTGAACCCTTGAAGGACTAGAACCCCGTCATGCTCCAGGTATGTCGCATTGTTTGGCAGGGCTCCAGAAGTGTGCTGAGAATCACCCTTTTCCAGAGGGCTTCATTGCTTTGTGAGGGATGCCCTACCAGGCTAGTGTGCTCAGTTTGGCTGCAATGAAATACTCTCCCCCATCTCTTGGAGTAGAATGATTACTGATGACGTTTATTGACACCATGTGAAAGGAGGTTGTCTGAAAATTAGAACATTACAATTATCTTTATAGAAAAATAAACATGCCATAGCTGAGGTTGTAAATCAAACCAATAACACACCTTATAGAAATACAGTAAGCCAGTATCTAGACGTAATCTAGTGGAACGTTCAAGGATCAGGGGTCAAGATCGAAACTTCCCAAATCCAGAAATGAGACAGAAAAGTATTATTACCTGGAACGGAATTCATCACATCTGTCTAATTTGTCTCGGGTACATTATGTTCATGAAGAAGGTTAACATGACAACCTAGAATTTGGAGTTTAAGATCTCAGAATGTCAGACCAACCAAGATGAACACGTGTTCACAGTGCTCATTTTGACCAAGGCTAGCATGGTAAAGATTGTTACAAGTGACCAATGTAAATTCAAAGACAACACCCAACAATGAAAAGCACTCACATGTAGGCCTATAGAACATAGGGTGGTTAAAGCAATAGAAAATTGATACCTTGGGATGATGGAGAACTGGCTGACAAGCATACCAAAGGGGGAAATCTGAGAAAGACCACGATGATTATGCTATTGATAAACAAAATGGGCTCAAATGAATGAAGGCAAACACAAATAACACCTGAATAATCCACAACGAAAGGTGTCAGACTTTAGGCAGACTCTGCTTGAACTTTTGAAAGTCAGAAAGTGTCACAAACCAAAAAACTGCAGCGAGGTAAAACCTGGGCTACCTGGAAAGGGTGGGTATGAGACTCCTCCAAACGTCCTTTGAAACCCTGTGTCCATGAAGCTTGCTGGGAGAGCAGAGACATAATTATGACAAATTCTCTGACATCGCAGTTGACCGAAAATACAAACTGGCTACATCTACTCAGTGCCAGAGTTGGGCTGAAGTAGCCTATTTAAGTCACATTCCACTCAAATGCAGGTTGCTGAGGGAACATGAGTGGGGCTGGTCAATAAAGAATTGGGGAAGTCTGCGCACTCTGAGTTGGCAGCCAGGAGTTGGCAGGGTAGAATCCTGGGGGTAAACCGCCTCACCACTGGTACAGCCATTCTTGGGCGGGAGTGGGAGGTAATGTAGAGGCAGATGAGAAGCGACGTTAGACAGGGCCACTCTTCCTCAGCAAATACAGGAGCATTTCCAGCAGATGTGAGCACAGTGATAAATCTCTTTCAAAAGGAAACAAATTAAAAGTTGCAAAGAATAGGAAATTTGAACCTCAATAAAAAAGAAAAAGGATGCCAGTAAGAAGAATAAGATACCTAGGAATAACCTCACCCCAACAGGTGAAAGCTCTGTAAACAGAAAACTAGCAAACCTTTGCAGAAAGAAATGGGAGAAGATACAAGGAATCGGAAGGATATTCCATGCTCTTGAAATGGAAGAATTAACAGACTTGAAATGTCCACAACGCATAGAGAAATCTCTTCATTCCATGCAGTCCCAGTCAAAATTGCAGCAATATTTCTCACAGAGATAGAAGCGAGCATCCTAAAGTTCACATCCAGCAACAAAAGAACCCGAATAGCCAAAGGAATCCTGAGGAAAAAGAACAAAGCTCAATGTATCACACTTGCTGATTTCAGCATATAGGAGGAAGAAATTGAAATGGAAACAGCGCAGGCTGGGATGCAAAACAGAGAAACAGAACCATGGAACAGAATCAAGAGCCCAGAGGTATAGGGATACATATATGGACAGCCCATTTTCGAGCAGGGCGCCAAGAGGAGACAGTGGAGAAAGGAATGTCTCTACAATGAACGGTGTTGGGAAGAGTGCAGAGTCTCATGTAAGACAAGGAGAGTAGACCACGGCGTTACACCAGGCACAAACACCAACTCAAAATGGATTAAAGTCTAGAATGTAATACTGGAAACTATGATACTTCTGGAAGAAAACGTAGGTAGGGTTCTCTTTGTCATTTTTCTTAGCCTCATATTTGGAAGAGGCATATCTGTCTGGGAAAGGGCAATAAAGGAAACAAGAAACAAATGGGACTACATCAGACACAAAAACTTCTGCATAGCCAAGGAAATCATTGATTCAATGCAAAGACAGCACAACAACTGGGAGAGGATGTTTGCAAACCACACATTGGTGAAGGGGTGAATAGCCAAAAGAACCAATAAACTCATACGGCTCCACAAGAAAAAAAAAAAAACAAGCCCCATTAAAATCTGGGCAAAAGCTGGAAACAGACATTTCTCCCAGGAAGATAGAAAGATGGCCAACAGGCTGTATGAAAACATGTTCATCATCATTAAGTCTCTGGTCAGTGCAAATCTGAAAGGCAATGAGATAGCAGCTCACGGCAGTCAGAATGGCTATAACGATGAAGACAGCATATAAGTTTCGGAGAGGAGGTGGAGAGAAGAGAAGCCTCCTGCACTGCTGGAGGGAGTGTAAACAGGTGCGGCCACGACACAAAACGGTGTGGAAATGCCTTAGACATTTCAGAATACATCGACCATATGATCCAGCTATTCCTCTGTGGTGTGTTTATCCAAAGAACTTGGAAACACTCATACACAGAGATCGGTGCACACCTCTATTTACCCTGGCCTTATTCCCGATATCCAAGACTTGGAAGCCTGCCTGGTGCCCATCAAGGGATGAATGGAGAAGGAAGATGGGCTATAGCCACACAAAGGCATAGCACTAAGCTATAGGAACGGATTCAGGCCAGCCATTTGTGATCACCAGAATGGCTCCTGACGGTTTTAGGGGAACTGAAACAAGCCCCAGGGGTATGGTCAAATACCACAGGATCTCATGCACAAGGAGAAGAGCAAGAACGGACCAACAAACAGGTATCACATGACAATGGATTGGCATTTCCCAGAGGGAAAGTGGGGCAGTGGCCAGAGAGAAAGAGTTGATTAGGCACAGGTGTGTGGTTAAGGACAGTAATTAGGCTTACGTTGGTGAAGATGATGTAACCTACTCTGAAGTCTAAATCTATGTGGATGTAGATCTGAAAGCTATAGGTTATTATAATGTTGGGTTATGGCAATCAATTCACATAAAACCAGAACTCCTAAAGGGATGCAGATTTACAACTGGAAGCTTTGGAGACAGAAAGAGGTTAGAGAAGGTGAACTTCCAAGTATTGGTAATCACCTCAACATGCTCAATGATGCTACAGAAAGGTAGACCTTTGCAAAGAGATGAAGAGGAATACTACCAAGAGAACATGTTCCGTGCTAAACTCATGAACCAACAGAAAACGTCACTGTTCATGATGTTACTACTGATTCCTTCACGAATGATCAAAGCAGGCCAACATCTTCACAGGTCAGGTCAAAGGTTGGTCCAAAAGTCCAATTCAGGGCCAGCCCTGTGATGTAGCAGGCAGGTTCCTACGTTCCACTTGGGCGGCCCGGGCTTCACCAGCTAGCATCAGGGGTGCGGATAAGATTACTAGCATTAGGAAATACAGATTTCAAGGTATGGTGGGCACAGAGATCATAAAGAAGGAGAAATTGTCACGAGACCTTAACAATATGCACCAGAAAAAGAACCATGAGTATATGACAACCTATGAACGCATCAGGAACACTTCCCCAAATGATGAAGGAAGGAAAACATGTAACCTGCTAAGTGGAATTTTTAGACTGCTAGGAGATCACACGATCATTGTGCATCAGGGGATTCCCTGGGCAACTTCCAATTGGGAGGGCCTCTAGGACTTTCTCTGAGGAAAGTCCACCCAATTGGGCATATACACAATGGATAAGATATAAAACAAGGGATAATCTTAAAGGAAAGAAACTGGTGGGTAGAGGGAATGTAGCATACCTTTCAAGTTCCACGAGAAAGTTAGAAACTGACAACAAATCCAGAACAAGGAAAACTATCCTACCTGGAAAGGTGGAGTCGTCAGACTGATATGAGATGGCTCTGAAACACTGTGTGCCTGGAGGTTTTCAGGACAACTTAGAATTCTGAGGGTGTTTATGACGTCACGGTGAACGTGTCACCCAAGATGGCAGCAAGTTTAGAGTCCGAGGATTGCCGTGGCTAGGATACCCACGTGAGAGATATCCAGAAACAGCTTTTCCAAACACAAACCGCACACAGAATCTTGAAGAGAGCAAAGAGGCACTGATTCAAGGGATAAGAAAGGAATCATTGGGAAGAAGTTGTACTAGAGGGGCAAGCACTGAGAGGAGAACATTGTTATCTACTCAAGTAGATGTGGAGGCCGTGCTGATTGAAGCTTGCAACTTGATTTGAAACAAGAGGCTGGACTTGGGGCTTATCAGAACTACGTTGTCCTTCTGCCTTACTCATAATCCCAAGTCAAGAATGATCTCTTGAGGACATTGAAGAAAAGAATTGAGGCCTCCTTTTCTAAGCTCCTAGAATTCTTTGAAGAGAGGTCTCCCTTTGCATAGCTCTGGCGTCACGGGGTCCCACTGGGTACATGCTAATGTGTCCCAAGACATCTCTGTGAAGACTTAAAGGAATGGATGATTGTCATGCTTGGGGTGTGTCCTTTGGTTTGGAGGGCTGTAGAAGTGTGCTTAAAAGCACCCTTTTCGAGAGGGCTTCGTTCCTGTGTGAAGGCTGCCCTTCCAGGCTACAGTGCTCAGTTGGGCTCCAATGAAATTCTCTCCCCCACCTCTTGCCATGGAAACAGTATTGATTCCTTGTTCTGACAACATATGGAAGGAGGTTTGCTGAAAATTAGCACATTGCCATTATATTTAAATAAAAATACACCTGCCAAAGTTCAGAATGAAAATCAAACCAATAGGAAATCATGTAGAAATAAAAAGCCAAGTATCCAGATGTAATCTTGTGGAGCATTCAATGATCAGGGGTCAAGTTTGAAACTTCCCAAATCCAGAAAAAAGACAGACAAATCACTTACCTGGAGGGAGGAATTCATCAGATTTCTCTCGAAAACACAATGTCCATGAAGGTGGTTGTCCGGACAATCTCGAATCTGGAGTTTCTGATCTGGAAATCTCAAACCTACCAAGACGACCATGTGTTCTCAGGGCTAAGTGTCACCTGGGCCGGGATAGCAAAGATTCCTACAAGTGACCAATTGAAATTCCAAGACCACACCCAACAATCATGAGATGACTCACACCTCGGGCTACAGAACCTATGGTAATTAAAGACATACAAAACTCCTAACTTGGAAAGAAGGAGAACACACTGATAAGCAAATCCAACGGAGATATCTCAGCAAGACCATAACAATTAGACTGAAGAAAAGAAAAAAGGATCCCGGAATATGGAGGCCAACAGAAATCAAAGCTGACTAATCCACAGTGAAAATCGTCAGTCATTAGACACACTCTGTTTGAACGTTTGAAAGTCAGAGAAAGTCACAACGCCAAAAACAGCAGCAAAGGTCAAACCTGGCCTAAATGAGAAGGGTGAGTTATGAGATTGCTCCCCGAGGGCTCTGAAACCCTGTGTCCACGAAGCTAGACTGGACAGCAGAGACACGATTCTGACAAATCACCCAACATCACAGTGGGCCAGAAAAGCAAGCTGGCCTCATCTACACAGGGCCAGAGTTGGGCACAAGTAGCATATTCAAGTCACAATCCACTCAACTGCAGGTTGCCAATGGAACATGAAATGGGCCAGCCAGTGGGGCCGTGGTGAAGTCTGCACATTCTGGTTCAGCAGCCCAGGATCGGCAATGTGGAATCCTGGGGGTGAGCCACCTCACCGCTCGTCCAGCCATTCTGGGGAAGGCGTCTGAGGTAGTGTAGAGGCAGATGGGAAGCGACGATAGACATCGCCATTCTTCCTCAGGAAATGCAGCAGCATGGCCAGCAGATGTGAGCACAGCTATAAACTTCTGTCAAAACAAAACCAATTGAAAGTTGCAAAGAATAGAAAAACTGAACCTCAAAAAAGAAAGCATGCCAGTAGGAAGAAAAAGATATCTAGGAATAAACGTGGCCAAACAGCAGAAAGCTATGGAAACAGAAAACTTGCAAAGGTTTGGGCGAAGATATTACACAAGACACAAGGGAACGGAAGGCTATTTCGTGCTCTTCCAATGGAAGAACGAACACACTTCAAACGTCCATACCGCACAAAGCAGTGTCTGCATTGCATGCAGTCCCAGTCAAAGTTGCAACAATCATTCCCACAGAAATACAACACAGAATCCTAAAGTTTCTATCCAGCAACAAAGGACCCGGAATAGCCAGAGGACTCCTCAGGAAAACGAACAAAGCAGCAAGTATCACACTTTCTGATTTCAACATATAGGACGAAGCCCTAGGTACGGAAACAGCACAGCCTGGGCCCCAAAATAGGCACACAGAATCATGCAACAGAACGAGAGACTGGAGGTCAACTCAGACATCTACTGACAGCGCATTTTCGAACAGTGAGCCTAGAGGAGAAAGTGGAGAAAGGAGAGTCTCCACAAGAAACGGTGCTGAGAAGACTGCACACCAACAGGTAACACAATGAGACTAGACCATGATGTTACACCAGACATACACACGACCTCGAAATGGATTAAAGCCTTGAATGGAATACTTGAAACTGTGCAACTTCTAGGAGACAACCCAGGCAGCTTACTCTTTGCCATCTGGCTTGGCTGCCTATTTGGAAGAAGCATGTGTCAGTGGGCAAAGGCAACACAGGAAACAAAAAACAAGCGGGACTCCATCCAATGCAGAAGCTTCTGCCCAGCCAACGACTCCATTGACTCAATGCAAAGACAGCACAACTGTGACAGGCTGTTTGCAAACCACACATTGGAGAAGGGGTGAGTAGCTAAAAGATCCAATGAACTCATACGTCTTCACAGGGATAAAAACAATGAGCCCAATAGAACCTGGGCAAAAGATGGAAACAGACATTTCTCCCAGGAATATAGGAAGATAGCCAACAGGCTGTATGAAAACATGTTCATCATCATTAAGTCTCTGGTCAATGCAAATCCGAACGGCAATGAGATAGCAACACACAGTGGTCAGAATGGCTATAAGGATGAAGACGGGAAACAATAAGTTTCACAGAGGAGGTGGGGAGAAAGGAAGCCTCCTGCACTGCTGGTAGGAATGTGAACCAGTGCGGCCACTACACAAAGTGGTGTGGAATTGCCTCAAAAATTTCAGAATCCACCTACCACATGATCCATCTATTCCTCTGTGGCGTATATATCCAAACATCATGGAAACACTAATGCACAGAGATCGATGCACTGCTGTGTTCACCACAGCCTTACTCCCGATATCCAAGACTTGGAAGCGTCAGTGGTGACCATCAAGAGATGAATGGAGAAGGAAGATCGGCTATAGCCACACGATGGTATAGCTCTCAGCTGTAGGAATGGATGCAGTCCAGCCATTTGTGACCACCAGAATGGCTCCTGAGGGTCTTATGGGAAGTGAAGCAAGGCCCAGGGATATAGTTGAATACCACAGGATCTCATGTACAAGGAGAAGAGGAAAAACGGAGCAACAAAAAGGTAGGACGTGACATGGGATTGGTAGTTCCCAAAGGGAAATGGATGCGGGGGTCTGAGGGAGAAAGAGTTGATTAGGCACAAGTGTGTGGTGAGGGCCTGTAATTAGGCTTACAGTGGTGAAGATGATGTAACCTACACAGAAGTCTAAATCTATGAGATTGTAGATGTGAAAAGCTATAGGATGTTATAATGCTGGGTTACGGCAATCAATTCACATAAGATCAAAACTCCAAAAAACGGTGCAGATTTACGGCCTAAGCTTTGGAGGCTGAAAGAGATTAGAGAAGATGAACTTCCAAGGATTGGTAAGCACCTCCAAATGCTTAATGATGCTACAGAAAGATAGATCTTAGCAAAGAGATGAAGCGGAATACTAGCAAGAGAATATGTTCCATGCTAAACTCATCAACCAAAGGTAAATGTTACCGTCATTCATGTTACTACTGATTCCCTTCACGAATGATCGAAGCAGGCTAACATCCTCCCAAGATCAGGCCAAAAGTTGGTCCAGAAGTCCAATTCATTGGCGGACCTGTGATGTAGCAGGTAAGTGTCCGCGGTTCGCTTGGGCGGCCTGAGCTTCACAGGATAGCACCACGGTTGTGGATCAGATTACTAGTATTAGGAAATCCAGATTTCACGGTCTGGTGGGCACAGAGATCATAAAGGAGTAGAAATGGTGAGGGAAACTGAGCAATACACACCAGAAAAAAACCATGAGAATATTACAATCTATGAACGCGTCAGCTACACTTCCCCAAATGATGAAGGAAGGAAACATGTGACTTGCCTGGTGGAATTGTCAGACTGCTAGGAGATGACACGATAAGCGTGCATCAGGGGATTGCCTGGGCAACTTCAACTTGGGAGGGAGTCCAGGACTTTCTCTGGGGAAAGTCCACCCATTTCACCATATCCACAAAACATAAGAGATAAAATCTTTGATAATCTTAGCGGAAAAAGACTGGTGTGTAGAGGGAATGTAGTAGACCTTTCAAAGTTCGAGGAGAAAGTTAGAAACCGACAAGAAATCCAGACAAAGGAAAACTATCCTACCTGGAAATGGGGAGTGGTCAGACTGGTATGCGATGGCTCTGAAACACTGTGTGCATGGAGGTTTTCAGGACAACTTAGAATTCTGAGGGTGTTTATGAACATGTCACCCAAGATGGCCACATCTATACAGTCCGAAGATTGGCCATTGTGTGGCTATAGATCATCCTCCTTCTCCATTCGTCACTTGATGGGCACCACGTAGGCTTCCAAGTCTTGGATATTGGGAGTAAGGCTGTGGTGAACACAGTGCTGCATGGATCTCTGAGCGTTAGTGTTTCCAAGTTCTTTGGATATATATGCCACAGAGGAATAGCTGGATCATATGGTAGATGGATTCTGAAAATTCTAAGGCAATTCCACAGCACTTTGGGTAGTGGCTGCACCTGATTACACTCCCCCCAGCAGTGCAGGAGGCTTCCCTTCTCTCCACATCCTCTCCGAGACTTGTTCCCTGTCTTCATCCCTATAGCCATTCTGACCACTGTGAGCTGCTGTCTCATTGCTGTTCGTATTTGCATTGCCAAAGACTTAATGATGATGAACATGTCTTCATACAGCCTGTTGGCCATCTTTTATCTTCCTGGGAGAAATATCTCTTTCCATCTTTTGCCCACGTTTTATGGGGATCGTTGTTTTTTTACTGTTGGGACATATGAGTTCATTGGATATTTTGGCTAATCACCCCTTCTCCGATGTGTGGTTTGCAAACATCCACTCGCAGTTGTTGTGTTGTCTTTGCATTGAGTCGATGGAGTCGTTGGCTGTTCAGAAGCTTCTGCATTGGATGGAGTCCCGCTTGTTTCTTGTTTCCTTTGTTGCCCTTGCCCAGTCACACACGCTTCTTCCAAATAATTGGCTAAGCCAAATGGCAAATAGCAAGCTGCTTGCGTTTTCTCTTAGAAGTTGCACCATTTCAAGTCTTCCATTCAAGGCCTTAATCCATTTCCAGGTGGTGTGTGTGGCTGGTGTAACATTATGGTCTACTCTCATTGTGTTACATGTGGCTGTGCAGTCTTCCCAGTACCGTTTCTTGTCGAGACTCTCCTTTCTCCGCTGTCTCCTCTTGGCTCCTTGGTCTAAAATGGGCTGTCCATATATGTGGGAGTTGACCTCTGGGCTTTCGATTCTGTTCCTTGTGTCTATGTCCCTCTTTTTGTGGCCAGCCTTTGCCGTTTCGGTACCTAGCATTTCGTCCTATATGTGGAAATTCGAAAATGTGGTTCTTGCTGCCTTGTTCATTTTCCTCAGGATTCCTTTGGCCTTTACTGCTCCTTTGTTGCTGTATAGAAACTTTAGGATTATCTCTTCTATTCCTGTGGGAAAGATTGCTGAAACTTCGATGGGGCTTGCGTGAAATCCAGAGATTGCTTTATCCAGTACGGACGTTTCAAGTGTGTTCGTTCTACCATTCGAAGAGCGGTGAATAGACTTCCGTTTCCTTGTGTCTTCTTTAATTTCTTTCCGCAAAGCTTTCCAGTTTGTTGGTCCTTGTTTGTCTCTTCTCCTTGTAAGTGAGCTCCTACGGTACTTGAGTTTCTCCCTGTGAGTTGTTTCACTTCCAATGAAACCCTCAGGAGCCATCCTTCTGGTCACTAATGGCTGGATTCTCTACTTTGTTATGGCTCAGTGATATGCCATTGTGTTCATAAAGCCGAGCTTCCCTCTCCAATCTTCCCTATCTATTCTTCCTTCTGCCTTGAGGGGCATCAGGGCAGCTTTCAAGTCTTGGATAACGGGAGTAAGGCCAGGGTGAACACAGGGGTGCACATATATCAGTGCACGACTTTTTCCAAGATCTTTGGATAAACACGCCACTGAATAATAGCTGGATCATATAGTAGATGGATTCTGACATGTCTGAGGCAATTCCACACTGATTTGCATCGTGGCTGCACCAGCTTACACACACAGCAGCACTGTAGGAGTCTTCCCATCTCTGCAGCTCCTCTCTGACACTTGTTTCCTGACTTTTTACCTATAGTCATTCAGAACACAGTGAGCTGCTATCTCACTGCCGTTGGGATTTCAATTGCCCTGAGTCTTAATGATGATGAACATGTTTTCATACACCTGTTGACGATCTCTAACTCTTCTTGGGCGAAATCTCTGTTTCCACCTACTGCCCAGGTTTTAATGGGCTTATTTTTTTTTCTCTTGTGGACCCATATGAGTTCACTGCATCTTTTGGCTATTCACCCATTCACCGATGTGTGGTTTTCAACATCCTCTCCCAGTGGTTGTACTGTCTTTGCATTGAGTCGATGGTTTCCTTGGCTGGGCAGAAGCTTTTGCGTTTGGTGTAGTCCCATTTGTTTCTTGTTTCCTTTATTGCCCTTGCCCAGACAGAAAGACTTCCTCCAAATAGTAGGCTAAGACAGATGACAAAGAGCAAGCTGCCAGCGTTTTCTTCCAGAAGTCTCATGGTTTCCAGTCTTACATTCAAGACTTTAATCCATTTTGAGTTGGTGTTTGTGCCTGGTGTAACACCGTGGTCTATTCTCCTTGTCTTAGGTGAGGCTCTGCAGTCCTCCCAGCACCATTTATTGTAGAGACTTTCCTTTCTCCCCTGTCTCCTCTTGGCGCCGTGGTCGAAAATGGGCTGTCCATATAGGTGTGCATATACCTCTGGGCTCTTGAATCTGTTCCATGGTTCTGTGTGTCTGTTTTGCATCCCAGCCTGTGCCGTTTCCATTCCTAGTTCTTCGTCCTCTATATTCAAATCAGAAAATGTGATACATTGAGCTTTGTTCTTTTTCCTCAGGATTCCTTCGTTTATTTGGGGCCTTTTGTTGCTGGATGTAAACTTTAGGATGCTCGCTTCTATCTCTGTGAGAAATATAGCTGCAACTTTGACTGGGATTTCATGTAATCTAGAGATTGCTTTAGCCGGTGTGGAGGTTTCCAGTCTGTTCATTCTTCCATTTCAAGGGCATGCAATATCCTTCCACCTCCTTGTGTCTTCTCCCATTTTTCTTCTACAAAGGTTTGCTTGTTATCGATTTACAAAGCTTTCACCTGTTGGGGTGAGGTTATTCGTAGGTATCCTATTATTCTTACTGGCATTTTTTTTGAGGTTCAATTTTCCTATTGATTGCAACTTTTAATTTGTTTCCTTTTGACAGAGGTTTATTGCTGGGCTCACATCAGCTGGAAGTGCTCCTGTATTTGCTGAGGAAGAGTGGCCCTGTCTCACGTCGCTTCTCATCTGCCTCTACACTCCCTCCCACGCCTGCCCCAGAATGGCTGGACCAGCGGTGAGGAGGTCTGCCCCCAGGATTCCACCCAGCCAAGTGCAGGCTGCCGACCCAAAACCCGCGGACTTCCCCAGTTCTCCACTGCCCGACCCCTTTCAAGTTCCCTTGCAACCTGCAGTTGTGTGGAATGTGACTTAAATAGGCTACTTCAGCCCAATTCTGGCACTGAGTTGATGTAGACGGTTTGTATTTTTGCTCAACTGTGATGTCAGAGAATTTGTCATAATTGTGTCTCTGCTGTCCAGGCAAGCATCATGGACACAGAGTTTCAGAGCAGGTTTGGAGCAATCTCAGACTCACCCTTTCAAGGTAGCCCAGGTTTTACCTCACTGCAGTTTTTTGGTTTGTGACTTTCTGACATTCAAAAGTTCAAGCAGAGTCTGTCTAAAGTCTGACATCTTTTGTTGTGGATTATTCAGGTGTTATTTGTGTTTGCATTCCCTTTTCTGAGCACATTTTGTTTTTCCATAGTATAATCATCATGGTCGTTCTCAGATTTCCCCCTTTGGTATGCTTGTCAGTCGGTTGTCCTTCATCCCAAGGTATCAATTTTCTATTTCTTTAACCACCCTATGTTCTATAGACCTACGTGTGAGTGCTTTTCATTGTTGGGTGTTGTCTTTGAATTTACATGGTCCCGTGTAGCCATCTTTGCCATGCTAGCCTTGGTGAAGATGAGCACTGAGAACACGTGTTCATCTTGGTTGGTCTGACATTCTGAGATCTTAACCTCCAAATTCTAGGTAGGCATGGCAACCTCCTTCATGAACATAATGTAGCCGAAACAAATTCGGCAAATCTGCTGAATTCCGCTCCAAATAAGATACTTTTCTGTCTCATTTCTGGATTTGGGAAGTTTCAATCTTGACCCCCATCCTTGAACGTTCCTCTAGATTACGTCTAGATACTGGCTTACTTTATTTCTATAGGGTGTGTTATTTGTTTGATTTACATCCTCAGCTCTGGCAAGTTTATTTTCTATAAAGATAATTGTAATGTTCTAATTTTCAGCCAAACTATTTACATATGGTGTCAATACACGTCATCAATAATCATTCTACTCCAAGAGATACGGGGATAGAACTTCATTGGAGCCAAACTGAGCACACTAGCCTGTTACGGTGGCCCTCACAAAGCAACGAAGCCGTCTGGAAAAGGGTGCTTCTCAGCACATTTCTGAAGCCCTGCCAAACAATGAGACATACGCAAAGCATGACGGGGTCCATTCCTTCAAGTGTTCAAAGAGATATCTTGTGACACATTAGCATGTACCCTTTG
Source organism: Equus asinus (assembly GCF_041296235.1). NCBI lineage: Eukaryota > Metazoa > Chordata > Mammalia > Perissodactyla > Equidae > Equus > Equus asinus. Next base: position 2,862,545 of record NC_091815.1, on the reverse strand, counting down.
GAGCTCCGTAATGCCAGAGCTATGGAAAGTGATACTTCTCTTCAATGAATGCAAGTGGCATAGGAAAGGAAGCATCAATCATTCTCTACAATGTCCTCAGGAGATCACTCTTGATTTTGGATGATGATTAACACAGAAGGAAAATGTAGGCCTGATAAGACCCAAGTCCAGCCTCTGGTTTCAAATCAAGTTTCAAGCTTCAATCTCCATGACCTCCCCCTATACTTGAGTAGATCACAGTGGTCTCCACTCAGTGATTGTCCCTCTATTATTGCATCTTCACAATGACTTCTTTCTTATCCCTTTAATCAGCGTCTATTCTATCTCTTCAAGTTTCAGTGCCTGGTTTCTGTTTTTAAATTCTCTTCTGGGTATCTCTCCCTTGAGTATCAGTAGCCTAAGACAATCCTCGGACTATAAACATGAGGCCATCTTGGGTGACATGTTCACTGTGATGTCCTAAACACCCTCAAACTTCTCAGTTGTCCTGGCATCTTACATGCACACAGCATTTCAGAGCGATCTCATACCACTCTGACTACTCACGCTTTCCAGCTAGAATAGTTTTCCATTTGCTAGATTTCTTGTCGGTTTCTAACTTTATCCTTGATCTTTTAAACGTCTAGTACATTCTCTCTAGACACTAGTTTCTTTACTTTAAGTGTATCCTGGGTTTTAGCTGTTACATTTTGTAGATATGGCCAAATGTGTAGACTTTCCCCAGAGAAAGTCCTGGAGTCCCTCCCAAGTTGAAGTTGCCCAGCGAATCCTCTGATGTGCAATGATCATGTCATCTCGTGCAGTCCAACAATTCCACCTATGCAGGTCACATCACTTCCTTCATTTTGTATTTAGAGAAGTGTACCAGATGTGTCATAGACTGCAATATTTTCATGTTTATTTCCTTGTGCGTATCTATAAGGTATGCTCACAATTTCCATTTATTTTTGATCTCTGTCTGCACCATACCATGAAATCTATCTTTCCTAATGTTACTAATCTGATCAGCACCCATCATTGACTCCATGAATCCCAGATCGTCCACTAGGAACGTGGACACTTACACACCAGAACACATGGCTGGACCTGAATTTTACTTTTGGACCAATCTTTTGCCTGAACTTGGGGAGAAGCTGCCCTGCTGTGATTATTCGTGAAGGTAATTAGTAGTAACCTCACTCGTGGTAACATTTTCCCTTGCTTCATGAGCTTAGCACGGAACACGTTCTCTTCGTTGTATTCCTCTTAATCTATTTGCTATGGTCTACCTTTGCGTATCATCATTAAGCATTTGGAAGAGATTCACAATCCTTGGAAGTTCATCTTCTCTAACGTCTTTCAGCCTCAAACGCTTCATGGTGCAAATCTGCATGCCTTTTTGGAAGAGTATTGATTATGTGTTTTGAAAACATATGTGAGGAAGTTGGCTGAAAATCGAAACATTACACTTATATTTAAAGAAAAATAAACATGCCAGAGCTGAGGATGTGAATCAAACAACTAACAATCCCTACAGAATTAAAGTAAAGCAGTCCTTAGATGTAATCTACTCTAACGATCAAGTTCGAGCCTTCCCAAATTCAGAAAAGAGACATGAGAATATCTTACCTGGAGAGAAGAATTCATCAGGTTTGTCTAATTTGTCTCAGAAACATTATGTCCATAAGTTGGTTGGCTGGACAACCTAGCATTTGGAGTCTCTGATCTCAGAATGTCAAACCAACCGAGATGACGATGTGTTCTCAGTGCTCAGTTGGATCTAGGCCAGGGTAGCAAAGTTTCCTTGTAGTGAACAATGGGAATTCAAAGACAATACATAACAATCACAAAAGCACTCATGCATCGGCCTACAGAACATATGGTGATTAAAGAAATACAAAATTAATAACTTGGAATGAAGGAGAATGGACTGATAAGCATACCTATGAGAGAGAGCTGAGAAAGAAAAAGACGATTGATGTGGATTAAGGATTGAAAATAGTCTTTTTGTCAGAGTTGTTGTTATTTGCATAGCATGCAGGCATTCAGCGTGGGTTTTCTAGTCATATAAGTTCACGTTGTCTGTTAAATTTGTCAACAAAATAATAGCTTTAAATGATGACCAGTTTTGTCTAATGCCTCATGAGGTTTCTGTAGGTAATCTGAACATAATAGTTGGAAACAAATGGTTTATATACATAAAACTCATAAAAATGAGTACAATAACTTTCATGATCAGTATACTTGTTGAAAAAAAACAGCATCAAAATTCTTTTTGGTAACAATCTTGAGTTATGCCAAGTTAAGCTAAATGATAAAAATCTGAATATCTGGGTTGTTTTTGGATTGGATGTAACACTGAAACATTATTAATAAACATATCTAAGTTATCTACTTTTGGCTTCTTATTGAAGAGGCTAAAAGCATTTGGGTGTATAAAAAGCATGCCTTGTGTTTTATTGTAAAGTGGCGTGTTTCTAAAGTTCTGAAGTGTTTAGAATGCTGATATAAAAGTCGATTCATAACTGTTTGCCTTTTTAGTGTTTACTACGTCTGTTAAGGGTTAAAAGTTCTAATTAACCTATGGAATTAAAGCTACTGGAAATTACTAAGGAAAAGAGCTCATATTCAAGGAAGTTAAAGTCTACGCTTTCAGTAAAAACGGTATAAAGAATGGAAATATTTTTGTTTGATGGGTTAAGAAAGATAAATGCATCCTAATGTACTAGAAAGGAAAAAAGAAAGAGTTTGGGACAAAATCTGAAACCAAAAAAGAAAGTTTTAGAAGGTTTGTGAAGGAGAAATTCTGAAAGGAGTTTTATGCCTGGTCACGTAGACTAAAGTAAGTTCAATTAAGTGAATGAGTTTGAATGTTAAAAATAAGTAGGTGCAGAAATTCAAATTTGGTTTTCTATAAAAGGATAAATTTTCTTGAACCTTTGATCTGCTCTTGATAAGGAGGTAATGAAAGCTGTTCCTTTGAGTAAGTCTACCCAAGAGACAAATCTGTTTTGTGAAAATAATGACTGAGGTCAGTCTTAATATTTTTGACTCTTTCTGTTATCACTTTGAATAGATACCTGAACATTGTTTCACAGTGAGTATTCTTTCCTATTTGAAGAAGCATTTTAAAAACTATTGATATGTTTTAACAAGCTTCTCCCTCAAAAATAATCAAATCCTGAATGAAGGCTATCTTTTCACATGGCAGACAGAAGAATGATTACTCTGAGGATTTTCAGAGGGCCCCTGAGACTTCTCAAAGAAATTTGCTCTCTCTTCCTATAAGGAAGAAAATACTAAACTAATTAGGCTTATTTGGTCTATTAAATTACATGGGAAACATTGGGAAATAAGTGATGATAGATCTTCTTAGGTGGTATTAGATGGGTAAATGTTATTAATATAGATGTCTTAAAATTATATAGCATTCCTAGAATTCTGATCTGTGATGGTTATCAGTCATAAGTCCAATTATTATCTGGAAGTGTTATATGTCACAGGAGTAGACAAGTTTCTTTGCCAATTGCCCTTTTGATTCCTTTGCAAATTTGCAGTTAGTTCTTGTTTTACTCTGCTGTTTTTTTCTTGAGCAAATATGTTTCATCTTCCGAGAAATTTCCGGAAAGGATTCTGACACAGAGGATCTAATCTACAGATTTCTGATAAACTTTCAGATTGTAAAACTAAACTGAGTAAGAAACTACAGAATTCTAACAGAAACTAAGCTCCTCGATCTGCTGACAGAAGATTCAGCTCAAGACTTGCTTATACAGGACTGTGTGAACTGATGAGGATGATTATAATTTTTTAGGACTTCTGTTTGAAATATTGTTCAGTTTTGATGTGTCGTTTTGTTTTCTCATAATGAGGGAAATCTTTTTCTCTTTTCTCTTATGCTAACTATGACTTACAGCAATTTGGTGAAATTATACCTTTATGAGCAAAACTGAAACTTTTATCATTTTCTCCCTAACTTATCACTCCGGAATTGGGAAACACTTTGTGACTGAGTATAGTTATTTGGTGGCAATATTTGTATAAGTTCCATAAGAATCTGTTCTCCTTATAACAGGACACATTGGTTATACTACCAAGGCTTTGACTGGAATGTCATATTTGAAACATACAGGGTCAGATATGACAAGACAGCATTTCCGGACCAGAGATTGCACTTTCTGGAATACAGCCACTTGGAAACATGGGCCTGGTACCTTGTTTACAGAGATTCTGGCAATCTCACCCGGTAAGTAAGGAAGCTTGTTTATCTGCCAGGTGTAAGGAACCTCCGAATATTTTGGGGGAACTCAAGGAGAACTCCACTCAAATCTGTAAGTACTGCAGGCAAAATCTGATGACAAGTCCTTGGCTTGGCTTTTCTGGCCTTGAGAGGCCTTCACAGTTCAATCTGAGATTCGTCAGAAAAAAATTCTAGCAAAGCAGATTTTAAAAAGCCTGTATGAGCAATTACTATTCTTGCTGCTGATATGTAAATAATTGGAGAAAGTTGTCTTGAAACTGCACTTTATTTGAAAACCAGTTAATCCTAATTTGGCTATCTTTTGTAAAAATGAGGGTGATTTAAGAGACAAAAATTATGTTTCTGTAGAAGCTATAATAGGCATTCCTGGATACTAGATTCTAGCTGTTTTCTTTGGCAAGATTCATCTATTACTAATCGTAATGTCTATTTGTTGCCATCTATGTCTGACACCTGGGAGTTCCCTGGCCATCATCAAACATTTTCCTTCAATACTACTGCCCAAATACTAACTAGATTTGCCTTGTCATAGGTGGATCCTAAACAACAAGTTCCAAATGTAAAGTCCCCAACTTATCGATACGCATAGGATGGACAATATCAAATTTGGGATGAATTTTTTTGGTTCACTCCTACTCGTGGTCAACTCAGTCAAAGGTCACTCTCTGTTGGGAACAAACCAATCACGCTTGTGATACATCGCCTATTAACAACTGACCGATGGGAAAAATTCGCTGTTATATGTGTTCTCATATCATAGGCTTAAAAAAATACTGATTGGTTTGGGACTGACTGGGATAGATGGCCCCGCACACATTGGTTAGCCCCTAATTGTGCTCAGTGGCTATGTGGCTCCAATTTACAGCCTTGGCTGCCACCTGGATGGATTGGATGATGCACCCTAGGCTTTGTCTGGATGCAAGGTACAATGAGATCTACTATATCTCCTCCTGCTAACCTACCCAACTTGCAGCAACACTGAACCAGCTGTGTCTTCCACTGGTGTGACCATCTTTCCTCAATTTTCCTTCCCTCATTAGGAATCCAAAATGTCGTCTTGCACATGGAAGTCCTAAACAAATTTATTATGAAGGCATTACATGACACTCAATATAGCACTTCACTGCTCAATTTAGAAGTATCCCAAATGTGAAAGGCAGTCCTCCAAATCCAAACGTCACTGGATGTCTTGACAGCAGCACAAGAGCAGCACTGTGCCATTATAAAAACTGAATGTTGTGCCCATATTCTTGACTACCATCAAAATATTTCTGGCTTCCTATCCCCACCACCAAATTAAATCCATGTCTTATCAACCCTAACTCTAAACGATTCGTTGAACTCCTAGTCCAGATCAGTTTTCTGTACTACTTCAAAACCTTATTCATTGGTTTAAACATACTGCTTGTATTTCTTATGATAATTTATCTGTTTCGTTGTTTGTCTTCCGCATGTCAAAAATGTTTCACCTCGTGGACCACCTCTCATCAAATGATTCTCTTGTCTCCAGAGGCTCTGTATACCTTGTCAGCCTTGAACACCATGGGTGAACCCTTACGGTCCACTGAACTTCCTACCTGTGCCTATGGTCCCATTTAGGGACAGCTCTATGACCTTGTACAGCCAGAAGTAGTCACAGAAGACAGACCATCCTCCATATCCCCAAAGATTTCCGGTCCAAATGGGTTCAGGGGGGGTTTATGATGTGGATTAAGCCGACCACAGCTAGAGAAACCCAAGGTGACCTGGCCTACATGCCAAACTATGTGACCAGGTGGATTTCTTTATGGTATGAATTAGGGCTGAGAAGCCAGGGAGAGAAGCCCAGGGCATCATCACGTACATGCTGATCTATATTGCCAGATTCGTATCTAAAGTTATATGACTGCACAATAACCAGACACATTCTGCACTGAAATCATTTAAAGATATTTTACATCATCATTTCTTTTTCCAGTAAAAGTAAGTCATGTACCCATGCCTTATAAAATTCGCCGTAACCCTTAACTCAGGGCAACAGCAGGAGCTCTGACTGCCCATGGGTCCTGTCCCCATGCTATCCCGTACTATTCTCTAAATAAAAGAGCACCAATGCCAGATCTTTAGATTCCAAGAAATCTTTCATTCGAGTCTTCAGCTCGCCGAGCCCCTATCAACGATTATACCATGGAAAAGAAAAAAATGGTTCAAGAAAATGGAAGGCACACAGAAATCCCACCTGAATAATGCACAATGAAAGACGTCAATTTTGGACATACTCTGAACGTTCTAAAATCAGAGAAAGTCACAACTCCAAAAACTGCATTGAAGGTCAAACCTAGGTTAACTGGGAAGGGTGAGTTACAAGACTGCTAAAGTCAGGCTCTGAAAACCTGTGTCGATGAAGTTTGCTGGAATAGCAGAGACACAATTCTGACAAATCCTCTGACATCACAGTGGAGAAGAAAAACAAACTGGGCTCATCTACACAGCGCCAGAGTTGGGCTCAAGTAGCATATACAAGTCACATTCCACTCAACTGCAGGTTGACAATGAAACATGAAAGGCGCCACCAGTGGCCCAGTGGTGAAGTCGGCATGTTCTGGGTCGGCAGCCCAGGGCCGGACACATGGTATCCTGGGTGTGAACCTCCTCACTGCTGGTCCAGCCGTTTTCCAGCAGGCGTCTGAGGTAGTGTTGAGGCAGCTGGGAAGTGATGTCAGACAGCATCACTCTTCCTCAGAAAATACAGCAGCATCGCCTGCAGATGTGAGCACACACATAAACATATGCCAAAACAAGATCAATGAACAGTTGCAAAGAACAGAAAAACTGAACCTCAAAAAAAAAAAGCCAGTAAGAACAAAAAGATTTCTAGTAATAAGCTTAGCCAAACAGCTGCAAGCTATGGAAACTGAAAGCTAGCTAAGCTTTGTGGAAAGAAATTCCAGAAGACACAAGCAAACGGAAGGGTATTCCGTGCTCTAGGAATGTAAGAAGTAAAACACTTGATACTTCCATAATGGATAAAGCAATCTCTGGATTCCATGCAATCCGAGTCAAAGTTGCAGAATCTTTCCCACAGAAATAGAAGAGAGAATCCTAAAGTCTCCATCCAGTGAAAAGGGACGCTGAATACCCAAAGGAATCCTGAGGGAAACAAGCAAAGCAGGAGGTATCACACTTTGTGATTTCAACATGTAGGACGAAGTGCTAGGTACCGAAACGGCACAGTTTGGTCTCAAAAACAGGCAAACAGACCAATGGAACAGAATCCAGAGCCCAGAGTTCAACTCACACATATATGGACAGCACATTTGCAACGAGGAAGGCAAGAGGAGACAGTGGAGAAAGGAGAGACTAACAGAAACAGTGCGGGGAAGACTGCAGAGCCACATGTAACACAATGAGAGTAGACCATGATGTTACACCAGGCACACACACCATCTTGAAATGGATTAAAGCCTTCAACGGAAGTCTTGAAACCGTGAAACTTCTTGGAGGAAACGCAGGCAGCCTGCTCTTTACCATCTGGCTTAGCCGCCTATTTGGAAGAAGCATATGTGACTGGGAAAGGGCAACAAAGGAAACAAGAAACAAACGGGATTCCATCCAATGCAGAACCTACTGTCCAGCCAAGGAAACCATCTACTCAACGCAAAGACAGCACAACAACAGGGAGAGGATGTTTCAAACCACACATCAGAGAAGGGCTGAATAGCCAAAACATCCAATGGCCACACAGGTCTCCACAAGAGAAAAAACAACAAGCCCATTAAAACCTGAGCAAAAGATGGAAACAGAAATTTACCCCAAGAAGATAGAAGGTTGGGAAATAGCTATATAAACACATGTTCATCATCGTTAAGTCTAATGCCAATGGAAATCCAAACGGCAATGAGATAACAGCTCACTGTGGTCAGAATGGCTACAAGGAACAAGACAGGAAACAACAAGTGTTGGAGAGGAGGTGGAGAGAAGGGAAGAGTCCTGCAGAGCTTGTGGGAGTGTAAACCAGTGCGGGCACTACGTAAAGCCATGTGACAGTACCTCAAAAATTTCAGAATCCATCTACCATATGATCCAGCTATTCCTCTTCAGCGTGTTTATCCAAAGACCTTGGAATCACTAATGCATGGAGATCCCTGCACTGCTTTGTTCACCACAGCCTTACTCCCGATATCCAAGATTTGGAATCCTCCCTGGTGCCCATCAAGGGCTCTTGGAGAAGAAAGATGGGCTATATCCACACAATGGCATAGCACTCAGCTGTAAGAAAGTGTGCAGTCCAGCCATTTGTGACACCAGAATGGCTCCTGTGGGTATGAAGGTAACTGAAACAATCCCCAGGGAGAAAGTCAAATACCATAGGATCTCACTTACAAGGAGAAGGTTAAAACAAGGAGCAACAAACAGTTAGCATGTGACAGGGGATTCGTGGTTCCCAGAGGTAACGGGTGGCAGGGGATGGAGGGAGAAACAGTTGATTAGGCACAAGTGTGTGGTGTGGGCCTGTAATTAAGCTTACAGTGGTCAAGATGACGTAGCATACACAGAAGTCTAAATCTATGAGGATGTAAATCTGAAAGTTATAGGATGTTATAATGCAGGGTTCCGGAAACCAGTTCACATAAAATCAAACCTCCATAAAGGCAAGCAGGTATATGGCATAAAAATTGCAGGCTGAAAGAGTTTAAAGAAGATGGGCTTCCATGGATTGATAATCACCTTCAAATGCTTAATGATGCTACAGAATGGTAGACAACTGCAAAGAGATGAAGAGGAACACTACCAAGAGAACACGTTTCATGCTAAGCTCATGAGAGAACGGAAAATGTAGCTGTTTATGATGTTACTACTAATAACCTTTACGAATAATCAAAGCAGGCCAACATCTTCCAAAGTTCAGTACAAAGGTTGGTTCAAAAGTCCTATTCAGGGTTGGCCCAGTGGTGTAACGGGTAAGTGGCCATGTTCTGCTTGGGCGGCCTGGGCTGAGCTGGCCGGCATCACAGGTCCGGATCACATTAGGAGCATTTGGAAATATAGATTTCAAGGTATGATGCAGACAGAGATCATGAAGATGTAGAAATTGTGAGGATACGTTATGAATACACACCAGAAAAAGAACCATGAGAATATCACAATCTATGAACGCATCGGGTACACTTCCCCACATGATGAAGGAAGTAAAACATGTGACCAGCCAAGGTGGAATTGCCAGAGTGCTATGAGATGACACGATCATTGTGCATCAGAGGATTTCTGGGAACATAAAGTTGGCAGGGACTCCAGGACTTTCTCTGGGGAAAGTCCACACATTTGGCCACATCCACAAATGATAAGAGATAAATCCCAGGACGATCTTAAAGGAAAGAAACCAGTGTCTAGAAGGAATGTAGTAGACCTTTCAAGGTTCGAGGAGAAAGTTAGAAACTGACAACAAGTCCAGAAAAAGGAAAACTGTCCTACCTGGAAAGGGAGAGTAGTCAGACTGGTATGAGATCACTCTGAGCCACTGTGTGCATGGAGGTCGTCAGGACAACTTAGAATTCTGAGGGTGTTTATGACATCATGGTGACCATGTCACCCAAGTTGGCTGAGGTTTCCAGCCCGAGGATAGGCCTAGGACAGTATATTCAAGTGACAGTTACCCAGAAACAGCTTTTCCAAACAGAATCCTGGCACAGAATCCTGAAGAGATCAAAGAGACGCTGATTCAAGAGTTGAGAATGGAATCATTGGGAAGAAGCGATACTAGAGGGGCAAGCACTGAGAGGAGAACAGTGTCATCTACTCAAGTAGATGGGCAGACTGTGCTGATTCAACCTTGAAACTTGTTTAGAAAAAAGAGGCCAGACCTGGGGCTTATCAGACCTACGTTGTCCTTCTGCCTTATTCATAATCCAAAGTCAAGAATGATCACTTGAGGACATTGAAGAGAAGAATCAAGACCTCCTTTTCTAGGCCCCTAGCATCTTGAAGACAAGTCTCTCGTTCCATAGCTCTGGCTTTACAGGGGTCCACTGGGTACATGCCAATGTGTCTCAAGAGATCTCATTGAAGCCTGGAAGGAATGGATCTCTGCCATGGTTGGGTGTGTTTCTTGCTTTGGAAATGCTCTAGATGTGTGCTAAAAAGCACCCTTTTCCAGTGGGCTTCGTTCCTTGGTGATAGCAGCCATCCCAGGCTAGAGTGCTCAGTTGGGATCAATGAGATTCTCTCCCCCATCCCTTATCTTAGATGGAGTATTGATTATGTGTTTCGAACTACATGTAAGGAGGTTGGCTGAAAAAGTAGAACATTTCCATTATATTTAAAGAAAAATAAACATGCCACAGCTGAGGATGTAAATCAAACAAATAAAAAAACCCAGTAGAAATAAAGTAAGAAACGATCTACACGTAATCTAGTGGAGCGTTCAGGGATGAGGGGTGAAGTACGAAACCACCCAAATCCAGAAAAGGGATGGAAGGATCTCTCCCCTGGAGAGAGGAATTCATCAGATTCATCTAATTTGTCTCGAAACCCTTGGGTCCTTGAAGGTGGTTGCCAGGACAACATGGATTTTCTCATCTCACAATGTCAAACGAACCAAGATGACCACATGTACTCAGTGCCCAGTTGCACCTAGGCTAGCATAGCAAAGATTACTTCAAGTTACCAATAGAAATTCAAAGATAACACCCAACAATCACAAAAGCACTCACACACCAGCCTACAGAACATACAGTGATTAAAGAAATACAAAATTCCTAACTTGGAATGAAGGAGAATGCAATCATAAGCATGTCAAAGGGAGATAGCTCAGAAGGACCATGACAATTAGACTATGGAAAAGAAAACATGGTCCCAGAATATGGAAGGCCAACAGAAATCACACCTCAATAACCCACAGTGAAAGACGTCAGTCTTTAGACAGACTCTGCTTGAATGTTGGAAAGTCTGAGAAAGTGACAACCCCAAAACCTGCAGTGAAGGTCAAACCTGGGCTAACTGGGAAGGGGGAGTTCTCAGACTGCTCCAAACGGGCTCTGAAACCGTGTGTCCATGAAGCTTGCTGGGACAGCAGAGACAAAATTCTGACAAATCCTCTGACATCACAGTGCACCAGAAAAACAACCTGGCCTAGTCGACACAGGGCCAGAGTTGGGCTCAAGTAGCATATTCAAGTCACATTCCACTCAACTACAGGTTGGCAATGGAACATGTAAAGGGCCGGCCAGTGTTGCAGGGGTGAAGTCCACGTGTTCTTGGTCGGCCGGCCGCGGTCGGGAGCGTGGAATCCTGGGGTGATCCTCCTCATGGTTGTTACAGCCATCTGGGGCAGGCGTCCGAGGTAGTGTAGAGGCAGTTGGGAAATGACGTTAGACAGTGCCACTCATCCTCAGCAAGTACAGCAGCATTGTCAGCAGATGTGAGCATAGCAATAAACGTTTGCCAAAACAGAACCAATTAAAAGGTGCAAAGAATAGAAATAATGAAACTCAAAAAGGGAAGCATGCCAGTAGGAGAAATAAGATATCTAAGACTATGCTTCGCCAAACAGATGCAAGCTATGTAAACCAAAACCTGGCAAAGCTTTGCGGAAAGAAACTCCAGAAGACCTAAGGAAACGGAAGGCTATTTCATGCTCTTCGAATGGAAGAACTAATACACTTGAAACGTCCATACCCCATAAAGCAATCTGTGGATTCCATGCAATCCCAGTCCAAGTTGCAGCAATCTTTCTCACAGAAATAGAGAGAGGATAGTAAAGCCTCTATCCAGCAGCAAAGGAATCTGAATACCCAAAGGAATCCTGAGGAAAATGAACAAAGCATGACATATCACACTGTCTGATTTCCTCATGTCGGACGGAGCGCAATGAACCGAAATGGCACAGTCTGGGTCCAAAAACAGGCACACAGACACATGGAACAGAATCGAGAGCCCAGAGGTCAAGTTACGTACATATGGACAACCCATTTTCGACAATAGAACCAAGAGGAGACAGCGGAGAAAGGAGAGTCTCGACAAGCACCGGTGCATGGAAGACTGCACAGCCACATGTAACACAATGAGAGTAGACCATGATGTTACACCAGGCACACACACCACCTCGAAATGGATTAAAGCCTTGAATGGAAGACTTGAAACCGTGCATCTTCTAGGAGACAACCCAGGCAGCTTGCTCTTTGCCATCAGCTTAGCCACCTATTTGGAAGAAGCATGTTTGACTAGTCAAGGGCAACAAAGGAAACAAGAAACAAACGGGACTTCATACACTGCAGAAGCTTCTGCCCAGTCAAGGAAACCATCGACTCAGTGCAACGTCAGCACAACAACTGGGAGAGGATGTTTTCAAAACACACATCAGAGAAGGGGTTAAGAGCCAAAAGATCCAATGACCTCATACGTCTCCAAAAGAGAAACGCAACAAGCCCACTAAAACCTGGGCAGAAGATGCAAACAGAGATTTCTCCCCAGAAGGTAGAAAGATGGCCAATAGGCTGTATGAAAACATGTTCCTCATCAGGAAGTCCCATGCCAGTGCAAATCCAAACTTCAATGAGATAGCAGCTTACTGTGGTCACAATGGCCCTAAGTAACAAGCCAGGAAACAAGTGTCTGAGAGGAGGTGGAGAGAAGTGAAGCCTCCAGCACTGCTGGTGGTAGTGTAAACCGAAGCTGCCACTCCACAAAGCAGTGTGGACTTGCCTCAGAAATTTAAGATTCCATCTACCATATGATCCAGCTCTTCCTCGGTGGTGTACTTATCCAAAGAACTTGGAAACACCAATGCATAGAGATCCCTGCACCGCTGTGTTCACCACGGCCTTGCTCCTGATATCCAAGACTTGGAAGCTCCCCTGGTGCCCATCAAGGGACCAATGGAGAAGGAAGATGGGCTATAGCGACACAAGGGCATACTACTCAGCTATAAGTAAGGATGTAATCTAGCCCTTTGTGACCTCCAGAATGGCTCCTGAGGGTCTTATGGGAAGTGAAACCAGTCACAGGGAGAAAGTCAAATCCCGTAGGTTCTCATTTACAAGGAGAACAGAAAAACATGGGCTAATGTACAGGTACCATGGGACAGTGGATTGGTGGTTCCCAAGGGGACTGGGGGGCAGAGGGAGGGTGAAAGAGATGATTAGCCACAAGCATTTGGTTCAGGCCTGTAATGAGGCTTCCGGAGGGGAGGATGATATAACCTGCACAGAAGTCTAAATCTCTGGGGGTGGAAATCTGAAAGCTACAGGATGTTATAATGCAGGGTTACAACAATAAACTAACATAAAATCCAAAATCCAGAAAGGTGTGCGGACTTACGGCATAAAGCTTTGGAGTCTGAAAGAGATGAGAGAAGATGAACTTCCAAGTATTGACAATCACCTCCAAATGCTTAATAGTGCTACAGAAAGGTAGACCATTGCAACGAGATGATGAGGAATACTACCAAGAGAACATGTTCCGTGCTAATCTCACGCACCAACGGAAAATGTTCCCGTCCATGATGTTGCTAGTAATTCCATTCACCCATAATCAAAGGAGGATAACATCTTCCCAAGTTCAGGCCAATGATTGGCCCAAAAGTCCAATTCAGGGCCGGCCCTGTGGTGTATGGGGTAAGTGCCCACGTTCCGCTTGGGCGGCCCGGGCTTCAGTGGTTCCCATCATGGGTGGGGATCAGATTAGTAGCAATCGGAAATGTAGATTTCACGGTATGGTGTGGACAGAGACCATAAAGAAGTAGAAATTGTGAGGATGTGTTAGCAATACGCACCAGAAAAAGAAACATGAGGGTACTACAATGTGTGAACGCAGCTGGTACACTTGCCAAATGAAGAAGGAAGGAAAACTTTTAACCTGCCAAGGTGGACTTGTGAGACTGCTATGAGATGAAACGATCATTGCGCATCAGAGGATTGCCTGGGCAACATCAACTGGGAAGTACTCCAGGTCTTTCTATAGGGAAGGTCCACCCATTTGGTCATAGCCACAAATTATGAGAGATGACCTAGGATAATCTTAAAGGAAAGAAACCGGTGTCTAGAGAGAATGTAGTACACCTTTCAAAGTTGGAGGATAAAGTTGGAAACCGACAAGAAATCCAGAAAAAGGAAAACTATCCTGCCTGGAAAAGGTGCGTGGTCAGACTTGTATGAGATGGCTCTGAAACATGGTGTGCAGGGAGGTTGTCAGGACAACTTGTAACTTTGAGGGTGTTTATGATATCACGGTGAACATGTCACCCAAGATCGCTGCATATTTCCAGTCGGAGCGTTGGACTAGGCTAGGATATTCAAGTGAGAGATACCCAGACACAGCTGTTACAAACAGAAACCGGGCACAGAATCTTGAAGAGATCAAAGATACTATGATCCAAGGGATAAGAAAGGAATCATTGGGAAGAAGCGATAATAGAGGGACAAGCACCAAGAGGGGAACATTGTCATCTACTCAAGTAGATGGGGAGACCATGCTGATTCAAGCTTCAAACTTGATTGGAAACAAGAGGCCAGACTTGGGGCTTATCAGAACGACATTGTCCTTCTGACTTAATCTTAATCCAAAGTCAAGAATGAAGTCTTCAGGACATCAAAGAGGAGAATCCATGCCTCCTTTCTGGGGCCCCTAGCATTCTTTGAGGAGAAGTCTCCCTTTCCATAGCTCTGGCATCACGGGGGCCCACTGGGTAGACTGTTATGTCTCACAAGAGTACTCTTTGAAGCCCTGAAGGCGTGGGCACCTGTCATGCTTGGGGTATGTCTCCTTGTTTAGAAGGGCTCCAGAAGTGTGCTGAAATGCACCCTTTTCCAGAGGGCTTCGTTCCTTTGTGAAGGCTGCCCTCCCAGGCTAGATTGCTCCATTGGACTCTAATGAAGTTCTCTCCCCATATCTCTGACCCTAGAAGGAGTATTGATTATGTGTTTTGACACCTTATGTAAGGAGTTGGTGGAAAATTAGAACATTACAGTGACATTTAAAGAAAACTACACATGCCAGATCTGAGGATGTAAATCAAACAAATAAACCCTATAGAAATAAAGCAAGCCAGTATCTGGACGTAAGCTAGTGGAATGTTCAAGGATCAGGGCTCAAGTTAGAAACTTCCCAAATCCAGAAAAGAGACAGAAAAATCTGTTGCCTGGAGAGAGGAGTTCATCAGATTTGTCTAATTTGTCTCGGAAACATCATTTCCGTGAAGGTGGTTGCCAGGACACCCATGAATCTGGAGTTTCTGATCTCAGAATGTCAAACCATCCAAGAGGACCTGGTGTTCTCAGTGCTCAGTTTGGCCTAGGCTAGGATAGCAGAGATTCCTTCAAGTGACAGATGGAAATTCCAAGACAACACCCAACAATCACGAAAGGACTCACACCTCGGCCTACAGAAAATATGGTGATTAAAAAAATACAAAATTAATAACTTGGCATGAAGGAGAACGGATTGATAAGCATATGTAGGGGAGATAGCTGAGAAAGACCATGATGATTAGACTATGGAAATGAAACCAAGGTCCCCGAAATGGAAGGCAAACTGAAATCACACCTGAATAATCCACTATGAAATATGTCATTCATTAGACAGACTCTGCTGGAATGTTTGAAAGTCCGAGGAATTCACAATCCCAAATACTGCAGCGAAGGTCAAAGCTGGGCTACCTGGGAAGGGTGAGTTACGAGTTTGCTCCAAGTGGGCTATGAAAGCCGGTGTCCATGAAGCTTGCGGGACAGCAGAGACACAATTCTGACAGATCCTCTGACATCACACTGGACCAGATAAACAAGCTGGCCTCATCTACACAGGGCCAGAGTTGGGCTCAAGTAGCATACTCGAGTCACCTTCCACTCAACTGCAGGCTGTCAATGGAACACGAAAGGGGCCGGCCAGTGGTGCAGCTGTGACATCCACGTGCTCTGGTTCGGCAGCCAGCGGTGGCAGCATAGAATCCTGGCGTGAACCTCCTCACAGCTGGTCCAGCCATTCTGGGACAGGCGTCCGAGGTAGTGTAGAGGCAGATGGGAAGAGACGTTAGACAGGGCCCTCTTCATCAGGAAATACAGGAGCATTGCCAACAGATGTGAGCACAGCGATAAACTTCTGCCTAAACAGAAGCAATTAAAAGTTACAAATGATAGAAAAACTTACCCTCAAAAAAAAATAAAAGCATGCTTTAGAAGATTAAGGTATCTAGGAATAACCTGAGCCAAACAGGTGAAAGCTATGTAAACCGAGAAATAGCAAAACTTTGAGGAAAGAAATTCCACAAGACACAAGGAACTGCAAGGGCATTCAGTGCTCTTGGAATGGAAGAAGTAACACATTTGAAACGTCCGTACTGGATAAAGCAATCTCTGGATTGCATGCAATCCCAGTCAACGTTGCAGCAATCTTTCCCACAGAAATTGAAGAGGGAATCCTAATGTTTCTCTCCAGCAACAAAAGACCCTGAAGAACCAAAGGAATCCTGAGGAAAACAAAGAAATCATGAGGTATCATCACAATGATTCCTTTCTTATCCCTTAAACCAGCGTCTCTTTGGTCTCTTCAAGATTCTGTGCCTGGTTTATGTTTGTAAAAGCTGTTTCTGGGTATCTCTCACTTGACTATCCTAGCCTAGTCCAATGCTAGGACTGGAAACATGCGGCCATCTTGGGTGACATGTTCACCGCGATGTCATAAACACCATCAGAATTCTAAGTTGTCCTGAAAACCTCCATGCACGCAGTGGTTCAGACCCATCTCATACCAGTCTGACTATTCCCCCTTTCCAGGTAGGATAGGTTTCCTTTTTCTGGATTTCTTGTCAGTTTCTAACTTTCTCCTCGAACTTTGAAAGGTCTACTATATTCCCTCTAGACACCGGTTTCTTCCCTTAAAGATCATCCCTGGTTTTATCTCTTATCTTTTGTGGCTATGGCCAAATGGGTGGACTTTCCTCAGAGAATGTCCTGAAGTCCGTAAGAAGTTGATTTTGTCCAGGCAATCCCCTGATGCACAATGATCGTGTGATCTCCTAGCGGTGTGACAATTCCACCTTGGCAACTCACATGTTTTGTTTCCTTCATCATTTGGGCAAGTGTAGTTGACGCGTTCATAGATTGTAATATTCTCATGGTTCTTTTTCTGGTGAGTATTGATAAGGTCATCTCACACTTTCTACTTCTTTATGATCTCTGTGCCCACGAGACCATGAAATCTGGATTTCCTAATGCTAGTAATCTGATCCACACACGTGATGCTAGCCAATGAAGCCCCGGCCACCGACGTGGAACGTGGGCACTTACCTGCTGCAATACAGGGCAGGCCCTGAATTGGACTTTTGGACCAAACTTTGGCCTGAACTTGTGAAGATGTTGGCCTGCTTGGCTCATGCATGAAGGGAATCAGTAGTAACAACATGGAAGGTAGCATTTTCCGTTGGTTCATGAGTTTAGCACGGAACATGTTCTCTTCCTAGTATTCTTCTTCATCTCTTTGTAAAGGTCTACCTTTCTGTAGCATCATTAAGCATTTTGAGGTGATTACCAATCCTTGGAAGGTCATCCTCTGTAATCTGTTTCAGCCTCCAAAGCTTTAGGCCGTAAATCTGCACCCCTTTTTGGAGTTTTGATTTTATGTGAATTGGTGGCCGTAACCCTGCATTATAACATCCTATATCTTTCACATTTACATCCTCACAGATTTAAAGTTCTGTGTAGGTTACATCATCTTCACCACCATAAGCCTAATTACAGGCCCTCACCACACACTTGTGCCTATTCAACTATGTCTCCCTCGGGGCCCAGGCTCCCATTCCCTCTGGGAACCACCGGTTCCATCTCACGTGATTCCAGCTTGTTTGTCCTTTTTTTTCTATATCTCTTTGTAACTTAGATCGCATGGTATTTGACCTTCTCCCTGGGCTTGTTTCAATTCCCCTCATACCCTCAGGAGCCATTCTGGTGGTCACAAATGACTGGACTGCATCCATTCCTACAGCTGAGTGCTATGCCATTGTGTGGATATAGCCCATCTTCCTTCTCCATTCGTCCCTTGATGGGCACCAGGGCGGCTTACAAGTCTTGTATCTCGTGAGTAAGGCTGTGGTGAACACAGTGGTGCACGGATCTCTATGCATTAGTGTTTCCAAGTTCTATGGATATACAAGCTGCCGAGGAATAGCTGGATCATATGGTAGAAATTTCTGAGGCAATTCCACACTGCTTTTCCTACTGGCTGCACCGGTTTACACTCCCACCAGTGGTGCAGGAGGCTTCCCTTGTCTCCACTTCCTCTCTGACCCTTGTTGTTTCCTGTCTTGTTCCTTATAGCCATTCTGACCACAGGGAGCTGTTATCCCATTGCCGTTTGGATTTGCACTGGCCTGAGAATTTATGATGGTGAACATGTTTTCATACAGCTGTTGCCCATCTTTCTCTCTTTGGGAGAAATCTCTGTTTCCATCTTTTGCCCAGGTTTTACTGGGTTTGTTGTTTTTCCTCTTGTGGAGACGTGTGAGATTATTGGATCGTTTGGCTATTCAGCCCTTCTCTGATGTGTGGTTTGCAAAATCCACTGCCAGTTGCTGTGCAGTCTTTGCATTGAGTTATGGTTTCCTTGGCTGGGCAGAACCTTCTGCGTTGGATAGTGTCCCGTTTGCTTCTTGTTTCCTTTCTTGCCCTTGCCCAGTCACACATGCTTCTTCCAAATAGGCAGCTAAGCCAGATGGTAAAGAGCACACTGCCTGGGTTTTCTCCTAGAAGTTCCATGGACTGAAGTCTTCCATTCAAGGCTTTAATCCATTTCGAGGTGGTATGTGCCTCGTTTAACATCATGTCCTACTCTCATTTTGTTACCTGTGGTTGTGCAGTCTTCCAAGAAACATTTCTTCTCTAGACTTTCCTTTCTCCGCTGTCTTCTCTTGTCCCTCTGGTCGAAAATGAGCTGTCCATATTTGTGTGAGTAGACCTCTGCGCTCTTGATCGTGTTCTATTCGTCTGTGTGCCTGTTTTTGGGCCCAGACTGTGCTGTTTCAGTACCTAGTGCTTCGTCCTGTATGGTGAAATCAGAAAGGGGGATACGTCCAGCTTTGTTCATTTTCCTCAGGATTCCGTTGGCTATTCAGTGTCCCTTATGCCTGGATAGAGACTTTAGGATTCTCTCTTCTATTTCTGTGGGAAAAATTACTACAACTTTGACTGGGATTGCATGGAATCCAGAGATTGCTTTATCTGTTACGAACTTTTCAAGTGTGTTAGTTCTTCCATTCCAAGAGCACGGTGTAGCCTTCCGTTTCCTTCTCTCTTCTGGAATTTATTTCCCAAAAGCTTTCTTCCCTTTCGTGTTACATAGCATGCACCCGTTTGGTTAAGGTCATTCATAGATATCTTATTCTTCTTACTGGTATGCTTCTGTTTTTGAGGTTCAGTATTTATGTTCTTTGCACCTTTTAATTGGTTCTGTTTTGGCAAACGTTTATGGCTGTGCTCACATCTGCTGACACTGCAGCTGCATTTGCTAAAGAAGGGTGGCCCTGTCTAACGTTGCTTCCCATCTGCCTCTGCACTACCTCGGACGCCTGCCCCAGAATGGCTGGGCCCACGGTGAGGAGGCTCACCCCCAGGAATCCATGTGGCCTAGCACGGGCTTCCAACCCAGAATGCACGGACTTACTGCTACAACACGGGCTGGCCCCTTTCATGTTCCATTGCCAACCTGCTGTTGAGTGAAATGTGAATTAAATATGCTACATAAGCCCAAATCTGGCCCTGTGTAGACTAGGCCTGGTTTTCTATCCGGTCCACTGTGATGTCAGAGGATTTGTCAGAATTTGTCTCTGCTGTCCCAGCAAGCTTCATGGACACAGGGTTTCAGAGCCCACTTGGAGCAGTCTCGTAACTCACCCTTCCCAGTTAGCCCAGGTTTGACCTTCATTGCAAGTTTTGGGGTTGTGACCTTCTCGGTCTTTCCAACGTTCAAGCATAGTCTGTCTAAAGACTGACGTATTGCACTGTGGATCATTCAGGTGTGATTTCTGTTGGGCTTCCATTTTCTGGGACCCTGTTTTCTTTTCCATAGTCTAATCGTCATGGTGTTTCTGAGGTATGTCCCTTCGAGATGCTTGTCAGTACATTCTCCTTCATTCCAAGTTAGGAATTTTGTATTTCTTTAATCACCATATGTTCTGTAGGCCGATGTGTGAGTGCTTTCGTGATTCCTGGGTGTCGTCTTTGAATTTCCATCGGTCACTTGAGGGAGTCTTTGCTCTCTTAGTCTAGGTGCAACTGAGCACTGAGTACGCCTGGTCATCTGGGTTCGTTTGACGTTGTGAGATGAGAAACTCCAGGTACGACGTTGTCCTGGCAACCACCTTCAGGAACCCAATGCTTCTGAAACAAATTAGATGAATCTGATGAATTCCTCTGTCCAGGTGAGAGACCTTCTCTCTCTATTCTGGATTTGGGAAGTTTCAAACTTCACCCTTGATGCTTGAACTTTCCACTAGATTATGGCTAGATACTGGCTTACTTTGTTTCTACAGGTTTTGTTATGTGTTTGACTTACCTCCTCAGCTGTGGTGAGTGTATTTTTCTTTAAATATAATGGTAATGTTCTAATTTTCAGCAAACCTCCTTACGTGTGGTATCGAAACACATAATCAATATTCCTTGTACGGCAAGAGAGGGTGGAGAGAATCTCATTGATCCCAACTGAACACTCTAGCCTGGGAGGGCTGCCTTCACAAAGGAACAAAGCTCTCTGGAAAAGGTGCTTTTCAGCACACTTCTAGAGCCCTTCCAAACCAAGCGACATACCCAAGCATGGCAGGGGGCCATTCTTTCCAGGCTTCAATGAGATCTCTTCTGACACATTGGCATGTACCCAGTGGGCCCCCGTGACTTGAGAGCTATGGAAAGGGAGACTTGTCTTCAAAGTTTGCTGAGGCCTAAGAAAGGTGTCCTCACTTCTTCTCTTCAATGTCCTCAAGTAATCATTCTTGACTTTGGGTTATGGGTAAGGCAGAAGGACAATGTAGGTCTGATAAGCCCCAGGTACGGCCTCTTTTCTCAAAACAAGTTTCAAGCTTGAATCAGCATGGCCTCCCCATCTACGTGAGTAGATGACAATGTTCTCCTCTGAGTGCTTGTCCCTCTTTTATCGCTTCATTTCAGTGATTCCTTTCTCATCCCTTGAAAACGCATCTGTTGGATCTCTTCAAGTTTCTGTGCCCGGTTTCTGTTTGGAAAAGCTGTTTCTGGGAATCTCTCACTTGAATATCCTAGCCTAGGCAAATCCTCGGGATGGAAACCTGGGACCATCTTGGGTGACATGGTCACCATGATGTCATAAACACCCTCAGAATTCTAAGTTGTGCTGAAAACCTCCATGCACACAGTGTTTAAGACCCATCTCATACCAGTCTGACTACTCTCCCTTTCCAGGTAGGGCAGTTTTCCTTTTACGGGACTTCTTGTCGGTTTCTAACTTTCTCCTCTAACCTTGAAAGGTCTACTACATTCCTTCTAGACACTGGTTTCTTTCCTTTAAGATCGTGCTGGGATTTATCTCTTAACTTTTGTGGATGTGGCCAAATGTGTGGACTTTCCCCACAGAAAGTCCTGGAGTCCCTGCAAAGTTGAAGTTACCCAGGCAATCCTCTGATGAGCAATGATCATGTCATCTCATAGTAGTCTGGCAATTCCACCTTGGCAGGTCACATGTTTTCCTTCCTTCATCATTTGGGGAAGTGTACCTGATGCGTTCATAGATTGTAATATTCTCATGGTTCATTTGCTGGTGTGTATTCATAAGGTATCCTCACAATTTCTACTTCTTCATGATCTCTGTTGGCACCATACCTTGAAATCCATATTTCCTACTGCTCCTAATCTGATCCAGACCCGTGATGCCACCCTGCCAAGCCTAGGCCGCCCCAGTGAAACATGGGCACTTACCAGCTACACTACAGTGCCGGACCTGAATTGGACTTTTGGACCAACCTTTGGCTTGAACTTGGGAAGATGTTGGCCTGCATTGATTATTCATAAATGTAATTAGTAAAAACATCGTGGACGGTAACATTTTCCTTTGGCTCATGAGTTTAGCACAGAACATGCTGTGTTGGTTGTGTTCCCCTTCATCTCTTTGCAATGGTCTAATTTTCTGTAGCATCGTTAAGCATTTGGAGGTGATTATCAATCCTTGGAAGTTCATCTTCTCTAAATTCTTTCAGCCTGCAATCTTTATGCCATAAACCTGCTTGCATTTAAGGAGTTTTGATTTTAGGTGAATTGATTTCCCTAACCCTTCATTATAACATCCTATAGCTTTCAGATTTACATCCTCATAGATTTAGACTTCTGTGTATGGTACATCATCTTCCCCACTGTAAGCCTAATTACAGGCCCACACTACAAAATTGTGCCTAAACAACTCTTTCTCCCACCGTCCCCTGCCACCCGTTACCTCTGGGATCCACCAATCCCATGTCATGTTCTACATGTTTGTTGGTCCCTATTTTAATCTTCTCCTTGTAAGTGAGATCCTATGGTGTTTGACATTCTCCCTGGGGGTTGTTTCAGTTCCCCTCATACCCGCAGGAGCCATTCTGGTGTCACAAATGGCTGGACTGCACCCTTTCTTACAGCTGAGTGCTAGGCCATTGTGTGGATATGGCCCACCTTCCTTCTCCATGGGTCCCTTGATGGGCACCAGAGGAACTTCCATGTCTTGCATATCGGGAGGAAGGCTGTGGTGAACACAGCACTGCACGGATCTCTGTGCAGTAGTGTTCCCAATTTCTTTGGATAAACACGCCGCAGAGGAATAGCTGGACCATATGGTAGATGTATTTTGAAATTTCTGAGGCAATTCCACAAGGCTATGCCTAGTGCCTTCACCGGTTTGCACTCCCACCAGCGGTGCTGAACTCTTCCCTTCTCTCTGCCTCCCCTCCGACACTTGTTGTTTCCTGCCTTGTTCTTTATAGCCATTCTGACCACAGTGAGCTGCTATCTCATTGCCGTTTGGATTTGCATTGGCCTTAGACTCAATGATGATGAACATGAGTTCATAAAGCTGTTGGCAACCTTTCTGTCTTCTTGGTGTAAATCTCTGTTTCCATCTTTTGCCCAGGTTTTAATGGGCTTGTTGTTTTTTCTCTTGTCGAGACGTGTGAGGTCATTGGATCTTTTGGCTATTCAGCCCTTCTCCGATGTGTGGTTTGGAATATTCTCTTCCTGCTGTTGTGCTGTCCTTGCATTGAGTCGACAGTTTCCTTGGCTGGACAGAACCTACTGCATTGGATGGAGTCCCGTTTGTTTCTTGTTTCCATTGTTGACCTTGACTAGTCACACATGCTTCTTCCAAATAGGCGGCTATGCCAGATGGCAAAGAGCAAGCTCCCTGGGTTTTATTCTAGAAGTTTCACGGTTTCAAGTCTTAAGTTGAAGGGTTTAATCCATTTCGAGGTGGGGTGTGTGCCTGGTGTAACATCATGGTCTACTCTCATTGTGTTACATGTGGCTGTGCAGGCTTCCCAGCACCGTTTCTTTTAGAGACTCACCTTTCTCCACTGTCTCGTCTTGCCTTCCTCGTTGCAAATGAGTTGTTCATATATGGGTGAGTTGACCTCTGGGCTCTGGATTCTGTTCCATTGGTCTGTGTGCCTATTTTTGTGAGCAGGCTATGTTTCGGTACCTAGCTCTTCGTCCTACATGTTGGAATCAGAAAGTGTTTTACATCCTGCTTTGTTCGTCCTGCTTTTTTCCTCAGGATTCCTTTGGGTATTCAGGGTTCTTGTTGCTGTATAGAGACTTTAGGATTCTCTCTTCTATTTCTGTGGGAAAGATTGCTGCAACTTTGACTGGGATTGCATGGAATCTAGAGATTGATTTATCCTTTATGGCCATTTCAGTTGTTTTAGTTCTTACATTCCTAGACCGTGGAATACCCTTCCGTTTGCTTGTGTCTTCTGGAATTGCTTTCGCCAAAGCTTTGCTAGTTTTTGGTTTCCATTGCTTGCACCTGTTTGTCTAAGCTAATTCCTAGAAATCCTATTGTTCTTACGTGCATGTTTTTTCTTTCTGAGGTTCAGTTTTTCTATCCTATGCAACGTTTCATTGGTTTTGTTTTGGCAGATGTTCATGGCTGTGCTCACATCTGCTGGCAATGATGCTGTACTTTCTGCGGAAGATTGACCCTGTCTGATGTTGCTTCCCATCTGCCTCTACACTACCTCAGACGCCTGCCCCAGAATGGCTGGACCAGCTGTGATGAGGTTCACCCCCAGGATTCCGCATGGCCTGCCCGGGGCTGCTGACCACAACATGCAGTGTTCACCACTACACCACTGGCCGGCACCTTTCATGTTCCATTGGCAACCTGCAGTTGAGTGGAATGTGACTTGAATGGGCTACTTGGGCCAAATGTGGCACTGTGTAGATGAGGCCAGTTTATTTTTCTTCTCCACTGTGATGTCAGAAGATTTGTCAGAATTCTGTCTCTGCTGTCCTGGCACACTTCATTGGCACAGGTTTTCAGAGCCCGATGTTAGCAGTGTGATAACTCACCTTTACCAATTAGCCTAAGTTTGACATTTGCTCCAGTTTTTGTGGATGTGACTTTCTCTGACTTTCGAACGTTCAGAGTATGACTAAAACTTAATTGTTTCATTGTGGATTATTCAGATGTGATTTCTGTGTGCCTTCCATTTTCTGTGACCGTTTTATCTTTTCCATGGTATAATTGTTGATATAGGCTCGGCGAGCTGAAGACTCAAATATAAGATTTCTTGGACTCTCAAGGTCTGGCATTGGTGCTCTTTTATTTAGAGAATAGTACGCGATGGCATGGGGACAGGACCGATGGGCAGTGAAGAGCTGCTGCTGCTCCCTGGGGATGGGACCCATGAGCAGTCAGAGCTCCTGCTGCATCCTTCAGTTGAGGGTTAGTGATAATTTTATAAGGCATGGGTACATGACTTGTTTTTACTGGAAAAAGAAATGATGATGTTCAATGTCTTTAAATGATTTCAGTGCAGATGGGGTCTGGTTATTGTGCGGTCATATAACTTTAGATACGAATCTGCCCATATATATTACCATGTAGGTTAGTATGCCCTGAGATGCTGTCCATGGGACAGCCCTAATTCATATCGTAAATAATCCACCGGATCATATAGATTGGCATGTAGGCCAGGTCACCTTGGGCTTTTCTAGCTGGAGTAGCCTCAATCCACCACATAACCCCCCTCGAACCCATTTGGACCGGAAATATTTGGGGATATGATCGATGTTCACTCTTCTGTAAATACTTCTGGCTGTACAATGTTGTAGAGGTGTCCCTAAATGGGGCCATAGGCACAGGTAGAAGTTCAGTGGACCAGAAGTCTTCACCTGTGGAGTCCAAGGCTAAGTTATACAGAGCCCCTGGAGAGGAGAGAATCATTTGACGAGATGTGCTCCAAGAGGTGAAATATTTTGGCATGCAGAAGACAAACAACGAAACAGACAACAAACTACAAGTAGAAATACAAGCAGTATGTTTAAACCAATGAATAAGGTTTTGAAGTAGTGCAGAAACCTGGTACTGACTGGGAGTTCAACCAATCGTTTAGAGTTAGGGTTGGTCAGACATGGATTTAATTTGGTGGCTGGGCTAGGAAGCCAGAAATATTTTGATGGTAGTCAAGAATATAGGCAAAACATTCACTTTTTATAACGGCACAGGTGCCCCCTTGTGCTGCTGTCAAGACATCCAGTGCCATTTGGATTTGGAGAACTGCCTTACACATTTGGGATACTTCTAAATTGAGCAGCGAAATGCTATGTTGTGTGTCATTTAATGCCTTCATACTGAATTTGATTAGGACTTCCATGTGCAAGACAGCATTTTCAATTCCTAATTGGTGAAGGATAATTGAGTAAAGATGGAAATACCAGTGGAAGACACAGCTGGTCCAGCGCTGTTGCAGTTGGGTAGGTTAGCAGGAGGAGATATAGTAAATGTAGTTCTACCTTGCATGCAGACAAAGCCTAGGGTGCATCATCCAATCCATCCAGGTGGCAGCCAAGGCCATAAAGTGGACCCACATCGACACTGAGCACCATTAGGGGCTAACCAAAACGTGCTGGGCCGTCTATCCCAGTCAGTCCCAGACCAGTCAGTATTTTTTTTAAGGCTATGATACGAGAACACAAATAACAGGGAATTTTCCCCATAAGTCGAGTGCTATTAGGCCATGTATCACAGGTGTGATTGGTTTGTTCCCAACAGAGAATGATCTTTTACTGGGTTGACCACTAGTAGGAGTGAACAAAATATATTCATTCCAAATTTGATATGGTCCATCCTGTGTCTTGATAAGCTGGGGACTTTAAATTTGGAACATGTTGTTTAGGATCCACCTGTGACAAAGCAAATGTATTTAGTATTCGGGCATTAGTATTGAAGGAAAATGTTTGATGGTGGCCAGGGAACTCCCAGGTGTCAGAGATAGATGGCCACAAGGAGACATTACGATTAGCAATAGATGAATCTTGTAAAAGAAAACAGCTAGAATCTAATATCCAGGAATACCTACTATAGCTTCTACATAAACGTATTTTTTCTCTCTTAAATCACCCTCATTTTTACAAAAGATAGCCAAATTAGGCTGAACTGGTTTGCAAATAAAGTGTAGCTTCAATACAACTTGCTCCAATTATTTACATAAGAGGAACAAGAATAGTAATTGCTTATACAGGCTTTTTAAAATCTGCTTTGCTGGACTTTTTTATGAGTAATCTCAGATTCAACTGTGAAGGCCTTGCAAGGCCAGAAAAGCCAAGCCAAGGACTTGCCATCAGATTTGGCCTGCAGTACTTACAGATTTGAGTGGTGTTCTCTTTGAGGTCCCCCAAAATATTCGGAGTTCCTTACACCTGTCAGATAAGCAAGCTTCCTTACTTACTGGGTAAGATTGCCAGAATCTCTGTAAACAAGGTACCAGGCCCATGTTTCCAAGTGGCTGTATTCCAGAAAGTCCAATCTTTGTTCCTGAAATGCTGTCTTGTCATATCTGAGCCTGTGTGTTTCAAATATGACATTCCAGTCAAAGCCTTGGTAGTATAACCAATGTGTCCTGTTATAAGGAGAACAGATTCTTATGGAACTTATGCAAATATTGCCACTACATAAACATACTCGGTCACAAAGGGTTTCCCAATTCCAGAGGGATAAGGTAGGGAGAAAAAGATAAATGTTTCAGTTTTTCTTATAAAGGCATAATTTCACCAAACGGCTGTAAGTCAAAGTTAGCATAAGAGAAAAGAAAAAAATATTTCCTTCATTGTGAGAAAACAAAACATCAAAACTCAACAATATTTCAAACAGAAGTCCTAAAAAATTATAATCATCCTCATCAGTTCACACAGTCCTGTATTATCAACTCTTGAGCTGAATCTTCTGTCAGCAGATCGATGAGCATAGTTTCTGTTAGAATTCTGTAATTTCTTACTCAGCTCAGTTTTACAATCTGAAAGTTTATCAGAAACGTGTACTTTAGAACCTCTGTGTCAGAATCCTTTCCAGGAATTTCTCGGAAGATGAAAGATATTTGCAAAAGAAAAAAGCATCAGAGTAAAACAACAACTATCTGCAAATGGACAAAGGACTCCAAAGGGCAATTGCCAAAGAAACTTGGCTACTTCTGTGACATATAACACTTCCAGATAATAATTGGACTTATGACTGATAACCAGGACAGATCAGAATCTTAAGAATGCCATATAATTTTAAGACATCTATATTAATAACATTTACCCATCTAATACCACCTAAGAAAGTCTATCTTCACTTATTTCCCAATGTTTTCCATGTAATTTAATAGACCAAATAAGCCTAGTTAGTTTGGTATTTTCCTCCTTATAGGAAGAGAGAGAAAATTTCTTTGAGAAGACTCAGTGGGCCTCTGAAAATCCTCAGAGTAATTTTTCTTCTGTCTACCAGGTCAAAAGAAAGCCTTCATTCAGGATTTGAATATTTTTGAGGGAGAAACTTGTCAAAACATACCAAAAGTTTTTAAAATGCTTCTTCAAATAGGAAACAACACTCACTGTGAAGCAATGCTCAGGTATCTATTCAAAGTGATAACAGAAAGAGTGAAAAATCTTAAGAGTGACCTCAGTCATTATTTTCACAAAACAGATTTGTCTCTTAGGTAGAATTACTCAAAGGAATAGCTTTTATAACCTCTTTATCAAGAGCAGATCCAAAGTTCAAGAAAAAGTATCCTTTCAGAGAAAACCAAATTTGAATTTCTGCACGTACTTATTTTTAACATTCAAACTCATGCACTTAATTGAACTGACTTTAGTCTACTTGAGTAGGCATAAAACTCCTTTCAGAATTTCTCCTTCACAAGCATTCTACAACTTTGTCCCAAAGTCTATCTTTTTCCTTTCTAGTACATCAGGACAAATTTATGTTTCTTAACCTATCAAACAAAAATATTTCCATTCTTTATACCTTTTTTACTGAAAACATCCATTTTAACTTCCTTGAATACACAGCTCTTTTACTTATTAATTTCCAGTAGCTTTAATTCCATAGGTTAATTAGAACATTTAAACCTTAACAGACCTAGTAAACACTAAAAATGTAAACAATTATGAATTGTCTTTTATGTCAGCATTCTAAACACTTCATAAATTTAGAAACGTGGTAGTTTACAACAAAACACAAGACATGCTTCTTAATACACCCAAACGCTTTTAGCCTCTTCACTAAGAAGCCAAAATCAGATAACTTAGCTATGTTTATTAATAATGTTTCAGTGTTTCATCCTATCCAAAAATGACCCAGGTATTCAGATTTTTATCATTTAACTTAACTTGGCAAAACTCAAGATTGTTACCAAAAAGAATTTCGAAGCTGTTTTTTTCCCCAAGTATACAGACTGTAAAAGTTATTGTGAGTTTTATGTATTTAAACCATTTTTTTCCGACAATTATGTTCAGATTACCTAAGGAAACCTCATGAGGCATTTGAAAAAACTGGTCATCGTTTACAGCTATTATTTTGCTGACAAATTTAACAGACAACGTGCACTTATGTGACTAGTAAACCCAGGATGAATGCCTGCATACTATGCAAATACCGACAACTCTGACAAGAAGACTATTTTCAATCAAACCAACAAACTTAAACAAGTTTTCATTTAACATAGGTTAATTCACATCTCGTTTACTTTGAAAGGCACTGAGTTAATTTCTACTACATTTAGAATTTAATAAAGCACTTACTTTAAGCCAACTAAACAGAAATCTTAATTTTGGCCATAGCATCCAGGATAAAAGTATCACACCTATAACATACACATAGACACACCTACAGAGAGACTGTACAACCATCCTTTTAAAAACTACTGCTGTGAGTCAGGAACAATAATATTGAGCTCACAAGTTATGAATCCAAACTTTGTTTTGAGCCTTTTTACTAATATTTATGGAGAAGACCTTTGACATGCTAGACTTTTGGCAAAGACACACTTATGTTCATTTAACCTTTCCCCTCCTTTTTTGTTTTTCAGTCTTAAGAATGAGTGATGGACTGGACAGTAGTTCCTGGAGAGGGAGGATGATAATCTTTTTCATGATAAAGGAACTAGGTGGAATCTGAACTGCCTCTAGAGCTGTCTTTCCAGTCTTGCAAGGATTTTGTAAGGACAGTTGCTCTTTATTTCCCAGAAACTGGACTGTAACTTGAAGGTCCTTTTAGGTTGATCCACCTGTCCAACTGCACCAGAAAGGCACAGAGAAAAATCGCAGATTTTCTCCTAGTTGGAGTTTCTGGGGCATCACCCATACAATTGAAAGTGTTTCTAATTAGTTAGAAGGATTTTGAGTGGTGAGTCTCTGGGGATACATACGGCATTCCCCATGGCAGTAAAGCCAGTGTCTGACTGACAGTGGACTGGAAAAGGGTGCAGTGTCCACAGAAGCCGGGAACTGGCTGGAGGTCAGGGCTCCCAGCAGCCGGGTTGAGAGTTAAGTCCCTTGCAAAATGTTTTCAAGTTTTCCGATTTTACAGAAGGTCCAGGTTCTGATCAGGTTCAGCCTGAACTTAAGCTCGACTTGGTGACAACAGACTACATGATGAGCAAAACAAAGAAAGGAAAAGAAGACACCAGACCTCACCCTCATGGCCACTCCCAGAGGGTTATCAAGATAAGAGTCACACAACAGTTCCCGTGCTGGGGCACACTACCCTAGCATGACAGTTCACAGAATAAATCACAGGTCTGCTACCCTCATAGCCAACTCAGTAGGTGACTAAAATCCTCAATCAGTCATCTGCCAAAAAAGGGCACCCTACTTGGTGTTGCCGTGGTGATCACGGTAGAAAGCCAAAGTTGGGGTTCCCAGGCGTGGAGGCCTTCACTCTTCAAAGATTCTTCTGTTTTCCGGTTGCAAAGCTCAAAAGGAGATGAAAATGGCCCGTGTAACTCTAACAAAGATGAAAGAGACACGTCCATTTCCTAGAAAATCCCCTGTGAACCTAGGGCAGCATCCCACCTGTCGTTCCTAATGTGGGGTTCCTATAGCAATGGGTGATGGGGAAGTCCACCAGCATTGCATCCCTTGTGTACCTTCCCTCGGATGCCTGGCAGTAACAGGTGCCTGGTGAACATCTTTCCTATTCTGCCTGGCAGCAATAGATGCCTGGTGAATGGTCCCTGAGAGAAAAGGAGAAGTTTAAGAGAGAACAGGATAGAGAAAAATAGTGTGGAATTTTCCACCGCTTTGTGGGACATTCTACCCAATTGCCTGTTGGAGCCATTCTCCGAGAAGGGTTTTCCATACTCAACCAAAGGTTAGACTTTCTTACTTGCCTTGAAATGGACTCCCAATTGGGACATTCACACAGTTCAGAGCATGGTCAGGTGCCATGGGAGGTAGCCCAATACAGCCTTAGGAAAAGAAACCTTCCACGGGAGTCTTGTAGATTCCCGACCATCCTAATGACTTAAGTGGCCAACCCGTGCCCACGTAAAATTTATATATCAGAGATAGAGTCAGGAAGGAACGGATTAATTCATTCTACATCACCCTTAGGCTTAAGCTACTGATTCTCTTCAAGCCGAATGCCATGATTTGCCCCACAGAGTAGCCATGGGCAGCAAACGTGGATTCATACAGCTATCCAAGAAAGTTCCTGATGGAGAAGTGAATTTAGATCCATCATCGAAAAGGAGAGAGGCACAAGGAAGGAAAGGGCATTTACCAGAAGTCAAGCTCACAAACCGATGAAGCAAAATCCCCGTACGAGCCACAAGATATGATGCGGGGTTGGCGAACTGAACAGTCAAAAGAAAGATTTGTTGGACTCTCAAGGTCTGGCAGTGATGCTCTTTTATTTAGAGAATGGTACAGGATAGCATGGGGACAGGACCCATGGACACTAAAGAGTTGCTGCATGGGGACAGGACCTATGGGCAGTCACAGCTCCTGCTGCTGTCCTGAGTACAGGGTAAGTGCTAATTTTATAAGCATAGTTACGTGACTTACTTTTGCTGGAAAAAGAAAAGATGATGTAAAATGTCATGAAATGATTCCAGTTCAGTTGGGGTCTGGTTATTGTGTGGTCGGATAACATTAGATATGAATCTGGCCATATAGATAGGCATGTAGGTGAGCATGACCTGTGCTTCTCTCACTGGGGCACCTCTAATTCATACCAAAAAATGATTCACCGCGTCATGTAGTTTGGCATGTAGGCCAGGTAACCTTGGGCTTTTCGAGCTGGGGCAGCCTTAATCCACATCAATCGTCATGGGCTTTCTCAGCTATCTCCCATCGATATGCTTATCAGTCCATTCTCCTTCATTCAAGTTATTAATTTTGTATTTCTTTCATCACCATATGTTCTCCAGACTGATGTATGAGTCATTTCCTGATTGTTGGGTATTGTATTTGAATTTCAATCGTTCACTTGAAGGAATCTTTGCTAAGCTGGCCTAGGTCCAACTGAGCACTGAGAACACGTGGTCATGTTTGTTGGTTTGACATTCTGAGTTCAGAAACTCCAAATTCTAGGTTGTCCTGGCAACCACCATATGGACATAATCTTTCCGAGACAAATTAGACAAATCTGATGAATTCCTCTCTCCAGGTAAGATATTTTTATGTCTCTTTTCTGAATTTTGGAAGGCTCGAACTTGAGTCCAGAGCCCTGATCGTTCAGGTAGGTTATGTCTAGATACTGGTTTACTTTATTTCTGTAGGATTTGTTAGTTGTTTGATTTACATCCTCTGCTCTGGCATGTTTATTTGTCATTAAACATAAGTGCAATGTTGTAATTTTCAGCCAACTTCCTCATTATGGTGTCAAAACACATAATCAATACTCTTCTATGGCAATACATTGGGGGAGAGAATTGCACTGGGGCCACTGAGCATTCTAGCTTTGGATGGCAGCCTTCACTTTGGATGTGAGGTTCCCAGAGGGAAAGAAAAAATCCAAAAAGGCATGCAGATTTGTGGCAAAAAGCTTTTGAGTCTGAAAGACATTAGAGAAAATAAACTTCCAAGGATTGTGAATC
The DNA here is from genome assembly GCF_041296235.1 of Equus asinus. Classification (NCBI taxonomy): domain Eukaryota; kingdom Metazoa; phylum Chordata; class Mammalia; order Perissodactyla; family Equidae; genus Equus; species Equus asinus. The sequence goes on along the minus strand of NC_091815.1, from coordinate 2,829,771 downwards.
TCCTCCAAATGCTTAATGATGATACAGAAAGGTAGACCATTTCAAATAGATTAAGAGGACGACTACGAAGAGAACGTGTTCCGTGTTAAACTCATGAACCAAGGGAAAATGTTACCGTCTATGAGGTTACTACTAATTACCTTCATGAATAATCACAGCAGGCCACCTTCTTCCCAAGTTCAGGCAAAAAATTGGTCCCAAAGTAAAATTCAGGGCCAGCCATGTGTTCTGGTGTGTAAAAGTCCATGTTACTAGTGGGCGGCCTGGGATTCATGGATTCGTATGACACGTACGGATCACATTAGTAACATTAGGAAAGGTAGGTTTCATGGTATGGTGCAGACAGAGATCATAAATAAGTGGAAATTGTGAGCATACCTTATAGATATGCACCAGGAAAAAAACATGAAAATATTGCAATCTATGACACATCTGGTGCACTTCCCTAAATACAGAGGGAAGAAAGTGATGTGACCTGCATAGGTGGAATTGTCAGCCTGCAGAGGTGACACGGTCATTGCACGTCAGAGGATTGCCTGGGCAGCTTCCACTTGGGAGGGACTCCAAGACTTTCACTGGGGAAAGTCTAAACACTCGGCCATATCCACAAAATGTAACAGATAAAACCCAGGATAAACTTAAAATAAAGAAACCAGTGTCTAGAGAGAATGTACTAGACATTTAAACGTTCAAGAATAAAGTTAGAAGCCGACAAGAAATCCAGGAAATGGAAAGGGTCAGTGTCAGAGTGGTATGAGATGGCTCTGAAACACTGTGTGCAAGGAAGACGCCGGGACAACTTAGAAGTTTGAGGGTCTTTATGACACCACAGTGAACCTGTCACCCAAGATGCCCTCATCTTTATAGTCTGAGGATTATCCTGGGATACGATACTCAAGTGAGAGATACCCAGAAAAGAATTTAAAAACAGAAACCAAGCACTGAAACTTGAAGAGATAGAATAGACGTTGATTAAATGGGTAAGAAAGAAGTCATCGTGATGAAGCAATAATACAGGGACAAGCACTGAGTGGAGACCATTGTCATCTACTCAAGTATATGGCGAGGCCATGCTGATTCAAGCTTGAAACTTGATTTGAAACCAGAGGCTGGACTTGGGGCTTATGAGACGTACAAATTCTCCTGCCTTAATCATAATCCAAAATCAAGAATGGTGTCCTGAGGACATTGTAGAGAAGGATTGATGCCTCCTTTCCTTTGCCTCTAGCATTAATTGAGGAGAAGTCTCACTTTCCATAGCTCTGGCATTACGGAGGCCAACTGGGTACATGCTAATGTGTCACAATACATCTCTTGGAACCCATGAAGGAATGGAACCCCGTCATGCTTCTAGTATGCCTCATTTTTTGGCAGGGCGCCAGAAGTGCGCTGAGAAACACCCTTTTCCAGATGGCTTCGTTGTTTTGTGATGGCTGCACTGCCAGGCTAGTGTCTTCACTTTGGCTCCAATGAAATACTCTCCCCCATCTCTTGGAGTAGAACGATTATTGATAACGTGTATTGACACCATATGTAAGGAGGTTGGCTCAAAATTAGAACATTACCATTATCTTTATAGAAAAATAAACATGCCAGATCTGAGGATGTACATCAAACAAACAACACACCCTATAGAAATAAAGTAAACCAATATCTACACGTAGTCTAAGGGAACGTTCAACGATCGGTGGTCAAGTTCGAAACTTCCCAAATCCAGGAATGAAACAGAAAAGTACCTTCCCTGAAGCGGATTCATCAGATTCGTCTAATTTGTCTCAGAGACATTATGTTCATGAAGGAGGTTGCCATGACTACCTATAGTTTGGAGTTTAAGATCTCAGGAGGTAAGACCAAGCAAGATGACCACGTGTTCTCAAGCTCACTTTGACTTAGGCTAGCATGGCAAAGATTGCAACAAGTGACCAATGTAAATTCAAAGACAACACCCAACAATGAAAAGCACTCACACGTAGGCCTATAGAACATAGGGTGATTATAGAAATAGAAAATTGATACCTTGGGATGAAGGAGAACTGACTGACAAGCATACCATAGGGAGAAATCTGAGAAAGACCATGATGATTATACTATGGAAAGCAAAATGGGCTCAGAAAAGGGAAAGCAAACACAAATCACACCTGAATAATCCACAATGAAAGATGTCAGACTTTAGGCAGACTATGCTTGAACTTTTGAAAGTCAGAGAGTGTCACAAACCAAAAAACCGCAGTGAGGTAAAACCTGGGCTACCTGGAAAGGGTGAGAATGAGACTGCTCCAAACGTGCTCAGAAACACTGTGTCCATGAAGCTTGCTGGGACAGCAGAGACACAATTTTGACAAATTGTTTCACTTCGCAGTTGACCAAAAATGCAAACTGGCTAGGTCTACTCAGTGCCAGACTTGGGCTGAAGTAGCATATTTAAGTCACATTATACTGAACTGCAGGCTGCCAAAGGAATATGAAAGGGGCCGGCCAGTGGAGAATTGGGGAAGTCCGTGCATTCTGGGTCAGAAGCCTGGAGTTGACAGGGTGGAATACTGGGGGTAAACCTCTTCACTGCTGGCCAAACCATTCTGTGGCAGGCGTGGCAAGGAGTGTAGAGGCAAATGAGAAGTGACGATAGGGCCACTCTTCCTTAGCAAATACAGGAGCACTGTCATCAGATGTGAGAACAGCGATAAACTTCTGTCAAAAGGAAGCAAATTAAAAGTTGCAAAGAATAGGAAAATTGAACCTCAAAAAAAAAATGCCAGTGAGAAGATTTAGATACCTAGGAATAACCTCTCCGCAACAGGTGAAAGCTCGGTAAATCGAAAACTAGCAAACCATGTGGAAAGAAATGGGAGAAGACACAAGGAAGCAGAAGGATATTCCATGCTCTTGAAATGGAAGAATTAACACACTGGAAACCTCCACTCCGGATAAAGCAATCTCTAGATTACATGAAGTCCCAGGCAAAGATGCAGCTATATTTCTCACAGAGATAGAAGCGAGCATCCTAAAGTTTACATCCAGCAACAAAAGACCATGAATGGCCAAAGGAATCCTGAGGAAAACGAACAAAGCTCAATGTATCACACTTTCTGATTTCAAAATATAGGATGAAGAAATAGGATGGGAAACGGCACAGGCTGGGATGAAAACAGACATGCAGAACCATGGAACCATATCGAGAGCCCAGAGGTATACACACACATACATGGACAGCCCATTTTCGACCACGGAACCAAGAGGAGACAGTGGAGAAAGGAAAGTCTCTACAATAAATGGTGCTGGGACGACTGCAGAGCCCCATGTAAAACAAGGAGAGTAGACCACGGTGTTACACCAGGCACAAACACCAACTCAAAATGGATTAAAGTTTTGAATGTAAGACTGCATACCACGAGACTTCTGTAAGGAAAACTAGGCAGCATGCTATTTGACATCTGTCTTAGCCTCCTATTAGTAAGATGCAGGTCTGCTTGGGCAAGGGCAACAACAGAAACAAGAAACAAATGGGACTACATCAAATGCAAATGTTCAGCCCAGCCAAGGAAACCATCAACTCAATGCAAAGACAGTACAACCACTGGGAGAGGATGTTTGAAAACCACACATCGGTGAACGGGTGAATAGCCAAAAGATGCAGTGAACTCATATGGGTCCACAAGAGAGAAAAAAATAAGCCCATTAAAACCTGGGCAGTAGGTGGAAACAGAGATTTCACCCAAGAAGATAGAGAGATGGCCAACAGGTGTATGAAAACATGTTAATCATCATTAAGACTCAGGGCAATTGAAATCCAAATGGCAGTGAGATAGCAGCTCAATGTGCTCTGAATGACTATAGGTAAAAAGTCAGGAAACAAGTGTCAGAGAGGAGCTGCAGAATGGGAAGACTCGTACAGTGCTGCTGTGAGTGTAAGCTGGTGCAGCCACGACGCAAATCAGTGTGGAATTGCCTCAGACATGTCAGAATCCATCTACCATATGATCCAGCTATTATTCAGTGGCGTGTTTCTCAAAAGACCTTGGAAAAAGTCTTGCACCGATATATGTGCACCCCTGTGTTCACCCTGGCCTTACTCCCGTTATCCAAGACTTGGAAGCCGCCCTGATGCCCATCAAGGCAGAAGGACGAATAGAGAAAGAAGATTGGAGAAGGAAGCTGGGCTTTATGAACACAATGGCATATCTCTGAGCCATAACAAAAGAGAGAATCCAGCCATTAGTGACCTGAAGGATGGTTCTTGAGGGTTTCATTGGAAGTGAAACAGCTCACAGGGAGAAACTCAAATACCGTAGGAGCTCATTTACAAGGAGAAGAGACAAACAAGGACCAACAAACTGGAAAGCTTTGCGGAAAGAAATTAAAGAAGACACAAGGAAACGGAAGTCTATTCCAAGCTCTTCGAACGGAAGAATGAACACACTTGAAACGTCCATATTGGATAAAGCAATCTCTGGATTCCACACAAGCCCCATCGAAGTTTCAGCAATCTTTCCCACAGGAATAGAAGAGATAATCCTAAAGTTTCTATCCAGCAACAAAGGAGCAGGAACGGCCAAAGTAATCCTGAGAAAAACGAACAACTCAGCAAGTACCACATTTTCGAATTTCCACATATAGGATGAACTGCTAGGTACCGAAACGGCAAAGGCTGGCCACAAATAGAGGCACACAGACACAAGGAACAGAATTGAGAGCCCAGAGGTCAACTCCCACATATATGGACAGCCCAGTTTAGACCAAGGAGCCAAGAGGAGACAGCAGAGAAAGGAGAGTCTCGAGAAGAAACGGTGCTGGGAAAACTGCACAGCCACATGTAACACAATGAGAGTGGACCATGATGTTACACCAGCCACACACACCACCTCAAAATGGATTAAAGCCTTCAACGGAAGTCTTGAAACAGTGAAACTTCTAGGAGAAACTGCAGGCAGCTTGCATTTTGCCATCTGGCTTAGCCGATTATTTGGAAGAATCATGTGTGACTGGGCAAGGGCAACAAAGGAAACAAGAAACAAGCAGGACTCCATCCAACGCAGAAGCTTCTGAACAGCCAACGACTCCATCGACTCAATGCAAAGACAGCACAACTGCGAGTGGATGTTTGCAAACCACACATCGGAGAAGGGATGATTAACCAAAATATCCAATGAACTCATATGTCTCCACAATAAAAAATCAACGAGCCCCATAAAAGGTGGGCAAAAGATGGAAAGAGATATTTCTCCCAGGAAGATAAAAGATGGCCAACAGGCTGTATGAAAACATGTTCATCATCATTAAGTCTTTGGCAATGCAAATACGAACGGCAATGAGATAGCAGCTCACAGTGGTCAGAATGGCTATAGGGATGAAGACAGGGAACAACAAGTCTTGGAGAGGAGGTGGAGAGAAGGGAAGCTTCCTGCACTGCTGGGGGGAGTGTAATCAGGTGCAGCCACTACCCAAAGTGCTGTGGAATTGCCTTAGAATTTTCAGAATCCATCTACCATGTGATCCAGCTATTCCTCTGTGGCATATATATCCAAAGAACTTGGAAACACTAATGCTCAGAGATCCATGCACCACTGTGTTCACCACAGCCTTATTCCCAATATCCAAGACTTGGAAGCCTACGTGGTGCCCATCAAGTGATGAATGGAGAAGGAAGATGATCTATAGCCACACAATGGCCAATCTTCGGACTGTATAGATGTGGCCATCTTGGGTGACATGTTCATAAACACCCTCAGAATTCTAAGTTGTCCTGACAACCTCCATGCACACAGTGTTTCAGAGCCATCGCGTACCAGTCTGACCACTCCCCATTTCCAGGTAGGATAGTTTTCCTTTGTCTGGATTTCTTGTCGGTTTCTAACTTTCTCCTCGAACTTTGAAAGGTCTACTACATTCCCTCTACACACCAGTCTTTTTCCGTTACGATTATCAAAGATTTTATCTCTTATCTTTTGTGGATATGGTGAAATGGGTGGACTTTCCCCAGAGAAAGTCCTGGACTCCCTCCCAAGTTGAAGTTGCCCAGGCAATCCCCTGATGCACACTTATCGTGTCATCTCCTAGCAGTCTGACAATTCTACCAGGCAAGTCACATGTTTCCTTCCTTCATCATTTGGGGAAGTGTAGCTGATGCGTTCATAGATGGTAATATTCACATTGTTTTTTTCTGGTGCGTATTGCTCAATTTCCCTCACCATTTCTACTTCTTTATGATCTCTGCGCCCACCAGACCATGAAATCTGGATTTCCTAATGCTAGTAATCTGATCCACAACCGTGGTGCTATCCTGTGAAGCTCAGGCCGCCCAAGCGGAACGTGGGCACTTACCTGCTACATCACAGGTCCGCCAATGAATTGGACTTCTGGACCAACCTTTGGCCTGAACTTGGGAGGATGTTGGCCTGCTTCGATCATTCGTGCAGGGAATCAGTAGTAACATGAGTGACCATAACATTTACCTTTGGTTGATGAGTTTAGCACCGAGCATTTTCTCTCGCTAGTATTCCGCTTCATCACTTTGCTAAGGTCTACCTTTCTGTAGCATCATTATGCATTTGGAGGTGCTTACCAATCCTTGGAAGTTCATCTTCTCTAATCTCTTTCAGCCTCCAAAGCTTAGGCCGTAAATCTGCACCCCTCTTTGGAGTTTTGATCTTATGTGAATTGATTGCCGTAACCCAGCATTATAACATCCTATAGCTTTTCACATCTACAATCTCATAGATTTAGACTTCTGTGTAGGTTACATCATCGCCCTCACCACACACTTGTGCCTAATCAACTCTTTCTCCCTCAGACCCCCGCATCCATTTCCCTTTGGGAACTACCAATCCCATGTCACGTCCTACCTTTTTGTTGCTCCGTTTTTCCTCTTCTCCTTGTACGTGAGATCCTGTGGTATACAACCTTATCCCTGGGGCTTGCTTCAGTTCCCCTAAGACCCTCAGGAGCCATTCTGGTGGTCACAAATGGCTGGACTGCATCCATTCCTACAGCTGAGAGCTATACCATCGTGTGGCTATAGCCGATCTTCCTTCTCCATTCATCTCTTGATGGTCACCACGGACGCTTCCAAGTCTTGGATATCGGGAGTAAGGCTGTGGTGAACACAGCAGTGCATCGATCTCTGTGCATTAGTGTTTCCATGATGTTTGGATATATACGCCACAGAGGAATAGACGGATCATATGGTAGGTGGATTCTGAAATTTCTGAGGCAATTCCACACCACTTTGCATAGTGGCTGCACCAGTTCACATTCCTACAGCAGTGCAGGAGGATTCTTTCCTCTCCACCTCCTCTGAGAAACTTATTGTTTCCTGTCTTCATCGTTATAGCCATTCTGACTGCCGTGAGCTGCTATCTCATTGACTTTCAGATTTGCACTGACCAGAGACTTAATGATGATGAACATGTTTTCATACAGCCTGTTGGGCATCTTTCTATCTTCCTGGGAGCAATGTCTGTTTCCAGCTTTTGCCCAGATTTTAATGGGGGTTATTTTTTTTTCTTGTGGAGCCGCATGAGTTTATTGGATCTTTTAGCTATTCACCCCTTCACCAATGAGTGGCTTGCAAACATCCTCTCCCAGTTGTTGTGTTTTTTTTGCATTGCATCAATGATATCCTTGGCTATGCAAAAGCTTTTGTGTTTGATGTAGTCCCATTTGTTTCTTGTTTCCTTTATTGCCCTTTCCCAGACAGACATGCTTCTTCCAAATATGAGGCTAAGACAAATGACAAAGAGCACACTACCTACATTTTCTTCCAGAAGTCTCATGGTTTCCAGTGATACATTCTAGACTTTAATCCATTTTGAGTTGGTGTATGTGCCTGGTGTAACACCGTGGTCTACTCTCCTTGTCTTACATGAGACTCTGCACTCTTCCCAACACCGTTCATTGTAGAGACTTTCCTTTCTCCACTGTCTCCTCTTGGCTCCGTGGTCGAAAATGGGGTGTCCATATATGTGTCCCTATACCTCTGGGCTCTTGATTCTGTTCCTTGGTTCTGTTTCTTTGTTTTGCATCCCAGCCTGCGCTGTTTCCATTTCAATTTCTTCATCCTATATGTTGAAATCAGAAAGTGTGATACATTGAGCTGTGTTCTTTTTCCTCAGGATTCCTTTGGCTATTCGGGGTCTTTTGTTGCTGGATGTAAACTGTAGGATGCTCACTTCTATCTCGGTGAGAAATATTGCTGCAACTTTGGCACTGCATGGAATCAAGAGATTTCTCTATGCGGTGTGGACATTTCAAGTGTGTTAATTCTTCCATTTCAAGAGCATGGAATATCCTTCCACTTCCTTGTGTCTTCTCCCATTTCTTTCTGCAAAGGTTTGCTAGTTTTCTGTTTACAGAGCTTTCACCTGTTGGGGTGAGGTTATTCCTAGGTATCTTATTCTTCTCACTGGCATCCTTTTTCTTTTTTATTGAGGTTCAATTTTCCTATTCTTTGCAACTTTTAATTTGTTTCCTTTTGAAAGAGATTTATCACTGTGCTCACATCTGCTGGAAATGCTCCTGTATTTGCTGAGGAAGAGTGGCCCTGTCTAACGTCACTTCTCATGTGCCTCTACATTACCTCCCTCGCCTGCCCCAGAATGGCTGTACCAGCGGTGTGGTGGTTTACCCCCAGGATTCTACCCTGCCAACTCCTATCTGCCGACGCAGAATGCCATCTGATATCAGTCTAACTGCTCACCCTTTCCAGCTAAGATGGTTTTCCATTTCCTGGATTTCTTGTGTGTTTATAACTTTATCTTTGGACTTTTAAATGTCTACTACATTCTCTCTAGACACAGAATTCTTTACTTTAAGTTTATCCTTGGTTTTATCTGTCACATTTTGTGGATATGGCCAAATATGTAGACTTTCCCCAGAAAAAGTCCACGAGTCCCTCCCAAGTTGAAGTTGCCCAGCCAATCCTCTGATGTTCAATGATCGTGTCATCCTGTGCAGTCCGACAATTCCACCTATGCAAGTCACATCACTTCCTCCATTCTGTATTTGAGAAGTCTACCAGATGCGTCATAGATTGCAATATTTTCATGTTGTTTTCCTGGTGCATATGTATAAGGTCTGCTGACAATTTCCACTTATGTATGATCTCTGCCTGCACCATACCATGAAATCTATCTCTCCTGATGTTACTAATCTGATCAGCACCCGTGATGCAAATCCATGAGTCCCAGACCACAGACTAGGAACGTGGGCTCTTACACACCAGAACACATGACTGGCCCTGAATTTTACTTTTGGACCAATCTTTTGCCTGAACTTGGGAAGAAGCTGGCCTGCTGTGATTATTCGTGACGGTAATGAGTAGTAACCTCTCAGAAGGTAACATTTTCCCTTGGTTCATGAGTTTAGCATGGAACACATTGTCTTTGTAGTATTCTTCCTAATGTGTTTGCAATGGTCTACTTTTCTGTAGCATCATTAAGCATTTGGAGGAGATTCACAATCCTTGAATGTTTATCTTCTCTAATCTCTTTCAGCCTCAAAAGATTTATGCCATAAATCTGCACAGCTTTATGGATTTTTTCTTTCCCTCTGGGAACCACCAATCCAAAGTGACGGCTGCCATCAAAGCTAAAATGCTCCGTTTGGCCCCAGTGAAATTCTCTCCCCCTATCTCTTGTCATAGAAGAGTATTGATTATGTGTTTTGACACTGTATGTGAGGCAGTTGGCTGAAAATTAGAACATTACACTTATATTTAACGAAAAATAAACATGCCAGACCTGAGGATGTAAACCAAACAACTAGCAAACCCTACAGAAATAAAGTAAACAAGCATCTAGACGTAATCTACTGGAACAATGAAGGATCCGAAGTCAAGGTCTAGCTTACCCAAATTCAGAACAAAAGACATAAAAATATCTTACCTGGAGACAGGAATTCATCACATTTCGCTAATGTGTCTCGGAAACATTATGTCCGTAAGGTGGTTGCCAGGACAAACTAGAATTTGGCGTTTCTGATCTCAGAATGTCAAACCAACCAAGATGACCTCATGTTCTCAGTGCTCAGTTGGAGCTAGGCCAGGATAACCATGATTCCTTCAAGTGAACGATGGAAATTCAAAGACAAAACCCAACAATCACGAAAGCACTCACACATCGGCCTAGAGAACATATGGTGATTAAAGAAATACAAAATTTCTAACTTGGAATGAAGGAGAACACACTGATGAGCATATCCATGGGAGACAGCTGTGAAAGACCATGAGGATTGATGTGGATTAAGGCTGCCCCCACTCGAAAGCCCAAGGTTAGCTGGTGAACATGCAGAACTATATGACCCGTTGAATTTCTTTTGGTATGAATTACAGGTGCCCCAGTGAGAGAAGCCCAGGTCATGCTCACCTACATGCCTATCTATGGGGCCAGTTTTGTATCTAGTGTTATATGACCACACAATATCCAGAACCCATCTGAACTGAAATCATTTAATGACTTTTTACATCATTTCTTTTTCCAGGAAAAATAAGTCACGTACCCATGCCTTATAAAATTAGTCCTTAACCTCAACTCCAGAAAGCAGCAGGAGCTGTGACTACCCATGGGTCCTTTCCCAATGCAGCAGCAGCAGATCTACACTGCCCATAGGTCCTGTCCCCATGCTATCCTGTACCATTGTCTAAATAAAAGAGACTGTCAGACCTTGAGGGTCCAAGAAATCTTTCTTTCAACTCTTGAGCTTGCCGACCATGCATCATATCTTGTGGCCCGTATGGGGAACATGCTTCATCGGTTTGTAGCTCGAATTCTGGTAAGTGCCCTTTTCTTTCTTGTGCCTCTCTCTTTTTCGAGGATGGATCTAAATTCACTTCTCCATCAGGAACTGTCTTGAATAGCTGCATGAATTCATGTTTGCTGCCCATGGCTACTCTATGGTGCAAATCTGGCATTCAGCTTGAAGAGAATCAGTACCTTAAGCCTAAGAGTGATGTAGAATGAATTAATCCATTCCTTCCTGACCCTATCTCTAATATATAAATTTTACGTGGGAACAGGTCAGCCATTTAAGTCATTAGGATGGTTGGCAATCTCCAAGATGCCCATGGAAGTTTTCTATTCCTAAAGCTGGATTGAGATACGTCCCATTGCACTTGACCATCTGAACTGTGTGAATGTCCCAATCGGGACTGCAGTTCAGGGAAAGTACCAAACTCTAACCTTTGGTTGAGTATTGGAAACCCTTCTTCAGAGAATGGCTCCAATACACAATTGGGTAGAATGTCCCCAAGCGTGGCGGAAACTTCTTCACTATTTCTCTCCATCATGTTCTCTCTTAAACTTCTCCTTTTCTCTTGGGGACCACTCACCAGGCACCTATTACTTCAAGGCAGAATAGGAAAGATGTTCACCAGGCACCTGTTACTGCCAGGCATACCAGGGAAGATATCCAAGGGATGCAATTCTGGGGGACACCCCCATCACCCCTTGCTATAGGCACCCCACAGTAGGAACAACAGGTAGGATGCTTCCCTAGGTTCAGGGGGGATTTTCAAGGTAATGGACCTGTCTCTTTCATCTTTCTTAGAGTTACAATGGCCAATTTCGTCTCCTTTTGAGCTTTGCAACCGGGAAACAAAGAAATCTTTCAACAGTCAAGTCCTCCAACACTGGGAGCCCCAACTTTGGCTTTCTGGGCCTGATCACCCCAGCGACCCCAAGTAGGGTGCCCTCTGTTGGCGGTTGATTCATTGAGTATTTTAGTCACCTACTGAGTTGGCTATGATGTTAGGAGACCTGTGATTTATTCTGTGAACTGTCGTGCTAGGGTAGTATGCCCCAGCATTGGAACTGTTGTGTGACTTTTATCATGATAACCCTGTGGGAATGGCCATGAGGGTGAGGTCTGATGTCTTCTTTTAATTTCTTTGTTTTGCTCATGTCCTCTGTTGTCACCAAGTTGAGCTTAAGTTCAGGCTGGACTTGAGCAGAACCTGTCCCTTCTGTAAAATCGAATAACTTGAAAATATTTTGCAAGGGACTTAACTCTCAACCGAGGTACTGGGAGCCCCGGCCTCCAGCATGTTCCAGGCCTCTTTAGGCACTGCACCTTTGTCCAGTACACTGTCAGTCCAACACTGGCTTTACTGCCATGGGGAATGACGAAAGCATCCCAAGAGACTCACCACTCAGGGTCATTCTAACTAATTAGAAACACTTTCAATTGTATGGGTATGCCCCAGAAACTCCATCTGGGGGAAAATTTGAGAGGTATCTCTGTGCCTTTCTGGTGCAGTTGGACAGGTAGATCAACCTAGAATGTCCTTCAAGTTACAGTCCAGTTTCTGAGAAATCAAGAGCAACTGTCCTTACAAAATCCTTGCAAGACTGGAAAGACAGCTCTAGAGGCAGTTCAGATTCCACGTACTTACTTTATCATGAAAAGGATTCTCATCCCCCCTCTCCAGGAACTACTATGTAGCCCATCACTCATTCTTAAGACTGAAAAAAAAAAAGGAGGGGAAATGATAAATGGTCATAAGTGTACCCTTGCAAAAAGTCTACCATCTCGAGGGTCTTCTCCATAAGTATTAGTAAAAAGGCTCAAAACAAAATGTGGATTCATAACTGGTGAGCTTTATATTATTGTACCTGACTCACTGGAGTAGTTTTTAAAACAATGGTTGTACAGTCTCTGTCTATGTGTGTCTATGTGTACATTATACGTGTGATATTTTTACCCCTGGATGGTATGGCCAAAATTAAGATCTCTGTTTAGTTGGCTTAAAGAAAGTGCTTACATAAATTCTAATGTAGTAGAAATTAACTCAGTGCCTTTCAAAGTTAACGTGATGTGAATTAACCTTTGGTAAATGAAAGCTTGTTAAAGTTTCTTGGTTTGATTGAAAATTATCTTGTTGTCAGACTTGTCGGTATTTGCATAGGATGCAGGCATTCAGCATGGGTTTTCTAGTCATATAAGCTCACTTTCTTAAATTTGTCAGCAAAATAATAGCTTTATATGATGACTAGTTTTGTCTAATGCCTCATGAGGTTTCTGTAGGTAATCTGAACATAAATGTTGGAAAAAATGGTTTAAATACATAAAACTCATAAAAGTGAGTACAATAACTTTTATGCTCTGTATACTTGCTGAAAAACCAACAGCTTCGAAATTTTTCTGTGTAACAATCTTGAGTTTTGCAAAATTAAGTTAAATGATAAAAAGATGAATATGCTGGTCATTTTTGGATAGGCTGAAACACTGAATCATTAGTAATAAACATATTTAATTTGTCTACTTTTGGCTTCTTCTTGAATAGGCTAAAAGCGTTTGGGTGTATTAAAAAGCATGCCTTGTGTTTTATTGTAAAGCTGCATGTTTCTAAAGTTATGAAGTGTTTAGAATGCTGATATAAAAGACAATTCATAATTATTTACTTTTTTAGCGTTTAGGAGATCTGTTAAGCCTTAAAAGTTCTAATTAACTTATGGAATTAAAGCTACAGGAAATTAATAAGTAAAAGAGCTCTGTATTCAGGGAAGTTAAAATGTATGCTTTCAGTAAAAAAGGTATAAAGAATGGAAATATTTTTGTTTGATGGGTGAAGAAAGATAAATTTGTCCTAATGTACTAGAAAGGAAAAAAGAAAGAGTTGTTGACAAATTCTGAAAACAAAAAAGAAAGTTGAAGAAGGCTTGTGAAGTAGATATTCTGAAAGGAGTTTTATGCCTACTCAAGTAGACTAAAGTAAGTTCAATTAAGTGAATGAGTTTGAATGTGAAACATAAGTAGGTGCAGAAATTCAAATTTGGTTTTCTCTAAAATGATACTTTTTCTTGAACTTTGGATCTGCTCTTGATAAAGAGGTTATAAAAGCTCTTCCTTTGAGTAAGTCTACCTAAGAGAGAAATGTGTTTTGTGAAAATAATGACTGAGGTCACTCTTAAGATTTTTGACTCTTTCTGTCATCACTTTGAATAGATACCTGAGCATTGTTTCACAGTAAGTGTTGTTTCCTATTTGAAGAAGCATTTTAAAAACTTTGGATATGTTTTGACAAGCTTCTCCCTCAAAAATATTCAAATCCTGAAAGAAGTCTTTCTTTTAACCTGGTAGACAGAAGAGAAATTACTCTGAGGATTTTCAGAGGGCCCCTGAGACTTCTCAAAGAAATTTGCTCTCTGTTCCTGTAAGGAGGAAAACATTAATCTAATTAGGCTTAGTTTTTCTATTAAATTACAGGGGAAACTGTGAAACAAGTGATGATAGATATTCTTAGGTGGTATTAGATTGGTAAATGTTATTAATATAAATGTCTTAAAATTATATAGCATTCCTAAGCTTCTGATCTTTCCTGGTTATCAGTCATAAGTCCACTTATTATCTGGAAGGGTCATATGTCACAGAAGTATCCAAGTGTCTTTGACAATTACCCTTTTGAGTCCTTTGTCCATTTGCAGATAGTTGTTGTTTTACTCTGATGCTTTTTTCTTTTGCAAATATGTTTCATCTTCAGAGATATTCCTGGAAAGGATTCTGACACAGAGGATCTAAACTACAGGTTGCTGATAAACTTTCACATTGTAAAACTGAGCTGAGTAAGAAACTACAGAATTGTAACAGTAACTCAGCTCCTCAATCTGCTAAGGACAGATTTAGCTCAAGAATTGATTATACAAGACTGTGTGAACTGATGAGGACGATTATAATTTTTTAGGACTTCTGTTTGAAATATTGTTGAGTTTTCATGTGTTGTTTTGTTTTCTCATAATGAAGGAAATCTTTTTCTCTTTTCTCTTATGCTAACTTTGACTTACCGCCACTTGGTGAAATTATACCTTTATGAGCAAAACTGAAACATTCATCTTTTTCTCTGTACCTTATCCCTCGAGAATTTGGAAACCCTTTGTGACTGAGTATGGTCATTTCGTGGCAATATTTGCATAAGTTCCATAAGAATCTGTTCTCCTTATAACAGGACACATTTGTTATATTACGATGGCTTTGACTGGAATGTCATATTTGAAACATACAGGGTCAGATATGACAAGACAGCATTTCAGGAACAAAGATTGGACTTTCTGGAATACAGACACTTGGAAAGATGGGCATGGTACCTTGTTTACAGAGATTCTGGCAATCTTACCCGTTAAGTAAGGAAGCGTGCTTATTTGACAGGTGCAAGTAACCTCCAAATACTTTGGGGGACCTGAAAGAGAACTCCACTCAAATCTGTAAGTACTGCAGGCAAAATCCGATGGCAAATCATTGGCTTGGCTTTTCTGGCCTCTAGAGGCCTTCACAGTTCAATCCGAGATTCCTCATAAAAATTTCCAGCAAGGCATACTTAAAAAAGCCTGTATAAAAAATTGCTATTCTTGTAGCTGTTATATAAATAATTGGAGCATGTTTTATTAAAAATACACTTGATTTGCAAACCTGTTAAACCTGATTTGGCTATCTTTTGTAAAAATGAGGGTGATTTAAGAGAGAAAAAATTATGTTTCTGTAGAAGCTATAGTAGGCATTCATGGATATTAGATTCTAGCTCTTTCTTCCGCAAGATTCATCTATTACTAATCGTAATGTCTCCTTGTGATCATCTATGTCTGATACCTGCGAGTTCACTGGCCACATTCAAACATTTTCCTTTAAAACTACTCCCCAAATACTAACTAGATTTGCCTTGTCACAGGTGGGTTAGAAACAACAAGTTCCAAACGTAAATTACCTAACTTATCGATAGACACAGGATGGACGATATGAAATTTGGGATGAATGTATTTGGTTCACTCCTACTAGTGGTCAACTCAGTAAAAGGTCACTCTCTGTTGGGAACAAACCAATCACACCTGTGATACATGGCCTAATAACAGCCGACCTATGGGAAAAATTCGCTGTTATATGTGTTCTCATATCATAGTCTTAAAAAAGTACTGATTGGTTTGGGACTCACTGGGATAGACAGCCCAGCACGCTTTGGTTAGTCCCTAATGGTGCTCAGTGGCTATGCGGCTCCAATTTATGGCCTTGGCTGCCACCTAAATGGATTGCATGATGCACACTAGGCTTTAGCTGGATGCAAGGTAGAACTCCATTTACTACATCTCCTCCTGCTAACCTACCCAACTGCAGCAGCTCAGAACCAGCTCTGTCTTCCACTCGTATGACCATCTTTCCGCAATTTTCCTTCCCCAATTAGGTATCGAAAGTGTCGTCTTGCACATGGAAGTCCTAAACAAATTTATTATGAAGGCATTAAATGAGGCGCAACATAGCATTTTTCTGCTCAATTTAGAAGTATCTCAAATGTGTAAGGCAGTCCTCCAAATCCAAATGGCACTGGATGTCTTGACAGCAACACAAGGGGGCACCTATGCCATTATAAAAACTGAGTGTTGTGTCTATATTCCTGACTACCGTCAAAATATTTCTGGCTTCCTATCCCAACCACCAAATTAAATCCGTGTCTTATCAACCCTAACTCTAAACGATTGGTTGAACTCCAAGTCAGGACCAGGTTTCTGCACTACTTCAATACGTTATACATTGGGTCAAACATACTGCTTGTATTTCTTATTATAGTTTGTTGTCTGTTTCATTGTTTGTCTTCCGCATGTGAAAAAAGTTTCACCTCCTGGACCACCTCTCGTCAAATGATTCTCTCGTCTCCAGATGCTCTGTATACCTTGTCAGCCTTGAACTCCACAGGTGAAGGCTTCCAGTCCACTGAACTTCCTACCTGTACCTATGACCCCATTTAGGGACAGCTCTGCGACCATGTAAAGCCATAAGTAGTTACAGAAGACTGACCATCGTCCATATCCCCAAACCTCTCCAGTCCAAATGGGTTCAGGGGGTGTTTATGATGTGGATTAAGGCTGCCCCAGCTAGGGAAGCCCAAGGTGATCTGGCCTACATGCCAAACTATATGAGCAAGTGGAATTAGGGCTGACTCAGGGAGAGAAGCTCAGCGCATCGTCACCTACATGGTGATCTACAGGGCCAGATCCATATATAAAGTTATATGCCTGCACAATAAGCAGACCCCATCTACACTGAAATCATTTAAAGACATTTTACCACATCATTTCTTTTTCCAGTAAAAATAAATCATGTACCCATGACTTATAAAACTAGCCCTAACCCTCAACTCAGGGCAGCAGCAGGAGGTTTGACTGCTCATGGGCCCCATCCCCAGGGAAGAGCAGCAAATCTTCACTACCCATGGGTCCTGTCCACATGCTATCCCATACTATTCTCTAAATAAAAGAGCACCAGTGCCAGACCTTCAATGTCCGAGAAATCTTTCATTCGAGTCTTCAGCTCGCCGAGCCCATATCAACAATTATAACATGGAAAACAAAAAACGGTCCCAGAAAATGGAAGGCACACAGAAATCACAGCTGAATAATCCACAATGAACGATGTCCGTTTTAGAAATACCCTGAACGTTCGAAAGACAGAGAAAGTCACAAACCCCAAAAATGCAGCAAATGTCAAACCTAGGCTAACTGGTAAGGGTGAGTTATGAGACTGCTAAAATGGGGCTCTGAAAACCTGTGTCAATGAAGTTTGCCGTGATAGCAGAGACACAATTCTGAGCAATCCTCTGACATCACAGTGGAGAAGAAAAACAAACTGGCCTCGTCTACACAGTGCAAGATTTGTCCCAAATAGCATATTCAACTCACATTCCACATCAAATGCAGGTTTAAAGTGGAACATGAAAGGTGCTGGCCAGTGGTGCAGTGGTGAAGTCCACAAATTCTGGGTCAGCACCCAGGGCAGACCATGCAGAATCCTGGAGGTGAACCTCCTCACCGATGGTCCAGATATTCTGGGGCAGGCGTCCAAGGTAGTGTAGAGGCAGATGGGAAGCAACGTCAGACAGCATCATTCTTGCCCAGCTAATACAGCAGCATCGCCCCCAGATGTGCGTACAGACATAAACATCTGCCAAAACAAAAGCAATGAAAAGTTTCAAAGAATTGAAACTCTGGGAAAAAAATGCAAGTAAGAAGAATAAGATTTCTAGGAATAAGCTTAGACAAACAGGTGCAAGCTATGGAAACTGAAAACTAGCAAAGCTTTAGGGAAAGAAATTCCAGAAAACACAAGGAAACAGAAGGGTATTCTGTGCTCTAGGAATGTAAGATCTAAAACACCTGAAACGTCCGTAATGGATAAAGCAATCTCCGTATTGCATGCAATCCCAGTCAAATTTACAGCAATCTTTCCCACAGAAATAGAAGAGAAAATCCTAAAGTCTCTATCCAGCAACAAGGGACCCGGAATACCCAAAGGAATTCTGAGGAGAACGAACAAAGCAGGACGTATCACACTTTGATTTCAACATGTAGGAAGAAGCGCTTGGTACCGAACCAGCACAGCCTGGTCCCAAAAACAGGCACAAAGACCAATGGAACAGAATGCAGAACCAAAGGGTCAACTCACACATATATGGACAGCACATTTGCAATGAGGAAGGCAAGAGGAGACAGTGGAGAAAGGAGAGTCTCTAAAATAAATGGTGCTGGGAAGACTGCACAGCCACATGTAACACAATAAGAGTAGATCATGATGTTACACCAGGCACGCACACCACCTCGAAATGGATTAAAGCCTTCAACGGAAGTCTTGAAACAGTGAAACTTCTAGGAGAAAACACAGGCAGCTTGCTCTTTGCCATCTCGGGTAGCCGCCTATTTGGAAGAAGCATGTGTGACTGGGAAAGGGCAACAAAGAAAAGAAGAAAGAAGCAGGCCTCCATCCAACGTAGAAGCTTCTGTCCAGCTGGGGAAACCGTCCACTCAATGCAAAGACAGCACAACAACAGGGAGAGGATGTTTCAAACCACACATCTGAGAATGGCTGAATAGCCAAAAGACCCAATGACCACACACGTCTCCACAAGAGAAAAAACAAGCCCATTAAAACCTGGGCAGAAGATGGAAACAGAGATTTACCCCAAGAAGACAGAAAGGTGGCCAACAGCTTTATGAACACATGTTCAACACCATTAAGTATAAGGCCAATGCAAATCCTCATGGCAATGAGATGACAGCTCCCTGTGTTCATAATGGCTATAAGGAACAAAACAGGAAACAACAAGTGTCAGAGAGAAGTTGGAGAGAAGGGAAGAGTCCTGCACCTCTGGTGGGAGTGCAAACTGCTGAGGGCACTAGGCATAGCCGTGTGAAATTGCCTCAGAAATTTCCAAATCCATCTACCATATGATCCAGCTATTCCTCTCCGGCGTGTTTATCCAAAGAACTGCAAAACACTAATGCACACAGATCCGTGCCCCACTGTGTTCACCAC
The DNA here is from genome assembly GCF_041296235.1 of Equus asinus. Taxonomy (NCBI): domain Eukaryota; kingdom Metazoa; phylum Chordata; class Mammalia; order Perissodactyla; family Equidae; genus Equus; species Equus asinus. The sequence goes on along the minus strand of NC_091815.1, from coordinate 2,810,493 downwards.
AGCCTTACTCCCGATATCCAAGACTTGGAAGCCGCCCTGGTGCCCATCAAAGGACCAATGGAGATGGAAGTTGGGCTATATCCACACAAAGGCAAAACACTCAGCTGTAAGAAAGAGTGCAGTCCAGCAATTTGTGACTGCAGAATCACTCCTGAGGGTGGGAGGGGTACTGAAACAAGCCCAAGGGAGACATCAAATACCATCGCATCTCACTTACAAGCAGAAGATTAAAATAAGGACCAACAAACAGGTAGAACGTGATATGGGATTGGTGGTCCCCAGAGGGAACAGGTGGCAGTGGACGGTGGGAGAAAGAGTTGATTAGGCACAAGTGTGGGGTGTGGGCCTGTAATTAGGCTTACTGTGGGGAAGAAGATGTAGCATACACAGAAGGCTAAATCTATGAGGATGTAAATCTGAAAGCTATAGGATTCTCTAATGCTAGGTTATGGAAATCAATTCACCTAAAATCAAAACTCCATAAAGGCAAGCAGGTTTAAGGGATAAAGTTTGCAGGCTGAAAGAGTTTAGAGATTATGAACTTCAAAGGATTGACAATTACCTCGAAATGCTTAATGATGCAACATAAAGGTAGACCATTGCAAAGAGATGAAGAGGAACACTACCAACAGAACATGACCCGTGCTAAACCCCTAAGCCAACTGAAAATGTTGCTGTCCACGATGGTACTGGTAATTACCATTTTGAATAATCAATGCAGACCAACATCTTCCCAAGTTCAAGCCAAAGGTTGGTCCAAAAGTCCAATTCAGGGCCAGCCCTCTGGTGTAGTGGGTAAGTGTCCATGTTCCACTTGGGCGGCCTGGGACTGGCAGGCTGGCATCGCAGGTGCAGATCCGATTAGGAGCATTAGGAAATATAGATTTCAAGGTATGGTGCCGACAGAGATCATGAAGAAGTAGAAATTGTGAGGATACCTTATGAATACACACCAGGAAACGAACCATGAGAATATTACAATCTATGAACACATCAGGTACACTTCCCCAAATGATGAAGGAAAGAAAACATCTGACCTGCCAAGGTGGAAACACCAGACTGCTATGAGTTAACATGATCATTGCTCATCAGAGGATTGCTTGGGTAACTTCAGCTTTGCAGGGACTCCAGGACTTTCTGTGGGGAAAGTCCACACATTTGGCCACATCCACAGAAGATAAGAGATAAATCCCAGGACGATCTTAAAGGAAAGAAACCACTGTCTAGAAGGAATGTAGTAGAACTCTCAAGGTTCTAGGATAAAGTTAGAAACCGACAAGAGGTCCAGAAAAAGGAAAACTATCGCACCTGGAAAGGGGGAGTCGTCAGACTGGTATGAGATGGCTCTGAAACACTGTGTGCATGGAGGTTGTCAGGACAACTTAGAATTCTGAGCGTGTTTATGACATCACGGTGACCATGTCACCAAAGTTGGCCATAGGTTTCCAGCTCTAGGATTGGCCTGGGCTAGGATATTCAAGTGAGAGGTACACAGAAACAGCTTTTCCAAACACAAACCGGGCACAGAAACTTGAAGACATCAAAGAGACGCTAATTTAAGGGATGAGAAAGGAATCATTGGGAAGAAGAGACAATAGAGGGTCAAGTACTCAGACGGCAACATTGTCATCTACGGAAGTCTGGGGAGGCCATGCTGATTCAAGCTGGAAATGTGTTCTGAAAAACGAGGCCGGACCCGGGGCTTATCAGACTTACGTTGTCCTTCTGCCTTACACATAAGACAAAGTCAAGAATGATCAATTGAAGACATTGAAGAGAAGAATCGAGGCCTCCTTTCCTAGGCCCATAGCATTCTTGAAGAGAATTCTCACTTTCCACAGCTCTCAAGTCACAGGGGCCCACTGGGTAATGCCAATATGTCACAAGAGATCTCGTTGATGCCTTGAAGGAATGGCCCCCTGCCATGCTTGCGTATGTCTCTTGGTTTGGAAGGGCTCTAGAAGTGTGCTGAAAAGTACCCTTTTGCAGAGGGCTTCCATCCTTTGTGAAGGCTGGCCTCCCAGGTTACAGGGCTCAGTGGGATCAGTGAGATTCTCTCCCCATATCTCTTACCGTAGAAGGAGTATTGATTATGTGTTTCGAAACCACACATAGAAAGGATGGCAGAAAATTAGAACATTACCATTATACTTAAAGAAAAATAAACATGCCACAGCTGAGGATGTAAATCAAACAAATAACAAACCCTGTGGAAATAAAGTAAGCCAGTATCTAGACGTAATCTAGTGGAAAGTTCAAGGATCAGTGGTCAAGCACGAAACTTCCCAAGTCCAGAAAAGGGACAGAAGGTCTATCACCTGCAGAGAGGAATTCATCAGATTCATCTAATTTGTGTTGGAACCATTGGGCCCATGAAAGTGGTTGCCAGGATAACCTCGAACATGGAGTTTATCATCTCACAATGTCAAACGAACCAAGATGACCACGTGTAGTCAGTGCTCAATTGGATCTAGGCTAGGATAGCAGAGATTCCCTCAAGTGAACGATGAAAGTTCCAGGACAACACCCAACAATCACGAAAGGACTCACACCTTGGCCTACAGAACATATGGTGATTAAAGAAATACAAAATTCCTAAAATGGAGTGAAGGAGAACGCAGTGATAAGCATGTCAAAGGACAAGCTCATAAAGAACATGACGATTAGACCATGGAAAAGCAAACAGGGTCCCATAAAATGGAAGGCCAACAGAAATCACACCTCAATAATCCACAGTGAAAGATGTCAGTCTTTAGACAGACTCTGCTTGAACGATTGAAAGTCCGGGAAAGTCACAACCCCAAAAACTGCAGGGAAGGCCTAACCTGGCGTAACTGGGAAGGGTAGTTATGAGACTGCTCCACGCATGCTCTGAAACCCTGTGTCCACCAAGCTAGACTGGACAGAGGAGACACGATTCTGAAAAATCCTCCAACATCACAGTGGGCCAGAGAAAAAACCTGGCCTCATCTACACAGGGCCAGAGTTGGGTTCAAGTAGCATATTCAGGTCACATTCCACTCAACCGCAGGTTGCCAATGCAGCACGAAAGGGTCCAGCCAGTAGGCCAGCGGTGAAGTCCACGTGTTCTGGGTCAGCAGGCCAGGGTCGGCCGCGTGGAATCCTGGGGGTGAGCCTCCTCAACGCTCGTCCAGCCATTCTGGGACAGGCGTGCGAGCTAGTGTAGAGGCAGAGGGGAAGCTATGTTAAACAGCGCCACTCTTCCTCAGCAAAGAGAACAGCACGGCCAGCAGATTTGAGCACAGCCATAAACTTCTGCCAAACAAAACCAATTAAAAGTTGCAAAGAATAGAAAAGCTGAACCTCAAAAAAAACCCATGCCAGTGAGAAGAAAATGACACCTGCGAATAACCTTGGAGAAACAGGAGAAAGCGATGGGAACCACAAACTAGCAAAGTTTTGGGGAAAGAAATTCCACAAGACACAAGGAAACGCAAGGCTATTCCGTGCCCTTCGAATGCAACAACGGAGACACTTGAAACGTCCATACGGCATAAAGCTCAAATAAAAATGGGAAGCAATTGGATATATTGGACTATATGAGGAAGCCACTTGGTATAAACCTAATTCGGCCTGATTTTGTTTTTTCCAAAAGGGCCTGACTATGGCTATTTAGCACGCATTGCATATCTGCTTAGACATTTCCTATGGCCCTTGAGATAAAGGTGCAACTTCCCCCCACATTAGCATTTCTTTTGGGATAAGCATTTCTCCCTAGGCTAGGAACTGATTGCTGCACTCACCCTTGACCACCCAGCTCACCTGTGACCAGTCAGCTGGAGACAACAGACTGCCACCCTACTGTGTTCACTGAGACAGAAGACCTACCTGCTATTTCCATCAATCACTGTGCCAACAGAGCAGTCTTGCGACTATTGTAAATGGGACATTTCAATCCTATGTGAAACATCCTCTAAGAGGGGAATACAACCAGTCTGTGCACCCCACTTCTCTGATGCTCTTTCTTCCTTTGGGTAGAAAGGCCCCGGGTTATAATCCCCAGATTGAAGCTCAGAATAAACTCCCCCAAATTTTCATTTACAGATTGGTTACGGATTACTTTTGTCGACAAAGCAATGTCTGGATTCCATGCAGTCCCAGTCAAACTTGCAGCAATCTTTCCCACAGAAATAGAAGAGAGAATCCTAAAGTTTCTATCCAGCATCAAAGGACCCTGAATAGCAAAAGGAATCCTGGGGAAAACGAACACAGCAGCAATTATCACACTTTCTTACTGCCACATATAGGACGAAGAGCTAGGTACCAAAACAGCACAGCCTGGTCTGCAAAGGAGGCACACAGATGCATGGAACAGAATCAAGAGCCCAGAAATCAACTCACACACCTATGGACAGCCCATTTTCGACCAGGGAGCCAAGAGGAGAAAGCGGAGGAAAGAGACTCTAGACAGGAAATGGTGCTGGAAAGACTGCACAGCCAGATGTAACACAATGAGAGTAGACCATGATGTTACACCAGGCACACACACCACCTCGAAATGGATTAAAGCCTTGAACAGAAGACTTGAAACCGTGACACTTCGAGGAGAAAATGCAGGCAGCTTGCTCTTTGCCATCTGGCTTGGCCGCCTATTTGGAAGAAGCATGTGTGACTGGGCAAGGGCAACAAAGGAAACAAGAAACAAGCGGGACTCCATCCAACACAGAAGCTTCTGCCCAGCCAATGACACCATCGAATCAGTGCAAAGACGTCACAACAACTGCTACAGCAGGTTTGCAAACCACACATCGGAGAAGGGGTGAATAGCCAAATGATCCAATGAAGTCATACGTCTCCAAAGGAGAAAAATCAACGAGTCAAATAAATCCTGGGCAAAAGATGGAAACAGACAGCACTCCCAGGAAGATAGAAAGATGGACAATAGGCTGTATGAAAAGATGCTCATCATCATTAAGTCTCTGCTCAATGCAACTACGAACGGCACTGAGATAGCAGCTCACAGTGGTCAGAATGGCTATAAGGATGAAGACAGGTACCAACAAGTTTCAGAGAGGAGGTGGAGAGAAGGAAAGCCTCCTGCACTGCTGGTGGGAGTGTAAACCGGTGCAGCCACTACACGAAGTGGTGTGGAATCGCCTCAGAATTTTCAGAATCCATCTACCACATGATCCAGGTACTCCTCTGTGGCATATATATCCAAAGAACTTGCAAACGCTAATGCACAGAGATCAGTGCACCGCTGTGCTCACCACAGCCTTACTCCCGATATCGAAGACAGGGAAGCCTCCCTGGTGCCCATCAAGGGACAAGAAAGATGGGCTATAGCCACACAACGGCATAGCACTCAGCTGCAGGAACAGATGATTTCCAGCCATTTGTGCCCAACAGAATGGCTCCTGAGGGTTTTAGGGGCATGGAAACAAGCCCCAGAGGGAAGGTCAAATACCATAGGGTCTCACTTACAAGGAGAAGAGGAAAAAAAGGACCAAGAAACAGGTAGCACGTGACATGGGATTTCAGGTTCCCAGAGGGAAAGGTGGCGGGGCCCAGAGGGAGAAATAGTTGATTTGACACAAGTGTGTGGTGAGGGCCTGTAATTAGGCTTACGGTGGTGAAGATGATGTAACGTACACAGAAGTCTAAATCTATGAGGATGTAGATCTGAAAGGTATAGGATGTTATAATGCTGGGTTATGGCAAACAATTCACGTAAAATCAAAACTCCCAAAAGACGTTAAGGTTCACGGCTTAAAGCTTTGGAGTCTGTAAGAAATTAGAGAAGATGAACTTCGAAGGATTGGTAATCACCTCAAAATGCTTAATGACGCTACAGAAAGGTAGACCATTGCAAGGAGACGAAGAGGAACACTACCAAGAGAACGTATTCCACGCTAAACTCATGAACCAGCGGAAAATGCTACCATCCATGATGTTACTAACTGCCTTCACGAATGATCGAAGCAGGCCAACATCTTCCCAAGATCAGGCCAAATGATTGTCCAAAAGCCTAATTCAGGGTCGGCCCTGTGGTGTAGCAGGTAAGTGCCCAAGTTCTGATTGGGCGGCCCGGGCTTCACCTGCTATCATCAGGGTTGCAGATCAGATTACTAGCATTAGGAAATACAGATTTCACAGTATGGTGGGCACAGAGATCATAAAGAAGTAGAAATTCTGAGGAGACATTTTAAATACACACCAGAAAATGGACGCTGAGAATATTACAACCTATGAATGCATAAGGTACAATTTCCCAAATGATGAAGGAAGGAAAACATGTGACCTGCCCAGGTGGAATTGTCAGACTCCTAGGAGATGACACGCTCATTGTGCATCAGAGAATTGCCTGGGCAAATTCAACTTGGGAGGAGCTCCAGGAATTTCTCTGGGGAAGGTCCATCCGTTAAACCACATCCACAAAAGATAAGGGAGAAAACCGGGGATACACTTCATGGAAAGAAACCCGTGTCTAGAGGGAATGTTGTAGACCTTTCAAAGTTCGAGGAGAATGTTAGAAACCGACAAGAAATCCAGAACTGGGAACACTATCCTACTTGGAAAACAGGAGTAGTCAGACTGGTATGAGATGGCTCTGAAACACTGAGTGCATGGAGGTTGTCAGTACAAATTAGAATTCTGAGGGTGTTTATGATATCACGGTGAACATGTCACCCAAGATGGCCACATGTTTACAGTCCAAGGGTTGGCCTAGGCTAGGAGAATCAAGTGAGAGATACCCAGAAACAGCTTTTCCAAACAGAAACCGGGCACAGAAACTTGAAGAGACCAATGAGACGCTGATCCAAGGCATGAGAAAGGAATCATTGTGATGATACCTCATGCTTTCTTCGTTTTGTTCCATTCCAAGAGCACTGAATTCCCTTTCGTTTCCTTGTGTCCTCTGGAATTTCTTTCCCAAAGGTTTGCTATTTCTCGGTTTACATAGCTTTCACCTGTTTTGTGCAGGTTATCCCTAGATTACTTGTTTTTCTTTCTAGCATGCTTGTTTTTTTTGAGGTTCAGTTTTTCTATCATTTGCAACTTTTAATTGGTTTTGTTTAGGCAGATGTTTACTGCCGTGCTCATATCTGCTGGCAATGCTGCCGTATTTGCTGAGGAAGACTGGCCCTGTCTAACGTCACTTCCCATCTGCCTCTACACTACCTCGGACGCCTGCCCCAGAAAGGCTGCACGAGCGGTGAGGAGGCTCACCCCCAGAATTCCACGCGGCCAACCACACGCTGCTGACACAGAACACGCGGACGTCACCTATGCAACACTGGCCGGCCCCTTTCGTGTTCCATTGGCAACCTGCAGTTGAGTGGAATGGGACTTGAATATGCTACTTGAGCCCAAATCTGGTCCAGTGTAGACGAGGCCAGGTTGTTTTTCCTGTCCACTTGGATTTGTCAGAATTGGGTCTCTGCTGTCCCAGCAAGCATCATGGACACAGGGTTTCAGAGCCAGCTTGGAGCAGTCTGAGAACTCACCCTTCCCAGTTAGCCCAGGTTTGACATTCACCGCAAATTTTGGGGTTGTGACTTTCTCGGACTTTCAAACGTTCAAGCAGACTCTTTGTAAAGACTGTCTTCATTCACTGTGGATTATTCAGGTGTGATTTCTGTTTGCCTTCCATTTTCTGGGAGCTTGTTTTCTTTCCTTAGTCTAATCGTAGTGGTCTTTCTGATCTCTCTCCCTTCGATATGCTTATCAGTGGGTTCTCCTTCATTCTAGGTTAGGAATTCTGTATTTTTTTAATCACCATATGTTCTGTAGGCCGACGTGTGGGTGCTTTGGTGATTGTTGGATGTTGTCTTCGAATTTCCATCTGTCAGTTGAAGGAATCTTTGCTATCCTAGCTTACGTCCAACTGAGAACTGAGGACACGTGTCCATCTTGGTTCATTTGACATTGTGAGATGAGAAACTCCAGGTTAGACGTTGTCCTGGCAACCACCTTCACGGACACAATGGTTCCGAGACAAATTCGATGAGTCTGATGAATTCCTCTCTCCAGGTGAGAAATCCTTCCGTCTCTTTCCCTGGATTTGGGAAGTTTCGACGTTCAGCCCTGAACCTTGAACGCTCCCCTAGATTACATCTAGATACTGGCTTACTTTATTTCTACAGAGTCTGTTACTGTTTGATTGACATCCTCAGCTCTGGCATGTGTATTTTTCTTTAAATATCATGGTAATGTTCTAGTTTTCAGTCAACCTCCTTCCATATGGTGTCAAAACACAGAATCAGTACTCCTTCTACGGCAAGAGATGGGGGAGTTAATTTCATTGGAGCCCAACTGAGCACTGTAGCCTGGGAGGGCAGCCTTCACACAGGAATGAAGCCCTCTGGAAAAGGGTGCTTTTCAGCACACTTCTAGAGCCCTTCCAAACCAAGCTACATACCCCAAGCATGACAGGCGTCCATGCCTTCAAGGATTCAAAGAGATCTCTTGGGAAACATTAGCATGTAGCCAGTGGGCCCCCGTGAGGCCAGAGCTTGCAAAGGTAGAGTCCTCTTCAAAGGATGTTAGGGGCCTATGAAAGGAGTCCTCGATTCTTCTCTTCAACGTCCCCAAGAGATCATTCTGTACTTTGGATTATGAGTAAGGCAGAAGGACAATGTAGGTCTGATAAGCCCCAAGTCTGGCCTCTTGTTTCAAATCAAGTTCCAAGATTGAATCTGCACGACCTCACCATCTACTTGAGTAGGTGACAATGTTCTCCTCTCTGTGCTTGTCCATCTATTATCGCTTGTTCCCAATGATTCCTTTCTTCTCCCTTGAATCAGAGTCTGTTTGATCCTTTCAAGTTTTTGTTTGGAAAAGCTGTTTCTGGGTATCTCTCACTTGAGTGTCCTAGACTAGGCCAATCCTCGGACTGTAAACATGTGGCCATCTTGGGTGACATGTTCACCGTGATGTCATAAACACCCTCAGAATCTAAGTTGTCCTGACAACCTCAATGCACACAGTGTTTCAGAGCCGTCTCATCCCAATCTGACTAGTCCCCCTTTCCAGGTAGGATAGTTTTCCTTGCTCTGGATTTCTTGTCGGTTTCTAACTTTCTCCAAGGACTTGAAGGGTCTACTAAGTTCCCTCTAGACACCGGTTTCTTTCCTTTAAGCTTATCCCGGGTTTTATCTCTTATCTTTTGTGGATATGGCCAAATGGGTGGACTTTCCCCAGAGAACGTCCGGGAGGCCCTCTCATGTTGAAGTTGCCCAGGCATTCCCCTGATGCACACTGATCGTGTGATCTCCTAGCAGTCTGACAATTCCTCCTTGGCAGGTCACATGTTTCCTTCCTTCATCATTTGGGGAAGTGTTCCTTATGCGTTCATAGATTGTAATATTCTCCTGGATCTTTTTCTGGTGCCTACTGATAAGGTCTCCTCACCATTTCTACTTCTTTATGATCTCTGTGACCACCAGACCTTGAAATCTGTATTTCCTAATGCTAGTAATCTGATCCCCAAGCGTGATGCTAGCCGGTGAAGCCCGGGCCGCCCAAGCGGGCACTTACCTGCTACACCACAGCCCGGCCCCAAGTTGGGCTTTTGGACCAACCTTTGGCCTGAATTTGGGAAGATGTTGGCCTGCTTTGATCATTCGTGAAGGGAAGCGGTAGTAACATTAGTGTCGGTAACATTTGCCGTTGATTCATGATTTGGCTCGGACCATGTTCTCTTGGTAGTATTCCTCTTCATCTCTTTGCAAAGGTCTACCTTTCTGTATCATCATTAAGCATTTGGAGGCGATTGCTAATCCTTGGATGTTCATCTTCTCTAATCTCTTTCAGCCTCCAAAGCTTTAGGCCGTAAATCTGCACCCCTTTTTGGAGTTTTGATTTTATGTGAATTGATTTCCGTAACCCTGCATTCTAACATCCTATAGCTTTCAAATCTACATCCTCATAGATTCTGACTTCTGTGTAGGCTACATCATCTTCACCAGCGTAAGCCTAATTACAGGCCCACACCACACACTTGTGCCTAATCAACTCTTTGTCCCTCCGTCCCCCGCCCCCCTTTCCCTCTGGGAACTGCCAATCCTATGTCACGTGCTACCTGTTTCTTGGTCCATTTTTCCTCTTCTCCTTGCACGTGAGATCCTGTGGTATTTGACCTTACCCCAGGGCTTCTTTCAGTTCCCCTGATACCCTCAGGAGCCATTCAGGTGGTCACAAATGGCTGCGCTGCATGTGTCCCTACAGCTGAGTGCTATGCCATTGTGTGGATATAGCCCATCTTCCTTCTCCATTCGTCCCTTGATGGGCATCAGGGAGGCTTCCAAATGTTGCATATTGGGAGTAAGGCTGTGGGGAATACAGCGATGCACGGATCTCTGTGCATTAGTGTTTCCAAGATCTTTGGATATATACGCCACAGAGGAATACGTGGATCATGTGGTAGATGGATTCTGAAAATTCTGAGGCAATTCCACACTAGTGTGCGTAGTGGCTGCACAGGTTTACACTCCCACCAGCAGGGCAGGAGGCTTCCCTTCTCTCCACCTCCTCTCTGAAACTTGTTGGTTCCTCTCTTCATCCTTATAGCCATTCTGACCACTGTGAGCTGCTATCTCAGTGCCGTTTGCATTTGCGTTGAGCAGAGACTTAATGTTGATGAGCATGTTTTCATACAGCCTGTTGTCCATCTTTCTATCTTCCTGGGAGAGCTGTCTGTTTCCATCTTTTGCCCTGGTTTAATTGGGCTCGCGGTTTCTTTTCCTGTGAAGACGTATGAGTTCATTGGATCTTATGGCTGTTCACCCCTTCTCCGTTGTGTGGTTTGCAAACATCTGCTGTCAGTTGTTGCACAGTCTTCGCAGTCAGTCGATGGTGTCGTTGGCTGGGCAGAAGCTTCTGCGTTGGATGGAGTCCCGCTTGTTTCTTGTTTCCGTTGTTTCCCTTGCCCGGTCACACATGCTTCTTCCAAACAGGTGGCTAAGCCAGATGGCAAAGAGCAAGCTGCCTGCGTTTTCTCCTAGAAGCTGCACGTTTTCAAGTCTTCTGTTCAAGGCTTTAATCCATTTCGAGGTGGTGTGTGTCCCTGGTGTAACATCACGGTCTAATCTCACTGTGTTCCATGTGGCTGTGCTGTCTTCCCAGCACCATTTCTTGTCGAGACTCTCCTTTCTCTGCTGTCTCCTCTTGGCTCCCTGGTCGAAAATGGGCTGTCCATATGTGTGTCAGTTGACCTCTGGGCTCTCGATTCTGTTCCATGGGTCTGTGTGCCTCTTTTGGGCGCCAGGCTGTGCTGTTTCCGTACCTAGCACTTCGTCCTATATCTGGAAATCAGAAAGTGTGATGCCTGCTGCTTTGTCCGTTTTCCTCAGTATTCCTTTTGCTATTCAGTGTCTTTTGTTGCAGGATAGAAACTCTAGGATTCTCTCTTCCATTTCTGTGGGAAATAGTGCTGCGACTTTGACTGGGACTGCATGGAATCCAGAGATGGCTTTATGTGGTATGGACGCTTCAAGTGTGCTGGTTCTTCCATTCGAAGAACACGGAATAGCCTTCCATCTCCTTGAGTCTTCTGGAGTTTCTTCCCCAGAATCTCTGCTGGATTTCGGTTTCCATAGCTTTCTCCTGTTTGGCCAAGGTTATTGCTAGATATCTTTTACTTCTTAGTGTCATGCTTTCTTTTTTGAGGTTCAATTTTTCAATTCTTTGCAACTTTCAATTGGCTTTGTTTTGGCAGAAGTTTACGGCTGTGCTCACATCTGCGGGCCATGCTGCTGTATTTGCTGTGGAAGAGTGGAGCTGTCTAATGTCGCTTCCCATCTACCTCTACACTACCTCACACATCTGCCCCAGAATGGCTGGACGAGCCGTGAGGATGCTCACCCGCAGGATTCCATGTGGCCGAAGCAGGGCTCCCAAACCAGAATGCGCAGACTTCACCACTTCCCCACTGGCCAGCCCCTTTCGTGTTCCATTGGCAACCTGAAGTTGAGTGGGATGTGACTTGAATATGCTACTTGAGCCCACCTCTGGCCCTGTGTAGATGAGGCCAGCTTCTTTTTCTGGCCCTCTGTGATGTCGGAGGATTTGTCAGAATCGTGTGTCTGCTGTCCTGTCTAGCTTCGTGGATGCAGTCTTTCAGAGCCCGCGTGGAGCAGTCCCGTAACTCACCCTTCCAGTTAGTCCAGGTTTGACCTTCCCTGCAGTTTTTGTCTTTGTGACTTTCTCGGACTTTCAAACGTCCGGTCAGAGTCTGTCTAATGACTGAAGTCTTTCACTGTGGATTATTCAGATGTGATTTCTATTGGCCTTCCATTTTCAGGGATTTTTTTCTCTTTTCCAAAGTCTAATCGTTATGGTCTTTCTGACCTATCTCTCTTCGCTATGCTTATTAGTCCGGTCTCCTTCATTGCAAGCTATGACTTTTGTATTTCTGTAATCACCCTATGTTCTGTATGCCGAGGTCTGAGTCTTTTTTTTTATTTTTTTTTAAAGATTTTATTTTTTTCCTTTTTCTCCCCAAAGCCCCCCGGTAAATAGTTGTTTATTCTTCGTTGTGGGTTCTCCCAGCTGTGGCATGTGGGACGCTGCCCCAGCGTGGTCCAACGAGCAGTGCCATGTCCGTGCCCAGGATCCGAACCAACGAAACACTGGGCCGCCTGCAGCGGAGCGTGCGAACCCAACCACTCGGCCATGGGGCCAGCCCCTGAGGTCTGAGTCTTTTTGTTATTGTTGCGTGTTGTCTTGGAATTTCCATCGGTCACCTGTAGGAAACTGTTATCCTGGCCGAGGTGGCACTGAGCCCTGAGAACACGTGGTCGTCTTGGTTGCTTTGACATTCTGAGATCAGAAACTCCAGATTCGAGGTTGTGCTGGCAACCGCCTTCACGGACGTTATGTTTCCGAGACATATTAGAGAAATCTGATGAACTCCGCTCCAGGTAAGATACTTTTCTGTCTCATTTCTGGATTTTGGAATTTGCTAACTTTACTCCCCATCCTTGAGTGTTCCACCAGATTACGTCTAGATACTGGCTTACTATATTTCTATAGAGTGTTTTACTTGTTCGATATACATCCTCAGCTCTGGCATGTTTATTTTTCTATAAACATAATTGTAATGTTCTAATTTTGAGCCAACCTCCTTACATATGCTGTCAATACACGATATTAATAATCATTCTACTTCAAGAGATACGGGGAGAGAATTTCATTGAAGCCAAACCAAGCATACTAGCCTGGTAGGGCAGCCCTCACAAAGCAATGAAGCCGTCTGGAATAGGGTGCTTCCTAGCACAATTCTGGAGCCCTGTCAAACAATGGGACATACACGAGGCATGACGGGGGTCCATTCCTTCAAGGGTTCAAAGAGATATCTTGTGACACATTAGCATGTACCCAATGGGCCTCTGTAATGCCAGAGCTATGGAAAGTGAGACTTCTCTTCAATGAATGCTAGGGGCATAGGAAAGGAAGCATCAATCATTGTCTACCGTGTCCTCAGGAGATCATTGTTAATTTTGGATTATGATTAAGGCAGAAGGACAATGTAGGTCTGATAAGCCCCAAGTCCAGCGTCTGGTTTCAAATCAAGTTTCAAGCTTGCATCAGCATGGCCTCCCCATACACTTGAGTAGATTACAATGTTCTCCACTCAGCTCTTGTCCCCTATTATTGCTTCCTCACAATGACTTCTTTCTTACCCCTTTAATCAGCGTGTATTCTGTCTCTTCAAGTTTCAGTGCCTGGTTTCTGTTTTTAAATTCTCTTCTGGGTATCTCTAACTTGAGTATCGTAGCCTAGGACAATCCTCAGACTATAACCATGAGGCCATCTTGGGTGACATGTTCACTGTGATGTCATAAACTCCCTCAAACTTCTAAGTTGTCCCAGCATCTTCTATGCACATGACTACTCTCCCTTTCCAGCTTGAATACTTTTCCATTTCCTGGATTTCTTGTGGGTTTCTAACTTTATCCTTGAACTTTTAAATGTCTACTACATTCTCTCTAGACATGGTTTCTTTACTTTAAGTTTATCCTGGGTTTTATCTGTTACATTTTGTGAATATGGCCGAATGTGTAGACTTTCCCCAGTGAAAGTCCTGGAGTCCATCCAAAGTTGAAGTTGCCCACTCAAGCCTCTGATGTGCAATGATCGTGTCATCTCATGCAGTCCGCCAATTCTACCTATGCAGGTCACATCACTTCCTTCAGTCTGTATTTAGGGAAGTGTACCAGATGTGTCGTAGATTGCAATATTTTCATGTTTTTTTCCTATTGCCTATCTCTAACGTATGCTCACAATTTCGACTTCTTTGTGATCTCTGTACACACCATACCATGAAATCTATCTTTCTCAACGTTACTAATCTGATCAGCACCAGTGATGAGAATCCATGAATCCCAGCCCACCCAATAGGAATGTGGACACTTACACTCCTGAACACATGGCTGGCCCTGAATTTTACTTGTGGACCCCTCTTCTTTTCCTGAACTTGGGAAGAAGATGGCCTGCTGTGATTATTCGTGAATGTAATTACTCGTAACATCATAGACGGTAACATTTTCCCTTGGTTCATCTGTTTAGCACGGAACACATTCTCTTCATAGTATTCCCCATAATCTATTTGCAATGGTCTACTTTCTGTAGCATCATTAAGCATTTGGAGGAGATTCACAGTCCTTGGAAGTTCATCTTCTCTAATCTCTTTCAGCCTCAAATCCTTTATGCCCCAAATCAGCACGCCTTTTTGGATTTTTTCATTCCCTCTGCGAATCACCAATCCAAAGTGAAGACTGACATCCAAAGCTAGAATGCTCAGTTTGGCACCAGCGAAATTCTCTCCCATCTCTGGCCGTAGAATATTATTGACTATGTGTTTTGACAGCATATGTGAGGAAGTTGGCTGAAAATTAGAACATTACACTTATATTTAATGAAAAATAAACATGCCAGAGCTTAGGGTGTAAATCAAACAACTTACAAACCCTACAGAAATAAAGTAAAGCCGTATCTAGACGTAATCTACTAGGAGGACCATTCATGCAGGGTCAAGTTCCAGCCTTCCCAAATTTAGAAAAGAGACATAAAAATATCTTACCTGGAGACAGGAATTCATCAGATTTCTCTAATTTGTTTCAGAAACATTCTGTCCGTAAGGTGGTAGCCAGGACAAACTAGAATTTGGCGTTTCTGATCTCAGAATGTCAAACCAACCAAGATGACCTCGTGTTCTCAGTGCTCAGTTGGACCTAGGCTAAGATAGCAAAGATTCCTTCAATTGAACGATGGAAATTCGAAGGCAATGCCCAACAATCATGAAAACACTCACACATCAGCCTAGAGAACATATGGTGATTAAAGAATCACAAAATTCATAACTTGGAATGAAGGAGAATGGACTGATAAGCGTATCTATGGGAGATAGCTGAGAAAGACAATGATGATTGATGTGGATTAAGGCTGCCCCAGCTCGAAAAGCCCAAGGTTACCTGGCCTACATGTCAAAGCATATGACCCGGTGAATTTTTTTTGGTATGAATTAGAGGTGCCCCAGTGAGAGAAGCCCAGGCGATGCTCACCTACATGCCTATCTATATGGCCAAATTCCTATCTAATGTTATACGCCCACACAATAACCAGACTCCATTCTGTACTGAAGTCATTTAATGGCTTTTTACATCATCTTTTCTTTTTCCAGGAAAAATGTCACGTACCCATGCCTTATAAAATTTGCCCTTACCCTCAACTCAGGGCAGCAGCAGGACATCTGACTGCCCATGGCTCCTTTCCCCATGCAGCAGCAGCAGCTATTCACTGCCCGTGCATCCAGTTCCCATGCCTGCAGCTCTTCACTACCCATAGGTCCTGTCCCCATGAAGCAACTCTTTACTCCCCATGGGTCCTGTCCCTATGTTATCCTGTACCATTCTCTAAATAAAAGAGCACCTCTGGCAGGCCTTGAGAGACCAAGAAATCTTTCTTCCGACTCATCAGCTCGCTGACCCACCATCATATATTGTGGCCCCCCTACCAGGAACTTGCTTCATCGGTTTCTGAGCTCAACTTCTGGTAAGTGCCCTTTTCTTCCTTGTGCCTCTCTCTGTTTCGAGGATGGATCTAAATTCACTTCTCCATCAGGAACTGTCTTGGATAGCTGTAAGAATCCACGTTTGCTGCCCATGGCTACTCTATGGGGCAAATCATGGCATTCAGCTTGAAGAGAATCAGTACCTTAAGCCTAAGGGCGATGTAGAGTGAATTACTCCATTCCTTCCTGACCCTATCTCTAATATACAAATTTTAGGTGGGCACGGGTCGGCCACTTAAGTCATTAGGATGGTCAGCAATCTGCAAGACTCCCCTGGAAGGTTTCTTTTCCTAAGGTTGGATTAGGATACCTCCCATGGCTCCTGACCATGCTCTGAACTGTGTGAATGTCCCAATTGGGACTCCAGTTCAAGGAAAGTACCAAAGTCTAACCTTTGGTTGCGTATGGGAAGCCCTTCTCGGAGAATGCCTCCAACACGCAATTGGGTAGAATGTCCCCCAGAGCGGCAGAAAATGCCTCACTAATTTTCTCCATCCTGTTCTCTCTTGAACTTCTCCCTTTGTCTTGGGGACCATTCATCAGGCACCTATTACTGCCAGGTAGAATAGGAAGGATGTTCACCAGGCACCTGTAACTTCCAGGCATACCAGGGAAGATATGCAATGGATGCAATGCTGGGGGCACCCCCATCACCCCTTGTTATAGGAACCCCACAGTAGGAATGACAGGTAGGATGCTGCCACAGGTTCAGGGGGGATTTTCAAGGTAATGGACCTGTCTCTTTCATCTTTCTTAGAGTTGCAATGGCGTTTTGCGTCTCCTTTTGAGCTTTGCAACAGGGAAGCAAAGAAATCTGTCAACAGTCATGGCCTCCACCCCTGGGACCCCAAACTTGGCATTTCTGGGCCTGATCACCCCGGAAAGCCCAATTAGGGTGCCCTCTCTTGGGGGTTGACTCATTGAGTGTTTTAGTCACCTACTGAGTTGGCTATGAGGGTAGCAGACCTGGGATTTATTCTGTGAACTGTCATGCTACAGTAGTGCGCCCCAGCATGGGAACTGTTGAGTGAGTCTTCTCTTGATAACCCTCTTTGAGCGGCCATGAGGGTGAGGTCTGATGTCTTCATTTCCTTTCTTTGTTTTGCTCATCATGTCCTCTGTTGTCACCAAGTCTTGGTTAAGTTCAGGCTGGACTTGACCAGAACCTGGAACTTCTGTAAAGTCGGAAAACTTGAAAACCTTTTGCAAGGAACTTCATTCTCAACCCGGGTTGAACTGGGAGCCCCGGCCTCCAGCCAGTTCAAGCCCTTTGTATGCATTCGACCCTTCTCCACTTCACTGTCAGTCGGACACTGGCTTTACTGCAGTGGGGAATGAGATAAGCATCCCTTAAGACTCATCACTCAGGGTCATTCTAACTAATTAGGAACACTTTCAATTGTATGGGTTATGCCCAAGAAACTCCAGCTGGTAGAAAATGTGTGATGTTTCTCTCTGCCTTTCTGGTGCAGTTGGACATGTAGATCAACCTAGAACGTCCTTCAAGTTACAGTCCAGTTTCTGAGAAATCAAGAGCAACCGTCCTTAGAAAATCCTTCCAAGACTGGAAAGACAGTTCTAGAGGCAGTTCAGATTCCACCTTGTTCCTTTACCATGAAAAGGATTATCTTCCCCCCCTCCAGGAACTACTATCTAGCATATCACTCTTTCTTAAGACTGAAAAAAAAAAAAAAGGAGGGGAAAGGATAAATGGCCATAAGTGTGCCCTTGCAAAAAGTCTAGCATCTTGAGGGTCTTCTCCATAAGTATTAGTAAAAAGGCTCAAAACAAAGTTTTGATTTGTAACTGGTGAGCTTTATATTATTGTACCTGATTCATGGCAGTAGTTTTTAAAACAATAGTTGTACAGTCTCTGTGTATATGTGTCTATGTGTACATTATACGTGTGATATTTTAACCCCTGGATGGTCTGGCCAAAATTAAGATCTCTGTTTAGTTGGCTTAAAGTAGTGCTTTCTTAAATTCTAAATGTAGTCAAAATTAACAGAGTGACTTTCAAAGTTAACGTGACGTGAACTAACCTTTGGTAAATGAAAGCTTCTTTAAGTTTGTTGGTTTCATTGAAAATTGTCTTCTTGTCAGAGTTGTCAGTATTTGCATAGGATGCAGGCATTCAGACTCGGTTTACTAGTCATATAAGTTCACATTGTCTGTTAAATTTGTCAGCAAAATAATAGCTTTAAATGATGACCAGTTTTGTCTAATGCCTCATCAGGTTTCCGTAGTAATCTGAATATAATTGTTGGAAACAAATGGTTTAAAAACATAAAACTCATAAAAGTGAGTACAATAACTTTTATGGTCTGTATACTTGGGGAAAAAAACAGCTTCGAAATCCTTTTTGGTAACAATCTTGAGTTTTGCCAAGTTAAGTTAAATGATAAAAAGATGAATATGCTGCTCACTTTTGGATAGAACGGAACACTCACACATTATTGTTAAACATATCTATGTTATCTACTTTTGGCTTTTTATTGAAGAGGCTAAAAGCGTTTGGGTGTATCAAAAAGCATGCCTTGTGTTTTATTGCGAAGTGTCATGTTTCTTAAGTTGTGAAGTGTTTAGAATGCTGATATAAAAGACATTTCATAATCCTTTACCTTTTTAGTGTTCACCAGGTCCGTTAAGTGTTAAAGGTTCTAACTACCCTATGGAATTAAAGCTACTGGAAATTACTAAGCAAAAGAGCTCTGTATTCAAGGAAGTTAAAATGTATGTTTTCAGTAAAAAAGGTATAAAGAATGGAAATATTTTTGTTTGATGGGTTAAGACATATAAATTGCTCCTGATGTACTAGAAAGGAAAAAAGAAAGACTTTGGGACAAGTACTGAAAATGAAAAAGAAAGATGTAGAAGGCATGTGAAGGAGGAATTCTGAAATGAGTTTTATGCCTTCTCAAGTAGACTAAAGTAAGTTCAATTAAGTGAATGAGTTTGAATGTGAAACATAAGTAGGTGCAGAAATTCAAATTTGGTTTTCTCTAAAAGGATACATTTTCTTGAACTTTTGATCTGCTCTTGGTAAAGAGGATGTAAGAGCTGTTCCTTTGAGTACGTCTACCTAAGAGACAAATCTGTTTTGTGAAAATGATGGCTGAGGTTACTCTTAATATTTTTGACTCTTTCTGTTATCACTTTGAATGGATACCTGAGCATTGTTTCACAGTGAGTGTTGTTTGCTATTTGAACAACAATTTAAAAACTTTTGATATTTTGTGACAAGCTTCTCCCTCAGAAATATTCAAATCCTGAATGAAGGCGTTCTTTAGACCTGGTAGACAGAAGAATGATTACTCTGAGGATTTTCAGAGGGTCCCTGAGACTTCTCAAAAAATTTGCTCTCTCTTCCTACAAGGAGGAAAATGCTAAAATAATTTGGCTTATTTGGTCTATTAAGTTAAATGGGAAACATTGTGAAATAAGCGACAATAAACTTTCTTAGCTGGTATTTGATGGGTAAATGTTAATATAGACGTCTCAAAATTAGATAGCATTCCTAAAATTCTGATCTGCCCTAGTTGTCAGTGATAAGTTCACTTATTATCTGGCAGTGTTATATGTCTCAGAAGTAGTCAAGTTTCTTTGCCAATTGCCCTTTTGAGTTCTTTGTCCATTTCCAGATAGTTGTTGTTTTACTCTGATGCTTTTTCCTTTTGCAAATATGTTTCAACTTCCGAGAACTTCCTGGAAAGGATTCTGACACAAAGAGTCTAAACGACAGGTTTCTGATAACCTTCAGATTGTAAAACTGAACGGAGTAAGAAATGACAGAATTCTAACAGAAACTATGCTCATCGATCTGCTAACAGAAGATTCAGCTCAAGAATTGATTATACAGGACTGTGTGCACTGATTAGCACGATTATAAATTTTTAGGACTTCTGCTTGAAATATTGTTGAGTTTTGATGTGTTGTTTGGTTTTCTCATAATGAAGGAAATCTTTTTCTCTTTTCTCTTATGCTAACTATAACTTACAGCCATTTGGTGAAATTATACCTTTATGAGCAAAACTGAAACATTTATCTTTTTCTGCCTACCTTATCCCTAAGGAATTTGGAAACCCTTTGTGACTGAGTATGGTCATTTCGTGGCAATATTTGCATAAGTTCCAGAAGAATCTGTTCTCCTTATAACAGGACACATTGGTTATATTACCAAGGCTTGGACTGGAATGTCGTATTTGAAACACACAGTCTCCGATATGACAAGACAGCGTTTCAGGAACAAAGATTGGATTTTCTGGAATACAGCCACTCGGAAACACAGGCCTGGTACCTTGTTTACTGAGATTTTTGCAATCTTATCCGGTAAGTAAGGAAGCTTGCTTATCTGGCAGGTGCAAGGAACCTCCGAATATTTGGGGAGACCTGAAAGAGAACACCACTCAAATCTGTAGGTACTGCAGGCCAAATCTGATGGCAAGTCCTTGGCTTGGCTTTTCTGGCCTCTAGAGGCCTTCACAGTTCAATCTGAGATTCCGCAGGAAAAGATCCAGCGAAGCACATTTAACAAAGCCTGTATGAACAATTACTATTCTTGCTGCTCTTATGTAAATAATTGGAGCAAGTTGTATTGAAACTACACTTGATTTGTAAACCCGTTAATCCTGATTTGGCTATCTTTTGTAAAAATGAGAGTGATTTAAGAGAGAAAAAATTATGTTTCTGTAGAAGCTATAGTAGGCATTCATGGATATTAGATTCTAGCTGTTTTCTTCTGCAATATTCATGTATTATTAATAGTAATGTCTCCTTGTGGCCATCTACCTCTGACACTTGGAAGTTCCCTGGCCACAATCAAACATTTTCCTTCAATACTACTGTCCAAATACTAACTAGATTTGCCTTGCCACACTTGGATCATACAGAACAAGTTCCAAAGGTAATGTCCCCAACTTATTAATACACACAGGATGGACAATACAAAATTTGGGATGAATATATTTGGTTCACTCCTACAAGTGGGCAACTCAGTAAAAGTCCACTTTCTTTTGGGGAAAAAATATCACCCCTGTGATACATGGCCTTACAGCACTCGACCTATGGGAAAAAATCCCTGTTATATGTGTTCTCATATCATAGCCTTAAAAAAAATACTGATTGGTCTCAGACTGACTGGGATACATGGCTCAACACGTGTTGGTTATCCCCTAACGGTGCTCAGTGGATATGTGGCTCCAATTTATGACCTTGGCTACCACCTGCATGGATTGGACGATGCACTCTAGGCTTTGTCTGGATGCAAGGTGGAACTACATTTACTATATCTCCTCCTGCTAACCTACCCAACTTGCAACAGCACTTGACCAGCCCTGTCTTCCACTGGTATGACCATCTTTCCACAATTTTCTTTCACCAATTAGGAATCGACTTTTGTAGCATATTCAAGTCTTGCACATGGGAGTCCTAGACAAATTTACTATGAAGGCATTAAATGATACACAAGATAGCATTTCACTGCTCAATTTAGAAGTATCCCAAGTGTGTAAGGCAGTCCTCCAAATACAAATGGCTCTGGATGTCTTGACAGCAGCACAAGGGGGCACCTGTGCCATTATGAAAACTGAATGTTGTGTCTATATTCCTGACTAGCATCAAAATATTTCTGACTTGGTATCCCAGCCATCAAATTAAATCCATGTCTGATCAACCCTAAATCTAAATGATTGGTTGAACTCCTAGTCAGGACAAGGTTTCTGCACTACTTCAAAACCTTATTCATTGGGTTAAACATACTGCTTGTATTTCTTATGATATTTTGTTGTCTGTTTCATTGTTTGTCTTATGCATGTCAAAAATGTTTCACTTCCTGGACCACCACTTGTCAATGACTCTCTCATCTCCAGAGGATCTGTATAACTTGTCAGGCTTGAACTCAATGGGGCAAGCCTTCTGGTCCACTAAACTGCCTAAGTGTACCTATGGCCCCATTTAGGGACAGCTCTACGACCCTGTACAGCCAGAAGTAGTCACAGAAGACTGACCATCATCCATATCCCCAAAGATTTCCAGTCCAAATAGGTTCAGGGAGGTTTTATGATGTGGATCAGGGCTGCCCCAGCTAGGGAAGCTGAAGGTGACCTGGACTACATGCCAAACTATATGACCCAGTGGGTTTTTTTATGGTATGAATTAGGGCTGCCCCAGGGCGAGAGGCCCAGGGCATTCTCACCTACATGCTGATCTATATGGCCAGATTCGTATCTAAAAATATGACAACACAATGTCCAGATCCCATCTGTACTGAAATCATTTAAAGACATTTTACATCATTATTTCTTTTTCGAGTAAAAATAAGTCGTATACCCATGCCTTATGAAATTAGCCCTAACCCTCTAGTCAGGGCAGCAGCAATAGCTCTGACCAGCCATGGGTCCTGTCCCCAGGCAGCAGCAGCAGTAGCTCTTCACTGCTAATGTGTCCTGTCCCCATGCTATCCTGTACTGTTCTCTCAATAAAAGAACACCAATGCAGGATCTTGAGAGTCCAAGCAATCTTTCATTCGAGTCTTCAGCTCGCTGAGCCCATATCAACGATTCTCCCACAGAAAATAAAAAACAGTCCCAGAAAATGGAAGGCACAGAAATCACACATGAATAATAGAAAAAGAAAGATGTCAGTTTTAGACATACTCTGAACGTTTGAAAGTCGGAGTAAGTCACAATCCCAAAAACCCAAGCAAAGGTCAAACCTAGGCTAACTGGTAAGGGTGAGTTATGAGACTGCTAAAATCAGGATCTGAAAGCCTGTGTCTATGAGGTTTCCAGGGACAGCAGAGACACAATTCTGACAAATCCTCTGACATCACAGTGGAGAAGAAAAACAAACTGGCCTCATCTATACAGTGCCCGAGTTGGGCTCAAGTAGCATATTCAAGTCCCATTCCACTCAACTGCAGGTTGCCAATGGAATATGAAAGGTGCCGGCCCATGGTGCAGTGGTGAAGTCTGCACGTTCTGGGTCGGCAGCCCGGGGCTGGCCATGCGGAATCCTGGGGGTGAACCTCCTCACCGCTGGTCCAGCCATTCTCGGGGAGGCATGGGAGGTAGTGTAGAGGCAGCTGGGAAGCAACGTCAGACAGCATCAGTATTCCTCAGCAAATACAGCAACATCGACAGCAGATCTGAGCACAGCCATAAACATCAGCCGAAACAAAACTAATGAAAACTTGAAAAGAACAGAAAAGGCGAACCTCAGGAAAAAAAAGAATAAGATCTCTAGAAATAAGCTTAGCCAAACAGGTGCAAGCTATGGAAATCGGAAACTAGCAAAACTTTGGGGAAAGAAATTCCAGAAGACACAAGCAAATGGAAGGGTATTCCGTGCTCTAGGAATGGAGGAACTAAAATACCTGAAACCTCCATAACGGATAAAGCAATCTCTGGATTCCATGCAATCCCAGTCAAAGTTGCAGAATCTTTCCCACAGAAATATAAGAGAGAATCCTTAAGTCTCTATCCAGCAACAAGGGACCCTGAATACCCAAAGGAATCCTGAGGAACACAGTGAAGCAGGACATATCACATTTACTGATTTCAACATGTAGGACGAAGTGCGAAGTACCGAAATGGCACAGTCTGGTCTCAAAAACAGACAGAGATCAACGGAAAAGAATCGAGAGCCCAGAAGTCAACTGACACATATATGGACAGCCCATTTGCAATGAGGAAGGCAAGAGGATCAGTGGAGAAAGGAGAGTCTCAAGAAGAAAAGGTATTGGAAAACTGCACAGCCATATGTGACACAATAGAAGTAGACCATGATGTTACATCAGGCTCACACACCACCTCGAATTAGATTAAAGCCTTCAACGGAAGACTTGAAACCGTGAATCTTCCAGTTGAAAACCAGGCACCTTGCTCATGGCCATGTGGCATAGCCACCTATTTGGAAGAAGCATGTGTGACTGGGCAAGGGCAACACACGAAACAAGAAACAAATGGGATTGCATCCAACGCAGAAGCTTCTGCCCAGCCGAGGAAACCATCCACTCAATGCAAAGACAGCACAACTGCGAGTGGATGTTTCAAACCACATATCGGAGAAGGACTGAATAGCCAAAAGAGCCAACGACCACACATGCCAACACAGGAGAAAAAACAAGCCCATTAAAACCTGGGCAAAAGATGGAAACAGAGTTTTACCAAATAAGATAGAAAGATGGCCAACAGCTGTCTGAACACATGTTCATAATCATTACGTCTAAGGCCAATGCAAATCCAAATGGCAATGAGATAACAGCACATTGTGGTCAGAATGCCCATAAGGAACAAGACAGAAAACAAGTGTCGGAGAGGAGGTGGAGAGAAGGGAAGCCTCCTGCACCGTTGGTGGGAGTGTAAGCCGGTGCGGGAACTATGCAAAGCTGTGTGGAATTTCCGCAGAAATTTCAGAATCCATCTACCATATGATCCAGCTATTCCTCTGCGTCATATTTATCCGAAGAACTTGGAAACACCAACGCATAGGAATCCCTGCAACGCTGTGTTCACCACTGCCTTAATCCTGATGTCCAGGACTTGGATATCGCCCTGGGGCCCATCAAGGGACGAATGGAGAAGGAAGATTGGCTATAGCTGCACAATGGGATAGCACTCAGCTGCAAGAAAGTGTGCAGTCCAGCCATTTGTGACACCAGAATGGCTCCTGAGGGTATGGGGGGAAGTGAAAGAAGCCCCAGGGAGAAAGTCAAATACCGTAGCATCTCACTTACAAGGAGAAGAGTAAAATAAGGAGAAACAAACAGGTAGCACATGACAAGGGATTGGTGGTTCCCAGAGGGAATCGGTGGCAGAAGACAGTGGAAGAAAGAGTTGATTAGGCACCAGTGTGTGGTATGGGCATGTCAATAGGCTTACGCTGGTGAAGATGATGTACCATACAAAGAAGTCTAAATCTAGGAGGTTGTAAATCTGAAAACAATAGGGTGTTATAATGCAGGGTTATGGCAATCAATTCATGTAAAATCAAAACTACAAAAAGGCAAGCAGGTTTATGGCCTAAAGCTTTGGAGTCTGAAAGAGATTAGAGAAGATGAACTTCCAAGCATTGATAATCACCTCCAAGTGCTTAATAATGCTACAGAAAGGTAGACATTGGCAAAGAGATGAAGAACAACTCTACCAAGAGAACATGTTCCGTGCTAAACTCAGGATCCAAAGGAAAACGTTACCGTCCATGATGTTACTACTAATTACCTTTACAAATAATCAAAGCAGGCCAACATCTTCCCCAGTTCAGGCAAAATGTTGGTCCAAGAATCCAATTCAGTGCCGGCCCTGTGGTGTACTGGGTAAGTTCCCACATTCCACTTGGGGGGTACAGGCTTCATCGGCGAGCATCACGGGTGTGGATCAGATTAGTAGCATTAGCAAATATAGATTTCACGGTATGGTGTGGACAGACATCCTAAAGAAGTAGAAATTGTGAAGAGACGTTATGAATACACATCAGAGTAAGAACCATGGGAATATTACAATCTATGAACGCATCAGGAACACTTCCCCAAATGATGAAGGAAGGAAAACATGTGACCTGCCAAGGTGGAAATGGAGATGACACGATCATTACGCATCAGAGGATTGACCAGGAAAATCATTCTCGGGAGGGACTCCAGGGCTTTCTCTGGGGAAAGTCCACCCATTTGGACTCATCCACAAAAGATAAGAGATAAAACCCAGGATAATCTGAAAGGAAAGAAACTGGTGTCCAGCGGGATTGTAGTAGACCTTTCAAAGTTCGAGGATAAAGTTATAAACAGACACGGAATCCAGAACAATGAAAACCATCCTACCTGGAAAGGGGAAGTAGTCAGACTGGTATGAGATGGTCGTGAAGAACTGTGTGCATGGAGGTTTTCAGGACAGCTTAGAATTCTGAGGGTGTTTATGACATCACGGTAAACATGTCACCCAAGATGGCCGCAGGTCTCCAGCCCGAGGATTGGCCTAGGCTTGGATACTCAAGTGACAGATACCCAGATACAGCTTTTGCAAACAGAATCTGGGCGCAGAAACGTGAAGAGATGCAAGAGACGCTAATTCAATGGATAAGAAAGGAATCATTGGGAAGCAGTGATAACAGAGGGACAAGCACTGAGAGGAGAACATTGCCATCTCCTCAAGTCGATGGGGAGGCCATGCTGATTCAAGCTTGAAACTTGACTTGAAACAAGAGGCCGGACCTTGGGCTTATCAGACCTATGTTGGCCTTCTGCCTTACTCATAATCCAAAGTCAAGAATGATCTCTTGAAGACATTGAAGAGAAGAATAGAGGCCTCGGTCCTAGGTCCCTAGTATTCTGTGAAGAGAAGTCTCACTTTCCATAGCTCTGGCGTCATAGACACCCACTGGGTACATGGTAATGTGTCACTAGGCATCTCTTTGAAGCCTGGAAGGAATGGGCCCCTGTCATGCTTGGGGTATGTCTCTTGGTTTGGCAGGACTCAGGAAGAGTGCGCAAAAGCACCCTTTTGCAGAAAGCTTTGTTACTGTGTGAAGGCTGTCCTCCAAGGCTAGAGTGCTCAGTTGAGATCAATGAGATTCTCTCCCCCATCTCTTGCCGTAGAAGGAGTATTGATTAGGTGTTTGACACCACACATAACGATGTTTGCTGAAACTTAGAACATTACCATTCTATTTAAAGGAATATAAACATGCCACAGCTGAGGAGGTAAATTAAACAAATAACAAAACCTGTGGAAATAAAGTAAGCCAGTATCTAGATGTAATCTAGTGGAGCGTTCAAGGATCAGGTGTGAAGTTCTGAACTTTCCAAAGGATCTCCCAGCTGGAGAGAGGAATCCATCAGATTCATCTAATTTGTCTCGGAACCATTGTGTCTGGGAAGGTGGTTTCCAGGACAACCTCAAACATGGTGTTTCTGATCTCACAATATCGAACCAACCAAGATGACCACGTTTACTCAGTGCTCAGGTGGATCTAGGCTAGGATGGCAAAGATTCCTTCAAATGACCGATGGAAATTCAAAGACAACACCCAACAGTAATGAAAGCACTCACACATCAGCCTACAGAACCTATGGTGATTAAAGAAATACCAAACTCCTAACTTGAAATGAAGGAGAACACACTGATAAGCATATCGAAGGGAGATAGCTCTGAACCATGACGATTAGACTATGGAAACGAAAGCAAGCTCCCAGAAAATGGA
This sequence comes from Equus asinus, assembly GCF_041296235.1. Lineage (NCBI taxonomy): Eukaryota > Metazoa > Chordata > Mammalia > Perissodactyla > Equidae > Equus > Equus asinus. The sequence continues at coordinate 2,783,264 of NC_091815.1, read as the reverse complement.
AGGCAAACAGAAATCACACCTCAATAATCCACAGTGATTGACTTCAGTGTTTAGTTAAGGTCTGCTTGAACGTTTAAAAGTCGGACAAAGTCTCAACCCCAAAACTTGCATTGAAGGTCAAACCTGTGCTAACTGGGAAGGGTGAGTTCTGAGACTGCTCCACGCGGGCTCTGAAACCCTGTGTCCCTGAAGCCTGATTGGAAAAGAGACACGATTCTGACAAATACACTGACATCACAGTGGTGCGGAAAAAGAAGCTGGCCTCATCTACGCAGGGCCAGAGTTGGGCTCAAGTAACATGTTAAAGTACATTCCACTCAACTGCAGGTTGCCAATGGAAGATGAAAGGGGCCAGCCAGTGGGCAGCCGTGAAGTCCCTGCATTCTGAGTCAGCATCCCAGGGTCAGCCACGTGGAATCCTGGGTGTGAGCCTCCTCACCGCTCATCCAGCTGCTCTGGGCCAGGCGTGCGACCCAGTGTAGAGGCATATGGGAAGCAACGTTATACCACGCTACTCTTGCTCAGCAAATACAGCAGCATAGCCAGCAGATGTGAGCACAGCCATAAACTTCTGCCAAAACACACCAATTAAATGTTGCTAAGAATAGAAAAAAGGAACAGCGAAAAAGAAAGCATGCCAGTAAAAAGAAAAAAACATCTAGGAATAACATTGGCCAAACAGGAGAAAGCTATGTCTACCGAAATCTAGCAAAGCTTTGGGCAAAGAAATTCCACAAGACACAAGGAAACGGAAGTCTATTCCATGTTCTTTGAATGGAAGAACGAACACACTTTAAGCATCCATACCGTAAAAAGCAATGTCTGCATTCCATGTAGTCCCAGTCAAAGTTGCAGCCATCTTTCCCACAGAAATAGAAGAGAGAATACTAAAGTTTCTATGTGGAAACAAAGGACCCTGAATAGGAAGAGGAATCCTGAGGAAAACGAACAAAGCAGCATGTATCACACTTTCTGATTGCCAAATATAGGACAAAGCGCTAGGTACCGGTACAGCACAGCTTTTCCCCCAAAATAGGAACACAGACCATGGAACAGAATTGAGCCCAGCAGTCAACTGCCACATATATGGGCAGCCCATTTTCGACACGGGAGCCAAGAGGAGACAGCAGAGAAAGGAGAGTCCCGAAAAGAAACAGTGCTGGGAAGACTTCAGAGCCACAAGTGGCACAATGAGACTAGACCATGATGTTACACCAGGCACACATACCACATTGAAATGGATTAAAGCTTTGAATGGAAGACTTGAAACCATGAAACTTCTGTGGGAAAATGCAGGCAGCTTGCTCTTTGCCATCTGGCATAGCTGCCTACTTGGAAGAAGCATGTGTGACTGGGTAAGGGCAACAAAAGGAACAAGAAACAAGCGTGACTCCATCCAACACAGAAGCTTCTACCCGGCCAATGGCTCCATCGACTCAATGCAAAGACATGACAACAACTGCGACAGGATGTTTGCAGAACAGACATCGGAGAAGGGGTGAACAGCCATAAGATCCAGTGAACTCATACATCTCCACAGGAAAAAAAACCATGAGCCCAACAAAACCTGGGCAAAAGATGGAAACACGCATTTCTCCCAGGAAGATAGAAAGATGGCCAACAGGCTGTATGAAAACATGTTCCTCATCATTAAGTCTGAGGCCAATGCAAATCCGAAGTGCAATGAGATAGCAGCTCACAGTGGTCAGAATGGCTATAAGGGTGAAGACACGAAACAACATGTTTCAGAGAGGAGGTGGAGAGAAGGGAAGCATCCTGCACTGCAGGTGGGAGTTTGAGCCGATGCAGCCACTACACAAAGGAGTGAAAATTCTGAATGTTTCAGAATCCACCTAGCATATGATTCAGCTATTCCTCTGTGACGTACATATCCAAAGATAATGGAAACAGTATTGCACAGAGATCCGTGCACTGCTGTGTTCACCACAGCCTTACTCCCGATATCCAAGACTTGGAAGCCTCCCTGATGCCCATCAAGGGACGAATGGAGAAGGGAGATAGGCTATAGCCACACAGTGGCATAGCATTCAGCTGTAGGAACAGATGCAGTCCAGCCATTTGTGACCACCAGAATGGCTCCTGAGGGTACTAGAGGAACTGAAACAAGCGCCAGGGGTAAGGTCAAATACCACAGGATCTCACGTACAGGAGAAGAGGAAAAACGGACCAACAAACAGGTAGCCTGTGACATGGGATTGGTAGTTCCCAGAGGAAAAGTAGGCGAGGGCCAGAGGGAGAAAGAGTTGATTAGGCACAAGTATCGTGAAAGCCCGTAATTAGCCTTACGGTGGTGAAGATGATGTAACCTACTCAGAAGTCTAAATCTATGAGGATGTAGATCTGAAAGCCATAGCATGTTAGAATGCAGGGTTATGGCAATCAATCCACATAAAATCAAAACTCCAAAAAGGGGTGCAGACTTACGGCCTAAAGCTTTATAGGCTGAAAGAGATCAGAGAGGATGAACTTCCAAGGATTGGTAATCACCTCAAAGTGCTTAATGATGCTACAGAAAGGTAGACCTTCGCAAAGTAATGAAGCGGAATACTAGCAAGAGAACATGTTCCGTCCTAAACTCATGACCCAATGGAAAATAATACCTTCCATGATGTTACTACTGATTCCCTTCACGAATGATTGAAGCACGCCAACATCTTCCCAAGTTCAGGCCAAAGGTTGGTGCAGAAGTCTAATTCATTGCCGGCTCTGTGGTGCAGCAGGTAAGTGCCCAACTTCCTCTTGTGTGGCCCAGGCTTCAGGGGCTAGCATCATGGGTACAGATCAGATTTCTAGCATTAGGAAATCCCGATTTCAAGGTATGGTTGGCACAGAGATCATAAAGAAGTAGTAATTGTGAGGAGACCTTATCAATACTCAACAGAAAAAGAACCATGAGAATATTAGAGTCTATGAACGCATCTGGTACGCTTTCCCAAATCATGAAGGAAGGAAAATATGTGACCCACCAAGGTGGAATCGTCAGACTGCCATGAGATCACACGATCATTGTGCATCACAGGATTTCCTGGGCAACGTCAACTTGGGAGGGAGTCCAGGACTTTCTCTGGGGAAAGTCCACCCATTTGCCCATATCCACAAACGATATGCGATAAAACCCAGGATAATCTTAAAGGAAAGAAACCGGTGTCTGTGGGAATATAGTAGGCCTTTCCAAGTTAGAGGACAAAGTTGAAAACCGACAACACATCCAGAACAAGGAAAACTATCCTTCCTGCAAAGGGGGAGTAGTCAGGCTGGGAGGAGCCGGCTCTGAAACTCTGTGTGCATGGAGGTTGTCAGGACAACTTTGAATTCTGAGAGTGTTTATGACATTACAGTGAACGTGTCACCCCAGATGGCTGCATGTTTACAGTACCAGGAGTGGCTTAGGCTGGGATACTCAAGTGAGAGATACCCAGAAACAGCTTTTCCAAACAGAAACCTGGCACAGAAACTTGAAGAGATCAAAGAGATGCTGATTCCAGGGATAAGAAAGGTATCATTGTGATGATACTTCATTCTTCCTTCGTTTTCTTCCATTCCATGCGCACTGATGCCCTTCCGTTTCCTTGTATCTTGTGGAATTTCTTTCCCCAAAGCTTTGCTACTTCTCGGTTTACATAGCTTTCACCTGTTTGGCACAGCTTATTCCTAGATACCTTGTTCTTCCTACTAGCATGCTTTTTTTTTTTTTGTGAGGTTCAGTTTTTCTATCCTTTGCAATTTTTGATTGGTTTTATTTAGGCAGATGTTTACTGCTGTGCTCACATCAGCTGGCAATGCTGCTGTATTTGCTGAGGAAGACTGGCCCAGTCTAACGTCGCTTCCCATCTGCCTGTTTCCTTTGTTGCCCATTCCTGTCACACACGCTTCTTCCAAATAGGCTGCTAAGACAGATGGCAATGAGCATGCTGCCTAGGTTTTCTCCTAGAAGTCTCCCGGTTTCAAGTCTTCCATTCAAGTCTTTAATCCGTTTCGAGGTGGTGTGTGTGACTAGAGTAACATCATGATCTACTCTCATTGTGTTACATTTGGCTGTGCAGTCTTCCCAGCACCGTTTCTTGTCGAGACTCTCCTTTCTCTGCTGTGTACTCTTGGTTCCCTGGTTGAAAATGTGTTGTGCATGTATGCATGTGCATATATGCGTGAGTTGACCTCTGGGCTCTCGATTCTGTTCCGTGGATTTGTGTGCCTGTTTTTGGGCCCAGACTGTGCCGTTTCGGTTCCTAGCGCTTCGTCCTATATGTGGAAATCAGAAAGTGCGATACGTCCTGCTTTGTTCCTTTTCTTCAGGATTCCTTTGGGTATTCAGGGTCCTTTCCTTCTGGATAGAGACTTTATTATTCTCTCTTCTATTTCTGTGGGAAAGATCACTGCAACTTTGACTGGGACTGCTTGGAATCCACAGATTCCTCTATCCGCTATGGACGTTTCAAGTGTGTTAGTTCTTCCATTCCAACAGCACGGAATAGTCTTCCGTTTCGTTGTGTCTTCTGGAATTTCTTTAGCCAAAGCTTTGCTAGTATCGGTTTACAATGCTTCCACCTGTTTAGTGAAGGTTAGTCCTAGATATCTTATTATTCTTAGTGACATGCTTCTTTTTTTGAGGCTCAGTTTTTCTATTCTTTGCAACTTTTAATTGGTTCTGATTTGGCAGAAGTTTATGGCAGTGCTCACATCTGCTGGTCGTGCTGCTGTATTTGCTGAGCAAGAGTGGCACTGTCTAACGTCACTTCCCATCTGCCTCTACACTACCTCCCAGGACTCTCCCAGGATGGCTGTACCAGCGGTGAGGAGGCTCAACCCCAAGAGCACAAATGGACGACCATGGCCTGCGGACCCAGAAGGCACGGACTTCACAGCTTCAGCAGTGGCCAGCCCCTTTCATGTTCCATTGGCAACCTGCTGTTTTGGAATGTGACTTCAATATGCTACTGGAGCCCAGCTCTGGCCCTGTGTAGATGAAGCCATGTTGTTTTCCTGGTCCACTGTGATGTCATAGGATTTCTGAGAATTGTGTCTGTGCTGTGCCAGCAAGCTTCATGGACACAAGGTTTCAGAGCCCGCTTGGAGCAGTCTCAGAACTCTCCCATTCCATTTAGCCCAGGTTTGACCTTCACTGCAGGTTTTGGGGTTGTGACTTTTCTGACTTTCAAACGTTTAAGCAGAATCTGTCTAAACACGGCCGTCTTTCACTGTGGATTATTCAGTTGTGATTTCTGTTTGCCTTACATTTTCTGGGACCGTTTTTCTTTTCCATAGGCTAATCATCATGGTATTGCTAAGCTATCTCCCTTCGATATGCTTATCAGTGTGTTCCCTTTTCATTCCAAGTTATAAATTTTGCATTTCTTTGATCACGATATGTTCTGTTGGCCGTTGTGTGAGTGCTTTCGTGATTGTTGGGTGTTGTCTTTGAATTTCCATCGGTCACTTGAAGGAATCTCTGCTATCCTGGCCGAGGTGACACTGCGCACTGAGAACATGTGGGCATCTTCCTTGGTTAGAGATTCTGAGATCAGAAACTCCAGATTTGAGGCTGTCTTGGCAACCATCTTCACGGACACAATGGTTCCGCAACAAATTAGACGAATCTGATGAATTTCTCTTTCCAGGTGAGAGATCCTTCTGTCTATTTCTGGATTTGGAAAGTTCGAACTTCACCCCTGATCCTTGAACGCTCAGCTAGATTATGTCTAGATACTGGCTTACTTTGTTTCCACAGGGTTTGTTATTTGTTTGATTTATATCCTCACCTGTGGCGTGTTTATTTTTCCTTAAATATAATGATAATATTCTAATTTTCAGCCAACATCGTTACATGTGGTGTTGAAACACATAATCAATACTCCTTCTACGGCAAGAGAAGGGGGAGAGAATCTCATTGATCCCAACTTAGGACTCTAGCCTTGGAGTGCAGCATTCACCAAGGAATGAACCCCTCTGAAAAAGGGTGCTTTTGAGCAACTTCTAGAGTCCTTCCAAACCAAGAGACATACCCTAAGCATGACAGGGGTCCACTCCTTCCAGGCTTCAAAGAGGTGTCTTGTGATACATTAGCATGTAGCCAGTGGGCACCCGTGATGCCAGAGCTATGGAAAGTGAGACTTCTCTTTAAAAAATGCTAGTGGCCTAGGACGGCAGCCTTGATTCTTCTCTACAATGACCTCAAGAGATCATTCTTGACTTTGGATTATGAGTGAGGCAGAAGGACAACATAGGTCTCATAGTTCCAGCCTCTTGTTTCAAATCAAGTTTCAAGCTTGAATCAGAATGGCCTCCTCTTCGACGTGAGGAGATGGCAATGTTCTCATCTCAGTGCTTGTCCCTCTATTATGGCTTCTTCCCAATGATTCCTGTCTTATCCCTTGAATTAGCATATCTTTGATCTCGTCAACTTTCTGTGCCCTGTTTCTGTGGGCAAAAGCTGTTTCTGAGTATCCCTCACTTGAATATCCTAGCCTATGTCAATCCTCGGGCTGGAAACCTGTGGCCATCTGGGGTGACATATTTAGAGTGATGTCATAAACACCCTCAGAATTCAAAGTTGTCCTGAAGACCTCCATGCACACAGTTCTTCAGAACCATCTCATCCCAGTCTGATTACTCCCCCTTTCCAGGTAGGATAGTTTTCGTCGTTATGTATTTCTTGTTGGTTTCTAACTTTTGCCTCAAACTTGAAAAGGTCTGCTACCTTCCCTCTAGACACTGGTTTCTTTCCTTTCAGATTAATCTGTGTCTTCTCTCTTATCTTTTGTGGATGAGGCGAAATGGGTGGACTTTCCCAAGAGAAAGTGCCGGAGGCCCTCCCAAGATGACTTCCCAGGCAATCCTCTGATGTACAATGATCATGTCATCTCCTAGCAGTCTGACAATTCCACTTTGGCAGGTCACATGTTTTCCTTCCTTCATTATTTGGGGAAGTGTTCCTGATGCGTTCATAGATTGTAATATTCCCATGGTTCTTTTTCTGGTGTGTACTCATAACGTCTCTTCAAAATTTCGATTTCTTTAGGATGTCTCTCCGCACCATACCGTGAAATCTATATTTGCTAATGCTACTAATCTGATCCACACCCGTGGTGCTAACCAATGAAGCCCTGGCCGCCCAGGCGGAACCTGGGCACATACCCAGTACACCACAGGGCAAGCACTGAAATGGACTTTTGGATCAAACTTTTGCCTGAACTAGGGATGATGTTGGCCTGCTTTGGTTATTCGTGATGGTAATTAGTAGTAACATTGTGCACTGTAACCTTTTCTTTTGGCTCCTGAGTTTAGCACGGAACGTGTTCTCTTGGTAATGTTCTTCTTCAACTCTTTGTAATGGTCTTCCTTTCTGTAGCATCATTAAGCATTTTGAGGTGATTACCAATCCTTGAAAGTTCATCTTCTCTAATCTCTTTCAGACTCCAAAGTTTTAGGCCGTAAATCTGGAGCCCTAGAGAACATATGGTGAATAAAGAAATACAAAATTCATAACTTGGAATGGAGGAGAAAAGACTGATAAGAATATCTATGGGAGATATCTGTGAAAGACCATGATGAATGATGTGGATTTACGCTGCCCCAGCTCGAAAAGCCCAAAGTTACCTGGCCTACATACCAAACTACATGACCCGGTGAGTTTTTTTGTGTTTTTTTTTTGGTATGAATTAGAGGTGTCCCAGTGATAGAAGCCCATTTCATGCTCACCTACATGCCTATCTATATGGCCTGATTTGTATTTAATGCTATATGACCACACAATAACCAGACCCCATCTGAACTGAAATCATTTAATGACTTTTAAAAGCATATTTTCTTTTTCCAGTAAAAATGTCACATACCAATGCATTATAAAATTAGCCCTTACCTTCAACTCAGGGCAGCAGCAGGACCTCTGACTGCCTATGGAACCTTTCCCCATGCTGCAGCAGCAGCAGCTCTTCACTGCCCATAGGTCCTGTCCCCATGCAGCAACTATTTACTGCCAATGGGTCCTGTCGCCATGTTGTCCTGTACCATTTTATAAATAAAAGAGCACCACTTCCAGAATTTGAGAGTCCAAGAAATCTTTCTTTTGACTCTTCAGCTCACCAAGCCCATATCATATCTTGTGGCCCATATCAAAAACTTGCTTCATAGGTTTGTGAGTTTGACTTCTGGTAAGTGCCCTTTTCTTCATTGTGCATCTCTCTTTTTCAAGGATGGATCTAAATTCACTTCTCCATCAAGAACTTTCTTGGATAGCTGCTTGAATCCACGTTTGCTGCCCATGGCTACTCTATGGGGCAAATCATGACATTCAGCTTGAAGAGAATCAGTACCTTAAGCCTAAGGGCGATGCAGAGTGAATTACTCCATTCCTTCCTGACCCTATCTCTAATATACAAATTTTAGGTGGGCACGGGTCGGCCACTTAAGTCATTAGGATGGTCAGCAATCTGCAAGACTCCCCTGTAAGGTTTCTTTTACTATGGTTGGATTAGGATACCTCCCATGGCATCCGGCCATGCTCTGAACTGTGTGAATGTCCCAATTGGGACTCCAGTTCAAGGAAAGTACCAAAGTCTAACCTTTGGTTGCGTATGGGAAGCCCTTCTCGGAGAATGCCTCCAACACGCAATTGGGTAGAATGTCCCCCAGAGTGGCGGAAAATGCCTCACTAATTTTCTCCATCCTGTTCTCTCTTAAAATTCTCCCTTTCTCTTGGGGACCATTCACCAGGCACCTATTACTGCCAGGCAGAATAGGAAAGATGTTCACCAGGCACCTGTAACTTCCAGGCATACCAGGGAAGATATGCAATGGAGGCAATGCTGGGGGACACCCCCATCACCCCTTGTTGTAGGAACCCCACAGTAGGAATGACAGGTAGGATGCTGCCCCAGGTTCAGGGGGGATTTTCAAGGTAATGGACCTGTCTCTTTCATCTTTCTTAGAGTTGCAATGGCGATTTTCGTCTCCTTTTGAGCTTTGCAACAGGCAAGCAAAGAAATCTGTCAACAGTCATGGCCTCCACCCCTGGGAGTCCAAACTTGGCATTTCTGGGCCTGATCACCCTGGAAAACCCAAGTAGGGTGCCCTCTCTTGGGGGTTGTCTCATTGAGTGTTTTAGTCACCTACTGAATTGGCTATGAGGGTGGCAGACCTGTGATTTATTCTGTGAAATGTCATGCTACAGTAGTGTGCCCCAGCACGGGAACTGTTGAGTGAGTCTTCTCTTGAGAACCCTCTTTGAGCGGCCATGAGGGTGAGGTCTGATGTCTTCATTTCCTTTCTTTGTTTTGCTCATCATGTCCTCTGTTGTCACCAAGTCTTGGTTAAGTTCAGGCTGGACTTGACCAGAACCTGGAACTTCTGTAAAGTCGGAAAACTTGAACACCTTTTGCAAGGAACTTCATTCTCAACCCGGGTACTGGGAGCCCCGGCCTCCAGCCAGTTCAAGCCCTTTGTATGCACTCCACCCTTCTCCACTTCACTGTCAGTCGGACACTGGCTTTACTGCCGTGGGGAATGAGATAAGCATCCCTTAAGACTCATCACTCAGGGTCATTCTAACTAATTAGAAACACTTTCAATTGTATGGGTTATGCCCCGGAAACTCCAGCTGGTAGAAAATGTGTGATGTTTCTCTCTGCCTTTCTGGTGCAGTTGGACAGGTAGATCAACCTAGAACGTCCTTCAAGTTACAGTCCAGTTTCTGAGAAATCAAGAGCAACCGTCCTTAGAAAATCCTTGCAAGACTGGAAATACAGTTCTAGAGGCAGTTCAGATTCCACCTTGTTCCTTTACCATGAAAAGGATTATCTTCCCCCCTCTCCAGGATCTACTATCTGGCATATCACTCATTCTTAAGACTGAAAAAAAAAAAAGGAGGGGAAAGGATAAATGGCCATAAGTGTGCTCTTGCATAAAGTCTAGCATCTTGAGGGTCTTCTCCATAAGTATTAGTAAAAAGGCTCAAAACAAAGTTTTGATTTGTAACTGGTGACCTTTATATTACTGTACCTGATTCATGGCAGTAGTTTTTAAAACAATAGTTGTACAGTCTCTGTGTATATGTGTCTATGTGTACATTATACGTGTGATATTTTAACCCCTGGATGGTCTGGCCAAAATTAAGATCTCTGTTTAGTTGGCTTAAAGTAAGTGCTTTCTTAAATTCTAAATGTAGTCGAAATTAACAGAGTGACTTTCAAAGTTAACGTGACGTGAATTAACCTTTGGTAAATGAAAGCTTCTTTAAGTTTGTTGGTTTCATTGAAAATTGTCTTCTTGTCAGAGTCGTCAGTATTTGCATAGGATGCAGGCATTCAGCCTCGGTTTACTAGTCATATAAGTTCACGTTGTCTGTTAAATTTGTCAGCAAAATAATAGCTTTAAATGATGACCAGTTTGTCTAAAGCCTCATGAGGTTTCCGTAGTAATCTGAACATAATTGTTGGAAACAAATGGTTTACATACATAAAACTCATAAAAGTGAGTACAATAACTTTTATGGTCTGTATACTTGGGGAAAAAAACAGCTTTGAAATCCTTTTTGGTAACAATCTTGAGTTTTGCCAAGTTAAGTTAAATGACAAAAAGATGAATATGCGAGTCACTTTTGGATAGAACGGAACACTCACACATTATTGTTAAACATATCTATGTTATCTACTTTTGGCTTCTTATTGAAGAGGCTAAAAGCGTTTGGGTGTATCAAAAAGCGTGCCTTGTGTTTTATTGCGAAGTGTCATGTTTCTTAAGTTGTGAAGTGTTTAGAATGCTGATATCAAAGACATTTCATAATTGTTTACCTTTTTAGTGTTTACTAGGTCCGTTAAGCGTTAAAGGTTCTAACTAACCTATGGAATTAAAGCTACTGGAAATTACTAAGCAAAAGAGCTTTGTATTCAAGGAAGTTAAAATGTATGTTTTCAGTAAAAAAGGTCTAAAGAGTGGAAATATTTCTGTTTGATGGGTTAAGAAAGATAAATTCTTCCTGATGTACTAGAAAGGAAAAAAGAAAGATTTTGGGACAAGTACTGAAAATGAAAAAGAAAGATTTAGAAGGTTTGTGAAGGAGGAATTCTGAAATGAGTTTTATGCCTAGTCAAGTAGACTAAAGTAAGTTCAATTAAGTGAATGAGTTTGAATGTGAAACATAAGTAGGTGGAGAAATTCAAATTTAGTTTTCTCTAAAAGGATACATTTTCTTGAACCTTTTATCTGCTCTTGGTAAAGAGGATGTAAGAGCTGTTCCTTTGAGTACGTCTAACTAAGAGACGAATCTGTTTTGTGAAAATAATGGCTGAGGTTACTCTTAATATTTTTGACTCTTTAGGTTATCTCTTTGATTGGATACCTGAGCATTGTTTCACAGTGAGTCTTGTTTGCTATTTGAACAACATTTTAAAATCTTTTGATATTTTGTGACAAGCTTCTCCCTCAGAAATATTCAAATCCTGAATGAAGGCGTTCTTTAGACCTGGTAGACAGAAGAATGATTACTCTGAGGATTTTCAGAGGGTCCCTGAGAATTCTCAAAAAATTTGCTCTCTCTTCCTACAAGGAGGAAAATGCTAAAATCATTTGGCTTATTTGGTCTATTAAATTAAATGGGAAACATTGTGAAATAAGTGACAATAGACTTTCTTAGCTGGTATTTGATGGGGAAATGTTATTAATATAGACGTCTCAAAATTAGATAGCATTCCTAACATTCTGATCTGCCCTGGTTATCAGTGATAAGTTCACTTATTATCTGGCAGTATTATATGTCACAGAAGTAGTCAAGTTTCTTTGCCAATTGCCCTTTTGAGTTCTTTGTCCATTTGCAGATAGTTGTTGTTTTACTCTGATGCTTTTTCCTTTTGCAAATATGTTTCAACTTCCGAGAAATTCCTGGAAAGGATTCTGACACAAAGAGTCTAAACGACAGGTTTCTGATAAACCATCAGATTGTAAAACTGAACGGAGTAAGAAATGACCGAATTCTAACAGAAACTATGCTCATCGATCTACTAACAGAAGATTCATCTCAAGAATTGATTATACACGACTGTGTGCACTGATTAGGACGATTATAAATTTTTAGGACTTCTGTTTGAAATATTGTTGAGTTTTGATGTGTTGTTTGGTTTTCTCATAATGAAGGAAATCTTTTTCTCTTTTCTCTTATGCTAACTATAACTTACAGCCATTTGGTGAAATTATACCTTTATGAGCAAAACTGAAACATTTATCTTTTTCTGCCTACTTTATCCCTCCTGAATTTGGAAACCCTTTGTGACTGAGTATGGTCATTTCGTGGCAATATTTGCATAAGTTCCATAAGAATCTGTTCTCCTTATAACAGGACACATTGGTTATATTACCAAGGCTTTGACTGGAATGTCATATTTGAAACACACAGTCTCAGATATGACAAGACAGCGTTTCAGGAACCAAGATTGGACTTTCTGGAATACAGCCACTCGGAAACACAGACCTGGTACCTTGTTTACTGAGATTTTGGCAATCTTACCCGGTAAGTAAGGAAGCTTGCTTATCTGGCAGGTGCAAGGAACCTCCGAATATTTGGGGAGACCTCAAAGAGAACAGCACTCAAATCTGTAGGTACTGCAGGCCAAATCTGATGGCAAGTCCTTGGCTTGGCTTTTCTGGCCTCTAGAGGCCTTCACAGTTCAATCTGAGATTCCACAGGAAAAGATCCAGTGAAGCACATTTAAAACAGCCTGTATGAACAATTACTATTCTTGCTGCTCTTATGTAAATAATTGGAGCAAGTTGTATTGAAACTACACTTGATTTGCAAACCCGTTAATCCTGATTTGGCTATCTTTTGTAAAAATGAGAGTGATTTAAGAGAGAAAAAATTATGTTTCTGTAGAAGCTATAGTAGGCATTCATGGATATTAGATTCTAGCTCTTTTCTTCTGCAATATTCATGTATTATTAATATTAATGTCTCTTGTGACCATCTACCTCTGAGACCTGGAAGTTCCCTGGCCACAATGAAACATTTTCCTTCAATACTACTGTCCAAATACTAACTAGATTTGCCTTGTCACACTTGGATCATACAGAACAAGTTCCAAAGGTAATGTCCCCAACTTATTAATACACACAGGATGGACAATACAAAATTTGGGATGAATATATTTGGTTCACTTCTACTAGTGGGCAACCCAGTAAAAGGCCACTTTCTTTTGGGGAAAAAATATCACCCCTGTGATACATGGCCTTATAGCACTCGACCTATGGGAAAAAATCCCTGTTATATGTGTTCTCATATCATAGCCTTAAAAAAATACTGATTGGTTTCAGACTGACTGGGATACATGGCTCAACATGCGTTGGTTAGCCCCTAACGGTGCTCAGTGGATATGTGGCTCCAATTTATGACCTTGGCTACCACCTGCATGGATTGGACGATGCACTCTATGCTTTGTCTGGATGCAAGGTGGAACTACATTTACTATATCTCCTCCTGCTAACCTACCCAACTTGCAACAGCACTTGACTAGCCCTGTCTTCCACTAGTATGACCATCTTTCCGCAATTTTCTTAGGAATCGACTTTTGTAGCATATTCAAGTCTTGCACATGGAAGTCCTAGACAAATTTAGTATGAAGGCATTAAATGACACACAGCATAGCATTTCGCTGCTCAATTTAGAAGTATCCCAAGTGTGTAAGGCAGTCCTCCAAATCCAAATTGATCTGGATGTCTTGACAGCAGCACAAGGGGGCACCTGTGCCATTATAAAAACTGAATGTTGTGTCTATATTCCTGACTACCATCAAAATATTTCTGGCTTGGTATCCCAGCCACCAAATTAAATCCATGTCTGACCAACCCTAAATCTAAATGATTGGTTGAACTCCTAGTCAGGACAAGGTTTCTGCACTACTTCAAAACCTTATTCATTGGGTTAAACATACTGCTTGTATTTCTTATGATATTTTGTTGTCTGTTTCATTGCTTGTCTTATGCATGTCAAAAATGTTTCACTTCCTGGACCACCTCTTGTCAATGACTCTCTCATCTCCAGAGGATCTGTATAACTTGTCAGGCTTGAACTCAATGGGGCAAGCCTTCTGGTCCACTAAACTGCCTAAGTGTACCTATGGCCCCATTTAGGGACAGCTCTACGACCCTGTACAGCCAGAAGTAGTCACAGAAGAGTGACCATCATCCATATCCCCAAAGATTTCCAGTCCAAATAGGTTCAGGGAGGTTTTATGATGTGGATCAGGGCTGCCCCAGCTAGGGAAGCTGAAGGTGACCTGGAATATATGCCAAACTATAGGACCCAGTGGATTTTTTTATGGTATGAATTAGGGCTGCCCTAGGGCGAGAAGCCCAGGGCATTCTCACCTACATGCTGATCTATATGGCCAGATTCTTATCTAAAAATATGACAACACAATGTCCAGACTCCATCTGTACTGAAATCATTTAAAGACATTTTACATCATTATTTCTTTTCGAGTAAAAATAAGTCATATACCCATGCCTTATGAAATTAACCCTAACCCTCTGGTCAGGGCAGCAGCAATAGCTCTGACCAGCCATGGGTCCTGTCCCCAGGCAGCAGCAGCAGTAGCTCTTCACTGCTAATGTGTCCTGTCCTCATGCTATCCTGTACTGTTCTCTCAATAAAAGAACACCAATGCAGGATCTTGAGATTCCAAGAAATCTTTCATTCGAGTCTTCAGCTCGCTGAGCCCATATCAACGATTCTACCACGGAAAATAAAAAATGGTCCAAGAAAATGGAAGGCACACAGAAATCACACATGAATAATACAAAAAGAAAGATGTCAGTTTTAGACATACTCTGAACGTTTGAAATTCGGAGTAAGTCACAATCCCAAAAACCCAAGCGAAGGTCAAACCTAGGCTAACTGGTAAGGGTGAGTTATGAGACTGCTAAAATCAGGATCTGAAAGCCTGTGTCTATGAAGTTTGCAGGGACAGCAGAGACACAATTCTGACAAATCCTCTGACATCACAGTGGAGAAGAAAAACAAACTGGCCTCATCTACACAGTGCCCGAGTTGGACTCAAGTAGCATATTCAAGTACCATTCCACTCAACTGCAGGTTGCCAATGGAATATGAAAGGTGCCGGCCCGTGGTGCAGTGGTGAAGTCTGCATGTTCTGGGTCGGCAGACCGGGGCTGGCCATGCGGAATCCTGGGGGTGAACCTCCTCTCCGCTGGTCCAGCCATTCTCGGGGAGGCATGGGAGGTAGTGTAGAGGCAGCTGGGAAGCAACGTCAGACAGCATCAGTATTCCTCAGCAAATACAGCAACATCGACAGCAGATCTGAGCACAGCCATAAACATCAGCCGAAACAAAACTAATGAAAACCTGAAAAGAACAGAAAAACCGAACCTCAGGAAAAAAAGAATAAGATCTCTAGAAATAAGCTTAGCTAAACAGGTGCAAGGCTATGGAAATCGAAAACTAGAAAAACTTTGGGGAAAGAAATTCCAGAAGACACAAGCAAATGGAAGGGTATTCCGTGCTATAGGAATGTAGGATCTAAAATACTTGAAACCTCCATAACGGATAAAGCAATCTCTGGATTCCATGCAATCCCAGTCAAAGTTGCAGAATCTTTCCCACAGAAATATGAGAGAATCCTTAAGTCTCTATCCAGCAACAAGGGACCCTGAAAACACAAAGGAATCCTGAGGAAAACGAACAAAGCAGGACATATCACATGTACTGATTTCAACATGTACGCCGGACTTGGCGCTTATCAGTCCTATCTTGGCCTTCTACCTTACTCATAATCCAAAGTCAAGAATGATCTCTTGAGGACATTGAAGAGAAGAATCGAAGACTATGTCCTACGCCCCTAGCATGCTTTGAAGAGAAGTCTCCCTTTCCACAGCTCTGGAGTCATGGGGGCCCACTGGGTACATGCTAATGTGTCCCAAGACATCTCTTTGAAGACTTGAATAAATGCACGCCGATCATGCTTTGAGTATGTCTGCTGGTTTGGAAGGGCACTGGAAGTGTGCTGAAAAGCACCCTTTTCCAGAGGGCTTCGTTCCTGTGTCAAGGCTGCCCCCACAGGCTAGCGTGCTCAGTTGGACTCCAATGAAATTCTCTCCCATTATCTCTTGCCGTAGAAGGAGTACTGACTCTGTGTTTTGACACCATATGGAAGGGGGTTGGCTGAAAATTAGAACACTACCATTATATTTAAAGAAAACTACACATGCCAGAGCTGAGGATGTAAGTCAAACCAATAGAAAACCCTGTGGAAATAAAGGAAGCCAGTATCTAGACCTAATCTGGTGGAGCGCCCAAGGATCAGGGGTTAAGTTCGAAATTTCCCAAATCCAGAAAAGAGACAGAAAAACTGTTACCTGGAGAGAGGAGTTCATCAGATTTTGCGAACTTGTCTCAGAAACATACTGTCCGTGAAGGCGGTTGCCAGGACCCCCACGAATCTGGAGTTTCTGATCTCAGAATGTCAAACCAGCCAAGATGACCACGAGTTCTCAGAGTGCAGTGTCAACTCGACCAGGATAGCAAAGATTCCTACAAGTGACCTATAAAAATTCCAAGACAACACCCAACAATCACGAAAGGACTCACACCTCGGCCTACAGAACCTAAAGTGATTAAAGAAATGCAAAATTCATAACTTGGAATGAAGGAGAACGCACTGATAAGCATACCAAAGGGAGATACCTCAGAAAGACCATGACGATTGGACGATGGAAAAGAAAATAAGGTCCTGTCAAATGGAAGGCCAACAGAAATCACAAGTGAATAATCCACAGTGATAGACGTCAGTCTTTAGACAGATTCTGCTTGAACGCTTGAAAGTCTGAGAAAGTCACAACCCCAAAAATTACAGCGAAGGTCAAACCTGGTCTAACTGGGAAGGGTGAGTTATGAGACTGCTCCCCGCAGGCTTTGAAGCCTGTGTCCACGAAGCTAGACTGGACAAAGGAGACACGATTCTGACAAATCCTCCGAGATCACAGTGTGCCAGATAAACAGGCTGGCCGCATCTACACAGGGCCAGATTTGGGCTCAAGTAGCATATTCAAGTCCCATTCCACTCAACTGCAGGTTGCCAATGGAACATGAAAGGGGCTGGCCAGTGGGGCAGTGTGGAGTCCACTTCATTTGGGTCGATAGCCCATGGTCAGCCACGTGGAATCCTGGGGGTCAGCCTCCTCAATGATCGTCCAGCCATTCTGTGCCAGGCGTGTGACCTAGTGTAGAGGCAGATGGGAAGCGACTTTAGAGAGCACCACTCTTCCTCAGAGAATACAGCGGCATGGCCAGCAGATTTGAGCACAGCCATAAACATCTGCCAAAACAAAACCAATTAAAAGTTGCAAAGAATAGAAAACCTGAACCTCAAAATAAAAAAGACCCATGCCAGTGAGAAGAAAATTATATCTACGAATAACCTTTGCCAAACAGGAGAAAGCGATGGAAACCAAAAACTAGCAAAGTTTTGGGGAAAGAAATTCCACAAGTCACAAGGCAATGCAAGGCTATTCCATGCCCTTCGAATGGAACAACGCACACACTTGAAATGTCCATACGGCAGAAAGCTGACAAATAAAAATGGGAAGCAATAGGATATATTGGAGTATATGAGGAAGCCATTTGGTATAAACCTAATTCGGCCTGATTTTGTTTTTTCCAAAAGGGCCTGACTATGGCTATTTAGCACGCATTGCATATCTGCTTAGACATTTCCAATGGCCCTTAAGATAAAGGTGCAACTTCCCCAACATTAACATTTCCTTAGGGATAAGCATTTTGTCCTAGGCTATGAACAGATTGCTGCACTCACCTTTGACCACCCAGCCCACCTTTGACCAGTCTGCTGGAGGCAACAGAGCGCCACCCTGCTGTGTTCACTGAGACAGAAGACCTACCTGCTATTTCCATCAATCGCTGTGCCAACAGAGTAGTCTCGTGACTATTGTAAATGGGACATTTCAATCCTATGTGAAACATCCTCTCTGGGAGCATATAACCAGTCTGTGCACCCCACTTGTTTGATGCCCGGGTTATAATCCTCAGATTTAAGCTCAGAGTAAGCTCACCCAAAGTTTCATTTATAGATTGGTTATGGATTATTTTTGACGACAAAGCAATGTCTGGATTCCATGCAGTCCCAGTAAAAGTTGCAGCAATCTGTCCCACACAAATAGGAGAGAGAATCCTAAAGTTTCTATCCAGCAACAAAGGACCCTGAATAGACACAGGAATCCTGAGGAAAAAGAACAAAGCAGCAATTATCACCCTTTCTGATTGCCACATATAGAACAAAGAGCTGGGTCCCGAAACAGCACAGCCTGGACTCCAAAATAGGCACACAGACCCATGCAACAGAATCGAGACACCAGAGGTCAACTCACACATCCATGGACAGCCCATTTACGACCAGGGATCCAAGAGGAGACAGCAGAGAAAGTAGAGTCTCGACAAGAAACGGTGCTGGGTAGACTGCACAGCCGCATGTAACACAATGAGAGTAGACCATGATGTTACACCAGGCACACACACCACCTCGAAATGGATTCAGGCCTTGAATGGAAGACTTGAAACCGTGACACTACGAGGAGAAAACGCAGGCAGCTTGCTCTTTGCCATCTGGCTTGGCTGCCTGTTTGGAAGAAGCATGTGTGACTGAGCAATGGCAACAAAGGAAACAAGAATCAAGCAGGACTCCATCCAACGCAGAACCTTCTGCCCAGCCAACAACACCATCGGCTCAATGCAAAGACAGCACAACAACTGTGACTGGATGTTTGCAAACCACACATCGGAGAAGAGGTGAATAGCCAAAAGATCCAATGAACTCATATGTCTCCAGAGGAAAAAAAAACAACGAGCCCAATACAACCTGTTAAAAAGATGGAAACAGACATTTCTCCCAGGAAGATAGAAAGATGGCCAACAGGCTATATGAAAACATGCTCATCATCATTATGTCTCTGGTCAATGTGAATCTGAACGGCACTGAGATAGCAGCTCACAGTGGTCAGAGGGCTATAAGGAGGAAGACAGGAAACCACAGGTTTCGGAGAGGAGGTGGAGAGAAGAGAAGCTCCCTGCACTGATGGTGGGAGTGTAAACCGGTGCAGCCACTATGCAAAGCTGTGTGGAACAGCCTCAGAAATGTCAGAATCCATCTACCATAAGATCCAGGTAGTCCTTGGCAGCATATTTATCCAGAGAACTTGGAAACACTAACGCATAGAGATCCGTGCACCACTGTGCTCACCACAGCCTTACTCCTGATAGCCAAGAATTCGAGGCCGCCCTGGTCCCCATCATGTGACAAAAGACGAAGGAAGATGGGCTATAGCCACACAATGGCATAACACTCAGTTGTAGGAACGGAGGCAGTGCCGCCATTTGTGAACACCAGAAAGGCTCCTGAGGGTATTAGGGGAACTGAAAAAAGCCCTGGGGAAAGGTCAAATACCACAGGATCTCATGCACAACGAGAAGAGGAAAAATGGACCAACAAACAGGTAGCACGTGACATAGGATTGGTAGTTCCCAGAGGGAAATGGGGGCGGCCACCGGAGGGAGAAAGAGCTGATTAGGCACAAGTGTGTGGTGAGGGCCTGTAATTAGGCTTACGGTGGTGAAGATGATGTAACTTACACAGAAGTCTAAATCTATGAGGATGTAGATCTGAAAGCTATAGGATCTTACAATGTAGGGTTATGACAATCAATTCACATAAAATCAAAACTCCAAAGAGGGGTGCAGATTTACGGCCTAAAGCTTTGGAGGCTGAAAGAGATTAGAGAAGATGAACTTCTAAGGGTTGGCAATCACCTCCAAATACTTAATGATGCTACTGAAAAGTAGACCTTTGCAAAGAGATGAAGAGGAATACTAGCAAGAGAACATTGTCCGAGCCAAACTCATGACCCGATGGAAAATGTTACCATCCATGATGTTACTACTGATTCCCTTCACAAATGATCGAAGCAGGCCAACATATTCCGAAGTTCAGGCCAAAGTTTGGTCCAAAAGTCCAATTCAGGGCCAGCCCTGTGGTGTAGCGGGTAAGTGCACATGTTCCGCTTGAGTTGACCGGGTTTCAAAGGTTAGCATCACGGGTGTAGACCATATTACAAGCATTAGGAAATCCAGATTACACGGTCTGATGGGCACAGAGAACATAAACAAGTAGAAATGGTGAGGAGACCTTATCAATACACACCAGAAAGAGAACCTTGAGAATATTACAATCTGTGAACGCATCAGGTACACTTCCCCAAATGATGAAGGAATGAAAGCATGTGACTTGCCAAGGTGGAATTGTCAGACTGCTGGAGGATCACATGATCATTGTGCATCAGGCAATTGAATGGGCAACTTCAGCTTGGGATGGCCTCCATGACTGTCTCCGGGGAAAGTCCTCCAGTTTAACCATATCCACAAAAGATAAGAGATAAAACCAAGAATAATCTTAAAGGAAAGATACCTGTGTGTAGAGAGAATGTAGTAGACTTTTCAAAGTTAGAAGAGAAAGTTAGAAAACGACGGGGACATGGTCACTGTGATGCCATAAAAAACCTCAAAATTCTAACTTGTCCTGACAACCTCCATGCGCACAGAGTTTCGGAGCCATCTCAGACCAGTCTGACTCCTCACCCTTTACAGGTAGGATAGTTTTCCTTTCTCTGGATTTCTTGTCAGTTTCTAACTTTCTTCTCGAACTTTGAAGGCCTGCTACCTTCTCTCTAGACACTGGTTTCTTTCCTGTAAGATTATCCTGGGTTGTATCTCTTACACCTTGTGTAGATGGCCAAGTGGGTGGAGCTTCCCCTGAGAAAACCCTGGACTCCCTCCCAAGTTGAAGTTGCCCAGGCAATCCTGTGATGTGCAATGATCGTGTCATCTCCTAGCACTCTGCATATTCCACCTTGGCAGGTCACATGTTTTCCTTCCTTTCTCCTTTGGGGAAGTGTACCAGATTCGTTCATAGATTGTAATATTCTCATGGTTCATTTTGTGGTGCGTATTGATAACGTATCCTCACAATTGCAACTTATTTATCATCCCTGTCCACATATTACCATGAAATCTATATTTCCTAACACTGCTAATGTGATCTGCACCCGTGATGTCAAACAGTGAGGCCTGGGCCGCCCAAGAGGAATGTGGGCACTTACGCGCTCCATCACAGAGATGGCCCTGAATTGTAATTTTGGACCAACCTTTTGCCTGAATTGGGAAGACGTGGGCCTGTTTGCATTATTCATGAAGGTGATTAGTAGTAAAATCATGGACGGTAACATTTTCCGTTGGTTCATGGGTTTAGGAGGGATCATGTTCTCTTGGTAGTATTGCTCTTCATCTGTTTGGAATGGTCTACCTTTCTGTAGCATCAGTACGCATTTTGAGGTGATTTTCCATCCTTGGAAGTTCACCTTCTCTAATCTCTTTCAGTCCCCAAAGATTTATGCCGTCATTCTGGACCCCTTTTTGGATTTTTGAGTTTTGGTGAATTTATTGCCATAACCCTGAATTAGAACATCCTTTATCTTTCAGATTTGCATCCTCATCGATTTAGACTTCTGCGTAGCTTACATCATCTGCACCAGCGTAAGCCTAATGACAGGCCCTCACCACACACTTGTGCCTCATCATCTCTTTCACCCTCCCCCACCGCCCCTCTTTGCCTGTGGAACCCCCAATTAAATGTCCCGTGCCACCTGTTATTTAGTGCTTGCTTATTCTTCTCCTTGTAAGTGAGATCCTATGGTATTTGACTTTCTCCCTGGGGCTTGATTCACCTCTCCTAAAACCCTCATAGCCATTCTGGTGGTCACAAATGGCTGGATTGCATCCTTTGTTCCGGCTGAGTGGTATGCCATTGTGTGGCTATAGCATATTTTCCTTCTGCATTTGTCCCTTGCTGGGCACCAGGGCGGCTTCCAAGTCTTCAATAGTGGCAGTAGTGCAGTGGTGAACTCAGCGGTGCACATGTCTTTATGCAGTAGTGTTTCCGGGTTCTTTGGATAAACACACCACAGAGGAATAGCTGGATCATATGAGACACGGATTCTTAAATTTCTGAGGCAGTTCCACACCGCTTGGAGTAGTGGCTGCACCGGTTTACACTCACACCAGCAGTGCAGGAGGCTTCCACTCTCTCCACCTCCTCTCTGACACTTGTTTCATGTCTGCTTCCTTATAGCCATTCTGACCACAGTGAGCTGCTATGTCCTTGCAGTTTGGATTTGCATTGGCCTGAGACTTAAGGATGGTGAACAAGTTTTCATGCAGCTGTTGGCCCTCTTTCAATCTTCTTGGGAGCAATCTCTGTTTCCATCTTTTGCCCAGGTTTTCATTGGCTTGTTGTTTTTTTCTTGTGGAGACATGCGAGTTGATTATATCTTTGGGCTTTTCAACCGTTGTCCTATGTGTGCTTTGCAAACAGCCTCCCATGGTTGTTGTGCTCTCTTTGCATTGAGTCGATGGTTTCCTTGAATGGGCAGAAGCGTGTGCATTTGATGTGGTCCCATTTGTTTCTTGTTTGCTTTGTTGCCCTTGCCCGGTCCGACATGCTTCTTCCAAATAGGGGGCTCAGACAGATGGCAAAGTAGACTCTGCCTAGGTCTTCTTCTACAAGGTTCACGGTTTCAAGTTTGCCATTCAAGGCTTTAATCCATTTCGAGGTGGTGTGTGTGCCAGGTGTAAGATCATGGTCTACTCTCGTTGTGTCCATGTGGCAGTGCAGGCTTCCCAGCACCGTTTACTGTACAGACTCTCCTTTCTCCACTGTCTCCTCTTGACTCCCTGGTCCAAAATGGGATGTACATATGCGTTTGAGTTGGGCTGTGGGCTGTCGATTCTGTTGCAGGGGTCTGCGTGCCTGTTTTTGGGCCCAGACCGTGCCGTTTCGGTACCTAGCGCTTCGTCCAATATGTTGAAATCAGAAAGTGTGACACGTCCTGCCTTTTTCGTTTTCCTGAGGATTCCTTTGCCTACTCAGGGTCTCTTGTTGCTGGCTAGAAACTTTCGGATTCTCTCTTCTATCTCTGTGGCCAATATTGCTGCAACTTTGACTGGGATTTCATGGAATCCAGAGATTCCTTTCTCCAGTATGGACGTTTCAAGTGTGTTAATTCTTCCATTACCAGATCCAGGAATATCCTTCTTTCTCCGTGTGTCTCCTTGAATTTCTTTCCCCAAACGTTTGCTAGTTTTCGATTGACATAGCTTTCACCTGTTTTACTAAGGTTCTTCATAAAGATCTTATTCTTCTCACTAGCAAGCTGGTTTTTTTTTTTTAGCTTCAGTTTTTCTATTCTTTGCAACTTTTAACTGGTTTTGTTTTGGCAGAAGTGCATCACTGAGCTCACACCTGCTGACAATGCTCCTGTATTTGCTGTGGAAGTCTGGCTCTGTCTAACGTCCCTTCCCATCTGCCTCTGAACTACCTCGGACGTATGCCCCATAATGACTGAAGCAGTGGTGAGCAGGCTCACCCCCAGTATTCCAATCAGCCGAACCCGTGCCACTAAACCAGAAGGTGCAGACCTCACCACTGCACCACCGGCTGGCACCTTTCTTGTTCCACTGGCAAGATGCAGTTGAGTGCAATGGGACTTGAATATGCTACTTGAGCCCAACTCTGGCACTGTAGATAAGGGCAGGTTGATTTTCGTCTACCCTGAGATTTCAGAGGATTTGTCATAATTGTGTCTCTGCTGTACTGGCAAGCTTCATGGACACAGGGTTTCAGAGCCTGCTTGGAGCAGTCTCATAACTCACCCTTCCCAGTTAGCCCAGGTTTGACCTTCGCTGCTGTTTTGTGGCTTGTGAATTTTTCTGACTTTGAAACGTTCAAGCAGAGTCTGTCTAAAGACGGACATGATCTTTCATTGTGGATTATTCAGATGTGATTTCTGTTGGCCTTCCATTTTCTGGGACCTTTTTTTCTTTTCCATAGTATACTCGTCATGGTCTTTCTCAGCTGTCTCCCTTAGACATGCTAATCAGTTCGTTCTCCTTCATTCCAAGTGATTCATTTTGTATTTCTTTAATGACCTCATGTGTTCTAGGCTGAGGTGTGAGTGCTTTCGTGACTCTTGCTTGTTTTCTTTGAATTTGCACTGGTAACTTGTAGGAATCTTTGCTATCATAGCTGAGGTCAAAATAAGCACTGAGAACACGTGGTCATCTGGGTTTGTTTGACATCCTGAGATCAGAAACTCCAACCTCGAGGTGGTCCTGGCAACCCCTTTCAGGAACACAATGTTTCCGAGACAAATTAGAGAAATCTGATGAATTCTTCTCTCCAGGAAGGATATTTTTCTGTCTATTTTCTGGATTTGGGAAGTTTCGAACTTGACCCCCAATCCTTGAACGTTCGCCTAGATTCCGTCTAGATACGGGCTCACCTTATTTCTATAGGCTGTTCCATCTGTTTGACTTAAATCCTCAGACCTTGCCTGTTTATTTTTCTTGAAACACAATTGTAATGTTCTAATTTTCAGTCCACTTCCTTACATATGGTGTCAAAACACATAGTCAATAATCCTTATGTGGCAAGAGGTAGGGGGAGAGAATTTCATTGGAGCCAAAGTGAGCACTCCAGACTGGGAGGGCAGCCTTCACAAAGGAACTAAGTTCTCTGCTAAAGGGTGCTTTTCAGCACCCTTGTAGAGTCCTTCCAAACAAAGAGACATACCCCAAGCATGACAGGGGTCCATTCCTTCAAGGTTTCCAAGAAATCTCTTGGAACACATTAGCGTGTACCCAGTCGGCCCCCATGCCACCAGAGGTAGGGAAAGTCAGACTGATCATCAAAGAAAGCCCTGGGCCTAGGAAAGCAGGCATCAGTTATTCACTTCAATGTCCTCAAGACATCCTTCTTGACTTTGGATTGTGCTTAAGCCAAAAGGACAAAGTAGATCAGATGAGCCCCAAGTCTGGCCTCTTGTTTCCAATCAAGTTTCAAGCTTGAATCAACATGGCCTCCCCATAGACTTGAATACATGAAAATGATCTCCTGTCAGTTCTTGTCCCCTATTCTCGCTTCTTGCCAAGGATTCCTTTCTTACCCCTTGAATCAGAGTCTGTTCTATCTCCTCCAGTTTTGGTGTCCACTTTCTGTTTATCAAAGCTGTTTTTGGGTGTCTCTGCCTTTAATAGTCTAGCCAAGGCCAAGCCTCAGACTGTAACCATGCAGACATCTTGGTGGACATGTTCACTGTGATGTCATAAACAACTTCAAAATTCTAAGTTGTCCAGACAACCTCTATGCACACAGAGTTTCAGAGCCATCTCAGACCAGTCTGACTCCTCAGCCTTTCCAGGTAGGATAGTTTTCCTTTTTCCAGATTTCTTGTCGGTTTCTAACTTTCTCCTCGAACTTTGAAAGGCCTGCTACATTCTCTCTAGACACTGGTTTCTTTCCTGTAAGCTTATCCTGGGTTGTATCTCTTATACCTTGTGTAGATGGCCAAGTGGGTGGACCTTCCGCTGAGAAAACCCTGGACTCCCTCCCAAGTTGAAGTTACCCAGGCAATCCTCCGATGTGCAATGATTGTGTCATCTCCTAGCACTCTGCCAATTCCACCTTGGCAGGTCACATGTATTCCTTTCTTCTTCCTTTGGGGAAGTGTACGAGATGCGTTCATAGATTGTAATATTCTAATGGCTCTTTTTCTGGTGAGTTTTGATAACTTATCCTCACAATTGCAACTTATTTATGATCCTTGTCCACATAGTACCATGAAATCTATATTTCCTAACACTGCTAATGTGATCTGCACCCGTGATGTGAAAGAGTGAGGCCGGGGTGCTGAAGCGGAAGGTGGAAACTTATCTGCTTCACCACAGGGCCGGCCCTGAATTGTAATTTTGGACCAACCTTTTGCCTGAACTTGGGAAGACGTGGGCCTGTTTGGATTATTCATGAAGGTGATTACTAGTAACATCATGGAGGGTAACATTTTCCGCTGGTTCATGGGTTTAGGATGGATCATGTTCTCTTGGTAGTATTCCTCTTCATCTGTGTGGAATGGTCTACATTCCTGTAGCATGAGTAGGCATTTTGAGGTGATTTTCCATCCTTGGAAGTTCACCTTCTCTAATCTCTTTCAGCCCCAAAGCTTTATGCCGTCATGCTGGACCCCTTTTTGGATTTTTGATTTTAGGTGAATTTATTGCCATAACCCTGCATTAGAACATCCTATATCTTTCCGCTTTGCATCCTCATCGATTTAGACTTCTGTGGAGCTTACATCATCTTCAACAACCTAAGCCGAATCACAGGTCCTCAGCACACACTTGTGCCTCATCATCTCTTTCACCCTCCCCCACCGCCCCGCTTTGCCTCTGGGAACCCCCAATCAAATTTCCTGTGCCACTTGTTGGGTAGTGCTTGCTTTTCCTTCTCCTTGTCAGTGAGATCGTACCCCTTTGACTTTCTCCCTAGGGCTTGTTTCACTTCCCCTAAAACCCTCACAGCCATTCTGGTGGTCACAAATGGCTTTCTTGCATACCTTGTTCTGGCTGAGTGGTATGCCATTGTGTGGCTATAGCCCATCATCCTTCTCCATTAGTCCCTTGCTGGGCACCAGGGCGGCTTCCAAGTCTTGGACAGCGGCAGTAAGGCTGTGCTGAACTCAGCGGTGCAAATGTCTTTATGCGTTAGTGTTTCCAAGTTCTTTGGATAAACACGCCACAGAGGAATAGCTGGATCATATGGGACATGGATTCTTAAGTTTCTGAGGCAGTTCCACAGCGGTTGGAGTACTGGCTGCACCGGTTTACACTCCCACCATCAGTGCAGGAGGGTTCCCTTCTCTCCACCTCCTCTCTGACACTTGTTTCCTGTCTGCTTCCTTATAGCCATTCTGACCACAGTGAGCTGCCATGTCCTTGCAGTTTGGATTTGCATTGGCCTGAGACTTAATGATGGTGAACAAGTTTTCATGCACCTGTTGGCCCTCTTTCGATCTTCTGGGGAGAAATCTCTGTCTCCATCTTTTGCCCAGGTTTTCATTGGCTTGTTGTGTTTCTTGTGGAGACGTGTGAGTTGATTGTATCTTTGGGCTTTTCACCCCTTGTCCGATGTGTGCATTGCAAACATCCTCTCCCAGTTGTTGTGCTGTCTTGGCATTGAGTCGATGGTTTCCTTGACTGGGCAGAAGTGTGTGCATTTGATGTGGTCCCGTTTGTTTCTTGTTTCCTTTGTTGCCCTTGCCCAGTCAGACTTGCTTCTTCCAAACAGGCGGCTCAGACAGATGGCAAAGAGCACTCTGCCTAGGTTTTCTCCTACAAGGTTCACGGTTTCAAGTTTGCCATTCAAGGCTTTAATCCATTTCGAGGTGGTGTGTGTGCCAGGTGTAACATCATGGTGTACTCTCGTTGTGTTCCATGTGGCTGTGCAGGCTTCCCAGCACCGTTTATTGTAGAGACTCTCCTTTCTCTGCTGTCTCCGCTTGGCTCCCTGCTACAAAATGGGCTGTCCATGTACGTTTCACTTGGGCTCTGGGCTGTCGACTCTGTTGCATGGGTCTGCGTGCCTGTTTTTGGGCCCAGACTGTGACGTTTTGGTACCTATCGCTTCATTCTATATGTTGAAATCAGAAAGTGTGACACGTCCTGCTTTGTTCTGTTTCCTGAAGATTCCTTTGCCTATTCAGGGTCTCTTGTTGCTGGCTGGAAACTTTCAGATTCCCTCTTCTGTCTCTGTGGCCAATATTGCTGCAACTTTGATTGGGATTGCATGGAATCCAGAGATTCCTTTCTCTGGTATGGACGTTTCAAGTGTGTTAATTCTTCCATTCCTAGAACCTGGAATATCCTTCTTTCTCCTTGTGTCTTCTTGAATTTCTTTCCTCACACATTTGCTAGTTTTCGATTGACATAGCTTTCACCTGTTTTGCTAAGGTTCTTCATAAAGATCTTATTCTTCTCACTGGCAAGCTGTTTTTTTTTTTGTTTAGCTTCAGTTTTTCTATTCTTTGCAACATTCAATTGGTTTTGTTTTGGCAGAATTGCATTGCTGTCCTCACATCTGCTGACAATGCTCCTGTGTTTGCTGTGGAAGTCTGGCCCTGTCTAACGTCCCTTCCTATCTGCCTCTACACTACCTCAGACGGCTGCCGCACAATGACTGAAGCAGTGGTGAGGAGGCTCAGCCCCATCATTCCACCCGGCCCACTTCGGGCCACTGACACAAAAGCTGTGGACCTCACCACTGCACCACTGGTCAGCCCCTCTCCTGTTCCATTGGCAACCTGCAGTTGAGTTCAAGGGGACTTCAATATGCTACTTGAGCCCAACTCTGACACTGTGTAGATGAGGCCAGGTTGTTTTTCGGGTCCACTGTGCTGTCAGAGGATTCGTCATAATAGTGTCTCTGCTGTCCCAGCAAGCTTCATAGACACAGGGTTTCAGAGCCCGCTTGGAGCAGTCTCATAACTCACCCTTCCCAGTTAGCCCAGGTTTGACATTCACTGCCGTGTTTTGGGTAGTGAATTTCTCTGACTTTCAAATGATCAACCAAGTCTGTCTAAAGACTGACATCATCGTTCATTGTGGATTATTCAGGTGTGATTTCTGTTCGCCTTCCATTTTCTTGGACCTTTTTTTTATTTTTCCAGAGTATAATCGTCATGGTCTTTCTCAGCTGTCTCCCTTAGACATGATTATCAGTCTGTTCTCCTTCATTCGAAGTGATTAATTCTGCATTTCTTGAATCACCGTATGTTCTCTAGGCCAAGGCGTGAATGCTTTCGTGACTCTTCGATGTTGTCTTTGAATTTACACTGGTCACTTGTAGGAATCTTTGCTATCCTAGCCTAGGTCAAACTAAGCACTGAGAACACGTGGTCATCTGGGTTTGTTTGACATCCTGAGATCAGAAACTTCAAATTCGAGGTGGTCCTGGCATCTCCCTTCAGGGACACAATGTGTCTGACACCAATTAGACAAATCAGATGAATTCCTCTCTCCAGGAAAGATATTTTTCTGTCACTTCTCTGGATTAGGGAAGTTTCGAACTTCACTCCGGATCCTGGAACGTTCCCCTAGATTCCATCTAGATACGGGCTTGCCTCATTTCTATAGGCTGTGCCATTTCTTTGCCTTGCATCCTCAGCCCTGGAATGTTTATTTTTCTTTAAACAGAATTGTAATGTTCTAATTTTCAGCCCACTTCCTTTCATATGGTGTCAAAATACATATTCAATAATCCTTCTAGGGCAAGAGGTACAGGGAGAGAATTTCATTGGAGCCAAAGTGAGCACTCCAGACCGGGAGGGCAGCCTTCACAAAGGAACGAACCCCCTGGAAAAGGGTGCTTTTCAGCACACTTGTAGAGCCCTTCCAAACAAAGAGACATGCCCCAAGCGTGACTGGGGTCCATTCCTTCAAGGCGTCCAAGACATCTCTTGGGACACATTAGCATGTACCCATTGGGCCCACGTGACGCCAGAGCTATGGAAAGTGAGACTGATCAGCAAAGAATGCCAGGGGCTTAGGAAACGAGGAATCGATTCTTCTCTTCAATGTCCTCAAGACATGATACTTGACTTTGGCTTATTCTTAAGGCAGAAGGACCACGTAGGTCTGATAAGGCCCAAGTCCAGCCTCTTGCATCCAATCAAGTTGCAAGCTTGAATCAGCATGGCCTCCCCATAGACTTGAATAGATGACAAGGTTCTCCTCTCGGGGCTTGTCCCTCTATTCCCGCTTCTTGCCAAGGATTCCTTTCTTATCCCTTGATTCACAGTCTGTTTCATCTCTTCCAGTTTCTGTGCCTGCTTTCTGTTTGTCAAAGCTGTTTCTGGGTATCTCTCCCTTTAATAGCCTAGCGTAGGCCAATCCTTAGAGTGTAACCATGCGGCTATCATGGGGGACATATTCACCGTGTTGTCATAAACAACCTCAAAATTCTAAGTTGTCCTGACAACCTCCATGCACACAGACTTTCAGAGCCATCTCAGGCCAGTCCGACTCCTCGCCCTTTCCAGGTAGGATAGTTTTCCTTTCTCTGGATTTCTTGTCAGTTTCTCACTTTCTCCTCGAACTTTGAAAGGCCTGCTACATTCTCTCTAGACACTGGTTTCTTTCCTGTAAGATTATCCTGGGTTGTTTCTCTTATATCTTGGGTAGATGGGCAAGTGGGTGGACGTTCCCCAGAGAAAGTCCTGGACTCCCTCCAAAGTTGAAGTTGCCCAGGCAATGCTGTGATGCACAATGATCGTGTAACCTCCTAGCACTCTGCCAATTCCACCTTGGCAGGTCACAAGTTTTCCTTCCTTCTGCCTTTGGGGAAGTGTACCAGATGCCTTCATAGATTGTAATTTTCTCATGGTTCTTTTTCTGGCGCGTATTGATAAGGTATCCTCACAATTGCTACTTATTTATGACCTCTGTCCGCACTGTACCTTGAAATCTATATTTCCTACCACTGCTAATGTGATGTGCACCCGTGATGTGAAACAGTGAGGGCCTGGCCGCCCAAGCGGAACGTCGGCACTTACCCGCTCCACCACAGTGACAGCCCTGAATTTGACTTTTGGACGAACCCTTTGCCTGAACTTGGGAAGACGTGGGCCTGTTTGGATTATGCGCGAAGGTGATTAGTAGTAACATCATGGATGGTAGCATTTTCCGTTGGTTCATGGGTTTAGGATGGATCATGTTCTCTTGGAAGTATTCCTCTTCCTCTTTTTGGAATGGTCTACTTTTCTGTAACATCAGTAAGCATTTTGAGGTGATTTTCCATCCTTGGAAGTTCACCTTCTCTAATCTCTTTCAGCCCCGAAAGCTCTATGCCTTCATTCTGAACCCCTTTTTGGATTTTTGATTTTAGGTGAATTTATTGCCATAACGCTGCGATAGAACATCCTATGTCTTTCAGATTTGCATCCTCATCGGTTTAGACTTCTGTGTAGGTTACATCATCTTCACCAGAGTAAGCTGAATCACAGGCCCTTACCACACACTTGTGCCTAATCATCTGTTTCACCCTACCCCACCTCCCCGCTTTTCCTCTGGTAACCCTTAATCAAATGTCCCGTGCCAATAGTTGGTTACTGCTTGTCTTTTCTTCTCCTTGTAAGTGAGATCCTACAGTATTTTACTTTCTCCCTGGGGCTTGTTTCACTTCCCCTAAAACCTTCACGGCCATTCTGGTGGTCCCTAATGGCTGGATTACATCATTTGTTCCGGCTAAGAGGTATGCCATTGTGTGGGTATAGCCCATCTTCCTTCTGAATTCCTCCTTTTCTGGGTCACCAGGGCGGATTCCAAGTCTTGGATAGAGGGAGGAAGGCTGTGGTGAACTCAGTGGTGCACATGTCTTTATGCAGTAGTGTTTCCGAGTTCTTTGGATAAACACGCCACACAGGAATAGCTGGATCTTATGGGACATGGATTCTTCAATTTCTGAGGCAGTTCCACAGTGGTTGGAGTACTGACTGCACCGGTTTACACTCCCACCAGCAGTACAGGAGGCTTCCCTTCTCTCCACATCCTCTCTGACACTTGTTTCCTTTCTGCTTCCTTATAGCCATTCTGACCACAGTGAGCTGCTGTGTCCTCGCAGTTTGCATTTGCATTGGCCTGAGACTTAATGATGGTGAACAAGTTTTCATGCACCTGTTGGCACTCGTATGATCTTCTTGGGAGAAATCTCTGTTTCCATCTTTTGCCCAGGTTTTCATTGGCTTGTTTTTCTTGTGGAGACGTGTGAGTTGAATGTATCTTTGGGCTTTTCACCCCTTGTCCGATGTGTGGGTTGCAAACATCCTCTCCCAGTTGTTGTGCTGTCTTGGCATTGAGTCACTGGTTTCCTTGACTGGGCAGAAGCGTGTGCATTTGATGTGGTCCCGTTTGTTTCTTGTTTCCTTTGTTGCCCTTGCCCAGTCAGACATGCTTCATCCAAATAGGTGGCTCAGACAGATGGCAAAGAGCACTCAGCCTAGGTCTTCTCCTGCAAGTTTCATGGCTTCAAATCTGCCATTCAGGGCTTTAATCCATTTCTAGGTGGTGTGTGTGCCAAGTGTAACATCATGGTCTACTCTCATTGTATTCCATGTGGCTGTGCAGGCTTCTCAGCACCATTTATTTTAGACACTCTGCTTTCTCCACTGTCTCCTCTTGGCTTCCTGGCAGAAAATGGGCTGTCCATGTACATTTGAGTTGGGCTCTGGGCTCTCGATTCTCTTGCTTGGGTCTGTGTGCCTGTGTTTGGTCCCAGACTGTGCCATTTCGGTACCTAGTGACTTGTCCTATAGGTTTTATTCGGAAAGTGTGATACGTGCTGCTTTGTTCGTTTTCCTGAGGATTCGTGTGCCTATTCAGAGTCTCTGTCTGCTGGCTAGAAACTTTCGGATTTTCTCTTCTGTCTCTGTGGGAAACATTGCTGCAACTTTCACTGGGATTGTATGGAATCCAGAGATTCCTTTCTCTGGTATGGACGTTTCAAGTGTGTTGATGCTTCCATTCCTAGATCTTGGAATCTCCTTCTTTCTCCTTGTGTCTTCTTGAATTTCTTTCCCCCAACGTTTCTTACTTTTCGATTGACATGGCTTTCACCTGTTTTGCTAAGTTTCTTCATAGAGATCTTATTCTTCTCACTGGCATGCAGTTTTTCATTTTTTATTTTCAGCTTCAGTTTTTCTATTCTTTGCAACTTTGAATCGGTTTTGTATTGGCAGAAGTGCATCGCTGAGCTCACATCTGCTGGCAATGCTCCTGTATTTGCTGTGGAAGTCTGGCCCTGTCTAACGTCCCTTCCCATCTGCCTCTACACGACCTCGGACGCCTGCCCCAGAATGACTGAAGCAGTGGTGAGCAGGCTCACCCTGAGGGTCCACACGGCTCACCCATGGCCACAGACCAAGAAGGTGTGGACCTCACCGCTGCACCACCGGCCGGCCCCTTTCATGTTCCATTGGCATCCTGCAGTTGAGGGCAATGGGACTTGAATATGCTACTTGAGCCCAACTCTGGCACTGTGTAGATGAGGCCCGGTTGTTTTTCGTGTCCACTGTGATGTCAGAGGAATTGTAATAATCGTGTCTCTCCTGTCCAGGCAAGCTTCATGGACACACGGTTTCATGGCCCGCTTGGAGCAGTCTTATAACTCACCCTTCCCACTTAGCCCAGGCTTGACCTTCGCTGCCGTCTTTTGGCTTGTGAATTTCTCTGACTTTCAAACGTTCCAGCAGAGTCTGTCTAAAGACGGACATCATCTTCCATTGTGGATTATCCAGGTGTGATTTCCATTCGCCTTCCATTTTCTGGGACCTTTTTCTCTTTTCCATAGTATAATCGTCATGGTACTTATCAGCTATCTGTCTTAGACATGCTTATCAGTCCGTTCTCCTTCATTCCAAGTAATTCATTTTGCATTTCTTGAATCACCGTATGTTCTCTAGGCCGAGGTGTGAGTGCTTTCGTGTCTCTTGGTTGTTGTCTTTGAACTTGCACCGGTCACTTGAAGGAGTCTTTGCTGTCCTAGCCTAGGTCAAACTAAGCACTGAGAACACGTGGTCATCTGGGTTGGTTTGACATCCTGAGATCAGAAACTCCAAATTCCAGGTAGTCCTAGCATCCCTCATCATGGACACAATGTTTCCAAGACAAATTAGACAAATCTGAAGAATTCCTCTCTCCAGGAAAGATATTTTCCTGTCTCTTTTCCGGATTTGGGAAGTTTCGAACTTCACCCCTGATCCTGGAACGTTCCCCTAGATTCCGTCTAGATACGGGCTTACTTTATTTCTATAGGCTGTGCCATTTGTTTGCCTTACATCCTCAGCCATGGCCTGTTTATTTTTCTTGAAACAGAATTGTAATGTTCTGATTTTCAGCCCACTTCCTTACATATGGTGTCAAAACACATAATCAATGATCCGTCTACGGCAAGAGGTGGGGAGAGAATTTCATTGGAGGCAAACTGAGCACTCTAGCCTGGGAGGGCAGCCTTCACGAAGGAACGAAGCCCTGTGGAAAAGGGTGCTTTTCAGCACCCTTGTAGAGCACTCCAAACACAGAGACATACCGCAAGCATGACTGGGGTCCATTCCTTCAAGGCTTCCAAGAAATCTCTTGGGACACATTAGCATGAAGCCAGTGGGGTCCCGTGACGCCAGAGCTATGGAAAGTGAGACTGATCTGCAAAGAATGCCAGGGGCTTAGGAAACGAGGAATCGATTCTTCTCTTCAACGTCCTCAAGACATCATTCTTGACTTTGGCGTATTCTTAAGGCAGAAGGACCACGTAGGTCTGATAAGGCCCAAGTCCGGCCTCTTGCTTCCAATCAAGTTGCAAGCTTGAATCAGCATGGCCTCCCCATAGACTTGAATAGATGACAACGTTCTCCTCTCAGTGCTTGTCCCTCTATTCTCGCTTCTTGCCAAGGATTCCTTTCTTACCCCTCGAATCAGCGTCTGTTTTATGTCTTCCAGTTTCTGTGTCCGCTTTCTGTTTCTCAAAGCTGTTTCTGGGTATCCCTCCCTTTAATAGCCTAGCCTAGGCCAATCCTCAGTCTGTAACCGTGCGGCCATCTTGGCGGACATGTTCATCGTGATGTCATAAACAACCTCAAAATTCGAAGTTGTCCTGACAACCTCGTGCACACAGAGTTTCAGAGCCATCACAGGCCAGTGTGACTCCTCACCCTTTCCAGGTAGTATAGTTTTCCTTTTTCTCGATTTCTTGTCAGTTTCTGACTTTCTACTCGAACTTTGTAAGGCCTGCTACATTCTCTCTAGACACTGGTTTCTGTCCTGTAAGATTATCCTGGGTTTTATCCCTTACATTTTATGTAGATGGCCAAGTGGGTGGACGTTCCCCAGAGAAAGTCCTGGACTCCCTCCCAAGTTGAAGTTGCCCGGGCAATCCTCTGATGCGCAATGATCGTGTCATCTCCTAGCCCTCTGCCAATTCCACCTTGGCAGGTCCCATGTTTTCCTTCCTTCTTCCTTTGGGGAAGTGTACCAGATGCGTTCATGGATTGTAAAATCCTCACGGTTCTTTTTCTGGTGCGTATTGATAACGTATCGTCAGAATTGCTACTTATTTTATGATCCCTGTCTGCAGTGTACCATGAAATCTATATTTCCTAACACTGCTAATGTGATCTGCACCCGTGATGTGAAACAGTGAGGCCCGGGGCCCAAGGGGAACGTGGGCACTTACCCGATCCACCACAGGGCCGGCCCTGAATTGTTCTTTTGGACCAACCTTTTGCCTGAACTTCGGAAGTCGTTGGCCTGTTTGGATTATTCATGAAGGTGATTACTAGTAACATCATGGACGGTAACATTTTCCCTTGGTTCCTGGTTTTAGGACTGATCATGTTCTCTCGTTAGTATTCCTCTTTAACTGTTTTGAATGATCTACCTTTCTGTAGCATCAGTAAGCATTTTGAGGTGATTTTCCATCCTTGGATGTTCTCCTTCTGTAATCTCTTCAGCCTCCAAAGCTTTATGCCGTCATTCTGGACCTCTTTTTGGATTTTTGATTTTAGGTGAGTTTATTGCCATAACCCTGCATTAGAACATCCTATATCTTTCGGCTTTGCATCCTCATGTATTTAGACTTCTGTGTAGGTTACATCATCTTCAGCAGCATAAGCCTAATGGCAGGCCCTAACTGCACTCTTGTCCCTAATCATCTCTTTCACCCTCCCACACCACCGCGCTTTGTCTCTGGGAATGTCCAATCAAATGTCCCTTGTCACCTGTTGGTTACTGCTTGCTTTTTCTTCTCCTTGTAAATGAGATCCTATGGTATCTGACATTCTCCCTGGGGCTTCTTTCGCTTCCCCGAAAACCCTCACAGCTATACAGGTGATCACAAATGGCTGGATTGCATCTTTTGTTGTGGTTGAGTGGTATGCCATTGTGTGGCTATAGCCCGTCTTCCTTCTGCCTTCGTCCCTTGCTGGGCACCAGGGCGGCTACCTAGTCTTGGATAGCGGGAGTCAGGCTAGGCTGAACCCAGCGGTGCACATGTCTTTATGTTGTAGTGTTTCCGAGTTCTTAGGATAAACAGGCCGCAGAGGAATAGCTGGATCATATGTCACATCTATTCTTAAACTTCTGAGGCAGCACCACACCTCTTGGCATAGTGGTTGCAGCGGATTACACTCCCACCGGCAGTACAGGAGGCTTCCCTTCTGCCATCTCCCCTCTGACACTTGCTGTTTTCCGTCTGGTTCCTTATAACCATTCTCAGCACAGTGAGCTGCTTTGTCATTCCAGTTTGGATTTGCATGGCCTGAGATTTAATGATGGTGAACAAGTTTTCATGCATCTCCTGGCACTCTTTCAATCTTCTTGGGAGAAATCTCTGTTTCCATCTTTTACCCAGGTTTTCATTGGCTTCTTGTTTTTTTCTAGTGGAGACGTGCGAGTTGATTGCATCTTTGGGGTTTCCACCCTGTGTCTGATGTGTGGTTTGCAAACATCCTCTCCCAGTTGTTGTGTTGTCTTCGCATTGAGTGGAAGGTTTCCTTGAGTGGGCAGAAGCGTGTGCATTTGATGTGGTCCCGTTTGTTTCGTGATTCCTTTGTTGCCCTTGCCCAGTCAGACATGCTTCTTCCATATAGGCGTCTCAGACTGATGGCAAAGAGCTCTCTGCCTAGGTCTTCTCCTACAAGGTTCACGGTTTCAAGTCTGCCATTCAAGGCTTTAATCTATTTCGAGGTGGTGTGTGTGCCAGGTGTAACATCATGGTCTACTCTCGTTGTGTTCCATGTGGCTGTGTAGCCCACCCAGCACCATTTATTGTAGAGACTCTCCTCTCTCCTCTGTCTCTTCTTGGCTCCCTGCTCGAAAAGGGGCTGTCCATGCACGTTTGAGTTGGGCTCTGGGTTCTCGATTCTGTTGCATGGGTCTGTGTGCCTGTTTTTGGGCCCAGACTGTGCCGTTTCATTACCTAGCGCTTCGTCCTATATGTTGAAATCAGAAAGTGTGATACGTCCTGCTTTTCGTTTTCCTGAGGATTCCTTTGCCTATTCAGGGTCTCTTGTTGCTGGCTAGAAACATTAGGATTCTCTCTTCTATCTCTGTGGCAAGTATTGCTGCAACTTTGACTGGGATTGCATGCAACCCGGAGATTCCTTTACTCAGGTATGGGCGTTTCAACTGTGTTAATTCTTGCATTCCTAGATCCTGGAATATCCTTCTTTCTCCTTGTGTCTTCTTGAATTTCTTTCCCCAAACGTTTACTAGTTTTTGAATTAACATAGCTTTCACCTGTTTTGCTAGGGTTCTTCATAGAGATGTTATTCTTCGTACTGGCAAGCTGTATTTTTTTCTTTTTTTTATCTTGAGTTTTTCTATTCTTTGCAACTTTGAATTGGTTTTGTTTCAGCAGAAGTACAGTGCTATGCCCACATCTGCTGGCAACGCTACAGTATTTGCTGTGGAAGTCTGGCCCTGTCTAACGTCCCTTCCCATCTGGCTCTACAATACCTCGGGCTCCTGTCCTACAATGACTGAAGCAGTGGTGAGGGGGCTCAGCCACATGCTTCCAACCGGCTCACCAGGTGACCCCGACCCAGAAGGTGCGGACCTCACAGCTACACCACCGGCCGGCCCCTTTCATGTTCCGTTGGCCACCGGCAGTTGAGTGCAATGGGACTTGAATGTGCTGCTTGAGCCCAACTGTGGCTCTGTATAGATGAGCCCAGGTTGTTTATCAGGTCCACTGTGATGTCAGAGGATTTGTCATAATTGTGTCTCTGCTGTCCCAGCAAGCTCCATGGACACAGGGTTTCAGAGCCGGCTTGGAGCAGTCTCATGACTCATGCTTGCCAGTTGGCCCAGGTTTGACATTCACTGCCGTTTTTTGGCTTGTGAATTTCTCTAACTTTCAAACGTTCAAGCACAGTCTGTCTAAAGACGCACATCTTTCATTGTGGATTATTCAGGTGTGATTTCTGTTCGTCTTCCATCTTCTGGGACCTTTTTTTCTTTTCCATAGTATAATCGTCATGGTCTTTCTCAGCTATCTCCCTTAGACATGCTTATCAGTGGGTTCTCCTTCATTCCAAGTCTTTAATTTTGCATTTCTGTAGTCACCTTATGTTCTCTAGGGCGAGGTGTGAGTCCTTTCGTGATTCTTGGTTGTTGTCTTTGTATTTGCACTGGTCATTCGTAGGAATCTTTGCTATTCTACCCTTGGTCAAACTAAGCCCAGAAGCAAGTGGTCATCTGGGTTTTTCTGACATCCTGAGATCAGAAACTCCAAATTTCAGGGGGGGTCCTGCCAACACCCTTCATGAACATAATGTTTCCCAGACAAATTAGACAAATATGATGAATTCCTCTCTCCAGAAAAGATATTTTTCTCTCATTTTCTGGATTTGGGAAGTTTCAAACTTGACCCCTGATCCTTGAACGTTCCCCTAGATTCCGTCTAGATACGGGCTTACTTTATTTCTATAGGGAGTGAACTTTGTTTCCCTTACATCCTCAGCCCTGGCTTCTTTATTTTTCTTGAAACAGAATTGTAATGTTCTAATTTTCAGCCAACTTCCTTACATATGGTGTCAAAACACATAATCAATAATCCTTCTACAGCAAGAGGTGAAGGGAGAGAATGTCATTGGAGCCAAACTGAGGACTCCAGCCTGGGAGGACAGCCTTCACAAAAAACAAAGCCCTCTGGAAAATGCTGATTTTTAGCACCCTTGTGGAGCACTTCCAAACAAACAGACATACCCTAAGCATGACAGGGCTCCATTCCTTCAAGGCTTCGAAGACATCTCTTGGGACACATTAGCATGTACCCAGTGGGCCCCCATGACGCCAGAGCTATGGAAAGTGAGACTGATCTTTGAAGCAGGCTAGGGGCCTAGGAAAGGAGGCATCAATTCTTCTCTTCAATGTGCTCAAGACATCATTCTTCACTTTGGATTATGCTTAAGGCAGAAGGACACTGTAGGTCTCAAAAGGCCCAGTCTGGCCTCTTGTTTCCAATCATGTTGCAAGCTTGAATCAGCATTGCCTCCCCATAGACTTGAATAGATGACAATGTTTTACTCTCAGAGCTTGTCCCTTTATTCTCGCTTCTTGCCAAGGATTCCTTTCTTATCCCTTGAATCAGAGTCTGTTTTCTCTGTTCCAGTTTCTGTGCCCGCTTTCTGTTTTTCAAAGCTGTTTCAGGGTATCTCTCTCTTTAATGGCCTAGCCTAGGCCAATCCTCAGACTGTAACCATGCGGCCGTCTTGGGGGACATGTGTACCATGATGTCATAAACAACGTCAAAATTCTAAGTTGTCCTGACAACCTGCATGCACACAGAGTTTCAGAGCCATCTCAGACCAGTCTGACTCCTCACCCTTTACAGGTAGGATAGTTTTCCTTTTTCTGAATTTCTTGTCGGTTTCTCACTTTCTCCTTGAACTTTGAATGGCCTGCTACATTCTCTCTAGACACTGGCTTCTTTCCTGTAAGATTATCCTGGGTAGTATGTCTTATATCTTGTGTAGATTGCCAAGTGGGAGGACCTTCCCCAGAGAAACTCCTGGACTCCCTCCCAAGTTGAAGTTTCCCAGGCAATCCTCTGATGCGCACTGATCATGTCATCTCCTAGCACTCTGGCAATTCCTCCTTAGCAGGTCACATGTTTTCCTCCCTTCTTCCTTTGGGGAAGTGTACCAGATGCGTTCATAGATTGTAATATTCTCATGGTTCTTTTTCTGGTGTGTATTGATAACATATCCTCACAATTGTTACTTATATATGATCCCTGTCTGCACCGTACCATGAAATCTATATTTCCTAAAACTTCTCATGTGATCGGCACCCGTGATGTGAAGGAGTGAGGCCCAGGCCACACAAGCGGAACATGGGCACTTACACACTACACCACAGGGCCGGCCATGAATTGTCCTGTTGGACCAATCTTTTGCCTTAACGGGGGAAGACATTGGCCTGTTTGGATTAGTCATGAAGGTGATTAGTTGTAACATCCTGGACGGTAACTTTTTCCCTTGGTTCATGGGATTAGGACTGATCATCTTCTCGTGGTAGTATTCCTCTTCATCTATTTGGAACGGTCTACCCTTCAGTAGCATCAGTAAGCATTTGGAGGTGATTTTCCATGCTTGGAAGTTCACCTTCTCCTATCTCTTTCAGTCCCCAGGGCTTTATGCCGTCATTCTGGAAACGTTTTTGGATTTGTGATTTTAGGTGAATTTATTGCCGTAAAACTGCATTAGAACATCCTAAATCTTTCAGATTTACATCCTCATCGATTTAGACTTCTGTGTAGGTTAAATCATCTTCACCATCGTAAGCCGAATCGCAGGCCCTCACCACATACTTGTGCCTAGTCATATCTTTCACCCTTCTCCACCGCACTGCGTTGCCTCTGGGAAGGCACAAATATCCCCTGCCACATATTGATTATTGCTTTCTTTTTCTTCTACTTGTAAGTGAGATGTTACGGTATTTGACATTGTCCCTGGAGCTTGTTTCACTTCCCCTAAAACCCTCACAGCCATTCTGGTGGTCAAAAATGGCTGGTTTGCATCCTTTGCTCCAGTTGAGTGGTATGCCATTGTGTGGCTAGAGCCCATCTTCCTTCTGCATTCGTCCCTTGCTGGGCACCAGTGCGTCTTACAAGTCTTGGATAGTGGGAGTAAGGCTGTGGTGAAATCAGCCATGCACATGTCTTTATGTGGTAGTGTTTCCAAATTCTTTGGATAAACACGCCTCAGAGGAATAGCTGGATCATATGGGACATGGATTCTTATATTTCAGAGGCAGTTACACATCACTTGACATACTGGCTGCACTGTTTTACACTCCCAGCAGGAGTGCAGGAGGCTTCCGTACTCTCCACCTCCTCTCTGACACTTGTTTCCTGTCTGCTTCCTTATAGCCATTCTGACCACAGTGAGCTGCTATGTCCTTGCAGTTTGGATTTGCATTTTCCTGAGACTTAATGATGGTGAACAAGTTTTCATGCACCTGTTACCCCTCTTTCCATCTTCTTGGGAGAAATTTCTGTTTCCATCTTTTGACCAGGTTTTCATAGGCTTGTTTTTTTTCTTGTGGAGACGTGCGAGTTCATTGTATCTTTGGGCTTTTAACCCCTTGTCCGATTTGTGGTTTGCAAACTTCCTCTCCCAGGTGTTGTGCTGTCTTTGCATTGAGTCGATGGTTTCCTTGAGTGGGCAGAAGCGTGTGCATTTGATGTGGTCCCGTTTGTTTCTTGTTTCCGTTGTTGCCCTTGCCCAGTCAGACATGCTTCTTCCAAATAGGTGGCTCAGACAGATGGAATAGAGCATTCTGCCTAGGTCTTCTGCTACAAGTTTCACAGTTTCAAGTCTACCATTAAGGGCTTCAATCCATTTCACATGGTGTGTGTGCCAGGTGTAACATCATGGTCTTCTCTCGTTGTGTTCCGTGTGGATGTGCAGGCTTCCCAGCACCGTTTATTGTACAGACTCTCCCTTCTCAACTGTCTTCTCTTGGCTCCCTGGTAGAAAATGGGCTGTCCATGTACGTTTGAGTTGGGCTCTGGGTTCTCGCTCCTGTTGCATGGGTATGTGTGCCTCTTTTTGGGCCCAGGTTATGCCGTTTTGGTACCTAGAGTTTCGCCCTCTATATTGAAATCAGAAAGTGTGCCACATCCTGCTTTTTTCGTTTCCTGAGGATTCCTTTGCCTATTCAGGGTCTGTTGTTGCTGCCTAGAAATGTTAAGATTCTCTCTTTTATCTCTGTGGCAAATATTGCTGCAACTTTGACTGGGATTGCATGGAATCCAGAGATTCCTTTCTCTGGTATGGACGTTTCAAATGTGCTAATTCTTCCATTCCTAGATACTGGAATCTCCTTCTTTCTCCTTGTGTCTTTTTGAACATCTTTCACCAAACGACGGCTAGTTTTCGATTGACATAGCTTCACCTGTTTTGCTAAGGTTCTTCATAGAGATCTTGTTTGCCTAACTGGCAAGCTGTTGTTTCTTCTTCCAGTTTCAGGTTTTCTATACTTTGCAAATTTTGACTGATTTTGCTTTGGCAGAAGTGCATCACTAAGCTCACATCTGCTGGCAATGTTCCTGTATTTGCTGTTTAAGTCTGGCACTGTCTAACGTGCCCTCCCATCTCCCTCTACATTACCTCTGACGTCTCCCCAGAATAACTGAAGCAGTGGTGAGCAGGCTCACACCCAGGATTCCACCCCGCCCAAACCCGGCCACTGACCCAAAAGGTGCGGACCTCACTGCTGCACCACCGGCTGGCCCCTTTCATGTTCCAGTGGCAACCTGCAGTTGAGTGCAGTGGGACTTGAATATGGTATTTGAGCCCATCTATGGCACTGTGTAGATGAGGCCAGGTGTTTTTTGTTTCCACTGTGATGTCAGAGGATTTGTCATAATTGTGTCTCTGCTATCCCAACAATATTCATGGACACAGGGTTCCAGAGCCTGCTTGGAGCAGTCTTATAACTCGCCCTTCCCAGTTAGCAAAAGTTTGACCATCGCTGCTATTTGGCTTGTGAATTACTGTGACTTTCAAACGTTCAAGCAGAGTCTGTCTAAAGACTGACATCATCTTTCATTGTGGATTATCCAGGTGTGATTTCTGTTCACCTTCCATTTTCTGGGACCTTTTTTTCTTTTCTATAATATACTCGTCATGGTCTTTCTCAGCTATGTCCCTTAGACATGCTTATCAGTTCGTTCTCCTTCATTCCAAGTGATTAATTTTATACTTCTTTAATCACCATATGTTCTCTAGTCCGAGGTGTGAGTGCTTTCGTGACTCTTGGTTGTTGTCTTTGAATTTACACTGGTCATTGTAGGAATCTTTGCTATCCTAGCCTAGGTCAAACTAAGCACTGAGAACACGTGGTCATCTGTTTTGGTTTGACATCCTGAGATCAGAAACTCCAAATTCGAGGAGGTCCTGGCAACCCCCTTCACGGACATAGTGTCCTTCTGCCTTAAGCATAATGCAAAGTCAAGAATTAACTGTTCTGAACATTGCTGAAAAGAATCGATGCCTCCTTTCCTAGGCCCCTAGCATTCTTTGAAGATCAGTCTCACTTTCCATAGCTCTGGCGTCACGGGTTCCCACTGGGTACATGCTTATGTGTCTCAAGAGATGTTTTGGAAGCCTTGAAGGAATGGATCCCTGTCACTGTGGGTATGTCTCCTTGTCTGGAAGCGCTCTACAAGTGTGTTGAAAAGCACCCTTTTCCAGAGGGCTTCATTCCTTTGTGAAGGCTGACCTCCCAGGCTAGAGTGCTCACTTTGCTTCCAATGAAATTGTCTCCCCTTAACTCTTTCTGTACAAGGATTATTGATTATGTGTTTTGATACCCTCTGTGAGGAAGTTGGCTCAAAATTAGAACATTACAAGTCTGTATCAAGAAAAATAAACATTCCAGCGCTGAGGATGTAAGGCAAAGAAATGGCACACTCTAGAGAATTAAAGTAAGCCCCTATCAAGACACATTCTAAGGGAAAGTCAAAGGATCAGGGATCAAGTTCGAAACTTCCAAAATCCAGAAATGAGAAGAAAAAATTTCTTTCCTAGGAGGAATTCATCAGATTTCTCTAATTTGTCTCAGAAACAGTATGTCCCTGAATGGGGTTGCCAGGACCAGCTCGAATTTTGAGTTTCTGATCTCAGGATGTCAACCAACCCAGATGACCACGTGGTCTCAGTGCTTAGTGTGACCTAGGCTAGGTTAGCAAAGAGTCCTGGCAGTGACTGGTGCAAATTCAAAGACAACAGCCAAGAATCATGAAAGCACTCACACCTCGTCCTAGAGAACATAAGGTGATTAAAGATATACAAAATTAACCACTTGGACTGAAGGAGAACGGACTGATAAGCATATCTAAGGGAGATAGTTGAGAAGGACCATGACGATTATACTGTCGAAAAGAAAAAAAGGTGACAGAAAATGGAAGGCGAACAGAAGTCACACCTGAATAATTCACAATGAAGGATGTAAGGCTTTACACAGACTCTGCTTGAACGTTGTAAAGTCAGAGAAATTCAGAAGCCAAAAAGCGACAGCGAAGGTCAAACCTGGGCTAATTGGGAAGGCAGAGATATGAGACTGCTCCAAGCGGGCTCTTACCCTGTGTCCATGAAGATTGCCGGGACAGCAGAGACACAATGACGACAAATCCTCTGACATCACAGTGGGCAAGAATAACTTCATGGCCTCATCTATACAGTGCCAAAGTTGTGCTCAAGTAGCACATTCAAGTTCCACTGCCCTCAACTGCAGGTTTCCAATAAACATGAAAGGGGCCGGCCGGTGGTGCAGTGGCGAGGTCAGCACCTTCTGGTTTGGTGGCCCAGGGTGGGCCGGGTGGAATGAAGTGGGTGATCGTCCTCACCACTGCTTCAGTCATTCTGGGGAAGGCGTCCGAGGTAGTGTAGAGGCAGATGGGAAGGGACGTTAGACAGGGCCAGACTTCCACAGCAAATACAGGAGCATTGCCAGCAGATGTGAGCTCAGCGATGCACTTCTGCCAAAACAAAACCAATTCAAAGTTGCAAAGAATAGAAACACTGAAGCTGAAAAGAAAAAAAAAACTGCATGCCAGTGAGAAGAATAAGATCTCTATGAAGAAACTTAGCAAAACAGTTGAAAGCCATGTCAATCGAAAACTAACAAAAGTTGGGGGAAAGAAATTCAAGAAGACACAAGGAGAAAGAAGAAGATTCCAGGATCTAGGAATGGAAGCATTAACACACTTGAAACGTCCATACCAGAGAAAGGAATCTCTGGATTCCATGCAATCCGAGTCAAAGTTGCAGCAGTATTTGCCACAGAGAAGAAGAGAGAATCCTAAAGTTTCTAGCCAGCAACAAGAGACCCTGACTAGGCAAAGGAATCCTCAGGAAAACGAACAAAGCAGCACGTGTCACAATTTCTGATTTCAACATAGAGGACGAAGCGCTAGGTACCGAAACGGCACAGTCTGGGCCCAAAAACAGGCATGAA
This sequence comes from Equus asinus, assembly GCF_041296235.1. NCBI lineage: Eukaryota > Metazoa > Chordata > Mammalia > Perissodactyla > Equidae > Equus > Equus asinus. The sequence goes on along the minus strand of NC_091815.1, from coordinate 2,738,278 downwards.
GACCCATGCAAAACAATTGAGAGCCCAGAGCCCAACTCAAACTTACATGGACAGCCCATTTTGGACCAGGGAGCCAAGTGGAGACAGCGGAGAAAGGAGAGTCTCTACAATAAACGGTGCTGGGAAGCCTGCACAGCCACATGGAACACAACGAGAGTACACCATGCTGTTACACCTGGCACACACACCACCTGAAATGTATTAAAGCCTTGAATGGCAGACTTGAAACCGTGAACCTTGTAGGAGAAGACCTAGGCAGAGTGCTCTTTGCCATCTGTCTGAGCCGCCTATTTGGAAGAAGCATGTCTGACTGGGAAAGGGCAACAAAGGAAACAAGAAACAAACGGGACCACATCAAATGCACACACTTCTGCCAGTCAAGGAAACCATCAACTGAATACTAAGACACCACAACGACTGGGGGAGGATGTTTGCAAACCACACATCGGACAAGGGGTGAAAAGCCCAAAGATACAATCAACTCGCACGTCTCCACAAGAAAAAAAACAAGCCAATGAAATCCTGGTCAAAAGATGGAAGCAGAGATTTCTCCAAAGAAGATAGAAAGAGGGCCAGTAGGTGCATGAAAACTTGTTCACCATCATTAAGTCTCAGGAAAATGCAAATCCAAACTGCAAGGACATGGCAGCTCACTGTGGTCAGAATGGCTAGAAGGAAGCAGACAGGAAATAACAAGTGTCAGAGAGGAGGTGGAGAGAAGGGAAGCCTCCTGCACTGCTGGTGGGAGTGTAACCCGGTGCAGCCACGATGCCAAAGGTGTGGAACTGCCTCAGAAATTTAAGTATCCATGTCCCATATGACCCAGCTATTAATCTGCCGCTTGTTTATCCAAAAAAGTCAGAAAGACTACCGCATAAAGACATGTGCATGGCTGTGTTCACCACAGTCTTACTCCTGATATCCAAGACTTGGAAAGCACCCTGGTGTCCAGCAAGGGATGATTGGAGAAGGAAGATGGGCTATAGCCACACAATGGCATACCACTCAGCCGGAACAAATGATGCAAGCCAGCCATTTGTGACCACCAGAATGGCTGTGAGGGTTTTAGGGGAAGTGTAACAAGCCCCAGGGAGAAATTCAAATACCATAGAATCTCACTTACAAGGAGAAGAAAAAGCAAGCACTAACCAACAGGTGGCACTGAACATTTGTATGCGGGCTCCCAGAGGCAAAGAGGGGCGGTGACGGAGGGTGAAAGAGAAGATTAGGCACAAGTGTGTGGCGAGGGCCTGTGATTAGTCTTACACTGGTGAAGATGATGTATACTACACAGAAGTCTAAAGCAATGAGGATGTGAATCTGGAAGTTATAGTACGTTCTAATGCAGGGTCATGGCTATAAATTCACCTCAAATCAAAAATCCAAAAAGGGGTCCAGAATGATGTCATAAAGCTTTGGGGGAGGAAAGAGTTTACAGAAGGTGAACTTCCAAGGATGGAAAATCACCTCAAAATGCTTACAGATGCTACAGATGTGTAGATGAGACCAGGTAGTTTTTCGGGTCCACTGTGATGTCAGAGGATTTGTCATAATTGTGTCTCTGCTGTGCCGGGAAGGGTCATGGACACAGGGTTTCAGAGCCCGCTTGGAACAGTCTCATAACTCGCCCTTTCCAGTTAGCCCAGGTTTGACCTTCGCTGCCATTTTGTGGCTTGTGAATTTCTCTGACATTCAAACGTTCAAGCAGACTCTGTTTAAAGACTGACGTCTTTCATTGTGGATTATTCAGGTATGATTTCTGTTCGCCTTCCATTTTCTGGGACCTTTTTAATTTTCCATAGTATACTCGTAATGGTCTTTCTCAGCTATCTCTCTTAGATATTCTTATCGGTCCGATCTCCTTCAGTCCAAGTGATTAATTTTGTATTTCTCTAATAACCGTATGTTCTCTAGGCCGAGCTGTGAGTGCTTTCGTGCCTCGTGGTTGTTGTCTATGAATTTGCACTGGTCACTTGTAGGACTCTTGGCTATCCTGCGAAGGTCAAACTAAGCACTGAGAACCCGTGGTCATCTGGGTTGGTTTGACATCCTGAGATCAGAAACTCCAAATTCTAGTTGGTCCTGGCAACCCCCTTCAGGGACACAATGTTCCCGAGACAAATTAGACAAATCTGATGAATTCCTCTCTCCAGGAAAGATAGCTTTCTGTCTCTTTTCTGGATTTGGGAAGTGTCAAACTTGACCCCTGATCCTAGAACATTCCCCTAGATTTTCTCTAGACACAGGCCTACTTTATTTCTATAGGCTGTGCCATTTGTTTGCCTTACATCCTCAGCCCTGGCCTGTTTATTTTACTTGAAACAGGATTGTAATATTCTACTTTTCAGGCAACACCCTTACATATGGTGTCAAAACACACACTCTATAATTCTTCCACGGCACGAAGTAGGGTGAGAGAATTTCATTGGTGCAAAACTGACCACTCTAGCCTGGGAGGGCAACCTTCACAAAGGAATGAAGCTCTCTGGAAAAGGGTGATTTTCAGCACACTTGTAGAGCCCTTCCACTCAAAGAGACATACCCCAAGCGTGACAGGGCTCCATTCCTTCAAGGCTTCCAAGACATCTCTTGGGACACATTAGCATGTACCCAGTGGTCCGCCGTGATGCCTGAGCTATGGAAAGTGAGACAGATCTTCAAAGAATGCTACAGGCCTGGGAAAGGAGGCATCGATTCTTCTCTTCAATGTCCTCAAGACATTCAGTCATTGTGGGGCCGGCGTCCAAGGTAGTGCAGAGGCAGACGGGAAGGGACGTTAGACAGGGCGAGACATCTTGCCAGTGAGAAGAATTAGATCTCTACGAAGAACCTTAGCAAAACAGGTGAGAGCCATATCAATCGAAAACTAGCAAACGTTTTGGGAAAGAAATTCAAGAAGACACAAGGAAAAAGAAGGATATTCCGGGATCTAGGAATGGAAGAATTAACACATTTGAAAGGTCCATACCAGAGAAAGGAATCTCTGGATTCCATGCAATCCCAGTCAAAGTTGCAGCAATATTTCCCAAAGAGATAGAAGAGAGAATCCTAAAGTTTCTAGGCAGCACCAAGAGACCCTGAATAGGCAAAGGAATCCTCAGGAAAATGAACAAAGCAGGACGTGCTACACTGTCTGATTTCAACATAGAGGACGAAGCGCTAGGTACCAAAAGCGCACAGTTTGCACCCAAAAACAGGCACAGAGACCCATGCAACAGAATCGAGAGCCCAGAGCCCAACTCAAACGTACGTGGACAGCACCTTTCCAACGAGGGAGGCAATAGGAGACAGTGGAGAAAGGAGAGTCTCTACAATAAATGGTGCTGGGAAGCCTGCACAGCCACATGGAACACAACGAGAGTACACCATGATGTTACACCCGGCACACACACCACCTGAAATGGATCAAAGCCTTGAATGGCAGACTTGAAACCGTGAACCTTGTAGCAGAAGACCTACGCAGAGTGCTCTTTGCCATCTGTCTGAGCCGCCTATTTGGAAGAAGCATGTCTGACTGGGAAAGGGCAACAAAGGAAACAAGAAACAAACGGGACCACATCAAATGCGGACGCTGCTGCCCAGTCAAGAAAACCATCGACTCAATGCCAAGACAGCACAACAACTGGGAGAGGATGTTTGCAAACCACACATCGGACAAGGGGTGAAAAGCCCAAAGATACAATCAACTCGCACACCTCCACGAGAAAAACAACAAGAAGCCAATGAAAACCTGGGCAAAAGATGGAAACAGAGATTTCTCCCCAGAAGATTGAAAGAGGGCCAAAAGGTGCATGAAAACTTGTTCCCATCATTAAGTTTCAGGCCAATGCAAATGCAAACTGCAAGGACACAGCAGCTCACTGTGGTCAGAATGGCTATAAGGAAGCAGACAGGAAACAAGTGTCAGAGAGGAGGTGGAGAGAAGGGAAATCTCCTGCACTGCAAGTGGGAGTGGAAACCGGTGCAGCCAATATGGCAAGTGGTGTGGAACTGCCTCAGAAATTTAACAATCCATGTCCCATATGATCCAGCTGTTCCTCTGAGGCGTGTTTGTCCAAAGAGCTCAGAAACACTACCTTATAATAAGACGTGCACCGCTGATTTCACAACAGCCTTACTCCCGCTATCCAAGACTTGAAATCCGCCCTGGTGCCCAGCAAGGGAAGAATACATAAGGAAGATGGGCTATACACACACAATGGCATACCACTCAGCTGGAACAAAGTTTGCATTCCAGCCATTTGTGAAACCCAGAATGGCTGTGAGGGTTTTAGGGGAAGTGAAACAAGCCCTAGGGAGAACGTCAAATACCATAGGATCTCATTTACAAGGAGAAGAAAAAGCAAGCAATAACCAACAGGTGGCACAGGACATTTTATTGGGAGTTCCCAGATGCAAAGCGGGGTGGTGGGGGAGGGTAAAAGAGATGATGAGGCACCAGTGTGCGGTGAGGGGTTGTGATTCAGCTTTAGCTGGTGAAGATGATGTAACCTACACAGAAGTCTAAACCAATGAGGATGCAAATCTGAAAGATATAGGATGTTCTAATGCAGGGTTATGGCAATAAATTCACCTAAAATCAAAAATCCAAAACGGGGTCCAGAATGACGGCATAATGCTTTTGGGGCTGAAAGCATTTAGAGAAGGTGAATTTCCAAGGATGGAAAATCACCTCAAAATTCTTACTGTTTCTACAGAAAGGTAGACCATTCCAAATAGATGAAGAGGAATACTACCCACAGAACATGATGCGTGCTAAACCCATGAACCAAGGGAAAATGTTACCGTCCATGATGTTAATAGAAATCTCCTTCATGAATAATCCCAACAAGCCCACGTCTTCCCAAGTTCAGACAAAAGGTTGGTCCAAAATAAGAATTCAGGGCCGGCTTTGTGGTGGAGTGAGTAAGTGCCCACCTTCCACTTGGGCAGCCGGGGCCTCACTGTTTCACATTACGGGTGCAGATCACTTTAGCAGTGTTAGGAAATACAGATTTCATGGTACGGTGCAGACAGAGATCATAAATAAGTAGCAATTCTGACGATACGTTATCAATTCGCACCAGAAAATCTCCATGAGAATATTACAATCAATGAACGCATCTGGTACACTTCCCCAAAGTAAGAAGGAAGGAAGACATGTGACCTGCCAAGGTGGAATTGGCAGAGTGCTAGGAAATGATATGATCATTGCGCATAAGAGGATTGCCCGGGCAACTTCAACTTGGGAGGGAGTCCAGGACTTTCTCTGGGGATGGTCCACCCACTTGGCCATCTACACAAGATATAAGAGATACAAGCAAGGATAATCTTATACTGGAAAGAAACCAGTGTCTAGGAAAGGAGGCATCATATTCTTCTCTTCAATGTCCTCAAGACATCATTCTTGACTTTGGATTATGCTTAAGGAAGAAGGACAACATAGTTCTGATAGGGCCCAAGTGTGGCATCTTGTTTCCAATCAAGTTTCAAGCTTGAATCAGCATGCTGTCCCCATAGACTTGAATAGATGACAATGTTCTCCTCTCAGTGCTTGTCCCTCTATTCTCACTTCTTGCCAAGGATTCCTTTCTTATCCCTTGAATCAGAGTCGGTGTGATCTCTTCTACTTTCTGTGCCAGCTTTCTGTTTGTCAAAGCTGTTTCTTGTTATCTCTCCCTTTAATAGCCTATCCTAGGCCAATCCTCAGACTGTAACCATGCGGCCCTCTTGGGGGACATGTTCACCATGATGTCATAAAGAACGTCCTAATTCTAAGTTGTCCTGACAACCTCCATGCACAGAGTTTCAGAGCTATCTCAGACCAGTCAGACTCCTAACCCTTTCCAGAAAGGATAGTTTTCCTTTTTCTGGATTTCTTGTCGGTTTCTAACTTTCTCCTCGAACTTGGATAGGCCTAGCACAATCTCCCTAGACACTGGTTTCTTTCCTGTAAGATTATCCTGGGTTGTATCTCTTATATCTTGTGTAGGCGGCCAAGTGGGTGGACATTCACCAGAGAAAGTCTTGGACTACCTCCCAAGTTGAAGTTGCCCAGGCAATCCTCTGATGCGCAATGATCATGTCATCTTCTAGCACTCTGCCAATTCCACCTTGACAGGTCACAAGTTTTCCTTCCTTCTTCCTTTAGGGAAGTGTACCAAATGCGTACATAGATCGTAATAGTCTCGTGGTTCTTTTTCTGTTGCATATTGATAAGCTATCCTCACAATGGCTACTAATTTATGATCTCTGTCCACACCGTACCATGAAATCTATATTTCCTAACACTGTTAATGTGATCTGCACCCGTGATGTGAATCAGTGAGGCCCGGACCGCCAAAGCAGGACGTGGGCACTTACCAGGTCTACCACAGGGCCGGCCCTGAATTGGACTTTTGGACCAACCTTTAGCCTGAGCTTGGGAAAACGTGCGCCTGTTAGCATTCTTTGAAGATCAGTCTCACTTTCCAAAGCTCTGGCGTCATGGGTTCCCACTGGGTACATGTTAATGTGTCTCTTTGTTTGGAAGGGCTTTACAAGTGTGCTGAAATGCACCCTTTTATACAGGGCTTCATTTCTTAATGAAGGCAGTATGTCCATGAAAGGGGTTGACAGGACCCCGCGAATTTGGAGTTTCTGATCTCAGGATCTCAAATCAACCCAGATAACCACGTGTTCTCAGTGCTTAGTTTGACCCAGGCTAGGATAGAAAGCAGTCCTACAAGTGACCGGTGCAAATTCAAAGACAACAACCAAGAGTCACGAAAGCACTCACACCTTGGACTAGAGAAGATACGGTGATTAAAGAAATACAAAATTAATCATTATGAACTGAGGAGAACAGACTGATAAGCATATCTAAGGGAGATAGTTGAGAAAGACCATGACGGGTATAATATGGAAAAGAAAAAATTCCAGAAAATGGAAGGTGAACAAAAATCACACCTGAAAAATCCACAATGAGAGATGTCAGTCTTTACACAGACTCTGCTTGAACGTTTGAAATTCAGAGAAATTCACAAGCCAAAAGACGGCAGCAAAGGTCAAACCTGCGCTAACTGGGAATGGTGAGTTATTAGACTGCTCCAAGCAGGCTCTGAAGCCCTGTTTCGATGAAGCCTGCCGGCACACCAGAGACATAATTATGACAAATCCTGTGACATCACGGTGGACCTGAAAAACAACCTGCTCTCATCTACACAGTGCCAGACTTGGGCTCAAGTAGCATATTCAAATCCCATTGTACTCAACAGCAGGTGGCCAAAGGAACATGAAAGGGGCCTGGCAGTGGTGCAATGGTTATGTCCACACCTTCCGGGTCGGTGGTCCGGGGTGGGCTGTGTGGAATCCTGGGTGTGAGCCTCCTAACCATTGCTTCAGTCATCCTGGATCTGGCGTCCTAGGTAGTGTAGAGGCAGATGGGAAGGGAGGTTAGACAGGGCCAAATTTCCACAGCAAATACAGGAGCATTGCCAGCAGATGTGAGCTCAGTGATGCACTTTTGCCAAAACAAAACCGATTACAAGTTGCAAAGAATACAAAAACTGAAACTCAATAAAAAGAAAACAAACACGTTGGCAGTAAGAAGAAGATCTCTATTAAGAAGCTTACCAAAACAGGTGAAAGCCATGTCAATTCGAAAACAAGCAAATCTTTGGGGAAAGGAATTCCAGAAGACACAAGGAAAAAGAAGGATATTTCGGGATCTAGGAATGGAAGAATTAACAGGAAGATGGGCTATAGCCAGGAAATGGCACACCAGTTTACCGGAACAAAGGATGCAATCCAGCCATTTGTGACCACCAGAATGACTGTGAGGGTTTTAGGGAAGTGAAACAAGCCCCAGGGAGAAAGTCAAGTACCGTAGGATCTCACTGAAGAGTACAAGAAAAAACAAGTGGTCAGGAACAGGTGGCACGGGACATTTGATTGGGGGTTCCCTGAGACAAAGCGGGGAGGTGTGAGAGGGGGAAACAGATGATGAGGCACAAGTGTGTGGTGAGGGCCTGCTATTAGGCTTACGCAGGTGAAGATGATGTAAGCTACACGGAAGTCTACATCGATGAGGATGCAAATCAGAAAGATATAGGACGTTGTAATGCAGGGTTACGGCAATAAATTCACCTAAAAGCAAAAAATCCAAAATGGGGTCCAGTATGACGGCATAAAGCTTTGGGGCTGAAAGAGATTAGAGAAGGTGAACTTCCAAGGCTGGAAAATCACCTCAAAATGCGTACTGATGCTACAGAAAGGTAGACCATTCGAAATAGGTGAAGAGGAATACTACCCACAGAACATGATGCATGCTAAACCCATGCACCAACGGAAAAGGTTACTGTCCATGATGTTACTACTAATCACCTTCACGAATAATCCAAACAGGCCCACGTGTTCCCAAGCTCAGGCAAAAGGTTGGTACAAAAGTCCAATTGAGGGCCGGCCCTGTGGCGGAGCAGGTAAGTGCCCACGTTCCGCTTGGCCAGCCCAGGCCTCACTCTTTCACATCATGGGTGCAGATCACATTAGCAGTGTTAGGAAATATAGAATTCATGGTACAGTGCAGACAGGGATCATAAAATAAGTAGCAATGGTGAGGTCACCTTATCAATACGCACCAGAAAAAGAACCGTGAGGCTTTTACAATCCATGAACGCATCTGGTACACTTCCCCAGAGGAAGAAGGAAGGAAAACATGGGACCTGCCAAGGTGGAATTGGCAGAGTGCTAGGAGATGACACGATCATTGCGCATCAGAGGATTGCCCGGGCAACTTCAACTTGGGAGGGAGTCCAGGACTTTCTCTGGGGAACGTCCACCCACTTGGCCATCTACATAAACTGTAAGAGGTAAAACCCAGGATAATCTTACAGGACAGAAACCAGTGTCTAGAGAGAATGTAGCAGGCCTTACAAAGTTCGAGGAGAAAGTCAGAAACCGACAAGAAATCGAGAAAAAGTTAAACTATCCTACCAGGAAAGGGTGAGGAGTCAGACTGGCCTGAGATGCCTCTGAAACTCTGTGTGCACGCAGGATGACAGGACAACTTCGAATTTTGAGGTTGTTTATGACATCACGATGATCATGTCCGCCAAGATGGCCGCACGGTTACAGACTGAGGATTGACCTAGGCTAGGCTATTAAAGGGAGGGATACCCAGAAACAGCTTTGAGAAACAGAAAGCGGACACAGAAACTGGAAGACATAAAACAGACGCTGATTCGAGAGGTAAGAAAGGAATCCTTGGCAAGAAGCGAGAATAGAGGGACAAGCACCGAGAGGAGAACGTTGTCATGTATTCAAGTCTATGGGGAGGCCATGCTGATTCAAGCTTGCAACTTGATTGGAAGCAAGAGGCCAGACTTGGGCGTTATCAGACCTACGTGGTCCTTCTGCCTTAAGCATAAGCCAAAGTCAAGAGTGATGTCTTGAGGACGTTGAAGAGAAGAATCGATGCCTCCTTTCCTAGACCCCTGGCATTCTTTGCTGATCAGTCTCACTTTCCATAGCTCTGGCGTCACGGGGGCCCACTGGCTTCATGCTAATGTGTCCCAAGAGATGTCTTGGAAGCCTTGAAGGAATGGAGCCCTGTCACGCTTGGGGTACGTCTTTTTGTTTGGAAGTGCTCTTCAAGGGTGCTGAAAAGCACCCTTTTCCACAGCGCTTCGCTCCTTCGTGAAGGCTGCCCTCCCAGGCTAGTGTGCTCAGTTTGCCCCCAATGAAATTCTCTCCCCCTACCTCTTGCCGTAGAAGGATTATTGATTCTGTGTTTTGACACCACATGTAAGGAAGTGGGCTGAAAATCAGAACATTACAATTCTGTTTCAAGAAAAATAAACAGGCCAGGGCTGAGGATGTAAGGCAAACAAAGGGCACAGCCTATAGAAATAAAGTAAGCCCGTATCTAAATGGAATCTAGGGGAACGTTCCAGGATCAAGGGTGAAGTTCGAAACTTCCCAAATCCGGAAAGGAGACAGAAAAATATCTTTCCTGGAGAGAGGAATTCATCAGATTTGTCTAATTTGTCTTGGAAACATTGTGTCCGTGAAGGGGGATGCCAGGACCACCTCGAATTTGGAGTTTGTGACCTCAGGATGTCAAACCAACCCAGATGACCACGTGTTCTCAGTGCTTAGTTTGACCTGGGCTAGGACAGCAAAGACTCCTTCAAGTGACCGGTGCAAATTCAAAGACAACCACCAAGAGTCACGAAAGCACTCACACCTCGGCCTGGAGAACATACGGTGATTCAAGAAATGCAAAAGTAATCACTTGGAATGAAGGGGAATGGACTGATAAGCATGTCTAAGGGGGATAGGTGAGAAATACCATGACTATTACACTATGGAAAAGAGAATAAGGTCCCAGAAAATGGAAGGTGAACAGAAATCACACCTGGATAATCCACAATGAAAGTTGATGTCAGTCTTTAGACAGACTCTGCTGGAACGTTTGAAAGTCAGAGAAATTCACAAGCCAAAAGACGGCAGCGAAGGTCAAGCCTGGGCTAAGTGGGAAGGGTGAGTTATGAGGCTGCTCCAAGCGGGCCATGGAACCCTGTGTCCATGAAGCTTGCTGGGACAGCAGAGACACGATTGTGACAAATCCTCTGACATCACAGTGGACCCGGAAAACAACCTGGCCTCATCTACACAGTGCCAGAGTTGGGCTCAAGTAGCACATTCAAGTCCCATTGCCCTCAACTGCAGGTTGCCAATGGAACATGAAAGGGGCCGGCCGGTGGTGCAGCGGTGAGGTCTGCACCTTCTGGGTCGGTGGCCCGGGGTGGGCCGGGTGGACCCTCGGGTGAGCCTGCTCACCACTGCTTCAGTCATTCTGGGGCAGGCGTCCGAGGCTGTGTAGAGGCAGATGGGAAGGGACGTTAGACAGGGCCAGACTTCCACAGCAAATACAGCAGCATTGCCAGCAGATGTGAGCTCAGCGATGCACTTCTGCCAAAAGAAAACCGATTCAAAGTTGCAAAGAATAGAAAAACTGAAGCTGAAAAGACAAAATGAAAAACTCCATGCCAGTGAGCAGGATGAGATCTCTAGGAAGAAACTTAGCAAAACAGGTGAAGGACATGTCAATGGAAAACTAACAAATGTGTGGGGAAAGAAATTCAAGAAGACACAAGGAGAAAGAAGGAGATTCCAGGATCTAGGAATGGAAGCATCAACACACTGGAAACGTCCATACCAGAGAAAGGAATCTCTGGATTCCATGCAATCCCTGTCAGAGTTGCAGCAATGTTTCCCACAGAGACAGAAGAGGGAATCCTAAAGTTTCTAGCCAGCAACAAGAGACCCTTACTAGGCAAAGGAATCCTCAGGAAAACGAAAAAAGCAGCACGTGTCACAATTTCCGATTTCAACATATAGGACGAAGCACTAGGTACCGAGACGGCACAGTCTGGGCCCCAAAACAGGCACACAGACCCATGCAACAGAATCGAGAACCCAGAGCCCAACTCAAACGTACATGGACAGCCCATTTTCGACCAGGGAGCCAAGAGGAGACAGCGGAGAAAGGAGAGCCTCTACCATAAACGGTGCTGGGAAGCCTGCACAGCCACATGGAACACAACGAGAGTACACCATGATGTTACACCTGGCACACACACCACCTGAAATGGATCAAAGCCTTGAATGGCAGACTTGAAACCGTGAACCTTGTAGCAGAAGACCTAGGCAGAGTGCTCTTTGCCATCTGTCTGAGCCGCCTGTTTTCAAGAAGCAAGTCCTACTGGGCAAGGGCAACCAAGTAAACAAGAAACCAACGGGACCACGTCAAATGCGGACGCTCCTTGCCCAGTGAAGGAAACCATCGCCTGAATGCAAAGATAGCACAACAACTGGGAGAGCATGTTTACAAACCACACATCGGACAAGGGGTGAAAAGCCCAAAGATGCAATCAACTCGCACGTCTCCACAAGAATAAAAACGGCAAGCCAATGAAAACCTGGGCAAAAGATGGAAACAGAGATCTCTCCCAAGAAGATCGAAAGAGGGCCAATTGTGGCATGAAAACTTGTTCACCATCATTAACTCTCAGGCCAATGCAAGTGCAAACTGCAAGGACACAGCAGCTCACTGTCTTCAGAATGGCTATAAGGAAGCAGACAGGAAGCCACAAGTGTCAGAGAGGAGGTGGAGAGAAGGGAAGCCTCCTGCACCGTTGGTGGGAGTGCAGACTGGTGCAGCCACTACGCCAAGCGGTGTGGAACTGCCTCAGAACTTGAAGAATCCATGTCCCATATGATCCAGCTATTCCTCTGCAGCGTGTTGATCCAAAGAACCCGGAAACACTACTGCATAGTGTTCAGGCAGAACCTGTCTAAAGACTGACGTCTATCACTGTGGATTATTCACTTGTGATGTCTGTTGGCCTTCCATTTGACAGGACCTTATTTTCTTTTCCATCGTCCAATCGTCATGGTCTTTCTGAGCCATCTCCCTTTGGTATGCTTATCAGTGCGTTCTCCTTCATTCCAAGTTATGAATTTTGCATTTCTTTAATCACTTTAGGTTCTGTAGGCCGAGGTGTGAGTCCTTTCGTGATTGTTGGGTGTTGTCTTGGAATTTTTATAGGTCACTTGTAGGAATCTTTGCTATCCTGGTCGAGTTGACACTGCACTCTGAGAACTCGTGGTCATCTTGGCTGGTTTGAAATTCTGAGATCAGAAACTCCAGATTTGTGGGGGTCCTGGCAACCGCCTTCACGGACAGTATGTTTCTGAGACAAGTTCGCAAAATCTGATGAACTCCTCTCTCCAGGTAACAGATTTTTCTGTCTCTTTTCTGGATTTGGGAAATTTCGAACTTAACCCCTGATCCTTGGGCGCTCCACCAGATTAGGTCTAGATACTGGCTTCCTTTATTTCCACAGGGTTTTCTATTGGTTTGACTTACATCCTCAGCTCTGGCATGTGTAGTTTTCTTTAAATATAATGGTAGTGTTCTAATTTTCAGCCAACCCCCTTCCATATGGTGTCAAAACACAGAGTCAGTACTCCTTCTACGGCAAGAGATAATGGGAGAGAATTTCACTGGAGTCCAACTGAGCACGCTAGCCTGTGGGGGCAGCCTTGACACAGGAACGAAGCCGTCTTGGAAAGGGTGCTTTTCAGCACACTTCCTGTGCCCTTCCAAACCAGCAGACATACTCAAAGAATGATCGGCGTGCATTTCTTCAAGTCTTCAAAGAGATGTCTTGGGACACATTAGCATGTACCCAGTGGGCCCCCATGACTCCAGAGCTGTGGAAAGGGAGACCTCTTCAAAGCATGCAAGGGGCGTAGGATGGAGGCTTCGATTCTTCTCTTCAATGTCCTCAAGAGATCATTCTTGACTTTGGATTATGAGTAAGGCAGAAGGCCAAGATAGGACTGATAAGCACCAAGTCCGGCCTCTTGTTTCAAATCAAGTTTCAAGGTTGAATCAGCACGGCCTCCCAATCTACTTGAGTAGATGACAATGTTCTCCTCTCAGCGCTTGTCCCTCTATTATCGCTTCTTCCCAGTGATTCCTTTCTTATCCCTTGAATCAGCGTCTCTTTGATCTCTTCAAGTTTCTGTGCCTGGTTCCTGTTGGGAAAAGCTGTTTCTGGGTATCTCTCACTTCACTATCACAGCCTAGGCAAATACTCGCCCGGGAAACATGCGGGCCATCTTTGGTGACATGTTCACCGTGATGTCAGAAACACCCTCGGATTTTTCTAAGTTATCCTGACAACGTCCATGCACACAGTGTTTGAGAGCCATCTCATACCAGTCTGAAGACTCCATCATTCCAGGTAGGATAGTTCTCCTTGTTCTGCATTTCTTATCAGTTTCTAAGATTCTCCTCGAACATTGAAATGTCTACTACCTTCCCTCCAGAGACCGGTTTCTTTCCTTTAAGATTATCCTGGGTTTTACCTCTTACCTTTTGTGGATATGGCCAAATGGGTGGATTTTCCACAGAGAAAGTCCTGGAGTCCCTCCCAAGTTGAATTTGCCCAGGCAATCCTCTGACTCGTGTGATCACCTGGCAGTCTGACAATTCCACCTTGTCGGGTCACAATTCTTCCTTCCTTCATCATTTGGGGACATGTACCTGATACGTTCATAGATTGTAACATTCTCATGGTTCCTTTTCTGGTGCGTATTGATAAGTTCTCCTCACAATTTCTACTTCTTTATGATCTCTGTGCCGACCAGACCATGAAATCTGGATTTCCCATTGCTATTAATCTGATCCCCACCCATGATGCTAGGCAGTGATGCCCGGGACGCCCAAGAGGAATGTGGGCACTTACTTGCTACACCACAGCGCCGGCCCTGAATTGAACTTTTGGAGCAATCTTTCGCTGAACTTGGGAAGAAGCTGGCCTTTTTCGATCATTCCTGAAGGTAATTAGTAGTGACCTCATAGAGGGTAACATTTTCCCTTGGTTCACGAGTTTAGCACGGAACACATTCTCTTTGTAGTATTCATCTTAATCTATTTGCAATGGTCGACCATTCTGTAGCATCATTAAGCATTTTGAGGAGCTTCACAATCCTTAGAAGTTCATCTCTCTAATCTCTTTCAGCATCAAAAGCTTTATGCTGCAAATATGCACGCCTTTTAGGATTTTTTCTTTCCCTCTGGGAACCACCAATCCAAAGGGAAGGCTGGTATCCAAAGCTAGAATGCTCAGTTTGGCAACAATGAAATTCTCTCCCCCATCCCTCGCCATAGAAGAGTATTGCTTATGGGCTTTGACACCATATGTGAGGAAGTTGACTGAAAATTAGAACATTACACTTATATTTAACGAAAAATAAACATGACAGAGATGACGATGTAAGTCGAACAACTAACGAATCTTACAGAAATAAAGTAAAGCAGCATCCAGACGTAGTCTACTGAAATGATCAAGGATCCAGGATCCACTTTGAGCGTCCCCAAATTCAGAAAAGAGACATAAAAATATCTTATCTGGAGAAAGGAATCCATCAGATTTGTCTAATTTGTCTCGGAAACATTATGTCCATATGGTGGTTGCCAGGGCAACCTAGAATTTGGAGATTCTGATCTCAGAATGTCAAACCAGCAAAGATGACCTCGTGTTCTCAGTGCTCCATTGGACCTAGGCTGGATAGCAAAGATTCCTTTAAGTGAACGATTGAAAGTCAAAGACAATACCCAAAAATCATGAAAGCGCTCACACGTCGGCCTAGAGAACATATGGTAACTAAAGAAATACAAAATTAATAACTTGAATGAAGGACAAGGGACTGATAAGCATACCTATGGGAGACAGCTGAGAAAGACTATGACAATTGATGTGGATTAAGGCTGCCCCAGCTCGAAAAGCCCAAGGTTATCTGGTGGACATGCAGAACTATATGACCCGTTGAATTTCTTTTGGTATGAATTAGAGGTGCCCCAGTGAGAAAAGCCCAGGTCATGCTCACCTACATGCCTATCTATGGGGCCAGTTTTGTATCTAGTGTTATATGACCACACAATAACAAGAACCCCTCTGAACTGAAATCATTTAATGACGTTTACATTATATTTTCTTTTTCCATTAAAAATAAGTCATGTACCCATGACTCATAAAATTAGCCCTTCCCCTCAACTCAGGGCAGCAGCAGCAGCTCTTCGCTGCCCATGGGTTGTGTCCCCATGCATGCAGCTCTACACTGCCCATAGATCCTGTCCCCATGCAGCAACTCTTTACTGCCCATGGGTCCTGTCCCCATGTTATCCTGTAAAGTTCACTAAATAAAAGAGCACCACTACCAGACGTTGAGAGTCCAAGAAATCTTTCAACTCTTCAGCTCGCTGAGCCTGCATCATATCTTGTGTCCTGTATGGGGAACTTGCTTCATCAGTTTTTGAGCTCGACTTCTGGTAAGTGCCCCTTTCTTCCTGGTGCCTCTCTCTTTTTCGAGGATGGATCTAAACTCACTTCTTCATCAGGAACTTTCTTGGTTAGCTCTATGAATCGATGTTTGTTGCCCATGGCTACTCTATGGGGCAAATCATGGCATTCAGCTTGAAGAGAATCAGTACCTTAAGCCTCAGGGTGATGTAGCATGAATTGATCCATTCCTTCCTGAGTCTATCTCTAATATATAAATATTACCTGGGCATGCATAGGCCACTTAAGTCATTAGGATGGTTGGCAATCTGCAAGACTCCGTTGGAAGGTTTCTTCTCCTAAGGCTGGATTGGGATACCTCCCATGGCACCTGACCAGGCTCTGAACTGTGCCAATGTCCCAATCAGGAATCGAGTTCAAGGAAACTACCAAAGTCTAACCTTTGCTTGAGTATGGGAAACCCTTCTTCAGAGAATGACTCCAACATGCAATTGGGTAGAATGTCCCTCAGAGCGGCGGAAAATTCCTCACACTTTTTCTCCATTATGTTCTCTCTTAAACTTCTCCTTTTGTCTCAGGGACCATTCACCAGGCACCTATTACTGCCAGGCAGAATAGGAAAGATGTTCACCAGCCACCTGTTACTGCAAGGCATCCGAGGGAAGGTATACAAGGGATGCAATGCTGGCAGACACCCCCGCCAGCCCTTGCTATAGGAACCCCACAGTAGGAACAACAGGTGGGATGCTGCCGTAGGTTCAGGGGGCATTTTCAAGGTAATGGACGTGTCTCTTTCATCTTTGTTAGAGATACAATGGCCATTTTCGTCTCCTTTTGAGCTTTGCAACCGGGAAGCAAACAAATCTTTCAAAAGTCAAGTCCTCCAACACTGGGAGCCCCAACTTTGGCTTTCTGGGCCTGATCACCCTGGCGACCCCAAGTAGGGTACCCTCTGTTGGCGGTTGACTCATTGAGTATTTTAGTCACCTACTGAGTTGGCTATGAGGGTAGGAAATCTGTGATTTTTTTCTGTGAACAGTCGTGCTATGGTAGTGTGCCACAGCACGGGAACTGTTGTGTGACTGTTATGTTGAGAACCCTCTGAGT
This sequence comes from Equus asinus, assembly GCF_041296235.1. Taxonomy (NCBI): domain Eukaryota; kingdom Metazoa; phylum Chordata; class Mammalia; order Perissodactyla; family Equidae; genus Equus; species Equus asinus. The sequence continues at coordinate 2,721,335 of NC_091815.1, read as the reverse complement.
GGCCATGAGGGTGAGGTCTGGTGTCTTCTATTCCTTTCTTTGTTTTGGTCATCATCTCCTCTGTTGTCACCAAGTCGAGGTTAAGATCAGGCTGGACCTGATCAGAACCTGCACCTTCTGTGAAATCGAAAAATTTGAAAACATTTTTCAAGGGACTAAACTCTCAACCCGGGTACTTGGAGCCCTGGCCCTGAGTCAGTTGCAGACCTTTGTAGGCACTCCACCCTTCTCCACTCCACTGTCAGTCGCACACTGGCTTTACTGCCATGGGGAATGCCATAAGCATCCCCAGAGACTCACCACTCAGGGTCATTCCAACTAATTAGAAACACTTTCAATTGTCTGGATTATGGCACAGAAACTGCAGCTGGGAGAAAGTTTGTGAGGTTTCTCTGTGCCTTTATGGTGCAGTTGGACAGGTAGATCAACCTAGAACGTCCTTCAAGTTACAGTCCAGTTTCTGAGAAATCAAGAGCAACCGTCCTTAGAAAGTCCTTGCAAGACTGGAAAGACAGTTCTAGAGGCAGCTCAGTTTCGACCTAGTTCCTTTATCATGAAAAGGATTATCATCCCCCCTCTCCAGGAACTACTATCTAGCCAATCATTCAGTCTTAAGACTCAAAAAAAAAAAAAAAAGAAAGGAGGGGAAAGGATAAATGGCCATAAGTGTGTCATTGCAAAAAGTATAGCATCTAGAGAGTCTTCTCCATAAGCATTAGTAAAAAGGCTCAAAACAAAGTTTAGATTCATAACTGGTGAGCTTTATATTATTGTACCTGAGTCACAGCAGTAGCTTTTAAAACAATAGTTGTACAGTCTCTGTGTATGTGTGTCTATGTGTACGTTATACATGTGATATTTTTACCCCTGGATGGTAGGGCCAAAATTAAGATATGTTTAGTTGGCTGAAAGTAAGTGCTTTCATAAATTCTAAATGTAGTAGAAATTGACTCAGTGCCTTTCAAAGTTAACATCATGTGAATTAACCTTTGGTAAATGAAAGTTTCTTTAAGTTTGGTGCTTTGATCGCAAATAGTCTTGTTGTCAGAGTTGTCAGTATTTGCATAGGATGCAGGCATTCAGCCTCGGTTTACTAGTGATATAAGTTCACGTTGTCTGTTAAATTTGTCAGCGAAATAATATATTTAAATGATGACCAGTTTTGTCTAATGCCTCATGAGGTTTCCGTAGGTAATCTGAACATAATTGTTGGAAACAAATGGTTTAAATACATAAAACTCATAAAAGTGAATACAATAACATTTATGGTCTCTATACTTGGGGGAAAAAAACAGCTTTAAAGTCTTTTGGTAACAATCTTGAATTTTGCCAAGTAAAGTTAAATAATAAATATCTGAATATCTGGATCATTTTTGGATAGGATGAAACACTGAATCATTATTAATAAACATATCTAAGTTATCTACTTTTGGCTTCTTATGGAAGAGGCTAAAAGAGTGTGGGTGTATTAAAAAGCATGCCTTGTGTCTTGTTGTAAAGCGGCGTGTTTCTAAACTTAGAAAGTGTTTAGAATGCTGATATAAAAGACAATCCATAACTGTTTACCTTTTTAGTGTTTACTAGGTCTGTTAAGGGTTAAAGTTCTAATTACCTTATAGAATTAAACCTACTGGAAACTACTAAGGAAAAGAACTTTGTATTCAAGGAGGTTAAAATGGATGTTTTCAGTAAAAAAGGTATAAAGAATGGAAATATTTTTGTTTGATGGGTTAAGAAAGATAAATTTGTCGTCATGTACTAGAAAGGAAAAAACAAAGACTTTGGGTCAAATTCTGAAAACAAAAAAGAAAGTTGTAGAAGGTTTGTGAAGGAGAAATTCTGAAAGGAGTTTTATGCCTGGTCAAGTAGACTAAAGTAAGTTCAATTAAGTGCATGAGTTTGAAAGTTCAAAATAAGTAGGTGCAGAAATTCAAGTTTGGTTTTCTCTAAAAGGATACATTTTCTTGAACTTTTGATCTGCTCTTGGTAAAGAGGTCTTAAAAACGGTTCCTTTGAGTAAGTCTACGTAAGAGACAAATCTGTTTTGTGAAAATAATGACTGAGGTCACTCTTAAGATTTTTGACTCTGTTATAACTTTGAATAGATACCCGAGCATTGCTTCACAGCGAGTGTTGCTTTCTATTTGAACAAGCATTTGAAAAGCTTTTGATAGGTTTTGACAAGCTTATCCCTGAAAAATATTCAAATGCTGAATGAAGGCTTTCTTTTGACCTGGTAGGCAGAAGAAAAATTACTCTGAGGATTTTTAGAGGGCCCCTGAGAATTCGCGAAGACATTTGCTCTCTCTTCCTATAAGAAGGAAGATATTAAACTAATTAGGCTTACTTGGTCTATTAAATTACATGGGAAACATTGTGAAATAAGTGATGATAGACTTCCTTAGGTGGTATAAGATGGGTAAATGTTATTAATATAGGTGTCTTAAAATTATATAACATTCCTAAGAGTGTGATCTTTCCTGGTTAACAGTCCTAACTCCAATTATTATCAGCAAGTGTTATATGTCACTGAAGTAGCCAAGTTTCTTTGTCAATTGCCCTTTTGAGTCCTTTGTCCATTTCCAGGTACTTGTTGTTTTACTCTGATGCTTTTTTCTTTTGCAAATATGCTTCATCTTCCCAGAAATTCCAGGAAAGGGTTCTGACACAAAGTTTCTAAATGACAGGTTTCTGATAAACTTTCAGATTGTAAAACTGAACGGAGTAAGAAATTACGGAATTCTAACAGAAACTAAGTTCATCGATCTGCTAACAGAAAACTCAGCTCAAGAATTGATTATACAGGACTGTGTGAACTGATGAGGATGGTTGTAATTTTTTAGAACTTCTGTTTGAAATATTGTTGAGTTTTGATGTGTTGTTTTGTTTTCTCATAATGAAGGAAAGCTTTTTCTCTTTTCCCTTATGCTAACAATGACCTACAACCATTTGGTGAAATTATACCTTCATGAGCAAACCTGAAACATTTATCTTTTTCTCCCTACCTTATCCCTAAGGAATTTGGAAATGCTTTGTCACTGAATATCGTTATTTAGAGGCAATATTTGCATAAGTTCCATAAGAATCTGTTCTCCTTATAACAGGACACATTGGTTATACTACCAAGGCTTTGACTGGAATGTCATATTTGAAACATACAGGCTCAGATATGACAAGACAGCATTTCAGGAACAAAGATTGGACTTTATGGAATACAGTCCCTAGGAAACATGGGCCTGGTACCTTGTTTACAGAGATTCTGGCAATCTTGCCCGGTCACTAAGGAAGCTTGCTTATCTGCCAGGTGCAAGGAACCTCCGAATATTTTGGTGGACCTCAAAGAGAACTCAACTCACATCTGTAGGTACTGCAGGCCAAATCTGATGGTAAGTCCTTGGCTTGGCTTTTCTGGCATCTAGAGGCCTTCACAGATCAATGTGAGATTACTCTCCCTGGGGCAGCCCCAATTCATACTAGAAAAATATCCACCAGGTCATGTAGTTTGGCATGTAGGCCAGGTCACCTTGGGCTTCTCTACCTTGGGCAGCATTAATCCACATCATAAACCACCCCTGAACCCATTATGACCGGAAATCTTTGGGGATATGAATGATGGTCAGTCTTCTGTAACTACTTCTGGCGGTACAAGGTCGTAGAGCTTCCCCAAAATGGGGCCATAGGTACAGGTAGGAAGGTCAGTGGACCAGAAGTCTTCACCGGTGGAGTTCAAGGGTGACAAGTTGTACAGAGCCTCTGGAGACGAGAGAATCCTTTGACGAGAGGTGGTCCAGGAGGTGAAACATTTTTGACATGCTAAAGACAAACAACGAAAGAGACAACAAATTATAATAAGAAATACAAGCAGTATGTTTAACCCAATGAATAAGATTTTGAAGTACTGCAGAAACCTGGTCCTGACTAGGAGTTCAACCAGTCGTTTACAGTTAGGGTTGGTCAGACATGGATTTAATTTGGTGGCTGGGATAGGAAGCCAGAAATATTTTGACGGTAGTCAGGAATATAGACACAACATTGTTTTTATAATGACACTGGTGCCCCCTTGTGCTGCTGTCAAGACATCCAGTGCCATTTGGATTTGGAGGACTGCCTTACACACTTGGGATACTTCTAAATTGAGCAGCGAAATGCTATGTTGTGTATCATTTAATGCCTTCATAGTAAATTTTTTTAGGACTTCCGTGTGCAAGACGATATTTTCGATTCCTAATTCGGGAAGGAAAATTGCGGAAAGATGGTCATACCAGTGGAAGACAGAGCGGGTCCAGTGCTGTTGCAGGTTGGGTAGCTTAGCAGGAGGAGATATAGTAAATGTAGTTCTACCTTGCATCCAGACAAAGCCTAGGGTGCATCATCCAATCCATCCAGGTGGCAGCCAAGGTCATAAATTGGAGCCACATATCCACTGAGCACCATTACCGGCTAACCAATGCATTCTGGGCCGTCTATCCCAGTCAGTCCCAAACTAACCTGTATTTTTTTTTAAGGCTATGACATAAGAACACATATAAAGGGGATTTTTTCCCAAGGTCAGCTGCTATTAGGCCATGTATCACAGGTGTGGTTGGTTTCTTCCCAACAGAGAGCGGCCTTTTACTGAGTTGCCCACTAGTAGGAGTGAACCAAATATATTCGTCACAAATTTGATATGGTCCATCCTGTGTGTATCGATAAGTTGGGGACTTTACTGTTGGAACTTGTTTTGTTTGATACACCTGTGACAAGGCAAATCTAGTTAGTATTTGGACAGTAGTATTGAAGGAAAATGTTTGATTGTGGCCAGGGAACTCCGAGGTGTCAGAGATAGATGGCCACAAGGAGACATTACGATTAGTAATAGATGAATCTTGTGGAAGAAAAGAGCTAGAATCTACTATCCATGAATGGCTACTATAGCTTCTACAGAAGCGTAATTTTTTGCTCTCTTAAATCATCCTCATTTTTACAAAAGATAGCCAAATTATGATTAACACGTTTGCTAATAAGGTGTAGTTTCAATACAACTTGCTCCAATTATTTACATAAGAGCAGAAAGAATCGGAATTGCTTATACAGGTTTTTAAAAATCTGCTTTGCTGGAATTTTTTCTGAGGAGTCTCAGATTGAACTGTGAAGGCCTCTAGAGGCCAGAAAACCCAAGCCAAGGACTTGCCATCAGATTTGGCCTGAAGTACCTACAGATGTGAGTTCAGTTCTCTTTGAGGTCCACCAAAATATTCGGAGGTTCCTTGCACCTGCCAGATAAGCAAGATTCCGTAGTGACCGGGCAAGATTGCCAGAATCTCTGTAAACAAGGTACCAGGCCCATGTTTCCTAGTGGCTGTATTCCAGAAAGTCCAATCTTTGTTCCTGAAATGCTGTCTTGTCATATCTGAGCCTGTATGTTTCAAATATGACATTCCAGTCAAAGCCTTGGTAATATAACCAATGTGTCCTGTTATAAGGAGAACAGATTCTTATGGAACTTATGCAAATATTGCCAGGAAATGACAATACTCAGTAACAAAGGGTTTCCAAATTCCTTAGGGATAAGGTAGGGAGAAAAAGATAAATGTTTCAGTTTCGCTCATGAAGGTATACTTTCACCAAATGGCTGTAAGTCATAGTTAGCATAAGAGAAAAGAGAAAAAGCTTTCCTTCATTATGAGAAAACAAAACAACACATCAAAACTCAACAATATTACAAATAGAAGTCCTAAAAAATTACAATCATCCTTATCAGTTCACACAGCCCTGCATAATCAGTTCTTGGGCTGAATCTTCTGTTAGTAGATTGATGAACTTAGTTTCTGTTAGAATTCTGTAATTTCTTACTCCGTTCAGTTTTACAATCTGAAAGTTTATCAGAAGCCTGTCGTTTAGAACCTTTTTGTCAGAACCCTTTCCAGGAATTTCTAGGATGATGAAACATATTTGCAAAAGGAAAAAGAATCAGAGTAAAACAACAACTACCTGGAAATGGACAAAGGACTCAAAAGGGCAATTGCCAAAGAAACTTGGCTACTTCTGTGACATATTAAACTTCCAGATAATAAGTGGACTTATGACTGATAACGAGGACAGATCAGAATTTTAGGAATGCTATATAGTTTTAAGACATCTATTTTTATAACATTTACCCATCTAATAACACCTAAGAAAGTCTATCATTACTTATTTTACAATGATTCCCGTGCAATGTAATAGACCAAATAAGTCTAATTAGTTTAGTATTTTCCTCCTTATAGGAAGAGAGAGCAAATGTCTTTGAGAAGTCTCAAGGGCCCTCTGAAAAGCCTCAGATTAATTTTTCTTCTGTCTACCAGGTCAAAAGATAGCCTTCATTTAGGATTTGAATATCTTTGAGGGAGAATCTTGTCAAAACATATCAAAAGCTTTTCAAATGCTTGTTCAAATGTGAAACAACACTCACTGTGAAATGTGCTCAGGTATCTATTCAAAGTGATAACAGAAAGAGTCAATAATATTAGGAGTGACCTAAGTCATTATATTCACAAAACAGGTTTGTCTCTTAGGTAGACTTACTCAAAGGAATAGCTTTCATAACCTCTTTATCAAGAGCAGATCAAAAGTTCAAGAAAATGTATCCTTTTAGAGAAAACCAAATTTGAATTTCTGCACCTACTTATTATTAACATTCAAACTCATTCACTTAATTGAACTTACTTTGGTCTTCTTGACCAGGCATAAAACTCCTTTCAGATTTTCTTCTTCACAAACCTTCTAAAACTTTCTTTTATGTTTTCACAATTTCTCCCAAATTCTTTGTTTTTTCCTTTCTAGTACATCAGGACGAATTTATCTTCCTTAACCAATCAAACAAAAATATTTCCATTATTTATACCTTTTTTACTGAAAACGTACATTTTAACTTCCTTGAATACAGAGCTCTTTTGCTTAGTAATTTCCTGTAGCTTTAATTACGTAGGTTAATTAGAACTTTTAACCCTTAACAGACCTACTAAACACTAAAAAGGAAAACAATTATGAATTGTCTTTTATATCAGCATTCTGAACACTTCATAAATTTAGAAACACGCCACTTTACAATAAAACACAAGGCATGGTTTTTAATACACCCACATGCTTTTAGCCTCTTCAAGAAGAAGCCAAAATTAGATAACTTAGATGTGTTTATTAATAATGTTTCAGTGTTTCGTCCTATCCAGAAATGACCCAGATATTCAGATTTTTATCATTTAACTTAACTCGGCAAAACTCAAGATGGTTACCAAAAAGCATTTCGAAGCTGTTTTTCTTTCCCAAACTATACAGACCATAAAAGTTTTTGTACTCACTTTAATGAGTATTATCTACTTAAACCATTTGTTTCCATCAATTATGTTCAGATTACCTACTGAAACCTCATGAGGCCTTAGACAAAACTGGTCATCATTTAAAGCTATTACTTTGCTGACAAATTTTGCAGACAACGTGAACTTATATGACTAGTAAACCCAGGCTGAAGGCCTGCATCCCTATGCAAATACCGACATCCCTCACAACAAGACTATTTTGAATCAGACCAACAAACTTAAACAGTCTTTCATTTACCAAAGGTTAATTCACATGACATTAACTTTGAAAGGCACTGAGTTAATTTCTACTGCATTTAGCATTTATGTAAACACTTACTATAAGCCAACTAAACAGAGATCTTAATTTTGGTCATACCACCCAAGGCTGAAAATATCACATGTATAACCTACACATAGACACGCATACACAGAGACTGTACAACAACTGTTTTAAAAGCTACTGCCGTGAATCAAGTACAATAATATAAAGCTCACCAGTTATGAAGGTAAACTTTGTTTTGAGCCCTTTTACAAATACTTATGGAGAAGACCCTCGAGATGCTAGACTCTTTCAATGGCACATTTATGGCCATTTCTCCTTTCCCCTCCTTTCTTTTTTTCAGTCTTAAGAGTGAGTGTTGGGCTAGATAGTAGTTCCTGGAGAGGGGGGATGATAATCCTTTTCATGATAAAGGAACCTAGTGGAATCTGAACTGCCTCTAGTGCTGTCTCTCCAGTCTTGCAAGGATTTTCTAAGGACAGTTGCTCTTGATTTCTCAGAAACTGGACTGTAAGTTGAAGGATGTTCTAGGTTGATCTACCTGTCCAACTGCACCATAAAGGCACAGAGAAACCTCGCAAATTTTCTCCCAGCTGGAGTCTCTGGGGCATAACCCATACAATTGAAAGTGTTTCTAATTAGTTGGAATGACCCTGAGTGGTGACTCTCTGGGGATGCTTATGCCATTCCCCATGGCAGTAAAGCCAGTGTGCGACTGGCAGTGGACTGGAGAAGGGTGCAGTGGCTACAAACACCTGGAACTGGCTGCAGGCCGGGGCTCCCAGTACCCGGGTTGAGAGTTAAGGTCCTTGCAAAATATTTTCAAGTTGTTCGATTTTACAGAAGGTCCATGTTCTGGTCAGGTCCAGCCAGAACTTAACCTCGACTTGGTGACAACAGATGACATGATGAGCAAAACAGAGAAAGGAAAAGAAGACACCAGACCTCACCCTCATGGCTGCTCTCAGAGGGTTCTCAAGATAAGAGTCACACAACAGTTCCTGTGCTGTGGCACACTACCGTAGCCCAACAGTTCTCAGAATAAATCACAGGTCTCCTACCCTCATAGCCAACTCAGTAGGTGAATAAACTACTCAATGAGTCAACCGCCAAGAGAGGGCACCCTACTTATGGTCGCTGGGGTGATCAGTCCCAGAAAGCCAAATTTGCGGCTCCAGTGGTGGAGGCCTTGATTCTCGAAAGATTCGTTTGTTTCCCCAGTTGCAAAGTTCAAAAGGAGATGAAAATGGCCATTGTAACTCTAACAAAGATGAAAGAGACATGTCCATTACCTTGAAGATCACCCCTGACCCTATGGCAGCATCCTACATGTGGTTCCTACTGTGGGGTTCCTATACCAAGGAGTGATGGGCGTGGCCCCAAGCATTGCATCCCTTGTGTACCTTCCGTGGTATGCCTGGCAGTAACAGGTGCCTGGTGAACATCTTTCCTATTCTGCCTGGCAGTAATAGGTGCCTGTTGAATGGTCCCCAAGAGAAAAGGAGAAGTTTAAGAGAGAACAGGATGGAGAAAAATAGTGTAGAATTTTCCACCGACCTGGGGGACATTCTACCCAATTGCGTGTTGGAGCCATTCTCTGAAGAAGGGTTTCCCATATGCAACCAAAGGTTAGACTTTGGTAGTTTCCTTGAACTGTAGTCCCGATTGAGACATTCACACAGTTCAGAGCATGGTGAGGTGCCATGGGAGGTATCCCAATCCAGCCTTAGGAAAAGAAACCTTCCAGGGTAGTCTTGCAGATTGCCGGCCATCCTAAGGACTTAAGTGGCCAACCCGAGCCCACCTAAAATTTGTATATTAGAGATAGAGTCAGGAAGGAATGGGGTAATTCACTCTACATCGCCCTTAGGCTTAAGGTACTGATTCTCTTCAAGCTGAATGCCATGATTTGCCCCATAGAGTAGCCATGGGCAGCAAACGTGGATTCTTACAGCTATCCAAGAAAGTTCCTGATGGAGAAGTGAATTTAGATCCATCCTTGAAAAAGACAGATGCACAACGATGAAAAGGGCACTTACCAGAAGTCGAGCTCACAAACCTATGAAGCAAGTTTTTGATATGGGCCACAAGATATGATATGGGCTTGGTGAGCTGAAGAGTCAAAAGAAAGATTTCTTGGACTCTCAAATTCTGGAAGTGGTGCTCTTTTATTTATAAAATGGTACAGGACAACATGGCGACTGGACCCATGGGCAGTAAATAGTTGCTGCATGGGGACAGGACATATGGGCAGGGAAGAGCTGCTGCTGCTGCTGCATGGGGAAAGGTTCCATGGGCAGTCAGAGGTCCTGCTGCTGCCCTGAGTTGAAGGTAAGGGCTAATTTTATAATGCATTGGTACGTTACATTTTTACTGGAAAAAGAAAAGATGATGTTAAAAGTCATTAAGTGATTTCAGTTCAGATGGGGTCTGGTTATTGTGTGGTCATATAGCATTAAATACCAATCTGGCCATATAGATAGGCATGTAGGTGAGCATGAAATGGGCTTCTATCACTGGGACACCTCTAATTCATACCAAAAAAAACCACAAAAAAACTCACCGGGTCATGTAGTTTGGTATGTAGGCCAGGTAACCTTGGGCTTTTCGAGCTGGGGCAGCCTAAATCCACATCATTCATCATGGTCTTTCACAGCTATCTCCCATAGATATTCTTATCAGTCTTTTCTCCTCCATTTCAAGTTATGAATGTTGTATTTCCTTATTCACCATATGTTCTGTAGGGGTCCAGATTTACGGCCTAAAACTTTGGAGGCTGAAAGAGATTAGAGAAGATGAACTTTCAAGGATTGGTAATCACCTCAAAATGCTTAATGATGCTACAGAAAGGAAGACCATTACAAAGAGTTGAAGAAGATCATTACCAAGAGAACAGGTTCCATGCTAAACTCAGGAGCCAAAAGAAAAGGTTACACTCCACAATGTTACTACTAATTACCGTTACAAATAACCAAAGCAGGCCAACATCATCCCTAGTTCAGGCAAAAGTTTGATCCAAAAGTCGATTTCAGTGCCGGCCCTGCGGTGTACTGGGTATGTGCCCACGTTCCGCCTGGGCGGCCAGGGCTTCATTGGTTAGCACCACGGGTGCAGATCAGATTAGTAGCATTAGCAAATATAGATTTCACGGTATGGTGCAGACAGACATCCTAAAGAAATCGAAATTTTGAAGAGATGCTATGAGTACACACCAGAAAAAGAACCATGGGAATATTACAATCTATGAATGCATGAGGAACACTTCCCCAAATAATGAAGGAAGGAAAACATGTGACTTGCCAAAGTGGAATTGTCAGACTGCTAGGAGATGACACGATCATTGCGCATCAGAGGATTGCCTGGGAAAAGTCATCTTCGGAGAGCCTCCGGGACTTTCTCTTGGGAAAGTCCACCCATTTGGCCTCATCCACAAAAGATAAGAGAGAAAACCCAGATTAATCCGAAAGGAAAGAAACCAGTGTCTAGAGGGAAGGTAGCAGACCTTTTCAAGTTCGAGGAAAAAGTTAGAAACCAATAATAAATACATAACGACGAAAACTATCCTACCTGGAAAGGTGGAGTAATCAGACTGGGATGAGATGGTTCTGAAGAACTGTGTGCATGGAGGTCTTCAGGACAACTTTGAATTCTGAGGGTGTTTATGACATCACTCTAAATATGTCACCCAAGATGGCCACAGGTTTCCAGCCCGAGGATTGGCATAGGCTAGGATATTCAAGTGAGGGATACTCAGAAACAGCTTTTGCCCACAGAAACAGGGCACAGTAACTTGAAGAGATCAAAGATACGCTAATTCAAGGGATAAGACAGGAATCATTGGGGAGAAGCCATAATAGAGGGACAAGCTCTGAGAGGAGAACATTGCCATCTCCTCACGTCGAAGAGGAGGCCGTTCTGATTCAAGCTTGAAACTTGATTTGAAACAAGAGGCTGGAACTATGAGACCTATGTTGTCCTTCTGCCTCACTCATAATCCAAAGTCAAGAATGATCTCTTGAGGTCATTGTAGAGAAGAATCAAGGCTGCCGTCCTAGGCCACTAGCATTTTTTAAAGAGAAGTCTCACTTTCCATAGCTCTGGCATCATGGGTGCCCACTGGCTACATGCTAATGTGTCACAAGACACCTCTTTGAAGCCTGGAAGGAATGGACAACTGTCATGCTTGGGGTATGTCTCTTGGTTTGGAAGGACTCTAGAAGTGGCTCAGAAGCACCCTTTTGGAGAGGGGGTCATTCCTTGGTGAATGCTGCACTCCAAGGCTAGAGTCCTAGGTTGGGATCAATGAGATTCTCTCCCCCTTCTCTTGCCGTAGAAGGAGTATTGATTATGTGTTTCAACACCACATGTAACGATGTTGGCTGAAAATTAGAACATTATCATTATATTTGAAGAAAAATAAACACGCCACAGGTGGGGATATAAATCAAACAAATAACAAACCCTGTGGAAACAAAGTAAGCCAGTATCTAGACATAATCTAGCAGAGCATTCAAGGATCAGGGGTGAAGTTCGAACTTTCCAAATCCAGAAATAGACAGAAGGATCTCTCACCTGGAAAGAGAAATTCATCAGATTCGTCTAATTTGTTGCGGAACCATTGTGTCCGTGAAGATGGTTGCCAGGACAACCTCAAATCTGGAGTTTCTGATCTCAGAATCTCTAACCAAGGAAGATGCCCACATGTTCTCAGTGCTCAGTGTCACCTCGGCCAGGATAGCACAGATTCCTTCAAGTGACCGATGGAAATTCAAAGACAACACCCACCAACCCCAAAGGACTCGCACAACAGCCAACAGAACATATCGTGATCAAAGAAATGCAAAATTTACAACTTGAAATGAAAAGGGAACACACTGATAAGCATATCGAAGGGAGATAGCTTAGCAATACCATGATGATTAGCCTATGGAAAAGAAAAAAAGGTCCCAGAAAATGTAAGGCAAACAGAAATCACAACTGAATAATCCACAGTGAAAGACTGCCGTGTTTAGACAGATTCTGCTTAAACGTTTGAAAGTCAGAAAAGTCACAACCCCAAAACCTGCAGTGAAGGTCAAACCTGGGCTAAATGGAATGGGTGAGTTCTGAGACTGTTCCAAGCGGGCTCTGAAACCTTGTGTCCATGAAGCTTGCTAGCACAGCACAGACACAATTCTCAGAAATCCTATGAAATCACAGTGGACCAGGAAAACAACATGGCTTCATCTACACAGGGCCAGAGCTGGGCTCCAGTAGCATATTGAAGTCACATTCCAAAACAGCAGGTTGCCAATGGAACATGAAAGTGGCTGGCCACTGCTGAAGCTGTGAAGTCCGTGCCTTCTGGGTCCGCAGCCCGTGGTCGTCCATTTGTGCTCTTGGGGTTGAGCCTCCTCACCGCTGGTACAGCCATCCTGGGAGAGTCCTGGGAGGTAGTGTAGAGGCAGATGGGAAGTGACGTTAGACAGTGCCACTCTTGCTCAGCAAATACAGCAGCACGACCAGCAGATGTGAGCACTGCCATAAACTTCTGCCAAAACAGAACCAATTAAAAGTTGCAAAGAATAGAAAAACTGAGCCTCAAAAAAAGAAGCATGTCACTAAGAATAATAGGATATCTAGGACTAACCTTCACTAAACAGGTGGAAGCATTGTAAACCGATACTGGCATAGCTTTGGCTAAAGAAATTCCAGAAGACACAACGAAACGGAAGACTATTCCGTGCTGTTGGAATGGAAGAACTAACACACTTGAAACGTCCATAGCGGATAGAGGAATCTGTGGATTCCAAGCAGTCCCAGTCAAAGTTGCAGTGATCTTTCCCACAGAAATAGAAGAGAGAATAATACAGTCTCTATCCAGAAGGAAAGGACCCTGAATACCCAAAGGAATCCTGAAGAAAATGAACAAAGCAGGACGTATCACACTTTCTGATTTCCACATATAGGACGAAGTGCTAGGAACCGAAACTGCACAGTGTGGGCCCAAAAACAGGCACACAATTCCATGGAACAGAATCGAGAGCCCAGAGGTCAACTCACGCATATATGCACAAGCCATACATGCACAACACAATTTCAACCAGGGAACCAAGAGTACACAGCGGAGTAAGGAGAGTCTCGACAAGAAACTGTGCTGGGAAGACTGCACAGACAAATGTAACACAATGAGAGTAGAGCATGATGTTACACTAGTCACACACACCACCTCGAAACGGATTAAAGACTTGAATGGAAGACTTGAAACCGCGAGACTTCTAGGAGAAAACCTAGGCAGCATGCTCGTTGCCATCTGTCTTAGCAGCCTATTTGGAAGAAGCGTGTGTGACAGGAATGGGCAACAAAGTAAACAGGCAGATGGGAAGCGACGTTAGACTGGGCCAGTCTTCCTCAGCAAATACAGCAGCATTGCCAGCAGATGTGAGCACAGCAGTAAACATCTGCCTAAATAAAACTAATCAAAAGTTGCAAAGGATAGAAAAACTGAACCTCAAAAAAAAAAAGCATGCTAGTAGGAAGAACAAAGTATCTAGGAATAAGCTGTGCCAAACAGGTGAAAGCTATGTAAACCAAGAAGTAGCAAAGCTTTGGGGAAAGAAATTCCACAAGATACAAGGAAACGGAAGGGCATCAGTGCGCATGGAATGGAAGAAAACGAAGGAAGAATGAAGTATCATCACAATGATACCTTTCTTATCCCTGGAATCAGCATCTCTTTGATCTCTTCAAGTTTCTGTGCCAGGTTTCTGTTTGGAAAAGCTGTTTATGGGTATCTCTCACTTGAGTATCCCAGCCTAAGCCAATCCTGGTACTGTAAACATGCAGCCATCTGGGGTGACACGTTCACTGTAATGTCATAAACACTCTCAGAATTCAAAGTTGTCCTGACAACCTCCATGCACACAGAGTTTCAGAGCCGGCTACTCCCAGCCTGACTATTCCCCCTTTCCAGGAAGGATAGTTTTCCTTATTCTGGATGTGTTGTCGGTTTTCAACTTTGTCCTCTAACTTGCAAAGGTCTACTATATTCCCACAGACACCGGTTTCTTTCCTTTAAGATTATCCTGGGTTTTATCACATATCGTTTGTGGATATGGCCAAATGGGTGGACTTTCCCCAGAGAAAGTCCTGGACTCCCTCCCAAGTTGACGTTGCCCAGGAAATCCTGTGATGCACAATGATCGTGTGATCTCATGGCAGTCTGACAATTCCACCTTGGTGGGTCACATATTTTCCTTCCTTCATGATTTGGGAAAGCGTGCCAGATGCGTTCATAGACTCTAATATTCTCATGGTTCTTTTTCTGGTGAGTATTGATAAGGTCTCCTCACAATTACTACTTCTTTATGATCTCTGTGCCAACCCTACCTTGAAATCGGGATTTCCTAATGCTAGAAATCTGATCTGTACCCATGATGCTAACCCCTGAAGCCCAGGCCACACAAGAGGAAGTTGGGCACTTACCTGCTGCACCACAGGGCCGGCAATGAATTAGACTTCTGCACCAACCTTTGGCCTGAACTTGGGAAGATGTTGGCCTGCTTCAATCATTCGTGAAGGGAATCAGTAGGAACATCATGGAAGGTATTATTTTCCATTGGGTCATGAGTTTAGCACGGAACATGTTCTCTTGCTAGTATTCCGCTTCATCACTTTGCAAAGGTCTACCTTTCTGTAGCATCATTAAGCACTTTGAGGTGATTACCAATCCTTGGAAGTTCATCCTCTCTGATATCTTTCAGCCTATAAAGCTTTAGGCCGTAATTCTGCACCCCTTTTTGGAGTTTTGATTTTATGTGGATTGATTGCCGTAACCCTGCATTCTAACATGCTATAGCTTTCAGATCCACATCCTCATAGATTTAGACTTCTGAGTAGGTTACATCATCTTCACCACCGTAAGGCTAATTACAGGCTCTCACGATACTTGTGCCTAATCAACACTTTCTCCCTCTGGCCCTCGCCTACTTTTCCTCTGGGAAGTACCAATCCCATGTCACAGGCTACCTGTTTGTTGGTCCGTTTTTCCTCTTCTCCTGTACGTGAGATCCTGTGGTATTTGACCTTACCCTGGCGATTGTTTCAGTTCCTCTAGTACCCTCAGGAGCCATTCTGGTGGTCACAAATGGCTGGACTGCATCTCTTCCGACAGCTGAATGCTATGCCACTGTGTGGCTATAGCCTATGTTCCTTCTCCATTCGTCCCTTGATGGGCATCAGGGAGGCTTCCAAGTCTTGGATATCGGGAGTAAGGCTGTGGTGAACACAGCAGTGCACGTATCTCTGTGCATTACTGTTTCCATGATCTTTGGATATATACGTCACAGAGGAATAGCTGGAACATATGCTAGGTGGATTCTGAAACATTCTGAATTTTCACTCCTTTGTGTAGTGGCTGCATCGGCTCAAACTCCCACCTGCAGTACAGGAGGTTTCCCTTCTCTCCACCTCCTCTCTGAAACTTGTTGTTTCGTGTCTTCACCCTTATAGCCATTCTGACCACTGTGAGCTGCTATCTCATTGCACTTCGGATTTGCATTGGCCTCAGACTTAATGATGAGGAACATGTTTTCATACAGCCTGTTGGCCATCTTTCTATCTTCCTGGGAGAAATGCGTGTTTCCATCTTTTGCCCAGGTTTTGTTGGGCTCATTGTTTTTTTTCCTGTGGAGATGTATGAGTTCACTGGATCTTATGGCTGTTCACCCCTTCTCCGATGTCTGTTCTGCAAACATCCTGTCGCAGTTGTGCTGTCTTTGCATTGAGTCGATGGAGTCGTTGGCCGGGTAGAAGCTTCTGCGTTGGATGGAGTCACGCTTGTTTCTTGTTTCTTTTGTTGCCCTTACCCAGTCACACATGCTTCTTCCAAGTAGGCAGCTATGCCAGATGGCAAAGAGCAAGCTGCCTGCATTTTCTGGCAGCAGTTTCATGGTTTCAAGTCTTCCATTCAAAGCTTTAATCCATTTCAATGTGGTATGTGTGCCTGGTGTAACATCATGGTCTAGTCTCATTGTGCCACTTGTGGCTCTGAAGTCTTCCCAGCACTGTTTCTTTTCGAGACTCTCCTTTCTCTGCTGTCTCCTCTTGGCTCCCGTGTCGAAAATGGGCTGCCCATATATGTGGCAGTTGACTGCTGGGCTCAATTCTGTTCCATGGGTCTGTGTGCCTATTTTGGGGGAAAGGCTGTGCTGTACCGGTACCTAGCGCTTTGTCCTATATTTGGCAATGTGAAAGTGTGATACATGCTGCTTTGTTCGTTTTCCTCAGGATTCCTCTTCCTATGCAGGGTCCTTTGTTGCCACATAGAAACTTTAGTATTCTCTCTTCTATTTCTTTGGGAAAGATTTCTGCAACTTTGACTGGGACGACATGGAATGCAGACATTGCTTTTTGCGGTATGGATGCTTAAAGTGTGTTCGTTCTTCCATTCAAAGAACATGAAATAGACTTCCGTTTCCTTGTGTCTTGTGGAATTTCTTTTCCCAAAGCTTTGCTAGATTTCGGTAGACATAGCTTTCTCCTGTTTGGCCAATGTTATTCCTAGATGTTTTTTTCTTTTTACTTGCATGCTTTCTTTTTCGCTGTTCCTTTTTTCTATTCTTAGCAACATTTAATTGGTTTGTTTTGGCAGAAGTTTATGGCTGTGCTCACATCTGCTGGCCATGCTGCTATATTTGCTGAGCAAGAGTAGCACGGTATAATATTGCTTCCCATATGCCTCTACACTGGGTCGCACGCCTGGCCCAGAAGGGCTGGATGAGCGGTGAGGAGGCTCACCCCCAGGATTCCACGTGGCCGACCCTGGGTTGCCGACTCAGAATGCAGGGACTTCACGGCTGCCCCACTGGCTGGCCCCTTTCATGTTCCATTGGCAACCTGCAGTTGAGTGGAATGTACTTTAACATGTTACTTGAGCCCAACTCTGGCCCTGTGTCGATGAGGCCAGCTTCTATTTCTGGACCACTGTGATGTCGGAGTATTTGTCAGAATCGTGTCTCTTTTCCAATCAGGCTTTGGGGACACAGGGTTTCAGAGCCCGCGTGGAGCAGTCTCAGAACTCACCCTTCCCAGTTAGCCCAGGTTTGACCTTCAATGCAAGTTTTGGGGTTGTGACTATCTCGGACTTTCAAACGTTCAAGCAGACCCTAACTAAACACTGAAGTCATTCACTGTGGATTATTGAGGTGTGATTTCTGTTTGCCTTCCATTTTCTGGGAGCTTGCTTTCTTTTCCATAGTCTAATCATCATGGTGCTGAGCTATCTCCCTTCGATATGCTTATCAGTGTGTTCTCCTTCATTTCAAGTTAGGAGTTTGGTATTTCTTTAATCACCACAGGTTCTGTAGGCTGATGTGTGAGTGCTTTCGTTACTGTTGGGTGTTGTCTTTGAATTTCCATCGGTCATTTGAAGGAATCTTTGCCATCCTAGCCTAGATCCACCTGAGCAGTGAGTAAACGTGGTCATCTCGGTTGGTTCGATATTGTGAGATCAGAAACGCCATGTTTGAGGTTGTTCTGGAAACCACCTTCACAGACACAATGGTTCTGAGACAAATTAGATGAATCTGATGGATTCCTCCCTCCAGGTGAGAGATCCTTTAGAAAGTTCAGAACTTCACACCTGATCCTTGAATGCTCCACTAGAATACGTCTAGATACTGGCTTACTTTATTTCCACAGGTTTTGTTATTTGTTTAATTTACCTCCTCAGCTGTGGCATGTTTATATTCCTTTAAATAGAATGGTAATGTTCTAAGTTTCAGCAAACATCGTTATGTGTGGTGTCAAACACCTAATCAATACTCCTTCTACGGCAAGAGATGGGGGAGGGAATCTCATTGATCTCAACTGAGCACTCTAGCCTGGGAGGACAGCCTTCACACAGTAACGAAGCTTTCTGCAAAAGGGTGCTTTTGCACACTCTTCCTGAGTCCTTCCAAACCAAGAGACATACCCCAAGGATGACAGGGGTCCATTCCTTCCAGGCTTCAAAGAGATGCCTAGTGACACATTACCATGTACCCTTTGGGTGCATATGACGCCAGAGCTATGGAAATTGAGACTTCTCTTCACAGAATACTAGGGACCTAGGACCGAGGCCTCTATTCTTCTCTTCAATGTCTTCAAGAGATCATTCTTGACTTTGCATTATGAGTAAGGCAGAAGGCCAACATAGGTCTGATAAGCTCAAGGTCCGGCCTCTTGTTTCAAGTCAAGTTTCAAGCTTGAATCAGCATGGCCTTCCCATCGACTTGAGGAGATGGCAATGTTCTCCACTCAGTGCTTGTCCCTCTGTTATCACTTCTTCCCTATGATTCCTTTCTTATCCATTGAATTAGCGTCTCTTGCATCTCTTCACGTTTCTGCGCCCAGATTCTGTTTGCAAAAGCTGTATCTGGGTATCTGTCACTTGAGTATCCAAGCCTAGGCCAATCCTCGGGCTGGAGACCTGCGGCCATCTTGGGTGACATGTTTACCGTGATGTCATAAACACCCTCAGAATTCTAAGCTGTCCTGAAAACCTCCATGCACACAGTTCTTCACGACCATCTCATACCAGTTTGACTACTTCCCCTTTCCAGGTAGGATAGTTTTCCTTGTTCTGGATTCCGTGTCTGTTTATAACTTTATCCTCGAACTTTGAAAGGTCTACTACAATCCTGCTGGACACCAGTTTCTTTCCTTTCAGATTATCCTGGGTTTTATCTCTTATCTTTTGTGGATGAGTCCAAATGGGTGGACTTTCCCCAGAGAAAGCCATCGAGTCCCTCCCGAGATTGATTTTCCTGGTCAATCCTCTGATGTGTAATGATCGTGTCATCTCCATTGCCACCTTGGCAGGTCACATGTTTTCCTTCCTTCCTCATTTGGGGAAGTGTTCCTGATGCGTTCATAGATTGCAATATTCCCATGGTTCTTACTCTGATGAGTATTCATAACGTCTCTTCACAATTTCGACTTCTTTAGGATGTCTGTCTGCACCATACCGTGAAATCTATATTTGCTAATGCTACTAATCTGATCCGCACCCGTGATGCTCGCCGATGAAGCCTGTACCAGTACACCACAGGGCCGGCACTGAATTGGATTCTTGGACCAACATTTTGCCTGAACTGGGGAAGATGTTGGCCTGCTTTGATTATTTGTAAAGGTAATTAGTAGTAACATCATGGACGGTAACCTTTTCCTTTGGATCCTGAGTTTAGCACGGAACATGTTCTCTTGGTAGAGTTGTTCTTCATCTCTTTGCCAATGTCTACCTTTCTGTAGCATTATTAAGCACTTGGAGGTGATTATCAATGCTTGGAAGTTCATCTTCTCTAATCTCTTTCAGCCTCCAAAGCTTTAGGCCATAAACCTGCTTGCCTTTTTGTAGTTTGATTTTACATGAATTGTTTGCCATAACCCTGCATTATAACACCCTATTGTTTTCAGATTTACAACCTCCTAGATTTAGACTTCCTTGTATGGTACATCATCTTCACCACCGTAAGCCTAATGACATGCCCATACCACACACTGGTGCCTAATCAACTCTTTCTTCCACTGTCTTCTGCCACCGATTCCCTCTGGGAACCACCAATCCCTTGTCATGTGCTACAGGTTTGTTTCTCCTTATTTTACTCTTCTCCTTGTAAGTGAGATCCTACGGTATTTGACTTTCTCCCTGGGGCTTCTTTCAGTTCCCCTCATACCCTCAGGAGCCATTCTGGTGTCACAAATGGCTGGACTGCACCCTTTCTTGCAGCTGAGTGCTATCCCATTGTGCGGCTATAGCCAATCTTCCTTCTCCATTCGTCCCTTCATGGGCCCCAGGGCGATATCCAAGTCCTGGACATCAGGATTAAGGCTGTGGTGAACACAGCGGTGCAGGGATTCCTATGCGTTGGTGTTTCCAAGTTCTTCGGATAAATACGACGAAGAGGAATAGCTGGATCATATGGTAGATGGATTCTGAAATTTCTGCGGAAATTCCACACCGCTTTGCATAGTTCCCGCACCGGCTTACACTCCCACCAGCAATGCAGGAGGCTTCCCTTCTCTCCAACTCCTCTCCGACACTTGTTGTTTCCTGTCTTGTTCCTTATGGGCACTCTGACCACAATGTGCTGTTATCTCATTGCCATTTGGATTTGCATTGGCCTTAGACGTAATGATTATGAACATGTGTTCATACAGCTGTTGGCCGTCTTTGTATCTTATTTGGTAAAACTCTGTTTCCATCTTTTGCCCAGGTTTTAATGGGCTTATTTTTTCCCTTGTGTTGGCATGTGTGGTCGTTGGCTCTTTTGGCTATTCAGTCCTTCTCTGATGTGTGGTTTGAAACATCCACTCGCAGTTGTTGTGCTGTCTTTGCATTGAGTGGATGGTTTCCTCGGCTGGGCAGAAGCTTCTGCGTTGGATGCAATCCCATTTGCTTCTTGTTTCGTGTGTTGCCCTTGCCCAGTCACACATGCTTCTTCTAAAGAGGCGGCTATGCCACATGGCCATGAGCAAGGTGCCTGGTTTTCTACTAGAAGTTTCACGGTTTCAAGTCTTCCGTTCAAGGCTTTAATCCATTTCGAGGTGGTGTGTGTGCCTAATGTAACATCATGGTCTACTCTCATTGCATCACATATGGCTGTGCAGTTTTCCAGCACCTTTTCTTCTTGAGACTCTCCTTTCTCCACTGATCCTCTTGCCTTCCTCGTTGCAAATGGGCTGTCCATATATGTGTGAGTTGACCTCTGGGCTCTCGATTCTTTTCTGTTGATCTCTGTGTCTGTTTTTGAGACCAGACTGTGCCGTTTCGGTACGTAGCACTTCGTCCTACATGTTGAAATCAGTACATGTGATATGTCCTGCTTTGTTCATTTTCCTCAGGATTCCTTTGGGTATTCAGGGTCCCTTGTTGCTGGATAGAGACTTAAGGATTCTCTCATATTTCTGTGGGAAAGATTCTGCAACTTTGACTGGGATTGCATGGAATCCAGAGATTGCTTTATCCGTTATGGAGGTTTCAAGTATTTTAGATCCTACATTCCTATAGCACGGAATACCCTTCCATTTGCTTGTGTCTTCTGGAATTTCTTTCCCCAAAGTTTTGCTAGTTTTCGATTTCCATAGCTTGCACCTGTTTGGCTAAGCTTATTTCTGGAGATCTTATTCTTTTTTTGCTGAGGTTCGGTTTTTCTGTTCTTTTCAAGTTTTCATTAGTTTTGTTTCGGCTGATGTTTATGGCTGTGCTCAGATCTGCTGTCGATGTTGCTGTATTTGCTGAGGAATACTGACGCTGTCTGACGTTGCTTCCCAGCTGCCCCTACACTACCTCCCATGCCTCCCCGAGAATGGCTGGACCAGCTGTGATGCGGTTCACCCCAAGGAATCCGCACGGTCAGCCCCGGGATGCCGACCCAGAATGTGCAGACTTCACCACTGCACCACGGGCCGGCACCTTTCATGTTCCATTGGCAACCTGCAGTTGAGTGGAATGGGACTTGAATATGCTACTTGAGCCCAACTCAGGCACTGTGTAGATGAGGCCAGTTTGTTTTTCTTCTCCACTGTGATGTCAGAGGATTTGTCAGAATTGTGTCTCTGCTGTCCCTGCAAACTTCATGCACACAGGCTTACAGAGCCTGATTTTAGCAGTCTCATAACTCACCCTTACCAGTTACCCTAGGTTTGACCTTCGCTTGGGTTTTTGGGATTGTGACTTACTCTGACTTTCGAACGTTCAGAGTATGTCTAAAACTGACATCTTTCTTTATGTATTATTCATGGGTGATTTCTGTGTGCCTTCCATTTTCTGGGACAGTTTTTTATTTTCCGTGGTAGAATCGTTGATATGGGCTCAGCGAGCTGAAGACTCAAATGAAAGATTGCTTGGACTCTCAAGATCCTGCATTGGTGTTCTTTTATTGAGAGAACAGTACAGGCTAGCATGGGGACAGGACACATTAGCAGTGAAGAGCTACTGCTGCTGCTGCCTGGCGACAGGACCCATGGCAGGTCAGAGCTGTTGCTGCTGCCCTGACTAGAGGGTTAGGGCTAATTTCATAAGGCATGGGTATATGACTTATTTTTACTCTAAAAAGAAATAATGATGTAAAATGTCTTTAAATGATTTCAGTACAGATGGAGTCTGGACATTGTGTTGTCATATTTTTAGATAAGAATCTGGCCATATAGATCAGCATGTAGGTGAGAATGCCCTGGGCTTCTCGCCCTGGGGCAGCCCTAATTCGTACCATAAAAAAATCCACTGGGTCATATAGTTTGGCATGTAGTCCAGGTCACCTTCAGTTTCCGTAGCTGGGGCAGTCCTGATCCACATCATAAAACCTCCCTGAACCTATTTGGACTGGAAATCTTTGGGGATATGGATGATGGTCAGTCTTCTGTGACTACTTCTGGCTGTACAGGGTCGTAGAGCTGTCCCTAAATGGGGCCATAGGTACACTTAGGCAGTTTAGTGGACCAGAAGGCTTGCCCCATTGAGTTCAAGCCTGAGAAGTTATACAGATCCTCTGGAGATGAGAGAGTCATTGACAAGAGGTGGTCCAGGAAGTGAAACATTTTTGACATGCATAAGACAAACAATGAAACAGACAACAAAATATCATAAGAAATACAAGCAGTATGTTTAACCCAATGAATAAGGTTTTGAAGTAGTGCAGAAACCTTGTCCTGACTAGGAGTTCAACCAATCATTTAGATTTAGGGTTGGTCAGACATGGATTTAATTTGGTGGCTGGGATACCAAGCCAGAAATATTTTGACGGTAGTCAGGAATATAGATACAACATTCAGTTTTTATAATGGCACAGGTGCCCCCTTGTGCTGCTGTCAAGACATCCAGAGCCATTTAGATTTGGAGGATTGCCTTACACACTTGGGATACTTCTAAATTGAGCAGTGAAATGCTATGTTGTGTATCATTTAATGCCTTCATAGTAAATTTGTCTAGGACTTCCATGTGCAAGACTTGAATATGCTACAAAAGTCGATTCCTAATTGGTGAAAGAAAATTGTGGAAAGATGGTCATACTAGTGGAAGACAGGGCTGGTCAAGTGCTGTTGCAAGTTGGGTAGCTTAGCAGGAGGAGATATAGTAAATGTAGTTCCACCTTGCATCCAGACAAAGCCTAGAGTGCATCGTCCAATCCATGCAGGTGGTAGCCAAGGTCATAAATTGGAGCCACATATCCACTGAGCACCGTTAGGGGCTAACCAACGCATGTTGAGCCATGTATCCCAGTCAGTCTGAAACCAATCAGTATTTTTTTAAGGCTATGATATGAGAACACATATAACAGGGATTTTTTCCCATAGGTCGAGTGCTATAAGGCCATGTATCACAGGGGTGATATGTTTTCCCCAAAAGAAAGTGGCCTTTTACTGAGTTGCCCACTAGTAGGAGTGAACCAAATATATTCATCCCAAATTTTGTATTTTCCATCCTGTGTGTATTAATAAGTTGGGGACATTACCTTTGGAACTTGTTCTGTATGATCCAAGTGTGACAAGGCAAATCTAGTTAGTATTTGGACAGTAGTATTGAAGGAAAATGTTTGCTTGTGGCCAGGGAACTTCCAGGTGTCAGAGGTAGATGGCCACAAGGAGACATTACTATTAATAATACATGAATATTGCGGAAGAAAAGAGCTAGAATCTAATATCCATGAATGCCTACTATAGCTTCTAGAGAAACATATTTTTTTCTCTCTTAAATCACTCTCATTTTTACAAAAGATAGCCAAATCAGGATTAACGGGTTTGCAAATCAAGTGTAGTTTCAATACAACTTGCTCCAATTATTTACATAAGAGCAGCCAGAATAGTAATTGTTCATACAGGCTTTTTTAAATGTGCTTCGCTGGATCTTTTCCTGCGGAATCTCACATTGAACTGTGAAGGCCTCTAGAGGCCAGAAAAGCCAAGCCAAGGACTTGCCATCAGACTTGGCCTGAAGTACCCACAGATTTGAGTGGTGTTCGCTTTGAGGTCTCCCCAAATATTTGGAGGTTCCTTGCACCTGCCAGATAAACACGCTTCCTTACTTACCGGGTAAGATTGCCAAAATCTCAGTAAACAAGTTACCAGGCCTGTGTTTCCGAGTGGCTGTATTCCAGAAAGTCCAATCTTTGTTCCTGAAATGCTGTCTTGTCATATCTGAGCCTGTATGTTTCAAATATGACATTCCAGTCAAAGCCTTGGTAATATAACCAATGTGTCCTGTTATAAGGAGAACAGATTCTTATGGAACTTATGCAAATATTGCCACGAAATGACCATACTCAGTCACAAAGGGTTTCCAAATTCAGGAGGGATAAGGTAGGGAGAAAAAGATAAATGTTTCAGTTTTGCTCATAAAGGTATAATTTCACCAAATGGCTGTAAGTTATAGTTAGCATAAGAGAAAAGAAAAAAAGATTTCCTTCATTATGAGAAAACAAAACAACACATCCAAACTCAACAATATTTCAAACAGAAGTCCTAAAAATTTATAATCGTCCTAATCAGTGCACACAGTCGTGTATAATCAATTCTTGAGCTGAATCTTCTGTTAGCAGATCGATGAGCATAGTTTCTGTTAGAATTCTGTCATTTCTTACTCCGTTCAGTTTTACAATCTGAAGGTTTATCAGAAACCTGTCGTTTAGACTCTTTGTGTCAGAATCCTTTCCAGGAATTTCTCGGAAGTTGAAACATATTTGCAAAAGGAAAAAGCATCAGAGTAAAACAACAACTATCTGGAAATGGACAAAGAACTCAAAAGGGCAATTGGCAAAGAAACTTGACTACTTCTGTGACATATAACACTGCCAGATAATAAGTGAACTTATCACTGACAACTAGGGCAGATCAGAATTTTAGGAATGCTATCTAATTTTGAGACGTCTATATTAATAACATTTACCCATCAAATACCAGCTAAGAAAGTCTATTGTCGCCTATTTCACAATGTTTCCCATTTAATTTAATAGACCAAATAAGCCAAATTACTTTAGCATTTTCCTCCTTGTACGAAGAGAGAGCAAATTTCTTTGAGAAGTCTCAGGGACCCTCTGAAAATCCTCAGAGTAATCATTCTTCTGTCTACCAGGTCTAAAGAATGCCTTCATTCAGGATTTGAATATTTTTGAGTGAGAAGCTTGTCACAACATATCAAAAGTTTTTAAAATGTTCAAATAGCAAACAACACTCACTGTGAAACAATGCTCAGGTATCCATTCAAAGTGATAACAGAAAGAGTCAAAAATATTAAGAGTAACCTCAGCCATTATTTTCACAAAACAGATTTGTCTCTTAGGTAGACGTACTCAAAGGAACAGCTCTTACATCCTCTTTACCAAGAGCAGATCAAAAGTTCAAGAAAATGTATCCTTTTAGAGAAAACCAAACTTGAATTTCTGCAACTACTTATTATTAACATTCAAACTCATTCACTTAATTGAACTTACTTTAGTCTACTTGAGCAGGCATAAAACTCATTTCAGAATTCCTTCTTCACAAACCTTCTACATCTTTCTTTTTCATTTTCAGTACTTGTCCCAAAGTCTTTCTGTTTTCCTTTCTAGTACATCAGGAGCAATTTATCTGTCTTAACCCATCAAACAAAAATATTTCCATTCTTTATACCTTTTTTACTGAAAAGATACATTTTAACCTCCTTGAATACAGAGCTCTTTTGCTTAGTAATTTCCAGTAGCTTTAATTCCATAGGCTAGTTAGAACCTTTAACGCTTAACGGACTTAGTAAACACTAAAAAGGTAAACAATTATGAAATGTCTTTTATATCAGCATTCTAAACACTTCACAACTTAAGAAACATGACACTTCACAATAAAACACAAGACATGCTTTTTGATACACCCAAACGCTTTTAGCCTCTTCCATAAGAAGCCAAAAGTAGATAACTTAGATATGTTTAACAATAATGTGTGAGTGTTCCGTTCTATCCAAAAGTGACCCGCATATTCATCTTTATATCATTTAACTTAACTTGGCAAAACTCAAGATTGTTACCAAAAAGGATTTCGAAGGTGTTGTTTCTCCCCAAATATACAGACCATAAAAGTTATTGTACTCACTTTTATGAGTTTTATGTATTTAAACCATTTGTTTCCAACAATTATGTTCAGATTACTAGGGAAACCTCATGAGGCATTAGACAAAACTGGTCATCATTTAAAGCTATTATTTTGCTGACAAATTTAACAGACAACGTGAACTTATATGACTAGTAAACCTAGTCTGAATGCCTGCATCCTATGCAAATACTGACAACTCTGACAAGAAGACAATTTTCAATGAAATCAACAAACTTAAAGAAGCTTTCATTTACCAAAGGTTAATTCACATCACGTTAACTTTGAAAGTCACTCTGTTAATTTCGACTACATTTAGAATTTAAGAAAGCACTTACTTTAAGCCAACTAAACAGAGATCTTAATTTTGGCCAGACCATCCAGTGGTTAAAATATCACAGGTATGATGTACACATAGACACATATACACAGAGACTGTACAACTATTGTTTTAAAAACTACTGCCATGAATCAGGTATAATAATATAAAGCTCACCAGTTACAAATCAAAACTTTGTTTTGAGCCTTTTTACTAATACTTATGGAGAAGACCCTCAAGATGCTAGACTTTTTGCAAGGGCACACTTATGGCCATTTATCCTTTCCCCTCCTTTTTTTTTTTTTCAGTCTTAAGAATGAGTGATATGCTAGATAGTAGTTCCTGGAGAGGGGGGAAGATAATCCTTTTCATGGTAAAGGAACAAGGTGGAATCTGAACTGCCTCTAGAACTGTATTTCCAGTCTTGCAAGGATTTTCTAAGGACGGTTGCTCTTGATTTCTCAGAAACTGGACTGTAACTTGAAGGACGTTCTAGGTTGATCTACCTGTCCAACTGCACCAGAAAGGCACAGAGAAACATCACACATTTTCTACCAGCTGGAGTTTCTGGGGCATAACCCATACAATTAAAGTGTTCCTAATTAGTTAGAATGACCCTGAGTGATGAGTCTTAAGGGATGCTTGTCTCATTCCCCACGGCAGTAAAGCCAGTGTCCGACTGACAGTGAAGTGGAGAAGGGTGGAGTGCATACAAAGGGCTTCAACTGGCTGGAGGCCGGGGCTCCAAGTACCCGGGTTGAGAATGAAGTTCCTTGCAAAAAGTTTTCAAGTTTTCCGATTTTACAGAAGTTCCAGGTTCTGGTCAAGTCCAGCCTGAACTTAACCAAGACTTGGTGACAACAGAGGACATGATGAGCAAAACAAAGAAAGGAAATGAAGACATCAGACCTCACCCTCATGGCCACTCAAAGAGGGTTATCAAGAGAAGACTCACTCAACAGTTCCCATGCTGGGGCGCACTACTGTAGCATGACAGTTCACAGAATAAATCACAGGTCTGCTACCCTCATAGCCAACTCAGTAGGTGACTAAAGCACTCAATGAGTCACCCCCCAAGAGAGAGCACCCTACTTGGGCTTTCAGGGGTGATCAGGCCCAGAAATGCCAAGTTTGGGGTCCCAGGGGTGGAGGCCATGACTGTTGACAGATTTCTTTGCTTCCCTGTTGCAAAGCTCAAAAGGAGACGCAAAACGCCATTGCAACTCTAAGAAAGATGAAAGAGACAGGTCCATTACCTTGAAAATCCCCCCTGAACCTGGGGCAGCATCCTACCTGTCATTCCTACTGTGGGGTTCCTATAACAAGGGGTGATGGTGGTGTCCCCCAGAATTGCATCCATTGCATATCTTCCCTGATATGCCTGGAAGTTACAGGTGCCTGGTGAACATCCTTCCTATTCTACCTGGCAGTAATAGGTGCCTGATGAATGGTCCCCAAGACAAAGGGAGAAGTTCAAGAGAGAACAGGATGGAGAAAATTAGTGAGGCATTTTCTGCCGCTCTGGGGGACATTCTACCCAATTGCGTGTTGGAGGCATTCTCCGAGAAGGGCTTCCCATACGCAACCAAAGGTTAGACTTTGGTACTTTCCTTGAACTGGAGTCCCAATTGGGACATTCACACAGTTCAGAGCATGGTCAGGAGCCATGGGAGGTATCCTAATCCAACCTTAGGAAAAGAAACCTTCCAGGGGAGTCTTGCAGATTGCTGACCATCCTAATGACTTAAGTGGCCGACCCGTGCCCACCTAAAATTTGTATATTAGAGATAGGGTCAGGAAGGAATGGAGTAATTCACTCTACATCGCCCTTAGGCTTAAGGTACTGATTCTCTTCAAGCTGAATGCCATGATTTGCCCCATAGAGTAGCCATGGGCAGCAAACGTGGATTCTTACAGCTATCCAAGAAAGTTCCTGATGGAGAAGTGAATTTAGATTCATCCTCGAAACAGAGAGAGGCACAAGGAAGAAAAGGGCACTTACCAGAAGTTGAGCTCAGAAACCGATGAAGCAAGTTCCCGGTAGGGGGGCCACAATATATGATGGTGGGTCAGCTAGCTGATGAGTCGGAAGAAAGATTTCTTGGTCTCTCAAGGCCTGGCAGAGATGCTCTTTTATTTAGAGAATGGTACATGATAACATAGGGACAGGACCTATGGGGAGTAAAGAGTTGCTTCATGGGGACAGGACCTATGGGTAGTGAAGAGCTGCAGGCATGGGAACTGGATGCACGGGCAGTGAATAGCTGCTGCTGCTGCATGGGGAAAGGAGCCATGGGCAGTCAGATGTCCTGCCACTGCCCTGAATTGAGGGTAAGGGCAAATTTTATAAGGCATGGGTACGTGACATTTTTACTGGAAAAAGAAAAGATGATGTAAAAAGCCATTAAATGACTTCAGTACAGAATGGAGTCTGGTTATTGTGTGGTCGTATAACATTAGATATGAATTTGGCCATATAGATAGGCATGTAGGTGAGCATCGCCTGGGCTTCTCTCACTGGGGCACCTCTAATTCATACCAAAAAATATTCACCGGGTCATATGCTTTGACATGTAGGCCAGGTAACCTTGGGCTTTTCCAGCTGGGGCAGCCTTAATCCACATCAATCGTCATTTTCTTTCTCAGCTATCTCCCATAGATACGCTTATCAGTCCATTCTCCTTCATTCCAAGTTATGAATTTTGTGATTCTTTAATCACCATATGTTCTCTAGGCTGATGTGTGAGTGTTTTCATGATTGTTGGGCATTGCCTTTGAATTTCCATCGTTCACTTGAAGGAATCTTTGCTATCTTAGCCTAGGTCCAACTGAGCACTGAGAACACGAGGTCACCTTGGTTGGTTTGACATTCTGAGATCAGAAACTCCAAATTCTAGGTTGTCCAGGCAACCACCTTATTGACATAATGTTTGTGAGACAAATTAGAGAAATCTGATGAATTCCTGTCTCCAGGTAAGATATTTTTATGTCTCTTTTCTAAATTTGGGAAGGCTGGAACTTGACCCTGGATGAATGGTCCTCCTAGTAGATTACGTCTAGATACTGCTTTACTTTATTTCTGTAGGGTTTGTAAGTTGTTTGATTTCCACCCTAAGCTCTGGCATGTTTATTTTTCATTAAATATAAGTGTAATGTTCTAATTTTCAGCCAACTTCCTCACATATGCTGTCAAAACACATAGTCAATAATCTTCTACGGCCAGAGATGGGAGAGAATTTCGCTGGTGCCAAACTGAGCATTCTAGCTTTGGAGGTCAGTCTTCACTTTGGATTGGTGATTCCCAGAGGGAATGAAAAAATCCAAAAAGGCGTGCTGATTTGGGGCATAAAGGATTTGAGGCTGAAAGAGATTAGAGAAGATGAACTTCCAAGGACTGTGAATCTCCTCCAAATGCTTAATGATGCTACAGAAAGTAGACCATTGCAAATAGATTATGGGGAATACTATGAAGAGAATGTGTTCCGTGCTAAACAGATGAACCAAGGGAAAATGTTACCGTCTATGATGTTATGAGTAATTACATTCACGAATAATCACAGCAGGCCATCTTCTTCCCAAGTTCAGGAAAAATATTGGTCCACAAGTAAAATTCAGGGCCAGCTATGTGTTCAGGAGTGTAAGTGCCCACATTCCTATTGGGTGGCCTGGGATTCATGGATTCACCTCACTGGTGCTGATCAGATTAGTAACGTTGGGAAAGATAGATTTCATGGTATGGTGTGTACAGAGATCACAAAGAAGTCGAAATTGTGAGCAAACGTTAGAGATAGGCAATAGGAAAAAAAACATGAAAATATTGCAATCTATGACACATCTGGTACACTTCCCTAAATACAGACTGAAGGAAGTGATGTGACCTGCATAGGTAGAATTGGCGGACTGCATGAGATGACACGATCATTGCACATCAGAGGCTTGAGTGGGCAACTTCAACTTTGGATGGACTCCAGGACTTTCACTGGGGAAAGTCTACACATTCGGCCATATTCACAAAATGTAACAGATTAAACCCAGGATAAACTTAAAGTAAAGAAACCATGTCTAGAGAAAATGTAGTAGACATTTAAAAGTTCAAGGATAAAGTTAGAAACCCACAAGAAATCCATGAAATGGAAAACTATTCAAGCTGGAAAGGGAGAGTAGTCATGTTCATAGAAGATGCTGGGAGAACTTAGAAGTTTGAGGGAGTTTATGACATCACAGTGAACATGTCACCCAAGATGGCCTCATGGTTATAGTCTGAGGATTGTCCTCGGCTACGATACTCAAGTTAGAGATACCCAGAAGAGAATTTAAAAACAGAAACCAGGCACTGAAACTTGAAGAGAGAGAATACACGCTGATTAAAGAGGTAAGAAAGAAGTCATTGTGAGGAAGCAATAATAGGGGACAAGCGCTGAGTGGAGAACATTGTAATCTACTCAAGTGTATGGGGAGGCCATGCTGATGCAAGCTTGAAACTTGATTTGAAACCAGAGGCTGGACTTGGGGCTTATCAGACCTACATTGTCCTTCTGCCTTAATCATAATCCAAAATTAACAATGATCTCCTGAGGACACGGTAGACAATGATTGATGCTTCCTTTCCTATGCCCCTAGCATTCATTGAAGAGAAGTCTCACTTTCCATAGCTCTGGCATTACAGAGGCCCATTGGGTACATGCTAATGTTTCACAAGTTATCTCTTTGAACCCTTGAAGGAATGGACCCCCGTCATGCTTTGTGTATGTCCCATTATTTGACAGGGCTCCAGAATTGTGCTAGGGAGCACCCTATTCCAGACGGCTTCATTGCTTTGTGAGGGCTGCCCTACCAGGCTAATATGCTTGGTTTGGCTTCAATGAAATTCTCTCCCCGTATCTCTTGAAGTAGAATGATTATTAATATCGTGTATTGACAGCATATGTAAGGAGGTTGGCTCAAAATTAGAACATTACAATTATGTTTATAGAAAAATAAACATGCCAGAGCTGAGGATGTAAATCGAACAAGTAAAACACTCTATAGAAATATAGTAAGCCAGTATCTAGACGTAATATACTGGAACACTCAAGGATCAGGAGTAAAGTTCGAAAATTCCCAAATCCAGAAATGAGACAGAAAAGTATCTTACCTGGAGCGGAGTTCATGAGGTTTCTCTAATATGTCTCGGAAACATAATGTCCGTGAAGGCGGTTGCCAGCACAACCTCGAATCTGGAGTTTCTGATCTCAGAATGTCAAAGCAACCAAGACGACCACGTGTTCTCAGGGCTCAGTGTCACCTCGGCCAGGATTATAGTTTCCTACAGGTGACCGATGGAAATTCCAAGACAACACGCAACAGTCACGAAAAGACTCAGACCTCGGCATACAGAACAAATGGTGATTACAGAAATACAAAAGTCATAGCTTGCAATGAAGGAGAACGGACTGATAAGCATGTCGAAGAGAGATAGGTCAGAAAGACCATAGCGATTAGACTTTGGAAAAGAGAAAAAAATCCCTGAAAATGGAAGGCCAATAGAAATCACATCTGAATAATCCACAGTGAAAGACTTCAGTCATTAGACAGACTCTGACTGGGCGTTTGAAAGTCCGAGAAAGTCACAAAGCCAAAAACTACAGCGAAGGTCAAACCTGGACTAACTGGAAGGGTGAGTTATGGGACTGCTCCACGCGGGCTCTGAAAGCCTGCATCCAGGAAGCTAGACAGGACAGCAGACACACGATTCTGACAAATCCTCCGACATCACAGAGGGCCAGAAAAAGAAGCTGGCCTCATCTACACAGGGCCAGAGGTGGGCTGAAATAGCATATTCAAGTCACATCCCACTCAACTGCAGGTTGCCAATGGAACACGAAAGGGGCCGGCCAGTGGGGAAGTGGTGAAGTCCGCGCATTCTGGTTTGCGAGCCCGGCTTTGGAGACATGGAATCCTGCGGGTGAGCATCCTCACGGCTCGTCCAGCCTTTCTGGGGCAGATGTGTGAGGTAGTGTAGAGGTAGATGGGAAGTGACATTAGACATCTCCACTCTTCCACAGCAAATACAGCAGCATGGCCCGCAGATGTGAGCACAGCCATAAACTTCTGCCAAAACAAAGCCAATCGAAAGTTGCAAAGAATTGAAAAATTGAACCTCAAAAAAGAAAGCATGCCAGTAAGAAGTAAAAGATATCTAGCAATAACCTTGGCCAAACAGGAGAAAGCTATGGAAACCGAAATCCAGCAAAGATTCTGGGGAAGAAACTCCAGAAGACACAAGGAGACGGAAGGCTATTCCGTGTTCTTCGAATGGAAGAACTAACACACTTGAAGCGTCCATACCGCATAAAGCCATCTCTGGATTCCATGCAGTCCCAGTCAAAGTCGCAGCACTATTTCTCACAGAAATGGAAGAGAGAATCCTAGAGTTTCTATCCAGCAACAAAGGACACTGAATAGCCAAAGGAATACTGAGGAAAACGGACAAAGCAGCAGGCATCACACTTATTGATTTCCAGATATAGGATGAAGTGCTAGGTACGGAAACAGCACAGCCTGTTGCCCAAAAGAGGCACACAGACCCATGGAACAGAATCGAGAGCCCAGAGGTCAACTGACACACATATGGACAGCCCATTTTCGACCAGGGAGCCAAGAGGAGACAGCAGAGAAAGGAGAGTCTCGACAAGAAATGGTGCTGGGAAGACAGCACAGCCAAATGGAACACAGTGAGAGTAGACCATGATGTTACACCAGGGACACACACCACCTTGAAATGGATTAAAGCCTTGAACAGAAGATTTGAAAACGTGCAGCTTCTAGGAGAAAACGCAGGCAGCTTGCTCTTTGCCATCTGGCTTAACCACCTGTTTGGAAGAAGCATGTGTGACCGAGCAAGGGAAACAAAGGAAACAAGAAACAAGCAGGACTCCATCCAACGCAGAAGCTTCTGCCCAGCCAACGACACCATTGACTGACTGCGAAGACTGTGCAACAACTGACAGCAGATGTTTGCAAACCGCACATCGGAGAAGGGGTGAACAGCCATAAGATCCAATGAACTCATACGTCTTCACAGGAAAAAAAACAGCAAGCCCAATAAAACCAGGGCAAAAGATGGAAACAGACAGCTCTCCCAGGAAGATAGAAAGATGGACAACAGGCTGTATGAAAACATGCTCATCAACATTAAGTCTCTGCTCAATGCAAATACAAACGGCACTGAGATAGCAGCTCACAGTGGTCAGAATGGCTATAAGGATGAAGAGAGGAACCAACAAGTTTCAGAGAGGAGGTGGAGAGAAGGGAAGCCTCCTGCATTGCTGGTGGGAGAGTAAACCTGTGCAGCCACTACGCACACTAGTGTGGAATTGCCTCAGAATTTTCAGAATACATCTACCACATGATCCAGGTATTCCTCTGTGGCGTATATAGCCAAAGATCTTGGAAACACTAATGCACAGAGATCCGTGCATCGCTGTATTCTCCACAGCCTTACTCCCAATATGCAACATTTGGAAGCCTCCCTGATGCCCATCAAGGGACGAATGGAGAAGGAAGATGGGCTATAGCCACACAATGGCATAGCATTCAGCTGTAGGAACAGATGCAGTGCAGACGTTTGTGACCACCTGAATGTCTCCTGAGGGTATCAGGGGAACTGAAACAGGCCCTGGGGAAAGGTCAAATACCACAGGATCTCACGTGCAAGGAGAAGAGGAAATATGGACTAACAAACAGGTAGCACGTGACATAGGATTGGCAGTTCCCAGAGGGAAAGGGGGGCGGGGGACGGAGGGACAAAGAGTTGATTAGGCACAAGTGTGTGGTGTGGGCCTGTAATTAGGCTTACGCTGGTGAAGATGATGTAGCCTACACATAAGTCTAAATCTATGAGCATGTAGATTTGAAAGCTATAGGATGTTAGAATGCAGGGTTACGGAAATCAATTCACATAAAATCAAAACTCCAAAAAGGGGTGCAGATTTACGGCCTAAAGCTTTGGAGGCTGAAAGAGATTAGAGAAGATGAACATCCAAGGATTAGCAATCGCCTCCAAATGCTTAATGATGATACAGAAAGGTAGACCTTTGCAAAGAGATGAAGAGGAATACTACCAAGAGAACATGGTCCGAGCCAAATCATGAACCAACGGCAAATGTTACTGACACTAATGTTACTACCGCTTCCCTTCACGAATGATCAAAGCAGGCCAACATCTTCCCAAATTCAGGCCAAAGGTTGGTCCAAAAGCTCAATTTGCGGCCGGGCTGTGGTGTAGCAGGTAAGTGCCCACATCCGCTTGGGCGGCCCGGGCTTCCCCAGCTAGCATCACGCGTGCAGATCAGATTACTAGAATTAGGAAATACAGATTTCAAGGTCTGGTGGTCACAGAGATCATAAAGAAGTAGAAATGGTGAGGAGACCTTATCAGTACGCACCAGAAAAAGATCCAGGAGAATATTACAATCTATGAACGCATAAGGAACACTTCCCCAAATGATGAAGGAAGGAAAACATGTGACCTACCAAGGAAGAATTGTCAGACTGCTAGGAGATCACACGATCAGTGTGCATCAGGGGAATGCCTGGGCAACTTCAACATGAGAGGGTCTCCCGGACGTTCTCTGGGGAAAGTCCACCCATTTGGCGATATCCACAAAAGATAAGAGATAAAACCCGGGATAAGCTTAAAGGAAAGAAACCAGTGTCTAGACGGAACTTAGTAGACCCTTCAAGTCCTTGGAGAAAGTTAGAAACCGACAAGAAATCCAGAGCAAGGAAAACTATCCTACCTGGAAACGGGGACTAGTCAGATTGGGATGAGACGGCTCTGAAACACTGTGTGCATTGAGGTTGTCAGGACAACTTAGAATCTGAGGGTGTTTATGACATCACGGTGAACATGTCACCCAAGATGGCCGCATGTTTACAGTCCGAGGATTGGCCTAGTCTAGGACACTCAAGTGAGAGATACCCAGAAACAGCTTTTCCAAACAAAAACTTGAAAGGATCAAACAGACTCTGATTCAAGGGAGAAGAAAGGAATCATTGGGAACAAGCGATAATAGATGGACAAGCACAGAGAGGAGAACATTGTCACCTACTCAAGTAGATGGTGAGGTCGTGCAGATTCAATCTTGGAACTTGATTTGAAACAAGAGGCCAGACTTGGGGCTTATCAGACCTACATTGTCCTTCTGCCTTACTCATAATCCAAAGTACAGAATGATCTCTTGGGGACGTTGAAGAGAAGAATCGAGGACTCCTTTCATAGGCCCCTAACATCCTTTGAAGAGAACTCTACCTTTGCATAGCTGTGGCCTCACGGGGGCCCACTGGCTACATGCTAAGTTTTCCCAACAGATCTCTTTGAATCCTTGAAGGCATGGACGCCTGTCATGCTTGGGGTATGTGGCTTGGTTTGAAGGGCTCTAGAAGTGTGCTGAAAAGCACCCTTTTCCAGAGGGCTTCATTCCTGTGTGAAGGCTGCCCTCCCAGGCTACAGTGCTCAGTTGGGCTCCAATGAAATTAACTCCCCCATCTCTTGCCGTAGGAGTACTGATTCTGTGTTTTGACACCACATGGAAGGAGGTTGACTGAAAACTAGAACATTACCATGATATTTAAAGAAAAATACACACGCCAGAGCTGAGGATGTCAATCAAACAGTAACAGACTCTGTAGAAATAAAGTAAGGCAACATCTAGATGTAATCTAGGGGAGCGTTCAAGGTTCAGGGCTGAACGTCGAAACTTCCCAAATCCAGGGGAAGAGACGGAAGGATTTCTCACCTGGAGAGAGGAATTCATCAGACTCATCGAATTTGTCTCAGAACCATTGTGTCCGTGAAGGTGGTTGCCAGGACAACGTCTAACCTGGAGTTTCTCATCTCACAATGTCAAATGAAGCAAGATGGACACGTGTCCTCAGTTCTCAGTTGGACGTAAGCTAGGATAGCAAAGATTCCTTCAACTGACAGATGGAAATTCAAAGACAACATCCAACAATCACCAAAGCACCCACACGTCGGCCTACAGAACATATGGTGATTAAAAAAATACAGAATTCCTAACCTAGAATGAAGGAGAACCCACTGATAAGCATATCGAAGGGAGAGATATCAGAAAGACCACTACGATTAGACTAAGGAAAGAAAACAAGCTCCCAGAAAATGGAAGGCAAACAGAAATCACACCTGAATAATCCACAGTGAATGAAGACAGTGTTTACAAAGAGTCTGCTTGAACGTTTGAAAGTCCGAGAAAGTCACAACCCCCAAATTTGCGGTGAATGTCAAACCTGGGCTAACTGGGAAGGGTGAGTTCTCAGACTGCTCCAAGCTGGCTCTGAAACCCTGTGTCAATGATGCTTGCTGGGAAAGCAGAGACCCAATTCTGACAAATCCCAGTGGACCGGAAAAACAACCTGGCCTCGTCTACACTGGACCAGATTTGGGCTCAAGTAGCATATTCAAGTCACATTCCAATCAACTGCAGGTTGCCAATGGAACACGAAAGGGGCCGGCCAGTGTTGCATAGGTGACGTCCGCGTGTTCTGTGTCGGCAGCATGTGGTTGGCCGCGTGGAATTCTGGGGTGAGCCTCCTCACCGCTCGTGCAGCCTTTCTGGGGCAGGCGTCCGAGGTAGTGTAGAGGCAGATGGGAAGCGACGTTAGACTGGGTCAGTCTTCATCAAAAAATACGGCAGCGTTGCCAGCAGATATGAGCACAGCAGTAAACATCTGCCTAAACAAAACCAATTAAAAGTTGCAAATGATGGAAAAACTGAACCTCAAAAAAAAAAAAAGCATGCTAGAAAGAAAAACAAGTAATCTAGGGATAACCTGCACAAAACAGGTGAAAGCTATGTAAACCGAGAAATAGCAAACCTTTGGGAAAGAAATTCCAGAGGACACAAGGAAACGGAAGGGAATTCAGTGCTCTTGGAATGGAACAAAACGAAGAAAGCATGAAGTATCATCACAATGATTCCTTTCTCATGATTGGATCAGTGTCTCATTGGTCTCTTCAAGTTTCTGTGCCCGGTTTCTGTTTGGAAAAGCTGTTTCTGGGTATCTCTCACTTGATTCTCCTAGCCTAGGCCAACCCTTGGACTGTAAACATGTGGCCATCTTGGGTGACATGTTCACCGTGATATCATAAACACCCTCAGAATTCTAATTTGTACTGACAACCTCCATGCACTCAGTGTTTCAGAGCCATCTCATACCAGTCTGACTACTCCCGTTTTCCAAGTAGGATAGTTTTGCCAGTTTTGGATTTCTTGTAGGTTTCTAACATTCTCCTCGAACTTTGAAAGGTCTACAACATTCCCTCTAGACACGGGTTTCTTTCCATGAAGTTTATCCCCGGTTTTCTCCCTTATCTTTTGTGGATGTGGTCAAAAGTGTGGACCTTCCCCAGAGAAATTCCTGGAGCTCCTCCCAAGTTGAATTTACGCAGGCAATTCTCTGATGTGCAATCAGCGTGTCATCTCCAAGGAGTCTGACAATTCCACCTGGGCAGGTCACATGTTTTCCTTCCTTCATCATTTGGGAAATTGTACCTTATGCATTCATAGGTTGTAATATTCTCAGCCTTCATTTTCCAGTGTGTATTGAAAATGTCTCCTCAGAATTTCTACTTCTTTATGATCTCTGTGCCCACCATACTGTGAAATCTGTATTTCCTAATGCTAGTAATCTGATCTGCAACCCTGATGATAGCAGGTGAAGCCCGGGCCGCCCAATCAGAACTTGGGCACTTACCTACTACACTACAGGGCCGACCCTGAATTAGGCTTTTGGACAAACATTTGGCCTCTTCTTGGGAAGATGTTGGCCTGCTTCAATCATTCGTGAAGGCAGTTAGTAACATCATGGACGGTAGCATTTTCCACTGGTTCATGAGTTTAGCATGGAACACGTTCTCTTGTTAGTGTTCCTCTTCATCTCCTTAAAATGGTCTACCTTTCTGTAGCGTCCTTAAGCATTTTGAGGTGATTACCAATCCTTCGAAGTTCATCTTCTCTAATTTCTTACAGACTCCAAAGCTTTAAGCCGTGAACCTTAACGTCTTTTGGGAGTTTTGATTTTACGTGAATTGTTTGCCATAACCCAGCATTATAACATCCTATACCTTTCAGATCTACATCCTCATAGATTTAGACTTCTGTGTACGTTACATCATCTTCACCACCGTAAGCCTAATTACAGGCCCTCACCACACTCTTGTGTCAAATCAACTATTTCTCCCTCTGGGCCCCGCCACCTTTCCCTCTGGGAACCAGAAATCCCATGTCACGTGCTACCTGTTTCTTGGTCCTTTTTTTCCTCTTCTCCTTGTAAGTGAGACCCTATGGTATTTGACCTTCCCTCTGGGGCTTGTTTCCATGCCCCTAAAACCCTCAGGAGCCATTCTGTTGGTCACAAATGGCTGGAAGGCATCTGTTCCTGCAGCTGAGTGCTATGCCGTTGTGTGGCTATAGCCCATCTTTCTTGTCCCTTGATGGGCACCAGGGAGGCTTCCCTGTCTTTGATATCGGGAGTAAGGCTGTGGTCAGCACAGCGGTGCACGGATCTCTGTGCATTAGCGTTTGCAAGTTTTTTGGATATATATGCCACATAGGAGTACCTGGATCAAGTGGTAGATGGATTCTGAAAATTCTGAGGCAATTCCACACCACTTCGCGTAGTGGCTGCACCGGTTTACACTCCCACCAGCAGTGCAGGAGGCTTCCCTTCTCTCCACCTCCTCTCTGAAACTTGTTGGTTCCTGTCTTCATCCTTATAGCCATTCTGACCACTGTGAGCAGCTATCTCAGTGCCGTTCGTATTTGCATTGAGCAGAGACTTAATGATGATGAGCATGTTTTCATACCGCCTGTTGTCCATCTTTCTATCTTCCTGGGAGAGCTGTCTGTTTCCATCTTTTGCCCAGGATTTATTTCACTCGTTGACTTTTCTCCTGTGGAGATGTATGACTTCATTGGATCTTTTGGCTATTCACCCCTTCTCTGATGTGTGGTTTGCAAACCTGCTGTCGCAGTTGTTGTGACGTCTTTGCACTGAGTCGATGGTGTCATTGGCTGAGCAGAAGCTTCTGTGTTGGATGGAGTCCCGCTTGTTTCTTGTTTCCTTTGTTGCCCTTGCCCAGTCACACATGCTTCTTCCAAATAGGCGGCCAAGCCAGATGGCAAAGAGCAAGCTGCCTGCATTTTCTCCTCGAAGTGTCACGGTTTCAAGTCTTCTGTTCAAGGCTTTAATCCATTTCGAGGTGGTGTGTGTGCCTGGTGTAACATCACGGTCTACTCTCATTGTGTTACATCTGGCTGTGCAGTCGTTCCAGCACCATTTCCTGTCTAGAGTCTCTTTTCTCCGCTTTCTCCTCTTGGCTCCCTGGTCGAAAATTGGCTGTCCATAGGTGTGTGAGTTGATTTCTGGGCTCTCGATTCTGTTCCATGCATCTGTGTGCCTCCTTTGCAGGCCAGGCTGTGCTGTTTTGGTACCTAGCTCTTCGTCCTATATGTGGCAGTAAGAAAGTGTGATAATTGCTGCTTTGTTCGTTTTCCCCAGGATTCCTTTTGCTATTCAGTGTCCTTTGTTGCTGGATAGAAACTTTAGGATTCTCTCTTCTATTTCTGTGGGAAAGATTGCTGCAACTTTGACTGGGACTGCATGGAATCCAGACATTGCTTTGTCGACAAAATAATCCGTAACCAATCTGTAAATGAAAATTTGGGGGAGTTTATTCTGAGCTTCAATCTGAGGATTATAACCCAGGGCCTTTCTACCCAAAGGAAGAAAGAGCATCAGAGAAGTGGGGGTGCACAGACTGGTTGTATTCCCCTCATAGAGGATGTTTCACATAGGATTGAAATGTCCCATTTACAATAGTCACGAGACTGCTCTGTTGGCACAGCGATTGATGGAAATAGCAGGTAGGTCTTCTGTCTCAGTGAACACAGTAGGGTGGCAGTCTGTTGTCTACAGCTGACTGGTCACAGCTGAGCTGGGTGGTCAAGGGTGAGTGCAGCAATCAGTTCCTAGCCTAGAGAGAAATGCTTATCCCTAAAGAAATGCTAATGTGGGGGGAAGTTGCACCTTTATCTCAAGGGCCATAGGAAATGTCTATGCAGATATGCAATGCGTGCTAAATAGCCATAGTCAGGCCCTTTTGGAAAAAACAAAATCAGGCCGAATTAGGTTTATACCAAATGACTTCCTCATATAGTCCAATATATCCAATTGCTTCCCATTTTTATTTGAGCTTTATTCCGTATGGACGTTTCAAGTCTGTCCGTTTTTCCATTCGAAGGGAACGGAATAGCCTTGCATTTCCTTGTGTCTTGTGGAATTTCTTTCCCCAAAACTTTGCTAGTTTTTGTTACCCATCACTTTCTCCTGTTTGTCCAAGGTTATTTGCAGGTATCATTTTCTTCTCACTGGCATGGGTTTTTTTTGAGGTTCAGCTTTTCTATTCTTTGCAACTTTTAATTGGTTTTGTTTGGCAGAAGTTTATGGCTGTGCTCAAATCTGCTGGCCGTGCTGCTCTCTTTGCCGAGGAAGAGTGGCGCTGTCTAACATCGCTTCCCCTCTGCCTCTACACTAGCTCGCACGCCTGTCCCAGAATGGCTGGACGAGCGTTGAGGAGGCTCAACCCCAGGATTACACGCGGCTGACCCTGGCCTGCTGACCCAGAACACGTGGACTTCACCGCTGGCCCACTGGCTGGACCGTTTCATGCTGCATTGGCAACCTGCGGTTGAGTGGAATGTGACCTGAATATGCTACTTGAACGCAACTCTGGCCCTGTGTAGATGAGGCCAGGTTGTTTCTGTGGCCCACTGTGATGTTGGAGGATTTTTCAGAATCGTGTCTCTGCTGTCCAGTCTAGCTTGTTGGACACAGGGTTTCAGAGCACGCGTGGAGCAGTCTCATAACTCACCCTTCCCAGTTAGGCCAGGTTAGACCTTCCCTGCAGTTTTTGGGGTTGTGAATTTCCCGAACTTTCAATCGTTCAAGCACAGTCTGTCTAAAGACTGACATCTTTCACTGTGGATTATTGAGGTGTGATTTCTGTTGGCCTTCCATTTTATGGGACCCTGTTTGCTTTTCCATGGTCTAATCGTCATGTTCTTTATGAGCTTGTCCTTTGACATGCTTATCAGTGCGTTCTCCTTCACTCCATTTTAGGAATTTTGTATTTCTTTAATCACCATATGTTCTGTAGGCCAAGGTGTGAGTCTTTTCGTGATTGTTGGGTGTTATCCTGGAATTTTCATCGTTCACTTGAGGGAATCTCTGCTATCCTAGCCAGGATCCAACTGAGCACTGACTACACGTGGTCATCTTGGTTCGTTTGACATTGTGGGATGATAAACTCCAGGTTCGAGGTTATCCTGGCAACCACTTTCATGGGCCCAATGGTTCCGACACAAATTAGATGAATCTGATGAATTCCTCTCTGCAGGTGAGAGACCTTCTGTCCCTTTTCTGGATTTGGGAAGTCTCGTGCTTGACCACCGATCCTTGAACTTTCCACTAGATTACATCTAGATACTGGCTTACTTTATTTCCACTGGGTTTGTTATTTGTTTGATTTACATCCTCAGCTGTGGCATGTTTATTTTTCTTTAAGTATAATGGTAATGTTCTAATTTTCTGCCATCCTTTCTACGTGTGTTTTCGAAACACATAATCAATACTCCTTCTACGGTAAGAGATATGGGGAGAGAATCTCACTGATCCCACTGAGCCCTGTAACCTGGGAGGCCAGCCTTCACAAAGGATGGAAGCCCTCTGCAAAAGGGTACTTTTCAGCACACTTCTAGAGCCCTTCCAAACCAAGAGACATACCCAAGTATGTCAGCGGTCCATTCCTTCAAGGCATCAATGAGCTCTCATGTGATATATTGGCATTACCCAGTGGGCCCCCGTGACTTGAGAGCTGTGGAAAGTGAGAATTCTCTTCAAGAATGCTAGGGGCATAGGAAAGGAGGCCTCGATTCTTCTCTTCAATGTCTTCAATTGATCATTCTTGACTTTGTATTATGGGTAAGGCAGAAGGACAACGTAGGTCTGATAAGCCCCGGGTCCGGCCTCGTTTTTCAGAACACATTTCCAGCTTGAATCAGCATGGCCTCCCCAGACTTCCGTAGATGACAATGTTGTCCTCTGAGTACTTGACCCTCTATTGTCTCTTCTTCCCAATGATTCCTTTCTCATCCCTTGAATTAGCGTCTCTTTGATGTCTTCAAGTTTCTTTGCCCGGTTTGTGTTTGGAAAAGCTGTTTCTGTGTACCTCTCACTTGAATATCCTAGCCCAGGCCAATCCTAGAGCTGGAAACCTATGGCCAACTTTGGTGACATGGTCACCGTGATGTCATAAACATGCTCAGAATTCTAAGTTGTCCTGACAACCTCCATGCACACAGTGTTTCAGAGCCATCTCATACCAGTCTGACGACTCCCCCTTTCCAGGTGCGATAGTTTTCCTTTTTCTGGACTTCTTGTCGGTTTCTACCTTTATCCTCGAACCTTGAAAGTTCTACTACATTCCTTCTAGACAGTGGTTTCTTTCCTTTAAGATAGTCCTGGGATTTATCTCTTATCTTCTGTGGATGTGGCCAAATGTGTGGACTTCCACACAGAAAGTCCTGGAGTCCCTGCAAAGCTGAAGTTACCCAAGCAATCCTCTGATGAGCAATGGTCATGTCAACTCATAGCAGTCTGGTGTTTCCACCTTGGCAGGTCAGATGTTTTCCTTCCTTCATCATTTGGGGAAGTGTACCTGATGTGTTCACAGATTGTAATATTGTCATGGTTCGTTTCCTGGTGTGTATTCATAAGGTATCCTCACAATTTCTACTTCTTCATGATCTCAGTCGGCACCATACCTTGAAATCTATATTTCCTAATGCTCCTAATCAGATCTGCAGCTGCGATGCCAGCCTGCCAATCCCAGGCCGCCAAAGTGGAACATGGACACTTACCCACTACACCAGAGGGCTGGCCCTGAATTGGACTTTGGGACCAACCTTTGGCTTGAACTTGGGAAGATGTTGGTCTGCATAGATTATTCAAAAAGTAATTACCAGTAACATCGTGGACAGCAACATTTTCACTTGGCTTAGGGGTTTAGCACGGGTCATGTTCTGTTGGTAGTGTTCCTCTTCATCTCTTTGCAATGGTGTACCTTTATGTTGCATCATTAAGCATTTCGAGGTAATTGTCAATCCTTTGAAGTTCATAATCTCTAAACTCTTTCAGCCTGCAAACTTTATCCCTTAAACCTGCTTGCCTTTATGGAGTTTTGATTTTTGGTGAATTGATTTCCATAACCTAGCATTAGAGAATCCTATAGCTTTCAGATTTACATCCTCATAGATTTAGACTTCTGTGTATGCTACATCTTCTTCCCCACAGTAAGCCTAATTACAGGCGCACACCCCACACTTGTTCCTAATCAACTCTTTCTCCCACCGTCCACTGCCACCCGTTCCCTCTGGGAACCACCAATCCCATATCACGTTCTGTTTGTTGGTCCTTATTTTAATCTTCTGCTTGTAGGTGAGATGCGATGGTATTTTATTTCTCCCTTGGGCTTGTTTCAGTTCCCCTCCCACCCTCAGGAGTGATTCTGCTGTCACAAATCGCTGGACTACACTGTTTCTTACAGCTGAGTGTTTTGCCTTTGTGTGGATATAGCCCAACTTCCTTCTCCATTGGTCCTTTGATGGGCACCAGGGCGGCTTCCAAGTCTTGGATATCGGGAGTAAGGCTGTGGTGAACACAGTGGGGCACGGATCTGTGTGCATTAGTGTTTCGCAGTTCTTTGGATAAACACGCTGGAGAGGAATAGCTGGATCATATGGTAGATGGACTTGGAAAGTTCTGAGGCAATTTCACATGGCTATGCCTAGTGCCCTCACCGGTTTGCACTCCCACCAGAGGTGCAGGACTCTTCCCTTCTCTCCACCTTC
Source organism: Equus asinus (assembly GCF_041296235.1). Classification (NCBI taxonomy): domain Eukaryota; kingdom Metazoa; phylum Chordata; class Mammalia; order Perissodactyla; family Equidae; genus Equus; species Equus asinus. The sequence goes on along the minus strand of NC_091815.1, from coordinate 2,676,377 downwards.
TCTCTGACACTTGTTGTTTCCTGTCTTGTTCCTTATAGCCATTCTGAACACAGGGAGCTGTCATCTCATTGCTGTGAGGATTTGCGTTGGCCTTATACTTAATGGTGTTGAACATGTGTTCATACAGCTGTTGGCCACCTTTCTGTCTTCTTGGGGTAACTCTCTGTTTCCATCTTCTGCCCAGGTTTTAATGGGCTTGTTTTTTCTCTTGTGGAGACGTGTGTGGTCATTGGGTCTTTTGGCTATTCAGCCCTTCTCAGATGTGTGGTTTGAAACATCCTCTCCCTGTTGTTGTGCTGTCTTTGCATTGAGTGGATGGTTTCCCCGGCTTGACAGAAGCTTCTATGATGGATGGAGTCCTGCTTCTTTCTTCTTTTCTTTGTTGCCCTTGCCCAGTCACACATGCTTCTTCCAAATAGGTGGCTACCCCAGATGGCAAAGAGCAAGCTGCCTGTGTTTTCTCCTAGAAGTTTCACTGTTTCAAGACTTCCGTTGAAGGCTTTAATCTATTTCGAGGTGGTGTGTGTGCCTGGTGTAACATCATGATCTACTCTTATTGTGTTGCATGTGGCTGTGCAGTCTACCCAGCACCATTTATTTTAGAGACTCTCCTTTCTCCACTGTCTCCTCTTGCCTTCCTCATTGCAAATGTGCTGTCCATATATGTGTGAGTTGACCTTTGGGTTCTGCATCCTGTTCCATTGGTCTTTGTGCCTGTTTTTGGGACCAGGCTGTGCTGGTTCGGTACCAAGCGCTGCATCCTACATGTTGAAATCAAAGTGTGATATGTCATGATTTGTTCGTTCTCCTCAGAATTCCTTTGGGTATTTAGGGTCCCTTGTTGCTGGATAGAGACTTTAGGATTTTCTCTTCTATTTCTGTAGGAAAGATTGCTGTAAATTTGACTGGGATTGCATGCAATACAGAGATTGCTTTATCCATTACGGACGTTTCAGGTATTTTAGATCTTACATTCCTAGAGCACGGAATACCCTTCTGTTTCCTTGTGTTTTCTGGAATTTCTTTCCCTAAAGTTTTGCTAGTTTTCGGTTTCCATAGCTTGCACCTGTTTGTCTAAGCTTATTCCTAGAAATCTTATTCTTCTTACTTGCATTTTTTTCCCCAGAGGTTCAGTTTTTCTATTCTTTGAAACTTTTCATTGGTTTTGTTTTGGCAGCTGTTTATGGCTGTACGCACATCTGGCGGTGATGCTGCTGTATTAGCTGGGCAAGAATGACACTGTCTGACGTTGCTTCCCATCTGCCTCTACACTACCTTGGACGCCTGCCCCAGAATATCTGGACCATCGGTGAGGAGGTTCACCTCCAGGATTCTGCATGGTCTGCCCTGGGTGCCGACCCAGAATTTGTGGACTTCACCACTGCACCACTGGCCAGCACCTTTCATGTTCCATTGGAAACCTGCATTTGATGTGGAATGTGAGTTGAATATGCTATTTAGGACAAATCTTGCACTGTGTAGACGAGGCCAGTTTGTTTTTCTTCTCCACTGTGATGTCAGAGGATTGCTCAGAATTGTGTCTCTGCTATCACGGCAAACTTCATTGACACAGGTTTTCAGAGCCCCATTTTAGCAGTCTCATAACTCACCCTTACCATTTAGCCTAGGTTTGACATTTGCTGCATTTTTTGGTTTTGTGACGTTCTCTGTCTTTTGAACGTTCAGGGTATTTCTGAAACGGACATCTTTCATTGTGGATTATTCAGCTGTGATTTCTGTGTGCCTTCCATTTTCTGGGATGGTTTTTTGTTTTCCATGTTATAATTGTTAATATGGGCTCGGTGAGCTGAAGACTCGAATGAAAGATTTCTCGGACATTCAAGGTGTGGCATTGGTGTTATTTTATTTAGAGAATAGTACGGGATAGCATGGGGACAGGACCCATGGGTAGTGAAGAGTTGCTGCTGCTCCCTGGGGATGGGACCGATGAGCAGTCAAAGCTCCTGCTGCTGCCCTGAGTTGAGGGTTAGGGCCAGTTTTATAAGTCATGGGTACATGATTTATTTTTACTGGAAAAAGAAATGATGTGGTAAAATGTCTTTAAATGATTTCAGTGCAGATGGGGTCTGCTTATTGTGCAGTCATGTAACTTTAGATACGGATCTGGCAATATAGATCAGCATGTACATGATGATGCCCTGGGCTTCTCTCCCTGAGTCAGCTCTAATTCCACCGGCTCATATAGTTTGGCATGTAGGCCAGATCACCCTGGCCTTCCCTAGCTGGGGCAGCTTTAATGTACATCATAAACACCCCCTGAACCCATTTGGACTGGAGAGGTTTGGGGATATGGACGATGGTCAGTCTTCTGTAACTACTTATGGCTGTACAAGGTCGCAGAGCTGTCCCTAAATGGGGTCATAGGTACAGGTAGGAAGTTCAGTGGACTGGAAGCCTTCCCCTGTGGAGTTCAAGGCTGACAAGGTATACAGAGCCTCTGGAGACGAGAGAATCATTTGACGAGAGGTGGTCCAGGAGGTGAAAATTTTTCACATGCGGAAGACAAACAATGAAACAGACAACAAAATATCATAAGAAATACAAGCAGTATGTTTAACCCAATATATAACGTATTGAAGTAGTGCAGAAACCTGGTCCTGACTTGGAGTTCAACCAATCGTTTAGAGTTAGGGTTGATAAGACATGGATATAATTTGGTGGTTGGGATAGGAAGCCAGAAATATTTTGATGGTAGTCAGGAATATAGACACAACATTCAGTTTTTATAATGGCATAGGTGCCCCCTTGTGCTGCTGTCAAGACATCCAGTGCCATTTGGATTTGGAGGACTGCCTTACACATTTTGGATACCTTCTAAATTGAGCAGCGAAATGCTATGTTGTGTGTCATTTAATGCCTTCATAATAAATTTGTTTAGGACTTCCATGTGCAAGACGACACTTTCGATACCTAACTGGGGAAGGAAAATTGCGGAAAGATGGTCATACCAGTGGAAGACAGAGCTGGTCCAGGGCTGCTGCAGTTGGGTAGGTTAGCAGGAGGAGATGTAGTAAATGTAGTTCTACCCTGCATCCAGCCAAAGCCTAGTGTGCATCGTGCAATCCACTTAGGTGGCAGCCAAGGCCATAAATTGCAGCCGCATAGCCACTGAGCACCATTAGGGACTAACCAAAGCGTGCTGGGCTGTCTATCCCAGTGAGTCCCAAACCAATCAGTACTTTTTTAAGACTATGATATGAGAACACATATAACAGCGAATTTTTCCCATAGGTCGGCTGTTATTAGGCCATGTATCACAGGTTTGATTGGTTTGTTCCCAACAGAGAGTGACCTTTTATTGAGTTGACCACTAGTAGGAGTGAACCAAATACATGCATCCCAAATTTCATATCGTCCATCCTGTGTGTATCGATAAGTTAGGTAATTTACCTTTGGAACTTGTTGTTTCTGATCCACCTGTGACAAGGCAAATCTAGTTAGTATTTGGGGAGTAGTTTTAAAGGAAAATGTTTGAATGTGGCCAGGGAACTCGCAGGTGTCAGACATAGATGAGCACAAGGAGACATTACGATTAGTAATAGATGAATCTTGTGGATGAAAAGAGCTAGAATCTAATATCCATGAATGCCTACTATAGCTTCTACAGAAACATAATTTTTTCCTCTCTTAAATCACCCTCATTTTTACAAAAGATAGCCAAATCAGGATTAACAGGTTTGCAAGTAAAGTGTAGTTTCAATACAACATGCTCCAATTATTTACATAACAGCTACAAGAATAGCAATTGTTTATACAGGCTTTTTTAAGTATGCCTTGCTGGAAATTTTTATGAGGAATCTCGGATTTAACTGTGAAGGCCTCTAGAGGCCAGAAAAGCCAAGCCAAGGATTTGCCATCAGATTTTTCCTGCAGTACTTACAGATTTGAGTGGAGTTCTCTTTCAGGTCCCCCAAAGTATTTGGAGGTTACTTGCACCTGCCAAATAAGCACGTTTCCTTACTTAACGGGTAAGATTGCAGGAATCTCTGTAAACATGGTACCAGGCCCGTGTTTCCGAGTGGCTGTATTCCAGAAAGTCCAATCTTTGTTCCTGAAATGCTGTCTTGTCATAGCTGAGACTGTATGTTTCAAATATGACATTCCAGTCAAAGCCTTGGTAATATAACCAATGTGTCCTGTTATAAGGAGAAGAGATTCTTATGGAACTTATGCAAATATCGCCACGAAATGACCATACTCAGTCACAAAGGGTTTCCAAATTCTCGAGGGATAAGGTACAGAGAAAAAGATGAATGTTTCAGTTTTGCTCATAAAGGTATAATTTCACCAAATGGCTGTAAGTCAAAGTTAGCATAAGAGAAAAGAGAAAAAGATTTCCTTCATTATGAGAAAACAAAACAACACATCAAAACTCAACAATATTTCAAAATAGAAGTCCTAAAAAATTATAATCGTCCTCATCAGTTCACACAGTCCTGTATAATCAATTCTTGAGCTAAATCTGTCCTTAGCAGATCGAGGAGCTTAGTTTCTGTTACAATTCTGTAGTTTCTTACTCAGCTCAGTTTTACAATCTGAAAGTTTATCAGTAACCTGTAGTTTAGATCCTCTGTGTCAGAATCCTTTCCAGGAATATCTCGGAAGATGAAACATATTTGCAAAAGTAAAAAGCATCAGAGTAAAACAACAACTATCTGCAAATGGACAAAGGACTCAAAAAGGCAATTGACAAAGAAACTTGGATACTTCTGTGACATATGACCCTTCCAGATAATAAGTGGACTTATGACTGATAACCAGGAAAGATCAGAATCTTAGGAATGCTATATAATTTGAAGACATCTATATTAATAACATTTACCCATCTAATACCACCTAAGAATATCTATCATCACTTGTTTCACAGTTTTCCATGTAATTTAATAGAAAAAATAAGCCTAATTAGTTTAATGTTTTCCTCCTTACAGGAACAGAGAGCAAATTTCTTTGAGAAGTCTCAGGGGCCCTCTGAAAATCCTCAGAGTAATTTCTCTTCTGTCTACCAGGTCAAAAGAAAGATTTCATTCAGGATTTGAATATTTTTGAGGGAGAAACTTGTCAAAACATATCCAAAGTTTTTAAAATGCTTCTTCAAATAGGAAACAACACTCACGGTGAAACAATGCTCAGGTATCTATTCAAAGTGATGACAGAAAGAGTCAAAAATCTTAAGAGTGACCTCAGTCATTATTTTCACAAAACAGATTTGTCTTTTAGGTAGAATTACTCAAAGGAAGAGCTTTTATAACCTCTTTATCAAGAGCAGCTCCAAAGTTCAAGAAAAAGTATCATTTTAGAGAAAACCAAATTTGAATTTCTGCACCTACTTATGTTTCACATTCAAACTCATTCACTTAATTGAACTTACTTTAGTCTACTTGAGTAGGCATAAAACTCCTTTCAGAATTTCTACTTCACAAACCTTCTTCAACTTTCTTTTTCGTTTTCAGAATTTGTCAACAACTCTTTCTTTTTTCCTTTCTAGTACATTAGGACAAATTTATTTTTCTTCACCCATCAAACAAAAATATTTCCATTCTTTACTCTTTTTTACTGAAAGCATACATTTTAACTTCCCTGAATACAGAGCTCTTTTACCTATTAATTTCCTGTAGCTTTAATTCCATAAGTTAATTAGAACTTTTAAGCCTTAACTGATCTACTAAACACTAAAAAGTAAGCAATTATGAATTGTCTTTTATATCAGCATTCTAAACACTTCATAACTTTAGAAACATGCCGCTTTACAATAAAACACAAGGCATGCTTTTTCATACACCCAAACGCTTTTAGCCTCTTCAAGAATAAGCCAAATGTAGATAACTTAGATATGTTTATTAATAATGATTCAGTGTTTCAGCCTATCCAAAAATGACCCACATATTCATCTTTTTATCATTTAACTTAACTTTGCAAAACTCAAGATTGTTACACAGAAAAATTTCGAAGTTGTTGGTTTTTCAAGAAGTATACAGAGCATAAAAGTTGTACTCACTTTTATGAGTTTTATGTATTTAAACCATTTTTTCCCAACAATTATGTCCAGATCACCTACAGAAACCTCATGAGGCATTAGACAACACTGGTCATCATATAAAGCTATTATTTTGCTGACAAATTTAAGAAAGTGAGCTTATATGACTAGAAAACCCATGCTGAATGCCTACATCCTATGCAAATACCGACAACTCTGACAAGATAATTTTCAATCAAACCAACAAACTTTAACAAGCTTTCATTTACCAAAGGTTAATTCACATCACGTTAACTTTGAAAGGTACTGAGTTAATTTCTACTACATTAGAATGTATGTAAGCACTTACTTTAAGCCAACTAAACAGAGATCTTCATTTTGGCCATACCATCCAGGGGTAAAAATATCACACGTATAATGTACACATAGACACACATAGACAGAGACTGTACAACCATTGTTTTAAAAACTAATCCAGTGAATCAGGTACAATAATATAAAGCTCACTGGTTATGAATCCAGACTTTGTTTTGAGCCTTTTTACTAATACTTATGGAGAAGATTCTCGAGATGGTAGACTTTCTGCAAGGGTGCACTTATGACCATTTATCCTTTCCCCTCCTTTTTTTTTTCAGTCTTAAGAATGAGTCATGGGCTACATAGTAGTTCCTGGAGAGGGGGGATGAGAATCCTTTTCATGATAAAGTAAGTACGTGGAATCTGAACTGCCTCTAGAGCTGTCTTTCCAGTCTTGCAAGGATTTTGTAAGGACAGTTGCTCTTGATTTCTCAGAAACTGGACTGAAACATGAAGGACATTCTAGGTTGATCTACCTGTCCAACTGCACCATAAAGGCACAGAGATACCTCTCAAATTTCCCCAAGATGGAGTTTCTGGGGCATACCCATACAATTGAAAGTGTTTCTAATTAGTTAGAATGACCCTGAGTGGTGAGTCTCTTGGGATGCTTACGTCATTCCCCATGGCAGTAAAGCCAGTGTCAGACTGACAGTGAAGTGGACGAAGGTGCAGTGCCTCCAGAGGCCTGGATCATGCTGGAGGCCGGGGCTCCCAGTACCCGGGTTGAGAGTTAAGTCCCTTTCAAAATATTTTCAAGTTTTTCGATTTTACAGAAGGTCCAGGTTCTGGTCAAGTCCAGCCTGAACTTAAGCTCGACTTGGTGACAACAGAGGACATGATGAGCAAAACACAGAAATTAAAAGAAGACACCAGACCTCACCCTCATGGCCATTCCCAGATGGTTATCATGATAAAAGTCACACAACAGTTCCAATGCTGGGGCATACTACCCTAGCACGACAGTTCACAGAATAAATCACAGGTCTCCTAACATCATAGCCAACTCAGTAGGTGACTAAAATACTCAATGAATCAACCGCCAACAGAGGGCACCCTACTTGGGGTCGCTGGGGTGATCAGGCCCAGAAAGCCAAAGTTGGGGTTCCCAGTGTTGTAGGACTTGACTGTTGAAAGATTTCTTTGTTTTCCGGTTGCAAAGCTCAAAAGGGGACGAAATTGGCCATTGTAACTCTAAGAAAGATGAAAGAGACAGGTCCATTACCTTAAAAATCCCCCCTGAACCTAGGGAAGCATCCTACCTGTTGTTCCTACTGTGGGGTGCCTATAGCAAGGGGTGATGGGGGTGTCCCCCAGAATTGCATCCCTTGGATATCTTCCCTGGTATGCCTGGCAGTAACAGGTGCCTGGTGAACATCTTTCCTATTCTGCCTGGAAGTAATAGATGCCTGCTGAGTGGTCCCCAAGAGAATAGGAGAAGTTTAAGAGAGAACATGATGGAGAGAAATAGTGAAGAAGTTTCTGCCACGCTGGGGGACATTCTACCCAATTGTGTATTGGAGCCATTCTCTGAAGAAGGGTTTCCAATACTCAACCAAAGGTTAGAGTTTGGCACTTTCCCTGAACTGCAGTCCCGATTGGGACATTCACACAGTTCAGATGGTCAAGTGCCATGGGAGGTATCTCAATCCAGCTTTAAGAATAGAAAACTTGCACGGGAGTCTTGGAGATTGCCAACCATCCTAATGACTTAAATGGCTCACCTGTTCCCACGTAAAATTTATATATTAGAGATAGGGTCAGGAAGGAATGGATTAATTCATTCTACATCACTCTTAGGCTTAAGGTACTGATTCTCTTCAAGCTGAATGCCAGATTTGCATCATAGAGTAGCCATGGGCAGCAAACATGAATTCATGCAGCTATTCAAGACAGTTCCTGATGGAGAAGTGAATTTAGATCCATCCTCGAATAAGAGAGAGGCACAAGGAAGAAAAGGGCACTTACCAGAATTCGAGCTCACAAACCGATGAAGCATGTTCCCCATACGGGCCACAAGATATGATGCATGGTCGGCAAGCTCAAGACTTGCAAGAAAGATTTCTTGGACCGTCAAGGTCTGGCAGTGTTGCTCTTTTATTTAGACAATGGTACAGGATAGCATGGGGACAGGACCTATGGGCAGTGAAGAGCTGCTGCTGCTGCATTGGGAAAGGACCCATGGGTAGTCACAGCTCCTGCTGCTTTCCGGAGTTGAGGTTAAGGACTAATTTTATAAGGCATGGGTACGTGACTTATTTTTCCTGGAAAAAGAAAAGATGATGTAAAAAGTCGTTAAATGATTTCAGTTCAGATAGGTTCTTGTTATTGTGTGGTCATATAACACTAGATACAAAACTGGCCCCATAGATAGGCATGTAGGTGAGCATGACCTGGGCTTCTCTCACTGGGGCATCTCTAATTCATACCAAAAGAAATTCAACGGGTCATATAGTTCTGCATGTTCACCAGCTAACCTTGGGCTTTCGAGTGGGGGCAGCCTTAATCCACATCAATCGTCATGGTCTTTCACAGCTGTCTCCCATAGATATGCTCATCAGTGTGTCCTCCTTCATTCCAAGTTAGGTATTTTGTATTTCTTTAATCACCATATGTTCTCTAGGCCGATGTGTGAGTGCTTTCATGATTGTTGGTTTTGTCTTTGAATTTCCATCGTTCACTTGAAGGAATCTTGGTTATCCTGGCCTAGGTCCAACTGAGCACTGAGAACATGAGGTCATCTTGGTTGGTTTGACATTCTGAGATCAGAAACGCCAAATTCTAATTTGTCCTGGCAACCACCTTATGGACATAATGTTTCCGAGACACATTAGACAAATCTGATGAATTCCTCTCTCCAGGTAAGATATTTTTATGTCTTTTTTTCTGAATTTGGGTAGGCTAGACCTTGACTTCGGATCCTTCATTGTTCCAGTAGATTACGTCTAGATACTGGTTTACTTTATTTCTGTAGGGTTTGCTAGTTGTTTGATTTACATCCTCAGTTCTGGCATGTTTATTTTTCGTTAAATATAAGTGTAATGTTCTAATTTTCAGCCAACTTCCTCACATACAGTGTCAAAACACATAATCAATACTCTTCTATGACAAGAGATAGGGGGAGAGAATTTCATTGGGGCCAAATGGAGCATTTTAGCTTTGATGGCAGCCTTCACTTTGGATTGGTGGTTCCCAGAGGGAAAGAAAAAATCCAAAAAGCTGTGCAGATTCACGGCATAAAGCTTTTGAGGCTGAAAGAGATTAGAGAAGATAAACTTTCAAGGATTGTGAATCTCCTCCAAATGCTTAATGATGCTACAGAAAAGTAGACCATTGCAAATAAATTAAGAAGAATACTACAAAGACAACGTGTTCCATGCTAAACTCATGAACCAAGGGAAAATGTTACCTTCTGTGAGGTTACTACTCACTACCTTCACGAATAATCACAGCAGGCCAGCTTCTTCCCATGTTCAGGCAAAAGATTGGTCCAAAAGTAAAATTCAGGGCCAGCCATGTGTTCTGGTGTGTAAGAGCCCATGTTCCTAGTCTGTGGCCTGGGACTCATGGATTTGCATCACGGGTGCTGATCTGATTAGTAACATCAGGAGAGATAGATTTCATGGTATGGTGCGGGCAGAGATCATACATAAGTGGAAATTGTGAGCAGACCTTATAGATATGCACCAGGAAAACAAAATGAAAATATTGCAATCTATGACGCATCTGGTACACTTCTCAAATACAGAATGGAGGAAGTGATGTGACTTGCATAGGTGGAATTGTCGGACTGCACAAGATGACACGATCATTGAACATCAGAGGATTGGCTGGGCAACTTCAACTTGGGAGGGACTCGTGGACTTTTTCTGGGGAAAGTCTACATATTTGGACATATCCACAAAATGTGACAGATAAAACCAAGGATAAACTTAAGTAAAGAATTCAGTGTCTAGAGAGAATGTAGTAGACATTTAAAAGTCCAAAGATAAAGTTATAAACACACAAGAAATCCAGGAAATGGAAAACCATCTTAGCTGGAAAGGGTGAGTAGTTAGACTGATATCAGATGGCTCTGAAATACTGTGTGCATGTAAGATGCCGGGACAACTGAGAAGTTTGAGGGTGTTTATGATATCACAGTGAACATGTCACCCAAGATGGCCTCATCTTTATAGTCTGAGGATTGTCCTAGGCTACGATACTCAAGTGAGAGATACCCAGAAAAGAATTTAAAAACAGAAACCAGCACTGAAACTTGTAGAGTTAGAATTGCCGTTGATTAAAGGGATAAGAAAGAAGTCATTGTGAAGAAGCAAGAAATAACAGAGAGACAAGCACTGAGTGGAGAATATTGTTATCTACTCAAGTAGATGTGAAGGCCGTGCTGATTGAAGCTTGCAACTTGATTTGAAACCTGAGGCTGGACTTGGGTCTTATCAGACCTACATTGTCCTTCTGCTGTAATCATAATCCCAAATCAAGACAGATCTCCTGAGGACATTGTAGAGAAGGATCGATGCTTCCCTTCCTATGCCCCTAGCACTCATTGAAGAGAAGTCTCACTTTCCATAGCTCTGGCATTACGGAGGCCCACTGGGTACATGCTAATTTGTCACAATACATCTCTTTGAACCCTTGAAGGACTAGACCCCCATCATGCTCCAGATATGTCGCATTGTTTGGCAGGGCTCCAGAAGTGTGCTGAGAATCACCCTTTTCCAGAGGGCTTCATTGCTTTGTGAGGGCTGCCCTACCAGGCTAGTGTGCTCAGTTTGGCTCCAATGAAATACTCTCCCCATCTCTTGGAGTAGAATGATTACTGATGACGTGTATTGACACCATGTGAAAGGAGGTTGTCTGAAAATTAGAACATTACAATTATCTTTATAGAAAAGTAAACATGCCATAGCTGAGGTTGTAAATCAAACAAATAACACACTTATAGAAATACAGTAAGCCAGTATCTGGACATAATCTAGTGGAACGTTCAAGGATCGGGGGTCAAGATCGAAACTTCCCAAATCCAGAAATGAGACAGAAATGTATCTTACCTGGAATGGAATTCATCACATCTGTCTAATTTGTCTCGGGTACATTATGTTCATGAAGAAGGTTAACATGACAACCTAGAATTTGGAGTTTAAGATCTCAGAATGTCAGACCAACCAAGATGAACACGTGTTCACAGTGCTCATTTTGACCAAGGCTAGCATGGTAAAGATTGCTACAAGTGACCAATGTAAATTCAAAGACAACACCCAACAATGAAAAGCACTCACACGTAGGCCTATAGAACATAGGGTGGTTAAAGAAATAGAAAATTGATACCTTGGGATGAAGGAGAACTGGCTGACAAGCATACCAAAGGGGGAAATCTGAGAAAGACCACGATGATTATGCTATGGAAAAACAAAATGGGCTCAAACGAAGGAAGGCAAACACAAATAACACCTGAATAATCCACAACGAAAGATGTCAGGCTTTAGACAGACTCTGCTTGAACTTTTGAAAGTCAGAAAGTGTCACAAACCAAAAAACTGCAGCGAGGTAAAACCTGGGCTACCTGGAAAGGGTGGGTATGAGACTCCTCCAAACGTCCTTTGAAACCCTGTGTCCATGAAGCTTGCTGGGAGAGCAGAGACATAATTATGACAAATTCTCTGACATCGCAGTTGACCGAAAATACAAACTGGCTACATCTACTCAGTGCCAGAGTTGGGCTGAAGTAGCCTATTTAAGTCACATTCCACTCAAATGCAGGTTGCTGAGGGAACATGAGTGGGGCTGGTCAATAAAGAATTGGGGAAGTCCACGCACTCTGTGTTGGCAGCCAGGAGTTGGCAGGGTAGAATCCTGGGTGTAAACCTCCTCACCACTGGTACAGCCATTCTTGGACGGGAGTGGGAGGTAATGTAGAGGCAGATGAGAAGCGACGTTAGACAGGGCCACTCTTCCTCAGCAAATACAGGAGCATTTCCAGCAGATGTGAGCACAGTGATAAATCTCTTTCAAAAGGAAACAAATTAAAAGTTGCAAAGAATAGGAAAATTGAACCTCAATAAAAAAGAAAAAGGATGCCAGTAAGAAGAATAAGATACCTAGGAATAACCTCACCCCAACAGGTGAAAGCTCTGTAAACAGAAAACTAGCAAACCTTTGCAGAAAGAAATGGGAGAAGATACAAGGAAGCGGAAGGATATTCCATGCTCTTGAAATGGAAGAATTAACAGACTTGAAATGTCCACACCCCATAGAGAAATCTCTTCATTCCATGCAGTCCCAGTCAAAATTGCAGCAATATTTCTCACAGAGATAGAAGCGAGCATCCTGAAGTTCACATCCAGCAACAAAAGAACCCGAATAGCCAAAGGAATCCTGAGGAAAAAGAACAAAGCTCAATGTATCACACTTGCTGATTTCAGCATATAGGACGAAGAAATTGAAATGGAAACAGCGCAGGCTGGGATGCAAAACAGAGAAACAGAACCATGGAACAGAATCAAGAGCCCAGAGGTATAGGGACACATATATGGACAGCCCATTTTCGACCAGGGCGCCAAGAGGAGACAGTGGAGAAAGGAATGTCTCTACAATGAACAGTGTTGGGAAGAGTGCAGAGTCTCATGTAAGACAAGGAGAGTAGACCACGGCGTTACACCAGGCACAAACACCAACTCGAAATGGATTAAAGTCTAGAATGTAATACTGGAAACCATGATACTTCTGGAAGAAAATGTAGGTAGGGTGCTCTTTGTCATTTTTCTTAGCCTCATATTTGGAAGAAGCATAACTGTCTGGGAAAGGGCAATAAAGGAAACAAGAAACAAATGGGACTACATCAGACACAAAAACTTCTGCATAGCCAAGGAAATCATTGATTCAATGCAAAGACAGCACAACAACTGGGAGAGGATGTTTGCAAACCACACATTGGTGAAGGGGTGAATAGCCAAAAGAGCCAATAAACTCATACGGCTCCACAAGAAAAAAAAAAAACAAGCCCCATTAAAATCTGGGCAAAAGCTGGAAGCAGACATTTCTCCCAGGAAGATAGAAAGATGGACAACAGGCTGTATGAAAACATGTTCATCATCATTAAGTCTCTGGTCAGTGCAAATCTGAAAGGCAATGAGATAGCAGCTCACGGCAGTCAGAATGGCTATAACGATGAAGCCAGCAAATAAGTTTCGGAGAGGAGGTGGAGAGAAGAGAAGCCTCCTGCACTGCTGGAGGGAGTGTAAACAAGTGCAGCCACGACACAAAACGGTGTGGAATTGCCTTAGACATTTCAGAATACATCGACCATATGATCCAGCTATTCCTCTGTGGTGTGTTTATCCAAAGAACTTGGAAACACTCATACAGAGAGATCGGTGCACACCTCTATTTACCCTGGCCTTATTCCCGATATCCAAGACTTGGAAGCCTGCCTGGTGCCCATCAAGAGATGAATGGAGAAGGAAGATGGGCTATAGCCACACAAAGGCATAGCACTAAGCTATAGGAACGGATTCAGGCCAGCCATTTGTGATCACCAGAATGGCTCCTGACGGTTTTAGGGGAACTGAAACAAGCCCCAGGGGTATGGTCAAATACCACAGGATCTCATGCACAAGGAGAAGAGCAAGAACGGACCAACAAACAGGTATCACATGACAATTGATTGGCATTTCCCTGAGGGAAAGTGGGGCAGTGGCCAGAGAGAAAGAGTTGATTAGGCACAGGTGTGTGGTTAGGGACAGTAATTAGGCTTACGTTGATGAAGATGATGTAACCTACTCTGAAGTCTAAATCTATGTGGATGTAGATCTGAAAGCTATAGGTCATTATAATGTTGGGTTATGGCAATCAATTCACATAAAACCAGAACTCCTAAAGGGATGCAGATTTACAACTGGAAGCTTTGGAGACAGAAAGAGGTTAGAGAAGGTGAACTTCCAAGTATTGGTAATCACCTCAACATGCTCAATGATGCTACAGAATGGTAGACCTTTGCAAAGAGATGAAGAGGAATACTACCAAGAGAACATGTTCCGTGCTAAACTCATGAACCAACAGAAAACGTCACCGTTCATGATGTTACTACTGATTCCTTCACGAATGATCGAAGCAGGCCAACATCTTCACAGGTCAGGTCAAAGGTTGGTCCAAAAGTCCAATTCAGGGCCAGCCCTGTGATGTAGCAGGTAGGTTCCTATGTTCCACTTGGGCGGCCCGGGCTTCACCAGCTAGCATCAGGGGTGCGGATAAGATTACTAGCATTAGGAAATACAGATTTCAAGGTATGGTGGGCACAGAGATCATAAAGAAGGAGAAATTGTCACGAGACCTTAACAATATGCACCAGAAAAAGAACCATGAGTATATGACAACCTATGAACGCATCAGGAACACTTCCCCAAATGATGAAGGAAGGAAAACATGTAACATGCCAAGTGGAATTTTTAGACTGCTAGGAGATCACACGATCATTGTGCATCAGGGGAGTGCCTGGGCAACTTCCAATTGGGAGGGCCTCTAGGACTTTCTCTGAGGAAAGTCCACCCAATTGGGCATATACACAATGGATAAGATATAAAACAAGGGATAATCTTAAAGGAAAGAAACTGGTGGGTAGGGGGAATGTAGCATACCTTTCAAGTTCCACGAGAAAGTTAGAAACTGACAAGAAATCCAGAACAAGGAAAACTATCCTACCTGGAAAGGTGGAGTCGTCAGACTGATATGAGATGGCTCTGAAACACTGTGTGCCTGGAGGTTTTCAGGACAACTTAGAATTCTGAGGGTGTTTATGACATCACGGTGAACGTGTCACCCAAGATGGCAGCAAGTTTAGAGTCCGAGGATTGCCGTGGCTAGGATACCCACGTGAGAGATATCCAGAAACAGCTTTTCCAAACAGAAACCGCACACAGAAACTTGAAGAGAGCAAAGAGGCACTGATTCAAGGGATAAGAAAGGAATCATTGGGAAGAACGGATACTAGAGGGGCAAGAACTGAGAAGAGAACATTGTTATCTACTCAAGTAGATGTGGAGGCCGTGCTGATTGAAGCTTGCAACTTGATTTGAAACAGGAGGCTGGACTTGGGGCTTATCAGAACTACGTTGTCCTTCTGCCTTACTCATAATCCCAAGTCAAGAATGATCTCTTGAGGACATTGAAGAAAAGAATTGAGGCCTCCTTTCCTAAGCTCCTAGAATTCTTTGAAGAGAGGTCTCCCTTTGCATAGCTCTGGCATCACGGGGTTCCACTGGGTACATGCTAATGTGTCCCAAGACATCTCTGTGAAGACTTAAAGGAATGGATGATTGTCATGCTTGGGGTGTGTCCTTTGGTTTGGAGGGCTGTAGAAGTGTGCTTAAAAGCACCCTTTTCGAGAGGGCTTTGTTCCAGTGTGAAGGCTGCCCTTCCAGGCTACAGTGCTCAGTTGGGCTCCAATGAAATTCTCTCCCACACCTCTTGCCATGGAAACAGTATTGATTCCTTGTTCTGACAACATATGGAAGGAGGTTTGCTGAAAATTAGCACATTGCCATTATATTTAAATAAAAATACACCTGCCAAAGTTCGGAATGAAAATCAAACCAATAGGAAATCATGTAGAAATAAAAAGCCAAGTATCCAGATGTAATCTTGTGGAGCATTCAATGATCAGGGGTCAAGTTTGAAACTTCCCAAATCCAGAAAAGAGACAGACAAACCACTTACCTGGAGTGAGGAATTCATCAGATTTCTCTAATTTCTCTCAAAAACATAATGTCCGTGAAGGTGGTTGCCCACACAACCTTGAATCTGGAGTTTCTGATCTGAGAATCTCAAACCTACCAAGACGACCATGTGTTCTCAGGGCTAAGTGTCACCTGGGCCGGGATAGCAAAGATTCCTACAAGTGACCGATGGAAATTCTGAGACCACACCCAACAATCACAAAATGACTCACACGTCAGGCTACAGAACCTATGGTAATGAAAGACATACAAAACTCCTAACTTGGAAAAAAGGAGAACACACTGATAAGCAAATCGAATGGAGATATCTCAGCAAGACCATAACAATTAAACTATAGAAAAGAAAAAAGTATCCCGGAATATGGAGGCCAACAGAAATCAAAGCTGACTAATCCACAGTGAAAGACGTCAGTCATTAGACACACTCTGTTTGAACATTTGAAAGTCAGACAAAGTCACAATGCCAAAAACAGCAGCAAAGGTCAAACCTGGCCTAAATGAGAAGGGTGAGTTATGAGAATGCTCCCCACAGGCTCTGAAACCCTGTGTCCACCAAGCTAGACCAGATAGCAGAGAGACGATTCTGACAAATCACCCAACATCACAGTGGGTCAGAAAAGCAAGCTGGCCTCATCAACACAGGGCCAGAGTTGGGCTCAAGTAGCATATTCAAGTCACAATCCACTCAACTACATGTTGCCAATGGAACATGAAAAGGGCCAGCCAGTGGGGCCGTGGTGAAGTCCACACATTCTGGTTCAGCAGCCAAGGGTAGGCGATCTGTAATCCTGTGGGTGAGCCGCCTCAACGCTCGTCCAGCCATTCTGGGGAAGGCGTCTGAGGTAGTGTAGAGGCAGATGGGAATCGACGATAGACATCACCATTCTTCCTCAGGAAATGCAGCAGCATGGCCAGCAGATGTGAGCACAGCCATAAATTCTGTCAAAACAAAACCAATTGAAAGTTGCAAAGAATAGAATAACTGAACCTCAAAAAAGAAAGCATGCCAGTAGGAAGAAAAAGATATATAGGAATAAACGTGGCCAAACAACAGAAAGCTATGGAAACAGAAAACTTGCAAAGGTTTGGGCGAAGATATTACAGAAGACACAAGGAAACGGAAGGCTATTCCGTGCTCTTACACTGGAAGAACGAGCACACTTCAAACGTCCATACCGCATAAAGCAGTGTCTGGATTGCATGCAGTCCCAGTCAAAGTTGCAGCAATCATTGCCACAGAAATACAAGACAGAATCCTAAAGTTTCTATCCAGCAACAAAGGACCCGGAATAGCCAGAGGACTCCTCAGGAAAACGAACAAAGCAGCAAGTATCACACTTTCTGATTTCAACATATAGGATGAAGCCCTAGGTATGGAAACAGCACAGCCTGGCCCCCAAAATAGGCACACAGACTCATGCAACAGAATGAGAGCCCGGAGGTCAACTCACACATCTACTGACACAGCATTTTCGAACAGTGAGCCTAGAGGAGAAAGTGGAGAAAGCACAGTCTCCACAAGAAACAGTGCTGAGAAGACTGCACACCAACAGGTAACACAATGAGAGTAGACCATGATGTTACACCAGACATACGCACGACCTCGAAATGGATTAAAGCCTTGAATGGAATACTTGAAACCGTGCAACTTCTAGGAGACAACCCAGGCAGCTTACTCTTTGCCATCTGGCTTGGCTGCCTATTTGGAAGAAGCATGTGTCAGTGGGCAAGGGCAAGAAAGGAAACAAGAAACAAACGGGACTCCACCCAATGCAGAAGCTTCAGCCCAGCCAACGACTCCATCGACTCAATGCAAAGACAGCACAACAACTGCCACAGGCTGTTTGCAAACCACACATCGGAGAAGGGGTGAGTAGCCAAAACATCCAATGAACTCATACATCTTCACAGGAATAAAAACAACGAGCCCAATAGAACCTGGGCAAAAGATGGAAACAGACATTTCTCCCAGGAAGATAGGAAGATAGCTAACAGGCTGTATGAAAACATGTTCATCATCATTAAGTCTCTGGTCAATGCAAATCTGAACAGCAATGAGATAGCAGCACACTGCAGTCAGAATGGCTATAAGGATGAAGACGGGAAACAATAAGTTTCACAGAGGAGGTGGAGAGAAAGGAAGCCTCCTGCACTGCTGTAGGAATGTGAACCGGTGCAGCCACTACGCAAAGTGGTCTGGAATTGCCTCAGAAATTTCAGAATCCACCTACCACATGATCCATCTATTCCTCTGTGGTGTATATATCCAAACATCATGGAAACACTAATGCACAGAGATCGATGCACTGCTGTGTTCACCACAGCCTTACTCCCGATATCCAAGACTTGGAAGCGTCCGTGGTGACCATCAAGAGATGAATGGAGAAGGAAGATCGGCTATTGCCACACAATGGTATAGCTCTCAGCTGTAGGAATGGATGCAGTCCAGCCATTTGTGACCACCAGAATGGCTCCTGAGGGTCTTAGGGGAACTGAAGCAAGCCCCAGGGATAAGGTTGAATACCACAGGATCTCACGTACAAGGAGAAGAGGAAAAACGGAGCAACAAAAAGGTAGGACGTGACATGGGATTTGTAGTTCCCAAAGGGAAATGGATGCGGGGGTCTGAGGGAGAAAGAGTTGATTAGGCACAAGTGTGTGGTGAGGGCCTGTACTTAGGCTTACAGTGGTGAAGATGATGTAACCTACACAGAAGTCTAAATGTATGAGGATGTAGATGTGAAAATCTATAGGATGTTAGAATGCAGGGTTACGGCAATCAATTCACATAAAATCAAAACTCCAAAAAATGGTGCAGATTTACGGCCTACGCTTTGGAGGCTGAAAGAGATTAGAGAAGATGAACTTCCAAGGATTAGTAATCACCTCCAAATGCTTAATGATGCTACAGAAAGGTAGACCTTAGCAAAGAGATGCAGCGGAATACTAGCAAGAGAATATGTTCCCTGCTAAACTCATCAACCAAAGGTAAATGTTACCGTCATTCATGTTACTACTGATTCCCTTCACGAATAATCGAAGCAGGCTAACATCCTCCACGATCAGGCCAAAAGTTGGTCCAGAAGTCCAATTCATTGGCGGACCTGTGATGTAGCAGGTAAGTCCCCGCAGTCCGCTTGGGTGGCCTGAGCTTCACAGGATAGCACCACGGTTGTGGATCAGATTACTAGCATTAGGAAATCCAGATTTCACGGTCTGGTGGGCACAGAGATCATAAAGAAGTAGAAATGGTGAGGGAAACTGAGCAATACACACCAGAAAAAAACCATGAGAATATTACAATCTATGAACGCATCAGCTACACTTCCCCAAATGATGAAGGAAGGAAACATGTGACATGCCTGGTGGAATTGTCAGACTGCTAGGAGATGACACGATAAGTGTGCATCAGGGGATTGCCTGGGCAACTTCAACTTGGGAGGGAGTCCATGACTTTCTCTGGGGAAAGTCCACCCATTTCACCATATCCACAAAACATAAGAGATAAAATCTTTGATAATCGTAATGGAAAAAGACTGCAGTGTAGAGGGAATGTAGTAGACCTTTCAAAGTTCGAGGAGAAAGTTAGAAACCGACAAGAAATCCAGACAAAGGAAAACTATCCTACCTGGAAGTGGGGAGTGGTCAGACTGGTATGCGATGGCTCTGAAACACTGTGTGCATGGAGGTTGTCAGGACAACTTAGAATTCTGAGGGTGTTTATGAACATGTCACCCAAGATGGCCACATCTATACAGTCCGAAGATTGGCCATTGTGTGGCTATAGATCATCCTCCTTCTCCATTCGTCACTGGATGGGCACCACGTAGGCTTCCAAGTCTTGGATATTGGGAGTAAGGCTGTGGTGAACACAGTGGTGCATGGATCTCTGAGCATTAGTGTTTCCAAGTTCTTTGGATATATATGCCACAGAGGAATAGCTGGATCATATGGTAGATGGATTCTGAAAATTCTAAGGCAATTCCACAGCACTTTGGGTAGTGGCTGCACCTGATTACACTCCCCCCAGCAGTGCAGGAGGCTTCCCTTCTCTCCACCTCCTCTCTGAGACTTGTTGTTCCCTGTCTTCATCCCTATAGCCATTCTGACCACTGTGAGCTGCTATCTCATTGCCGTTCGTATTTGCATTGCCAAAGACTTAATGATGATGAACATGTTTTCATACAGCCTGTTGGCCATCTTTTATCTTCCTGGGAGAAATATCTCTTTCCATCTTTTGCCCACGTTTTATGGGGCTCGTTGTTTTTTTATTGTGGAGACATATGAGTTCATTGAATATTTTGACTAATCACCCCTTCTCCGATGTGTGGTTTGCAAACATCCACTCGCAGTTGTTGTGCTGTCTTTGCATTGAGTCGATGGAGTCGTTGGCTGTTCAGAAGTTCTGCGTTGGATGGAGTCCCGCTTGTTTCTTGTTTCCTTTGTTGCCCTTGCCCAGGTACACATGCTTCTTCCAAATAATCGGCTAAGCCAGATGGCAAAGAGCAAGCTGCCTGCGTTTTCTCCTAGAAGTTGCATTGTTTCAAGCCTTCCATTCAAGGCTTTAATCCATTTCCAGGTGGTGTGTGTGCCTGGTGTAACATCATGGTCTACTCTCATTGTGTTACATGTGGCTGTGCAGTCTTCCCAGCACTGTTTCTTGTCGAGACTCTGCTTTCTCTGCTGTCTCCTCTTGGCTCCTTGGTCTAAAATGGGCTGTCAATATATGTGGGAGTTGACCTCTGGGCTCTCGATTGTGTTCCTTGGTTCTGCGTGTCTGTTTTCATCCCAGCCTGCACCGTTTCCAATCCTATTTCTTCATCCTATATGTTGAAATCAGAAAGTGTGATAAATTGAGATTTGTTCGTTTTCCTCAGCATTCCTTTGGCCATTCATGGTCTTTTGTTGCTGGATGTAAACTTTAGGATGCTCGCTTCTATCTCTGTGAGAAATATAGCTGCAACTTTGCCTGGGACTTCATTTAATCTAGAGATTGCTTTATCCGGAGTGGAGGTTTCCAGTGTGTTAATTCTTCCATTTCAAGAGCATGGAATATCCTTCTGCTTCCTTGTGTCTTCTCCCATTTCTTTCCACAAGGTTTGCTAGTTTTCGATTTACCGAGCTTTCACCTGTTGGGGCGAGGTTATTCCTAGGTATCTAAATCTTCTCACTGGCATTTTTTTTTGAGGTTCAATTTTCCTATTCTTTGCAACTTTTAATTTGCTTCCTTTTGACAGAAGTTTATCGCTGTTCTCACATCTGATGACAGTGCTCCTGTATTTGCTAAGGAAGAGTGGCCCTGTCTATCGTCACTTCTCATCTGCCTCTACACTCCTTCCCACGCCTGCCACAGAATGGTTTGGCCAGCGATGAAGAGGTTTACCCCCAGTATTCCACCCTGTCAACTCCAGGCTTCCGACCCAGAATGCACGGACTTCCCCAATTCTCCACTGGCCGGCCCCTTTCATATTTCCTTGGCAGCCTGCAGTTCAGTATAATGTGACTTAAATATGCTACTTCAGCCCAAGTCTGGCACTGAGTAGACGTAGCCAGTTTGCATTTTTGGTCAACTGCGAAGTGAAACAATTTGTCAAAATTGTGTCTCTGCTGTCCCAGCAAGCTTCATGGACACAGTGTTTCTGAGCACGTTTGGAGCAGTCTCATTCTCACCCTTTCCAGCTAGCCCAGGTTTTTCCTCACTTCGGTTTTCTGGTTTGTGACACTCTCTGACTTTCAAAAGTTCAAACATAGTCTGTCTAAAGTCTGACATCTTTCGTTGTGGATTATTCAGGTGTGATTTGTGTTTGCTTTCCCTTTTCTGAGCCCATTTTGCTTTCCATAGTATAATCATCATGGTCTTTCTCAAATTTCTCCCTATGGTATGCTTGTAAGTCAGTTCTCCTTCATCCCAAGGTATCAATTTTCTATTTCTTTAACCACCCTTTGTTCTATAGGCCTACGTGTGAGTGCTTTTCATTGTTGGGTGTTGTCTTTGAATTTACATTGGTCATTTGTTGCAATCTTTGCCATGCTAGCCAAAGTCAAAGTGAGCTTGAGAACACGTGTTCATCTTGCTTGGTCTTACCTCCTGAGATCTTAAACTCCAAACCAGAAGTAGTCATGGCAACCTCCTTCATGAACATAATGTATCTGAGACAAATTAGACGAATCTGATGAATCCGCTTCAGGGAAGGTACTTTTCTGTTTCATTCCTGGATTTGGGAAGTTTCGAACTTGACCACCGATCGTTGAATGTTCCCTTAGACTACGTGTAGATATTGGTTTACTTTATTTCTATAGGGTGTGTTGTTTGTTTGATGTACATCCTCAGATCTGGCATGTTTATTTTTCTATAAAGATAATGGTAATGTTCTAATTTTGAGCCAACCTCCTTACATATGGTGTCAATACACGTTATCAATAATCGTTCTACTCCAAGAGATAGGGGGAGAGTATTTCATTGGAGGCAAAGTGAACACACTAGCCTGGCAGTGCAGCCCTCACAAAGCAACGAAGCCATCTGGAAAAGGGTGTTTCTCAGCACACTTCTGGCGCCCTGCCAAAAAATGAGGCATACTAGAAGCATGACGGGGTTCCATTCCTTCATGGGTTCCAAGAGATGTATTGTGACACATTAGCATGTACCCAGTTGGCCTCCGTAATGCCAGAGCTATGGAAAGTGAGACTTCTCCTCAATTAATGCTAGAGGCAAAGGAAAGGAGGCATCAATCCTTCTCTACAATGTCCTCAGGACACCATTCTTGATTTTGGATTATGATTATGGCAGGAGAATTTGTACGTCTGATAAGCCCCAAGTCCAGCCTCTGGTTTCAAATCAAGTTTCAAGCTTGAATCAGCATGGCCTCGCCATATACTTGAGTAGATGACAATGGTCTCCACTCAGTGCTTGTCCCTGTATTATTGCTTCATCACGATGACTTCTTTCTTACCCATTTAATCAACGTCTATTCTATGTCTTCAAGTTTCAGTGCTTGGTTTCTGTTTTTAAATTCTTTTCTGGGTATCTCTCACTTGAGTATCGTATCCCAGGATAATCCTCAGACTATAAAGATAAGGGCATCTTGGGTGACAGGTTCACTGTGGTGTCATAAACACCCTCAAACTTCTAAGTTGTCCCGGTGTCTTCCTTGCACACAGTGTTTCAGAGCCATCTCATACCAGTCTGGCACTCACCCTTTCCATTTCCTGGATTTCTTGTCGGTTTCTAACTTTATCCTTGAACTTTTAAATGTCTAGTACATTCTCTCTAGATACTGGTTTCTTTATTTTAAGTTTATCCTGGGTTTTATCTGTTACATTTTGTGGCTATGGCCGAGTGTTTAGACTTTCCCCAGTGAAAGTCTTGGAGTCCCTCCCAAGTGGAAGCTGCCCAGGCAATCCTCTGATGTGCAATGATCGTGTCATCTCGTGCAGGCTGACAATTCCACCTATGCAGGTCACATCACTTTCTTCCCTCTGTATTTAGGGAAGTGTACCAGATGTGTCATAGATTGCAATATTTTCATGTTTTTTTCCTGGTGCATATCTATAAGGCATGCTCACAATTTCCACTTATTTATGATCTCTGTCTGCACCATACCATGAAATCTATCTTTCCTAATGTTACTAATGTGATCCGTACGTGTCATACGAATCCATGAATCCTAGGCCGCCCACTAGTAACATGGACTCTTACACACCAGAACACATGGCTGGCCCTGAATTTTACTTTGGGACCAATTTTTTGCCTGAACTTGGGAAGAAGCTGGCCTGCTGTGATTATTCATGAAGCTAATTAGTAGTAACCTCATAGACGGTAACATTTTCCCTTGGTTCATGAGTTTAGCACGGAACACGTTCTCTTCGTAGTCGTCCTCTTAATCTATTTGAAATGGTCTACCTTTCTGTATCATCATTAAGCATTTGGAGGAGATTCACAATCCTTGGAAGTTTATTTTCTCTAATGTCTTTCAGCCTCAAAAGCTTTTTGCCACAAATCTGCATGCCTTTTTGGATTTTTTCTTTCCCTCTGGGAACCTCACATCCAAAGTGAAGGCTGCCATCCAAAGCTAGAATGCTCAGCGGCCCCAGTGCAATTCTCTCCCCCGATGTATTGCCATAGAAGAGTATTGATTATGTGTTTTGACACCATAATGAGGAAGTTGGCTGAAAATTACAACATTACACTTATGTTTAATGACAAATAAACATGCCAGAGCAGAGGATGTAAATCAAACAACTAACAAATCCTACAGAAATAAAGTAAACCAGTATCTAGACATAATCCAGATGAACGATCAGGGATCTGGACTCAAGTTCGAGCCTTCCAAAATTCAGAAAAGAGACATAAAAATATCTTACCTGGAGAGAGGAATTCATCAGATTTGTCTAATTTGTCTCGGAAACATTATGTCCATAAGGTGGTTGCCAGAACAACCTAGAATTTGGAGTTTATGATCTCAGAATGTCAAACCAACAAACATGACCACGTGTTCTCAGTGCTCAGTTGGACCTAGGCTAGCTTAGCAAAGATTCCTTCAAGTGAACGATTGAAATTCAAAGACAATACCCAACAATCAGGAAATCACTCATACATCAGGCTGGAGAACATATGGTGATGAAAGAAATACAAAATTAATAACTTGAATGAAGGAGAATGGACTGATAAGCATATCGATGGGAGATAGCTGAGAAAGCCCATGACGATTGATGTGGATTAAGGCTGCCCCAGCTCGAAAAGCCCAAGGTTACCTGGCCTACTTGCCAAACTACATGACGCGGTGAATCATTTTTTGGTATGAATTAGAGGTGCCCCAGTGAGAGAAGCACAGGTCATGCTCACCTACATGCCTATCTATATGGCCAGATTCGTATCTAATGTTATCCGACCACACAATAACCAGACCCCAACTGAACTGGAATCATTTCATGACATTTTACATCATCTTTTCTTTTTCCAGCAAAAGTAAGTCACGTAACTATGCTTCTAAAATTAGCACTTACCCTGTACTCAGGGCAGCAGCAGGAGCTGTGACTGCCCATGGGTCCTGTCCCCATGCAGCAACTCTTTAGTGTCCATGGGTCCTGTCCCCATGCTATCCTGTACCGTTCTCTAAATAAAAGAGCATCACTGCCAGACCTTGAGAGTCTAACAAATCTTTCTTTTGACTGTTCAGTTCGCCAACCCCGCATCATATCTTGTGGCCCGTACGGGGATTTTGCTTCATCGGTTTGTGAGCTTGACTTCTGGTAAATGCCCTTTCCTTCCTTGTGCCTCTCTCCTTTTCGAGGATGGATCTAAATTCACTTCTCCATCAGGAACTTTCTTGGATAGCTGTATGAATCCACGTTTGCTGCCCATGGCTACTCTGTGGGGCAAATCATGGCATTCGGCTTGAAGAGAATCAGTACCTTAAGCCTAAGGGTGATGTAGAATAAATTAATCCGTTCCTTCCTGACTCTATCTCTGATATATAAATTTTACGTGGGCACGGGTTGGCCACTTAAGTCATTAGGATGGTCGGGAATCTGCAAGACTCCCGTGGAAGTTTTCTTTTCCTCAGGCTGTATTGGGCTACCTCCCATGGCACCTGACCATGCTCTGAACTGTGTGAATGTCCCAATTGGGAGTCCAGTTCAAGGCAAGTAAGAAAGTCTAACCTTTGGTTGAGTATGGAAAACCCTTCTCGGAGAATGGCTCCAACACGCAATTGGGTAGAATGTCCCCCAAAGCGGCGGAAAGTTCCTCACTATTTTTCTCTATCCTGTTCTCTCTTAAACTTCTCCTTTTCTCTCAGGGACCATTCACCAGGCATCTATTGCTGCCAGGCAGAAAAGGAAAGATGTTCACCAGGCACCTGTTACTGCCAGGCATCCGAGGGAAGGTACACAAGGGATGCAATGCTGGTGGACTTCCCCATCACCCATTGCTATAGGAACCCCACATTAGGAATGACAGGTGGGATGCTGCCCTAGGTTCACAGGGGATTTTCAAGGAAATTCACGTGTCTCTTTCATCTTTGTTAGAGTTACACGGGCCATTTTCATCTCCTTTTGAGCTTTGCAACCGGAAAACAGAAGAATCTTTGAAGAGTCAAGGCCTCCATGCCTGGGAACCCCAACTTTGGCTTTCTACCCTGATCACCACGGCAACACCAAGTAGGGTGCCCTTTTTTGGCAGATGACTGATTGAGGATTTTAGTCACCTACTGAGTTGGCTATGAGGGTAGCAGACCTGTGATTTATTCTGTGAACTGTCGTGCTAGGGTAGTGTGCCCCAGCACGGGAACTGTTGTGTGACTCTTATCTTGATAACCCTCTGGGAGTGGCCATGAGGGTGAGGTCTGGTGTCTTCTTTTCCTTTCTTTGTTTTGCTCATCATGTAGTCTGTTGTCACCAAGTCGAGCTTAAGTTCAGGCTGAACCTGACCAGAACCTGGACCTTCTGTAAAATCGAAAAACTTGAAAACATTTTGCAAGGGACTTAACTCTCAATCCGGCTGCTGGGAGCCCTGACCTCCAGCCGGTTCCCGGCTTCTGTGGGCACTGCACCCTTTTCCAGTCCACTGTCAGTCAGACACTGGCTTCACTGCCATGGGGAATGCCGTATGCATCCCCAGAGACTCACCACTCAAAATCCTTCTAACTAATTAGAAACACTTTCAATTGTATGGGTGATGCCCCAGAAACTCCAACTAGGAGAAAATCTGCGATTTTTCTCTGTGCCTTTCTGGTGCAGTTGGACAGGTGGATCAACCTAAAAGGACCTTCAAGTTACAGTCCAGTTTCTGGGAAATGAAGAGCAACTGTCCTTACAAAATCCTTGCAAGACTGGAAAGACAGCTCTAGAGGCAGTTCAGATTCCACCTAGTTCCTTTATCATGAAAAAGATTATCATCCTCCCTCTCCAGGAACTACTGTCCAGTCCATCACTCATTCTTAAGACTGAAAAACAAAAAAGGAGGGGAAAGGTTAAATGAACATAAGTGTGTCTTTGCCAAAAGTCTAGCATGTCAAAGGTCTTCTCCATAAATATTAGTAAAAAGGCTCAAAACAAAGTTTGGATTCATAACTTGTGAGCTCAATATTATTGTTCCTGACTCACAGCAGTAGTTTTTAAAAGGATGGTTGTACAGTCTCTCTGTAGGTGTGTCTATGTGTATGTTATAGGTGTGATACTTTTATCCTGGATGCTATGGCCAAAATTAAGATTTCTGTTTAGTTGGCTTAAAGTAAGTGCTTTATTAAATTCTAAATGTAGTAGAAATTAACTCAGTGCCTTTCAAAGTAAACGAGATGTGAATTAACCTATGTTAAATGAAAACTTGTTTAAGTTTGTTGGTTTGATTGAAAATAGTCTTGTCAGAGTTGTCGGTATTTGCATAGTATGCAGGCATTCATCCTGGGTTTACTAGTCACATAAGTTCACGTTGTCTGTTAAATTTGTCAGCAAAATAATAGCTGTAAACGATGACCAGTTTTTTCAAATGCCTCATGAGGTTTCCGTAGGTAATCTGAACATAATTGTCGGAAAAAAATGGTTTAAATACATAAAACTCACAATAACTTTTACAGTCTGTATACTTGGGGAAAAAAACAGCTTCGAAATTCTTTTTGGTAACAATCTTGAGTTTTGCCAAGTTAAGTTAAATGATAAAAATCTGAATACCTGGGTCATTTTTGGATAGGATGAAACTCTGAAACATTATTAATAAACATAGCTAAGTTATCTGATTTTGGCATCTTAGTGAAGAGGCTAAAAGCGTTTGGGTGTATTAAGAAGCATGCCTTGTGTTTTGTTGTAAACTACCACGTTTCTAAATTTATGAAGTGTTTAGAATGCTGATATAAAATACAATTCATAATTGTTTACATTTTTAGTGTTTACTAGGTCTGTTAAGGTTTAAATGTTCTAATTAACCTATGGAATTAAAGCTACTGGAAATTAATAAGTAAAAGAGCTGTGTATTCAAGGAAGTTAAAATGTATGTTTTCAGTAAAAAAGGTATAAAGAATGTAAATATTTTTGTTTGATAGGTTAAGAAACATAAATTTGTCCTGATGTACTAGAAAGGAAAAAGAAAGACTTTGGGACAAAGTTGTAGAATGCTTGTGAAGGAGAAATTCTGAAAGGAGTTTTATGCCTACTCAAGTAGACTAAAGTAAGTTCAATTAAGTGAATGAGTTTGAATGTTAAAAATAAGTAGGTGCAGAAATTCAAATTTGGTTTTCTCTGAAAGGATACTTTTTCTTGAACTTTTGATCTGCTCTTGATAAAGAGGTTATAAAAGCTATTCCTTTGAGTAATTCCACCTAAAAGACAAATCCGTTTTGTGAAAATAATGACTGAGGTCACTCTTAAGATTTTTCACTCTTTCTGTTATCACTTTGAATAGATACCTGAGCATTGTTTCACAGTGAGTGTTGTTTCCTATTTGAAGAAGCATTCTAAAAACTTTGGGTATGTTTTGACAAGTTTCTCCCTCAAAAATATTCAAATCCTGAATGAAGGCTTCCTTTTGACCTGGTAGACAGAAGAAAAATTACTCTGAGGATTTTCAGAGGGCCCCTGAGTCGTCTCAAAGAAATTTTCTCTCTCTTCCTATAAGGAGGAAAATACCAAACTAACTAGGCTTATTTGGTCTATTAAATTACATGGAAAACATTGGGAAATAAATGAAGATAGACTTTCTTAGGTGGTATTAGATGGGTAAATATTATTAATATAGATGTCTTAAAATTATATGGCATTCTTAAGATTCTGATCTTTCCTGGTTATCAGTCATAAGTCCAAATATTATCTGGAAGTGTTATATGTCACAGAAGTAGCCAAGTTTCTTTGGCAATTGCCGTTTGGAGTCCTTTGTCCATTTGCAGATAGCTGTTGTTTTACTCTGATGCTTTTTTCTTTTGCAAATATCTTTCATCTTCTGAGAAATTCCTGGAAAGGATTCTGACACAGAGGTTCTAAACTACACGTTTCTGATAAACTTTCAGATTGTAAAACTGAGCTGAGTAAGAAATTACAGAATTCTACCAGAAACTAAGTTCATCGATCTGCTGACAGAAGATTCAGCTCAAGAGTTGATTATACAGGACTGTGTGAACTGATGAGGATGATTATAATTTTTTAGGACTTCTGTTTGAAATATTGTTGAGTTTTGATGTGTTGTTTTGTTTTCTCACAATGAAGGAAATATTTTTTCTTTTCTCTTATGCTAACTTTGACTTACAGCCGTTTGGTGAAATTATGCCTTTATGAGAAAAACTGAAACATTTATCTTTTTCTCCCTACCTTATCCCTCTGGAATTGGGAAACCCTTTGTGACCGAGTATGGTTATGTAGTGGCAATATTTGCATAAGTTCCATAAGAATCTGTTCTCCTTATAACAGGACACATTGGTTATACTACCAAGGCTTTGACTGGAATGTCATATTTGAAACACACAGGCTCAGATATGACAAGACAGCATTTCAGGAACAAAGATTGGACTTTCTGGAATACAGCCACTTGGAAACATGGGCCAGGTACCTTGTTTACAGAGATTCTGGCAATCTTACCCAGTAAGTAAGGAAGCTTGCTTATCTGACAGGTGTAAGGAACTCCGAATATTTTGGGGGACCTCAAAGAGAACACCACTCAAATCTGTAAGTACTGCAGGCCAAATCTGATGGCAAGTCCTTGGTTTGGCTTTTCTGGCCTTGCAAGGCCTTCACAGTTGAATCTGAGATTACTCATAAAAAAGTCCAGCAAAGCAGATTTTAAAAAGCCTGTATAAGCAATTACTATTCCTGTTCCTCTTATGTAAATAATTGGAGCAAGTTGTATTGAAGCTACACTTTATTTGCAAACCAGTTCATCCTAATTTGGCTATCTTTTGTAAAAATGAGGGTGATTTAAGAGAGAAAAAATACGTTTATGTAGAAGCTATAGTAGGTATTCCTGGATATTAGATTCTAGCTGTTTTCTTTTACAAGATTCATCTATTGCTAATCGTAATGTCTCCTTGTGGCCATCTATCTCTGACACCTGGGAGTTCCCTGGCCACCATCAAACATTTTCCTTCAATACTACTGCCCGAATACTAAATACATTTGCTTTGTCACAGGTGGATCCTAAACAACATGTTCCAAATTTAAAGTCCCCAGCTTATCAAGACACAGGATGGACCCTATCAAATTTGGAATGAATATATTTGGTTCACTCCTACTAGTGGTCAACCCAGTAAAAGATCATTCTCTGTTGGGAACAAACCAATCACACCTGTGATACATGGCCTAATAGCACACGACTTATGGGGAAAATTCCCTGTTATTTGTGTTCTCGTATCATAGCCTTAAAAAAAAATACTGACTGGTCTGGGACTTACTGGGATAGACGGCCCAGCACGTTTTGGTTAGCCCCTAATGGTGCTCAGTGTCGATGTGGGTCCACTTTATGGCCTTGGCTGCCACCTGGATGGATTGGAGGATGCACCCTAGGCTTTGTCTGCATGCAAGGTAGAACTACATTTAATATATCTCCTCCTGCTAACCTACCCAACTGCAACAGCGCTGGACCAGCTGTGTCTTCCACTGGTATTTCCATCTTTACTCAATTATCCTTCACCAATTAGGAATTGAAAATGCTGTCTTGCACATGGAAGTCCTAATTAAATTCAGTAGGAAGGCATTAAATGACGCACAACATAGCATTTCGCTGCTCAATTTAGAAGTATCCCAAATGTGTAAGGCAGTTCTCCAAATCCAAATGGCACTGGATGTCTTGACAGCAGCACAAGGGGGCACCTGTGCCGTTATAAAAAGTGAATGTTTTGCCTATATTCTTGACTACCATCAAAATATTTCTGGCTTCCTATCCCCACCACCAAATTAAATCCATGTCTGACCAACCCTAACTCTAAACGATTGGTTGAACTCCCAGTCAGTACCAGGTTTCTGCACTACTTCAAAACCTTATTCATTGTGTTAAACATACTGCTTGTACTTCTACTTGTAGTTTGTTGTCTGTTTCGTTGTTTGTTTTCTGCATGCCAAAATATTTCACCTCTTGGAGCACATCTCGTCAAATGATTCTCTCCTCTCCAGGGGCTCTGTATAACTTAGCCTTGGACTCCACAGGTGAAGACTTGTGGTCCACTGAACTTCTACCTGTGCCTATGGCCCCATTTAGGGACACCTCTACAACATTGTACAGCCAGAAGTATTTACAGAAGAGTGAACATCGTCCATATCCCCAAATATTTCCGGTCCAAATGGGTTCGAGGGGTGTTATGTCGTGGATTGAGGTTGCTCCAGCTAGAAAAGCCCAAGGTGACCTGGCCTACAGGCCAATCTATATGACCCGGTGGATTTTTTGTTGATATGAATTAGGGCTGTCCCATGGAGAGCATCTCAGGGCATACTAACCTACATGGTAATATATATGTGCAGATTCGTATCTAAAGTTATGTGACCGCACAATAACCAGACCCCATC
This sequence comes from Equus asinus, assembly GCF_041296235.1. Lineage (NCBI taxonomy): Eukaryota > Metazoa > Chordata > Mammalia > Perissodactyla > Equidae > Equus > Equus asinus. Next base: position 2,644,814 of record NC_091815.1, on the reverse strand, counting down.
TGCACTGAAATCATTTAAAGACATTGAACATCATCATTTCTTTTTCCAGTAAAAACAAGTCATGTACCCATGCCTTATAAAATTATCACTAACCCTCAACTGAGGGATGCAGCAGGAGCTCTGACTGCTCATGGGTCCCATCCCAAGGGAGCAGCAGCAGCTCTTCACTGCCCATCGGTCCTGTCCACATGCCATCCCGTACTATTCTCTAAATAAAAGAGCACCAATGCCAGACCTTGAGAGTCCAAGAAATCTTATATTTGAGTCTTCAGCTCGCCGAGCCCATATCAACAATTATACCATGGAAAAGAGAAAACGGTCACAGAAAATGGAAGGCACACAGAAATCACATCTGAATAATCCACAATGAAACAATTAAGTTTTAGGCATACTCTGAACGTTCGAAAGTCAGAGAAAGTCACATCCACAAAAACTGGAGCAAATGTCAAACTTAGGCTAATTGGTAAAGGTGAGTTATCACACTGCTAACATCGGGCTCTGAAAACCTGTGTCAATGAAGTGTGCCAGGACAGCAGAGACAGAATTCTGACAAATCTTCTGACATCACAGTGGAGAAGAAAAATAAACTGGCCTCATCTACACAGTGCCACATTTGGCCCAAGTAGCCCATTCAAGTCACATTCCACTCAACTGCAGGTTGCCAATGGAACATGAAAGGTGCCGGCCAGTGGTGTAGTGGTGAACACTGCACGTTGTGGTCAGCAGCCCCGGGCAGGCCATGTGGAATCCTGGGAGTGAACCTCATCACAGCTGGTCCAGCCATTCTGGGGCAGGCGTCTGAGGTAGTGTAGAGGCAGATGGGAAGCAACGTCAAACAGCGTCAATCTTCCTCAGAAAGTACAGCAGCATCGCCAGCAGATGTGAGCACAGCCATGAACATCTGCCAAAACAAAACCAATGAAAAGTTGCATAGGATAGAAAAAACCTCCGAAAGAAAAAACATGCACGTAAGAACAATAGGATTTCTAGGAATTAGCTTAGACAAACAGGTGCAAGCAATGGAAACCGAAAACTAGCAAAGCTTTGGCGAAAGCAATTCCAGAAGACACAAGCAAACGGAAGGGTATTCCATGCTCTAGGAATGTAAGAACTAAAACAACTGAAATGGCCGTAAAGGATAAATCAATCTCTAGATTCCATGCAATCCCAGTCAAAGTTGCAGCAATCTTTCCCACAGAAATAGAAGAGAGAATCCTAAAGTCTCTATACAGCAACAAGAACCCTGAATACCCAAAGGAATCCTGAGGAAAAAAGCAGGACGAACAAAGCAGGATGTAAAACACTTTCTGATTCCAACATGTAGGACGAAGAACAAGGTACCGAAACATAGCCTGCTCCCAAAAATAGGCACACAGACCAATGGAACAGAATCCAGAGCCCAGAGGTCAACTCACCCATATATGAACAACTCATTTGCAACGAGGAAGGCAAGAGGAGACAGTGGAGAAAGGTGAGTCTCTAAAAGAAACGGTGCTGGGAAGCCTGCACAGCCACATGTAACACAATGAGAGTAGACCATGATGTTACACCAGGCACACACCCCACCTCGAAATGGATTAACCCCTTCAAGTTAAGACTTGAAACCGTGAAACTTCTAGAATAAAACCCAGGGAGCTTGCTCTTTGCCATCTGGCGTTGCCGCCTATTTGGAAGAAGCATGTGTGACTAGTCAAGGTCAACAATGGAAACAAGAAACAAACGGGACTCCATCCAACGCAGTAGGTTCTGTCCAGCCAAGGAAACCGTCGACTCAATGCAAGGACAGCACAACAGCAGGAAGAGAATATTTCAAACCGCACATCGGAGAAAGGCTGAATAGCCAAAAGATCCAATGACCTCACACGTCTCGACAAGAGAAAAAACAACAAGCCCATTAAAACCTGGGCAAAAGATGGAAACAGAGATTTACCCCAAGAAGACAGAAAGGTTGCCAACAGCTTTATGAACTCATGTTCATCATCATTGAGTCTAAGGCCAATGCAAATCCAAACGGCAATGAGATAGCAGCTCACTGTGGTCAGAATGGCTATAAAGAACAAGACAGGAAACAACAAGTGTCGGAGGGGAGGTGGAGAGAAGGGAAGAGTTCTGCACCGCTGGTGGGAGTGCAAACTGGTGAAGGCACTAGGCATAGCCTTGTGGAATTGCCTCAGAAATTTCAAAATACATCTACCATATGGTCCAGCTATTCCTCTGCGGCGTGTTTATCCAAAGAAATTGGGAACACTACTGCACAGAGATCCGTGCAGCGCTGTGTTCACCACAGCCTTCCTCCCGATATGCAAGACATGGAAGTTCCTCTGGTGCCCATCAAGGGACCCATGGAGAAGGAAGGTGGGCCATATCCACACAATGGCCTAGCACTCAGCTGTAAGAAAGGGTGCAGTCCAGCCATTTGTGACACCAGAATGGCTCCTGCGGGGATGAGGGGAACTGAAACAACCCCCAGGGAGAATGTCAAATACCATAGGATCTCACTTACAAGGAGAAGGTTAAAATAGGGACCAACAAACATGTAGAACATGACATGGGATTGGTGGTTCACAGAGGTAACGGGTGGCAGGGGACAGTGTGAGAAAGAGTTGTTTAGGCACAATTTTGTAGTGTGGGCCTGTAATTAGGCTTACAGTGGGGAAGATGATGTACCATACACAGAAGTCTAAATCTATGAGGATGTAAATCTGAAAGCTATAGCATGTTATAATGAAGGGTTAGGGAAATCAATTCACCTAAAATCAAAACTCCTTAAACGCAAGCAGGTTTATGGCATAAAGATTGCAGGCTGAAAGAATTTAGAGAAGATGAACTTCCAAGGATTGATAATCACCTCCAAATGCTTAACGATGCTACAGAAAATTAGACCATTGCAAAGAGATGAAGAGGAACACAACCAACACAGCACGTTCTGTGCTAAACTCATGAGCCAACGGAAAATGTTACCGTCCACGATGTTTTTACTAATTACATTTATGAATAATCAATGCAGGCCAACATCTTCCCAAGTTCAAGCCAAAGGTTGGTCCAAAAGTCCAATTCAGGTCCGGCACTGTGGTGTAGCTGGTAAGTGCCCATGTTTCACTGGGGCGGCCTAGGCTTGGCAGGGTGGCATCACGGGTCTGGATCAGATTAGGAGCAGTAGGAAATATGGATTTCAAGGTATGGTGCCAACAGAGATCATGAAGAAGTAGAAATTGTGAGGATACCTTATGAATACACACCAGCAAATGAACCATGAGAATATTACAATCTATGAACGCATCAGGTACACTTCCCCAAATGATGAAGGAAGGAAAACATGTGACCTGCCAAGGTGGAATTGCCAGACTACTATGAGATGACACGATCATTGCTCATCAGAGGATTGCCTGGGTAACTTCAACTTTGCAGGGACTCCAGGACTTTCTGTGGGGAAAGTCCACACATTTGGCCACATCCACAAAAGATAAGAGATAAATCCCAGGACGGTCTTAAAGGAAAGAAACCAGTGTCTAGAAGGAATGTAGTAGACCTTTCAAGGTTCGAGGAGAAAGTTAGAAACCGGCAAGAAGTCCCGTAAAAGGAAAACTGTCCTACCTGGAAAGGGAGAGTAGTCAGACTGGTATGAGATGGGTCTTAAACACTGTGTGCATGGAGGTTTTCAGCACAACTTAGAATTCTGAGGGTGTTTATGACATCATGGTGACCATGTCACCCAAGATGGTCCCAGGTTTCCATCCCGAGGATTTGCCTGGGCTAGGATATTCAAGTGAGAGATTCCCAGAAACAGCTTTTCCAAACAGAAACCGGGCACAGAAACTTGAAGAGATCCAACAGATGCGTATTCAAGGAATGAGAAAGGAATCACTGAAATGAAGCGATAATAGAGGGACAAGCACTCAGAGGAGAACATTGTCATCTACTCACGTAGATGGGGAGGCCATGCTGATTCAAGCTTGAAACTTGTTTTGAGAAAAGAGGCCGTACCTGGGGCTTATCAGACCTACATTGTCCTTCTGCCTTACCCATAACCCAAAGTCAAGAATGATTACTTGAGGACATTGAAGAGAAGAAGTGAGGACACCTTTCTTAGGCCTCAGCAAACTTTGAAGACAAGTCTCCCTTTCCATAGCTCTCAAGTCACGGGGGCCCACTGGGTACATGCCAATGTGTCAGAAGAGATCTCATTGAAGCCTGGAAAGAATGGCCCCCTGCCATGCTTGGGTATGTCGCTTGGTTTGGAAGGGCTCTAGAAGTGTGCTGAAAAGCACCTTTTCCAGAGAGCTTTGTTCCTTTGTGAAGGCTGCCCTCCCAGGCTAGAGTGTTCAGTTGGGATCAATGAGATTCTCTCCACCCTCTCTTGCCGTACAAGGAATATTGATTACGTGTTTCGATACCACACGTAAGGAGGTTTGCTGAAAATTAGAACATTACCATTATATTTAAAGAAAAATAAACTCGCCACAACTGAGGAGGTAAGTCAAACACATAACAAAACCTGTAGAAACAAAGTAAGCCAGTATCTAGCCATAATCTAGTGGAAAGTTCAAGCATCAAGGGTGAAGTTTGAAACTTCCCAAATCCAGAATAGAGACAGAAGGTCTCTCACCTGGACAGAGGAATTCATCAGATTCATCTAATTTGTTTCAGAAGCATTGGCTTCCTGAAGGTGGTTGCCAGGACAACGTCGTGCCTGGAGTTTCTCATCTCACAATGTCAAACGAACCCAGATGACCACGCGTACTCAGTGCTCAGTTGCACCTAGACTAAGAGAGCAAAGACTCCCTCAAGTGGCCGATGGAAATTCAAAGACGACACCCAGGAATCACGAAAGCACTCACACATCGGCCTACAGAACATATGGTGATTAAAGAAATACAAAATTCCTAACTTGGAATGAAGGAGAATGTACTGACAAGCATCTCGAAGGGACATACCTCAGAAAGACCATGACGATTAGACTATGGAAAAGAAAACAGGGTCCCAGAAAATGGAAGCCCAACAGAAATCACACCTGAATGATCCACAGTGCAATACGTCAGTCTTTAGACAGACTATGCTTGAACGTTGGAAAGACCGAGAAGGTCACAACCCCAAAACTTGCAATGAAGGTCAAACCTGGGCTAACTGGGAAGGGTGAGTTACGAGACTGCTCCAAGCGGGCTCTGAAACCCTGTGTCCATGAAGCTTGCCGAGACAGCAGAGACACAATTCTGACAAATCCTCTGACATCACAGTGGACCAGATAAAAAACCAGGCCTAGTCTACTCAGGGCCAGATTTGGGCTTATGTAGCATATTTAATTCACATTTCACTCAACAGCAGGTTGGCAATGGAACATGAAAGGGGCCAGCCCGTGTTGTAGCAGTGAAGTCCGTGCATTCTGGGTTGGAAGCCCGCGCTAGGCCACATTGATTCCTGGGGGTGTGCCTCCTCACCATTGGCCCAGCCATTCTGGGGCAGGCGTCCGAGGTAGTGCAGAGGCAGATGGGAAGCAACGTTAGACAGGGCCACTCTTCTTTAGCAAATACAGCTGCAGTGTCAGCAGATGTGAGCAGAACCATAAACGTTTGCCAAAACAGAACCAATTAAAAGGTGCAAAGAACATAAATACTGAACCTCAAAAACAGAAGCATACCAGTAAGAAGAATAAGATATCTATGAATGACCTTAACCAAAAGGGTGCATGCTATGTAACACGAAAGGGAAGAAAGCTTTTGGGAAATAAATTCCAGAAGAGAGAAGGAAACGGAAGGCTACACCGTGCTCTTGGAATGGAAGAACTAACACACTTGAAAAGATCGTAACAGATAAAGCAATCTCTAGATTCCATGCAATCCCAGTCAAAGTTGTAGTAATTTTTCCCCCAGAAATAGAAGAGAGAATCCTAAAGTCTCTATCCAGGCATAAGGGACACTGAATAGCCAACGGAATCCTGAGGAAAATGAACAAAGCTGGACGTATCCCCCTTTCTGATTTCACCATACAGGACGAAGCACTAGGTACTGAAACAGCACAGTCTGGGCCCAAAAACAGGCACACAGACGAATAGAACACGATCAAGAGCGCAGAGGTCTACTCACACAAATATGGACAGCTCATTTTCGACCAGAGGGACAAGAGAAGACAGCGGAGAAAGGAAAGTCTAGAGAAGAAATGTTTCTTGGAAGACTGCACAACCACAGGTAACAAAATGAGAGTAGGACATGATGTTAAACGAGGCACATACCACCTCGAAATGGATTAAAGCCTTGAATGGAAGACTTCAGTCCATGGAACTTCTAGGAGAAAACCCAGGCAGTGTGCTCTTTACCATCTGGCTTAGCTGCCTATTTGGAAGAAGCATGTGTGACTGGGCAAGGGCAAGAAAGGAAACAAGAAGCAAACGGGACTCTATCCAACGCAGAAGGTTCTGCCCAGCCAAGGAAACCATAAGTCAATGCAAAGACTGCACAGCAACTGGCAGTGGATTTTGCAAACCACACATCAGAGAAGGGCTGAATAGCCAAACGATCCAATAACCTCACACGTCTCCACAAGAGGAAAAACAACAAACCCAGTAAAACCTGGGCAAAAGATGGAAACAGAGATTTCTCCCAAAGAGAGAAAGATGGGCAACAGCTGTATGAAAACATGTTCACCATCATAAATTCTCAGGCCAGTGCAAATCCAAACGGCAATGGGATAACACCTCCCTGTGGTCAGAATGGCTATAAGGAACAAGACAGGAAACAACAAGGGTCAGAGAGGGAGTAGAGAAAAGGGAAGCCTCCTGCACCACTGGTGGGAGTGTAAACCGGTGCAGCCAGTAGGAAAAGCAGTGTGGAATTGCCTCAGAAATTTCTACCATATGATCCAGCTATTCCTCAGCAGCTTGTATATCCATAGAACTTGGAAACACTAATGCATAGAGATCCGTGCACCACTGTGTTCACCACAGCCTTACTCCCGAGATACAAGACTTGTAAGCCGCCCTGGTGCCCATCAAGGGACGAATGGAGAAGGAAGATGGGCTATATCCACACAATGGCATAGCACTCAGCTGTAGGAATGGATGCAGTCCAGTCATTTGTGACCACCAGAATGGCTCCTGAGGGTATGAGGGGAATTGAAACAAGCCCAGGGAGAAGGTCAAATACCATGCGATCTAAGTTACAAAGAGATATAGAAAAAAAAGGACAAACAAGCTGGAATCACGTGAGATGGAACCGGTGGTTCCCAGAGGGAATGGGAGCCTGGGCCCCGAGGGAGACATAGTTGAATAGGCACAAGTGTGTGGTGAGGGCCTGTAATTAGGCTTATGGTGGTGAAGATGATGTAACCTACACAGAACTTTAAATCTGTGAGGATGTAAATGTGAAAGATATAGGATGTTATAATGCAGGGTTACGGCCACCAATTCACATAAAATCAAAACTCCAAAAAGGGGTGCAGATTTACGGCCTAAAGCTTTGGAGGCTGAAACAGATTACAGAGGATGACCTTCCAAGGATTGGTAATCACCTCAAAATGCTTAATGATGCTACAGAAAGGTAGACCTTTGCAAAGAGATGAAGAGGAATACTAGGAAGAGAACATGTTCCGTGCTAAACTCATGAACCAACGGAAAATGTTACCTTCCATGTTGTTACTACTGATTCCCTTCATGCATGAGCCAAGCAGGCCAACATCTTCCCAAGTTCAGACCAAAGTTTGGTCCAAAAGTCCAATTCAGGGCCTGCCCTGTATTGCAGCAGGTAAGTTCCCACGTTCCGCCTCGGTGGCTGGGGCTTCATTGGCTAGCATCACGTGTGTGGATCAGATTACTAGCATTAGGAAATCCAGATTTCATGGTCTCGTGGGCACAGAGATCATAAAGAAGTAGAAAGTGTGAGATGACCTTATCAATACTCACCAGAAAAAGAACCATGATAATATTACAATCTATGAATGCGTCAACTACACTTGCCCAAATGATGAAGGAAACAAAACATGTGAGTTGCCAATGTGGAATTGTCACACCGCTAGGAGATGACACGATCATTGTGCATCAGGGGATTGCCTGGACAGCATCAACTTCTTACGGACTTCAGGACATTCTCTGAGGAAAATCCACCCATTTGGCCATATCCACAAAAGATAAGAGATAAAACCAGGGATGATCTTTAAGGGAAGAAACCGGTGTCTAGAGGGAATATAGTAGACCTTTCAAAGTTCGAGGAGAAAGTTAGAAACTGACAAGAAATCCAGAACAAGGAAACCTATCCTAGCTGGAAAGGGGGAATAGTCAGACTGGTATGAGATGGGTCTGAACCACTGCGTGCATGGAGGTTTTCAGGACAACTTAGAATTCTGAGGGTGTTTATGACATCACGGTGAACATGTCACCCAAGATGGCCGCATGTTTCCAGTCCTAGCATTGGACTAGGCTAGGATAGTCAAGTGAGAGATACCCAGAAACAGCTTTTACAAACAGAAACCAGGCACAGAATCTTGAAGAGACCAAAGAGACGCTGGTTCAAGGGATAAGAAAGGAATCATTGTGATGATACGTCATGATTTCTTTGTTTTCCTCAGGATTCCTTTGGTTCTTCAGGGTCTTTTGTTGCTGGAGAGAAACATTAGGATTCCCTCTTCTATTTCTGTGGGAAAGATTGCTGCAACGTTGACTGGGATTGCATGGAATCCAGAGATTGCTTTATCCAGTACGGACGTTTCAAATGTGTTAATTCTTCCATTCCAAGAGCACTGAATGCCCTACCAGTTCCTTGTGTCTTGTGGAATTTCTTTCCTCAAAGCTTTGCTATTTCTCGGTTTACATAGCTTTCACCTGTTTGGCTCAGGTTATTCCTAGATACCTTAATGTTCTAAAGCATGCTTTTATTTTTTTTTTTGAGGGCAAGTTTTTCTATCATTTGTAACTTTTAATTGCTTTTGTTTAGGCAGAAGTTTATTGCTGTGCTCACATCTGTTGGCAATGCTCCTGTATTTCCTGATGAAGAGGGCCCTGTCTAACGTCTCTTCCCATCTGCCTCTACACTACCTCGGACGCCTGTCCCAGAATGGCTGGACCAGCCGTGAGGAGGTTCACACCAGGATTCTATGCGGCCACTGCTGGCTGCCGACCCAGAGCACGTGGACTTCACCGCTGCACCACTGCACCACTGGCCGGCCCCTTTCATGTTCCATTGACAGCCTGCAGTTGAGTGGAAGGTGACTCGAGTATGCTACTTGAGCCCAACTCTGGCCCTGTGTAGATGAGGCCAGCTTGTTTATCTGGTCCAGTGTGATGTCAGAGGATCTGTCAGAATTGTGTCTCTGCTGTCCCGGCAAGCTTCATGGACACCGGCTTTCATAGCCCGCTTGGAGCACACTCGTAACTCACCCTTCCCAGGTAGCCCAGCTTTGACCTTCGCTGCAGTTTTTGGGGTTGTGAATTTCTCGGACTTTCAAACATTAGAGCAGAGTCTGTCTAATGAATGACATATTTCACAGTGGATTATTCAGGTGTGATTTCAGTTTGCCTTCCATTTCGGGGACCTTGGTTTCATTTCCATAGTCTAATCATCATGGTCTTTCTCAGCTATCTCCCTTACATATGCTTATGAAGCCATTCTCCTTCATGCCAAGTTATTAATTTTGTATTTTTTTAATCGCCATATTTTCTGTAGGCCGAGGTGTGAGTCCTTTCGTGAATGTTGGGTGTTGTCTTGGAATTTCCATCTGTCACTTGAAGGAATCTCTGCTATCCTAGCCTAGGCCAAACTGAGCACTGAGAACACCAGGTCCTCTTGGATGGTTTGACATTCTGAGATCAGAAACTCCAGATTCATGGGTGTCCTGGCAACCACCTTCACGGAAATGATGTATCCGAGACAAATTAGACAAATCTGATGAACTCCTCTCTCCAGGCAACAGATTTTTCTGTCTCTTTTCTGGATTTGGGAAGTTTCTAACTTGAGCCCTGATCCTTGAACATTCCACTAGCTTACGTCCAGATACTGGCTTGCTTTATTTCTATAGGGTTTATTTGTTTGATTTACATCCTCAGATCTGGCATGTGTAGTTTTCTTTAAATGTCACTGTAATGTTTAATTTTCCACCAACCCCTTACCTAAGGTGTCAAAACACATAATCAATACTCCTTCTAGGGTCAGAGATATGGGGAGAGAACTTCATTAGAGTCCAATGGAGCAATCTAGCCTGGGAGGGCAGCCTTCACAAAGGAACGAAGCCCTCTGGAAAAGGGTGCATTTCAGCACACTTCTGGAGCCCTTCCAAACAAGGAGACATACCCCAAGCATGACAGGTGCCCACGCCTTCAGGGCTTCAAAGAGTACTCTTGTGAGACATAACCGTCTACCCAGTGGGCCGCCGTGATGCCACAGCTATGGAAAGGGATACTTCTCCTTAAAGAATGCTAGGGGCCCAGGAAAGGAGGCATGGATTCTCCTCTTTGATGTCCTGAAGACTTCATTCTTGACTTTGGATTAAGATTAAGTCAGAAGGACAATGTCGGTCTGATAAGCCCCAAGTCTGGCCTCTTGCTTCCAATCAAGTTTCAAGCTTGAATCAGCATGGTCTCCCCATCTACTTGAGTAGATGACAATGTTCTGCTCTTGGTGCTTGTCCCTCTATTATCGCTTCTTCCCAATGATTCCTTACTTATCCCTTGGATCATAGTCTCTTTGATCTCTTCAAGATTCTGTGCCCGGTTTCTGTTTGTAGCAGCTGTCTCTGGGTATCTCTCACTTGAATATCCTAGCCTAGTCCAACGCTCCGACTGGAAATATGCGGCGATCTTGGGTGACATGTTCACCGTGATATCATAAACACCCTCAAAGTTACAAGTTGTCCTGACAACCTCCCTGCACACCATGTTTCAGAGCCATCTCATACAAGTCTGACCACGCACCTTTTCCAGGCAGGATAGCTTTCCTTTTTCTGGATTTCTTGTCGGTTTCCAACTTTATCCTCCAACTTTGAAAGGTGTACTACATTCTCTCTAGACACCGGTTTCTTTCCTTTAAGATTATCCTAGGTCATCTCTCATAATTTGTGGCTATGACCAAATGGGTGGACCTTCCCCATAGAAAGTCTTGGAGTACTTCCCAAGTTGAGGTTGCCCAGGCAATCCTCTGATGCGCAATGATCATTTCATCTCATAGCAGTCTTACAAGTCCACCTTGGCAGGTTACAAGTTTTCCTTCCTTCTTCATTTGGCAAGTGTACCAGCTGCGTTCACACATTGTAGTACCCTCATGTTTCTTTTTCTGGTGCATATTGCTAACACATCCTCACAATTTCTACTTCTTTGTGGTCTCTGTCCGCACCATACCATGAAATCTACATTTCCGATTGCTACTAATCTGATCCCCACCCCTGATGCGTACCACTGAAGCCCGGGCCGCAGAAGCAGAACGTGGGCACTTACCCCCTACGCCACAGGGCCGGCCCTGAATTGGACTTTTGGGCCAATCATTGGCCTGAATTTGGGAAGATGTTATCCTCCTTTGATTATGGGTAAATGGAATTACTAGCAACATCATGGAGGGGAACATTTTCTGTTGGTGCGTGAGATTAGCATGGAACATGTTCTCTTGGTAGTATTCCTCATCATCTCGTTGCAATGGTCTACCTTTCTGTAGCACTATTAAGCATTTGGAGGTGATTGTCAATACTTGGAAGTTCATCTTCTCTCATCTCTTTCAGACTCCAAAGCTTTATGCCGTAAATCCGCACGCCTTTCTGGATTTTGGATTTTATGTTAATTTATTGTTGTAACCCTGCGTTATAACATCCTGTAGCTTTCAGATTTCCACCCCCAGAGATTTAGACTTCTGTGTAGGTTATATCATCCTCCCCTCCGGAAGCCTCATTACAGGCCTGAACCACATGCTTGTGGGTAATCTTCTCTTTCACCCTCCCTCCGCCCCCCAGTCCTCTTGGGAACCACCAATCCACTGTCCCATGGTACCTGTACATTAGCCCATGTTTTTCTGTTCTCCTTGTAAATGAGAACCTACAGGATTTGACTTTCTCCCTGTGACTGGTTTCACTTCCCATAAGACCCTCAGGAGCCATTCTGGAGGTCACAAAGTGCTGGATTACATCCTTACTTATAGCTGAGTAGTATGCCCTTGTGTCGCTATAGCCCAACTTCCTTCTCCATTGGTCCCTTGATGGGCACCAGGGCAGCTTGCAAGTCTTGGATATCAGGAGCAAGGCTGTGGTGAACACAGCAGTGCAGGGATCTCTATGCATTGGTGTTTCCAAGTTCTTTGGATAAATACACCACTGAGGAAGAGCTGGATCATATGGTAGATGGAATCTTAAATTTCTGAGGCAAGTCCACACGGCTTTGTGGAGTGGCAGCATCGGTTTACACTACCACCAGCCGTGCTGGAGGCTTCACTTCTCTCCACCTCCTCTCAGACACTTGTTTCCTGGCTTGTTACTTAGGGCCATTGTGACCACAGTAAGCTGCTATCTCATTGAAGTTTGGATTTGCACTGGCATGGGACTTCCTGATGAGGAACATGTTTTCATACAGCCTATTGGCCATCTTTCTATCTTCTGGGGAGAAATCTCTGTTTGCATCTTCTGCCAGGTTTTAGTGGGCTTGTTGCGTTTTCTCTTTTGGAGACGTATGAGGTCATTGGATCTTTTGGCTCTTAACCCCTTCTCTGATGTGTGTTTTGAAAACATCCTCTCCCAGTTGTTGTGCTGACGTTGCACTGAGTTGATGGTTTCCTTGTCTGGGCAGAAGCTTCTGCAGTGTATGAAGTCCCGTTTGTTTCTTGTTTCCTTTGTTGCCCTTGACTAGTCAAACATGCTTCTTCCAAATAGGTGGCTAAGCCAGATGTCAAAGAGCAAGATGCCTGGGTTGTCTCCTAGAAGTTGCACGGTTTCAAGTCTTCCATTCAAGGCTTTAATCCATTTCGAGGTGGTCTGTGTGCCTGGTGTAACATCATGGTCTACTCTCATTGTGTTACATGTGGCTGTGCATTCTTCCATGCACCGGTGCTTGTCGAGACTCTCCTTTCTCCACTGTCTCCTCTTGGTTCCCTTGTCGAAAACGGGTTGTCCATATGTACGTAAGTTGACCTCTGGGCTCTCGATTCTGTTCCATGTGTCTGTGTGCCTGTTTTTGGACCGAGACTGTGCCATTTCAGTTCGTTGCGCTCCGTCCTACATGAAGAAATCAGACAGTGTGATATGTCATGCTTTGTTCGTTTTCCTCAGGATTCCTTTTGGTATTCAGATTCCTTTGCTGCTGGATAGAGGCTTTACTATCCTCTCTCTATTTCTGTGAGAAACATTGCTGCAACTTGGACTGGGATTGCATGGAATGCACAGATTGCTTTATGGGGTATGGATGTTTCAAGTGTATTAGTTCTTCCATTCGAAGAGCATGAAATAGCCTTCCGTTTCCTTAGGTCTTCTGGAGTTTCTTTCCGCAAAGCTTTGCCAGGTTTTGGTTTACATAGCTTGCATCTGTTTGGTGAAGCATAGTCTTAGATATCTTATTTCTTCTACTGGCATGCTTCCCTTTTTGAGGTTCATTATTTCTATTCTTTGCACCTTTTAATTGGTTCTGTTTTGGCAAACGTTTATTGCTATGCTCACATCTGCTGACAATGCTGCTGTACTTGCTGAGGATGAGTGGCACTGCCTAACGTCGTTTCCCAACTGCCTCTACACTACCTCAGACGCCTGCCCCAGATGGCTGTAACAACCATGAGGAGGATCACCCCAGGATTCCACGCTCCCGACCGCGGCCGGCCGACCAAGAACACGTGGACTTCACCCCTGCAACACTGGCCGGCCCTTTACATGTTCCATTGCCAACCTGCAGTTGAGTGGAATGTGACTTGAATATGCCACTTGAGCCCAACTCTGGCCCTGTCTTGACTAGGCCAGGTTGTTTTTCCGGTGCACTGTGATGTCAGAGGATTTGTCAGAATTTTCTCTCTGCTGTCCCGGCAAGCTTCATGGACACACGGTTTCAGAGCCCGTTTGGAGCAGTCTGAGAACTCACCCTTCCCAGTTATCCCAGGTTTGACCTTCACTGTAGGTTTTGGGGTTGTCACTTTCTCAGACTTTCCAACATTCAAGCAGAGTCTGTCTAAAGACTGACGTCTTTCACTGTGGATTATTGAGGTGTGATTTCTGTTGGCCTTCCATTTTCTGGGACCATGTTTTCTTTTCCATAGTCTAATTGTCATAGTCTTTCTGAGCTATCTCCCTTTGACATGCTTATGATTGCATTCTCCTTCATTCCAAGTTAGGAATTTTGTATTTCTTTAATCACTGTATGTTCTGTAGGCTGGTGTGTGAGTGCTTTTGTGATTGTTGGGTGTTATCTTTGAATTTCTATTGGTAACTTGAAGTAATCTTTGCTATGCTAGCCTAGGTGCTACTGAGCACTGAGTACATGTGGTCATCTTGCTTCGTTTGACATTGTGAGATGAGCAACTCCATGTTGTCCTGGCAACCACCTTCAAGGACTGAAGGGTTTCGAGACAAATTAGATGAATCTGATGAATTCCTCTCTCCAGGGGAGAGATCCTTCCATCCCTTTTCTGGATTTGGGTGGTTTCGTACTTCACCCCTCATCCCTGAACGCTCCACTAGATTACGTGTAGATCGTTTCTTACTTTATTTCTTCAGGGTTTTTTTATTTGTTTGATTTACATCCTCAGCTGTGGCATGTTTATTTTTCTTTAAATATAATGGAAATGTTCTACTTTTCAGCCAACCTCCTTACATGTAGTTCGAAACACATAATCAATACTCCTTCTAAGATAAGAGATGGGGGAGAGAATCTCATTGATCCCAACTGAGCACTCTAGCCTGGGAGGGCAGCCATCACCAAGGAACGAAGCCCTTTGGAAAAGGGTGCTTTTTAGCACACATCTAGAGCCTTTCCAAAGCAAGAAACATAGCCAACCATGGCAGAGATCCATTCCTTCCAGGCTTCAATGAGATCTCTTGAGACACATTGGCATGTACCCAGTGGACCCCTGTGAAGCCAGAGCTATGGAAAGAGAGACTTGTCTTCAAGATGCTAGGGGCCTAGAAAAGGAGGTCTGGATTCTTCTCTTCAATGTCCTCAAGTGATCATTCTTGACTTTGGATTATGAATAAGGCAGAAGGACAATGTAGGTCTGATAAGCCCAAGGTCCGGCCTCTTTTTTCTAAACAAGTTTTAAGCTTGAATCAACACAGTCTCCCCATCTACTTGAGTAGATGACACTGTTCTCCTCTCAGTGCTTGCCCCACTAGTATCGCTTCTTCCCAATGATTCCTTTCTCAACTCTTGAATCAGCGTCTCTTTGATCTCTTCAAGATTCTGTGCCAGGATTCTGTTTGGAAAAGCTGTTTCTGGGTAACTGTCACTTGAATATACTGTCCTAGGCCTATCCTCGGGCTGGAAACCTCAGCCAACTTGGGTGACATGGTCACCATGATGTCATAAACACCCTCAGAATTCTAAGTTGTCCTGACAACCTCCATGCACACAGTGTCTCAGAGCGATCTCATACCAGTCTGACTACTCTCCTTTTCCAGGTAGGACAGTTTTCCTTTTTCTGGACTTGTTGTCGGTTTCTAACTTTATCCTCGAACCTTGAAGGGTCTACTACATTCCTTCTAGACACTGGTTTCTTTCCTTTAAGATCGTCCTGGGATTTATCTCTTATCATTTGTGGATGTGGCCAAATGTGTGGACTTTCCCCAGAGAAAATCCTGGAGTCCCTGTCAAATTTATGTTCCCAGCAATCCTCTGATGCACAATGATCGTGTCATCTCATAGCACTCTGGCAATTCCACCTTGGCTGGTCACATGTTTTACTTCCTTCATCATGTGGGAAAGTGTACCTGATGCGTTCATAGATTGTGATATTCTCATGGTTCTTTTTCTGGTGTGTATTCATAACGTATCCTCACAATTTCTACATCTTCATGATCTCTGCCTGCATCATACCTTGAAATCTATATTTCCAAATGCTCCTAATCTGATCCAGACCTGTGATGCTGGCCAGCAAAGCCCAGGCCGCCCAAGCAGAACATGGGCACTTACTCTCTACACCACTGGGCCGACCCTGAATAGGACTTTTGAACCAACCTTTGTACTGAACTTTGGAAGATGTTGGCCTGCTTTGATTATTCGTAAAGGTTATTAGTAGTAACATCATAGACAGCTACATTTTCCGTTCTCTCATGAGCTTAGCATGGAACGTGTTCTCTTGGTAGTGTTCCTCTTCATCTCTTTGCAATGGTCTACCTTTCTGTAGCATCATTAAGCATTTGAAGGTGATTATCAATCCATGGAAGCCCATCTTCTCTAAACTCTTTCAGCCTCCAATCTTTATGCCATAAACCTGCTTGCCTTTATTGAGTTTTGATTTTATGTGAACTGGTTTCCGGAACCCTGCATTATAACATCCTATAACTTTCAGATTTACATCCTCATAGATTTAGACTTCTGTGTATGCTGCGTCATCTTGACCACTCTAAGCTTAATTACTGGCCCACACCACACACTTGTGCCTAACCAACTGTTTCCCCCTCCGTCCCGTGCCACCTGTTACCTCTGGGAACAACCAATCCTCTGTCACATGCTACCTGTTTGTTGCTCCTTGTTTTAACCTTCTCCTTGTAAGTGAGATCCTATGGTATTTGACTTTCTCCCTGGGGATTGTTTCAGTTACCTTCATACACTCAGTAGCCATTCTGGTGTCACAAATGGCTGGACTGCACACTTTCTTACAGCTGAGTGCTATGCCATTGTGTGGATATAGCCCATCATCCTTCTCCAAGAGCCCTTGATGGGCACCAGGGAGGATTCCAAGTCTTGGATATCGGGAGTAAGGCTGTGGTGAACAAAGCAGTGCAGGGATCTCCATGCCTTAGTGATTCCAAGGTCTTTGGATAAACACGCCGGAGAGGAATAGCTGGATCATATGGTAGATGGATTCTGAAATTTTTGAGGTAATGTCACATGGCTTTACGTAGTGCCTGCACTGGTTTACACTCCCACAAGCTCTGCAGGACTCTTCCCTTCTCTCCACCTCCTCTCCAACATTTGTTGTTTCCTCTCTTGTTCCTTGTAGCCATTCTGAACACAATGTGCTGTTATCTCATTGTCATTCGGATTTGCATTGGCCTTAGACTTAACGATGATGAACATGTATTTATATAGCTATTTCCCAACCTTCTATCTTCTTGGGGTAAATTTCTGTTTCCATCTTTTGCCCAGGTTTTAATGGGCTTGTTGTTTTTTCTCTTGTGGAGACGTGTGTGGCCATTGGATGTTTTGGCTATTCAGCCCTTCTCAGATGTGTGGTTTGAAACATCCTCTCCCTGTTGTTGTGCTGTCTTTGCATTGAGTAGATGGTTTCCTTGGCTGGACAGTAGGTTCTGCATTGGATGGAATCCCGTTTGTTTCTTGTTTCCTTTGTTGCCCTTGCCCAGTCACATATGCTTCTTCCAAATAGGCGGCTAAGCCAGATGGTAAAGAGCAGGCTGCCTGCATTTCCTCCAGGAAGTTTCACGGTTTCAAGACTTCCGTTGAAGGCTTTAATCCATTTCGAGATGGTGTGTGTGCCTGGTGTAACATCATGGTCTACTCTCATTGTGTTACATGTGGCTCTGCAGTCTTCCCAGCACTGTTTCTGTTAGTCTCTCCTTTCTCCACTGTCTCCTCTTGCCTTCCTCGTTGCAAATGTGCTGTCCATATATGTGTGAGTTGAACTCTGGGCTCTGGATTCTGTTCCATTGGTCTGTTTGCCTGTTTTTGAGACCAAACTGTGCTGTTTCGGTACCTAGCACTTCGTCCTACATGTTGAAATTTCAAAGTGTGATACCTCCTGCTTTGCTTTTTTCCCTCAGGATTCCTTTGGGTATTCAGCGTCCCTTTTCACTGGATAGAGACTTTAGGATTCTCTCTTCTATTTCTGTGGGAAAGATTCTGCAACTTTGACTGGGATTGCATGGAATCCAGAGATTGCTTTATCCATTACAGAAGTATCAAGTGTTTTACATCTTACATTCCTAGAGCACGGAATACCCTTCCGTTTGCTTGTGTCTTCTGGAATTTCTTTCCACAAAGCTTAGCTAGCTTTCGGTTTCCATAGCTTGCAGCTGTTTGGCTAAGCTTATTACTAGAAATCTTTTTGTTCTTACTGGCATTTTTTTTTGAGGTTCAGTTTTTCTGTTCTTTGCAACTGTTCATTGATCTTGTTTTGGCATATGTTTATGTGTGTGCTCACATCTGCAGGCGATGCTGCTGTATTTTCTGAGGAAGAGTGCTGCTGTCTGACATCACTTCCCAGCTGCCTCAACACTATGTCGGACGCCTGCTGGAAAATGGCTGGACCAGCAGTGAGGAGGTTCACACCCAGGATACGACGTGTCCAGCCCCGGGCCGCTGACCCAGAACATGCGGACTTCACCACTGGGCCACTGGTGGCACCTTTCATGTTTCATTGGCAACCTGCAGTTGAGTGGAATGTGACTTGAATATGCTACTTGAGCCCAACTCTGGCGCTGTGTACATGAGCCCAGTTTGTTTTTCTTCTCCACTGTGATGTCAGAGGATTTGTCAGAATTGTGTCTCTGCTATTCCAGCAAACTTCATCGACACAGGTTTTCAGAGCCTGATTTTAGCAGTCTTGTAACTCACCCTTCCCAGTTAACCTAGGTTTGACCTTCAATGCAGTTTTTGGAGTTGTGACTTTCTCTGATTTTAGAACGTTCAGAGTATGTCCAAAATTGACGTCTTTCATTGTGCATTATTCAGGTAGGATTTCCGTGTGCCTTCCATTTTCTTGAACCGTTTTTTCTTTTCCATGGTATAATCGTTGATAGGGGCTCGGCGAGCTGAAGACTCGAATGAAACATTTCTTGGAATCTAAAGGTCTGGCATTGGTGCTCTTTTATTTAGAGAATAGTACGGGATAGCATGGGGACAGGACCCATGGGCAGTCAGAGCTCCTGCTGTTGCCCTGAGTTAAGGGTTACGGCGAATTTTATAAGGCATGGGTACATGACTTACTTTTACTGGCAAAGAAATGATGACGTAAAATATCTTTAAATGATTTCAGTGCAGAATGGGTCTGGTTATTGTGCGGTCATATAACTTTAGATACAAATCTGAAAATATAGATCAGCATGTACGTGATGATGCCCTGGGCTTCTCTCCCTGGGTTCTCAGCCCTAATTCATACCATAAAGAAATCCAGATGGTCACATAGTTTGGCATGTAGGCCAGGTCACCTTGGGTTTCTCTAGCTGGGGCCGGCTTAATCCACATCATAAACCCCCCCTGAACCCATTTGGACCGGAAATCTTTGGGGATATGGACGATGGTCTGTCTTCTGTGACTAATTCTGGCTGTACAAGGTCATAGAGCTGTCCCTAAATGGGACCATAGGCACAGGTAGGAAGTTCAGTGGACCATAAGGGTTCACCCATGGTGTTCAAGGCTGACAACGTATACGGAGCCTCTGGAGACAAGAGAATCATTTGACGAGAGGTGGTCCACGAGGTGAAACATTTTTGACATGCGGAAGACAAACAACGAAACAGATAACAAATTATCATAAGAAATACAAGCAGTATGTTTAACCCAATGAATAAGGTTTTGAAGTAGTACAGAAAACTGATCCGGACTAGGAGTTCAACGAATCGTTTAGAGTTAGGGTTGATAAGACGTGGATTTAATTTGGTGGTGGGGATAGGAAGCCAGAAATATTTTGATGGTAGTCAAGAATATGGACACAACATTCAGTTTTCATAATGGCACAGTGCTGCTCTTGTGCTGCTGTCAAGACATCCAGTGCCGTTTGGATTTGGAGGACTGCCTTTAACATTTGGGATACTTCTAAATTGAGCAGTGAAGTACTATATTGAGTGGCATGTAATGCCTTCATAATAAATTTGTTTAGGACTTCCATGTGCAAGACGACATTTTGGATTCCTAATGAGGGAAGGAAAATTGAGGAAAGATGGTCACACCAGAGGAAGACACAGCTGGTTCAGTCTTGCTGCAAGTTGGGTAGGTTAGCAGGAGGAGATATAGTAGATCTCATTGTACCTTGCATCCAGACAAAGCCTAGGGTGCATCATCCAATCCATCCAGGTGGCAGCCAAGGCTGTAAATTGGAGCCACATAGTCACTGAGCACAATTAGGGGCTAACCAATGTGTGCGGGGCCATCTATCCCAGTCAGTCCCAAACCAATCAGTATTTTTTTAAGCCTATGATATGAGAACACATATAACAGCGAATTTTTCCCATCGGTCAGGTGTTAATAGGCGATGTATCACAAGCGTGATTGGTTTGTTCCCAAAAGAGAGTGACCTTTGACTGAGTTGACCACGAGTAGGAGTGAACCAAATATATTCATCCCAAATTTGATATTGTCCATCCTATGCGTATCAATAAGTTGGGGACTTTACATTTGGAACTTGTTGTTTAGGATTCACCTATGACAAGGCAAATCTAGTTAGTATTTGGGCAGTAGTATTGAAGGAAAATGTTTGATGATGGCCCGGGAACTCCCAGGTGTCAGACATAGATGGCAACAAATAGACATTACGATTAGTAATAGATGAATCTTGCCAAAGAAAACAGCTAGAATCTAGTATCCAGGAATGCCTATTATAGCTTCTACAGAAACATAATTTTTGTCTCTTAAATCACCCTCATTTTTACAAAAGATAGGATTAACTGGTTTTCAAATAAAGTGCAGTTTCAAGACAACTTTCTCCAATTATTTACATATCAGCAGCAAGAATAGTAATTGCTCATACAGGCTTTTTAAAGTCTGCTTTGCTAGAATTTTTTCTGACGAATCTCAGATTGAACTGTGAAGGCCTCTCGAGGCCAGAAAAGCCAAGCCAAGGACTTGTCATCAGATTTTGCCTGCAGTACTTACAGATTTGAGTGGAGTTCTCCTTGAGTTCCCCCAAAATATTCGGAGGTTCCTTACACCTGGCAGATAAACAAGCTTCCTTACTTACCGGGTGAGGTTGCCAGAATCTCTGTAAACAAGGTACCAGGCCCATGTTTCCAAGTGGCTGTATTCCAGAAAGTGCAATCTCTGTCCCGGAAATGCTGTCTTGTCATATCTGACCCTGTATGTTTCAAATATGACATTCCAGTCAAAGCCTTGGTAGTATAACCAATGTGTCCTCTTATAAGGAGAACAGATTCTTATGGAACTTATACAAATATTGCCACCATATAACTATACTCAGTCACAAAGTGTTTCCCAATTCCGGAGTGATAAGTTAGGGAGAAAAAGATAAAAGTTTCTGTTTTGCTCATAAAGGTATAATTTCACCAAATTGCTGTAAGTCATAGCATAAGAGAAAAGAGAAAAAGATTTCCCTCATTATGCGAAAACAAAACGACACATCAAAACTCAACAATATTTCAAACAGAAGTCCTAAAAAATTATAATCATCCTCATCAGTTCACACAGTCCTGTATAATCAATTCTTGAGCTGAATCTTCTGTCAGCAGATCAAGGAGCTTAGTTTCTGTTAGAATTCTGTAGTTTCTTACTCAGTTTAGTTTTACAATCTGAAAGTTTATCAGAAATCTGTAGATTAGATCCTCTGTGTCAGAATCCTTTCCAGAAATTTCTCGGAAGATGAAAGATATTTGCTCAAGAAAAAAGCAGCAGAGTAAAACAAGAACTAACTGCAAATTTGCAAAGGAATCAAAAGGGCAATTGGCAAAGAAACTTGGCTACTCCTGTGACATATAACACTTCCAGATAATAATTGGACTTATGACTGATAACCATCACAGATCAGAATTCTAGGAATGCTATATAATTTTAAGACATCTATATTAATAACATTTACCCATCTAATACCACCTAAGAAGATCTATCATCACTTATTTCCCAATGTTTCCCATGTAATTTAATAGACCAAATAAGCCTAATTAGTTTAGTATTTTCTTCCTTATAGGAAGAGAGAGCAAATTTCTTTGAGAAGTCTCAGGGGCCCTCTGAAAATCCTCACAGTAATCATTCTTCTGTCTACCAGGTTAAAAGAAAGACTTCATTCAGGATTTGAATATTTTTGAGAGAGAAGCTTGTTAAAACATATCAAAAGTTTTTAAAATGCTTCTTCAAATAGGAAACAATACTCACTGTGAAACAATGTTCAGGTATCTATTCAAAGTGATAACAGAAAGAGTGAAAAATCTTAAGACTGACCTCAGTCATTATTTTCACAAAACAGATTTGTCTCTTGGGTAGACTTACTCAAAGGAACAGCTTTCATTACCTCCTTATCAAGAGCAGATCAAAGGTTCAAGAAAATTTATCCTTTTAAAGAAAACCAAATTTGAATTTCTGCACCTACTTATTTTTAACATTCAAACTCATTCACTTAATTGAACTTACTTTAGTCTACGTGACCAGGCATAAAACTCCTTTCAGAATTTCTCCTTCACAAACCTTCTAAAACTTTCTTTCTTGGTTTCAGATTTTGTCCCAAACTCTTTCTTTTTTCCTTTCTAGTACATTAGGACACATTTATCTTTCTTAACCCATCAAACAAAAATATTTCCATTCTTTATACCGTTTTTACTGAAAGCATAGACTTTAACTTCCTTGAATATGAGCTCTTTTCCTTAGTAATTTCCAGTAGCTTTAATTCCGTAGGTTAATTAGAACTTTTAACCCTTAACAGAGGTAGTAAACACTAAAAAGGCAAACAGTTATGAATCGACTTTTATATCAGCATTCTACACCCTTCATAACTTTAGAAACACGCCACTTTACAATAAAACACAAGGCATGCTTTTTATACACCCAAACGCTTTTAGCCTCTTCAATAAGAAGCCAAAAGTAGATAACTTAGATATGTTTATTAATAATGTTTCGGTGTTACATCCAATCCAAAAACAACCCAGATATTCAGATTTTTATCATTTAACTTAACTTGGCATAACTCAAGATTGTTACCAAAAAGAATTTTGATGCTGCTTTTTTTCAACAAGTATACTGATCATGAAAGTTATTGTACTCATTTTTATGAGTTTTATGTATATAAACCTTTTGTTTCCAACTATTATGTTCAGATTACCTACAGAAACCTTATGAGGCATTAGACAAAACTGGTCATCATTTAAAGCTATTATTTTGTTGACAAATTTAACAGACAACGTGAACTTATATGACTAGAAAACCCATGCTAAATGCCTGCATGCTATGCAAATACCAACAACTCTGATAAAAGACTATTTTCAATCCTTAATCCACATATATCGTCTTTTTCTTTCTCAGCTCTCTCTCATAGGTATGCTTATCAGTCCATTCTCCTTCATTCCAAGTTATTAATTTTGTATTTCTTTAATCACTATATGTTCTGTAGGCCGATGCATGAGTGCTTTTGTGATTGTTATGTATTGTCTTTGAATTCCCATTGTTCACTAGAAGGAATCTTTGCTACCCTAGCCTAGATCCAACTGAACACTGAGAACACATCATCATCTCGGTTGGTTTGACATTCTGAGATCAGAAACTCCAAATGCTAGGTTGTCCAGCCAACCAACTTATGGACATAATGTTTCTGAGACAAATTAGACAAACCTGATGAATTCTTCTCTCCAGGTAAGATATTTTCATGTCTCTTTTCTGAATTTGGGAAGGCTCGAACTTGATCGTTAGAGTAGATTATGTCTAAGGACTGCTTTACTTTAATTCTGTAGGGCTTGTTAGTTGTTTGATTCACATCCTCAGCTCTGGCATGCTTATTTTTCTTTAAATATAAGTGTAATGCTTCAATTTTCAGCCAACTTCCTCACATATGTTTTCATAACACATAATCAATACTCTTCCAAAAAGGCATGCAGATTTGCACCATGAAGCGTTTGAGGCTGAAAAACGTTAGAGAAGATGAACTTCCAAGGATTGTGAATCTCTTCCAAATGCTTAATGATGATACACAAAGGTAGACCATAGCAAATAGATTAAGAGGAATACAACGAAGAGAACGTGTTCCGTGCTAAGCTCATGAAGCAAGGGAAAATGTTACCATGAGTGAGGATACTACTAATTACCTTCACGAATAATCACAGCAGGGCAGCTTCTCCCCAAGTTCAGGCAACAGATTGGTCCAAAAGTAAAATTCAGGTCCAGCCATGTGTTCCGGTGTGTAAGTGTCCACGTTCCTAGTGGACGACCTGGGATTCATGGAGTCAATGATGGGTGCTGATCAGATTAGTAACATTAGGAAAGATAGATTTCATGGTATGGTGCAGACAGAGATCAAAAATAAATGGAAATTGTGAGCATACCTTATAGATATGCACAAGGAAATAAACATGAAAATATTGCAGTCTATGGCACATCTGGTACACTTCTCTAAATACAAAATGAAGGAAGTGCTGTGACCTGCATAGGTGGAATTGTCGGACTGCATGAGATGATATGATCATTGCACATCAGAGGATTGGCTGGGCAACTTCAACTTGGGAGGGACTCCAGGACTTTCTCTGGGGAAAGTCTACACATTTGGCCATATCTACAAAATGTAACAGCTAAAACCCAGGATAAACTTAAAGTAAAGAAACTAGTGTCTAGAGAGAATGTACTAGACTTTTAAAAGTTCAAGGATAAAGTTAGAAACCGACAAGAAATCTAGGAAATGGAAAACTATTCTAGCTGGAAAGCGTGAGTAGTCAGAGTGGTATGAGATCGCTCTGAAATGCTGTGTGCATGTAAGATGCCAGGACAACTGAGAAGTTTGAGGGTGTTTAGGACATCACAGTGAACATGTCACCCAAGATGGCCTCATGTTGATAGTCTGAGGATTGTCTTAGGCTACTGATTCTCAAGGGAGAGATACCCAGAAGAGAATTTAAAAACAGAAACCAGGCACTGAAACTTGAAGAGATATAATAGACGCTGATTAAAGGGATAAGAAAGAAGTCATTGTGAAGATACAATAATAGAGGGACAATCACTGAGTGGAGACCACTGTGATCTACTCAAGTATAGGGGGAGGTCATGGAGATTCAAGGTTGAAACTTGATTTGAAACCAGAGGCTGGACTTAGGTCTTATCAGGCCTACATTTTCCTTCTGTGATAATCATCATCCAAAATCAAGAGTGATCTCCTGAGGACATTGTAGAGAAGGATTGATGCTTCCTTTCCTATGCCACTAGCATTCATTGAAGAGAAGTATCACTTTCCATAGCTCTGGCATTACGGAGCTCCAAAGGGTACATGCTAATGTGTCACAAGATATCTCTTTGAACACTTGAAGGAATGGACCCCGTCATGCTTTGCGTATGTCTCATTGTTTGGCAGGGCTTCAGAAATGTGCTGAGAAGCACCCTTTTCCAGACGGCTTCATTACTTTGTGAGGGCCACTGTAACAGGCTAGTGTGCTCAGTTTGGGTCCAATGAAGTTCTATCCCCATATCTTTTGGAGTAGAATGATTATTGATGACGTGTATTGACACCATATGTAAATAGTTTGGCTGAAAATTAGAACATTACAATTATCTTTATAGAAAATAAACTTGCCAGAGCTGAGGATGTAAATCAAACAAATAACACACCCTATAGAAATAAAGTAAGCCAGTATCTAGACGTAATCTAGAGGAACGTTCAAGGATGGGGGTCAAGATTGAAACTTCCCAAATCCAGAAAGGAGACAGAAAAGTATCTTATTTGGAGCGGAATTCAGCAGATTTGCCGAATTTGTTTTGGATACATTATGTTCATGAAGGAGGTTGCCATGCCTACCTAGAATTTGGAGTTTAAGATCTCAGAATGTCAGACCAACCAAGATGAACACGTGTTCTCAGTGCTCATCTTCACCAAGGCTAGCATGGCAAAGATGGCTACACGGGACCATGTAAATTCAAAGACAACACCCAACAATGAAAAGCACTCACACGTAGGTCTATAGAACATAGGGTGGTTAAAGAAATACAAAATTGATACCTTGGGATGAAGGACAACCGACTGACAAGCATACCAAAGGGGGAAATCTGAGAACGACCATGATGATTATACTATGGAAAAACAAAATGTGCTCAGAAAAGGGAATGCAAACACAAATAACACCTGAATAATCCACAACAAAAGATGTCAGACTTTAGACAGACTCTGCTTGAACTTTTGAAAGTCAGAAAGTCACAAACCAAAAAACTGCAGTGAGGTAAAACCTGGGCTACCTTGAAAGGGTGAGTCTGAGATTGCTCCAAACCTGCTCTGAAACTCTGTGTCCATGATGCTTGCTTGGACAGCAGAGACACAATTATGACAAATTCTCTGACATCACAGTTGAGCAAAAATACAAACCGTCTACATCAACTGAGTGCCAGAATTGGGCTGAAGTAGCCTATTTAAGTCACATTCCACACAACTGCAGGTTGCAAGGGAACTTGAAAGGGGTCGGGCAGTGGAGACCTGGGGAAGTCCGCGGGTTTTGGGTCAGCAGCCTGCACTTGGCTGGGTGGAATCCTGGGGGCAGACCTCCTCACCGCTGGTCCAGCCATTCTGGGGCAGGCGTGGGAGGGAGTGTAGAGGCAGATGAGAAGCGACGTGAGACAGGGCCACTCTTCCTCAGCAAATACAGGAGCACTTCCAGCAGATGTGAGCCCAGCAATAAACCTCTGTCAAAAGGAAACAAATTAAAAGTTGCAATCAATAGGAAAATTGAACCTCAAAAAAAATGCCAGTAGGAATAATGAGATACCTACGAATAACCTCACCCCAACAGGTGAAAGCTCTGTAAATCGATAACTAGCAAACCTTTGTAGAAGAAAAATGGGAGAAGACACAAGGAGGCGGAAGGATATTGCCTGCTCTTGAAATGGAAGAATGAACACACTGGAAACCTCCACTCCGGATAAAGCAATCTCTAGATTACATGAAATCCCAGTCAAAGTTGCAGCTATATTTCTCACAGAGATAGAAGCGAGCATCCTAAAGTTTACATCCAGCAACAAAAGGCCCCAAATAAACGAAGGAATCCTGAGGAAAAAGAACAAAGCTCAATGTATCACATTTTCTGATTTGAATATAGAGGACGAAGAACTAGGAATGGAAACGGCACAGTCTGGGATGCAAAACAGACACACAGAACCATGGAACAGAATCAAGAGCCCAGAGGTATATGCACACCTATATGGACAGCCCATTTTCGACCACGGCGCCAAGAGAAGACAGGGGAGAAAGGAAAGTCTCTACAATAAATGGTGCTGGGAGGACTGCAGAGCCTCACCTAAGACAAGGAGAATAGACCACAGTGTTACACCAGGCACAAACACCAACTCAAAATGGATTAAAGTCTTGAATGTAAGACTGGAAACCATGAGACTTCTGGAAGAAAACACTGGCAGCTTGCTCTTTGTCATCTGTCTTAGCCTCCTATTTGGAGGAAGCCTTTCTGTCTGGGCAAGGGCAATAAAGGAAACAAGAAACAAATGGGACTACATCAAACGCAAAAGTTTCTGCCCAGCCAAGGAAACCATCGACTCAATGCAAAGACAGTACAACCACTGGGAGAGGATGTTGAAAACCACACATCGGTGAACGGGTGAATAGCCAAAAGATGCAGTGAACTCATATGGGTCCACAAGAGAAAAAAAATAAGCCCATTAAAACCTGGGCAGTAGGTGGAAACAGAGATTTCACCCAAGAAGAGATAGAGATGGTCAACAGGTGTATGAAAACGTGTTCATCATCATTAAGACTCAGGGCAGTTGAAATCCAAACGGCAGTGAGATAGCAGCTCACTGTGGTCTGAATGACTATAGGTAAAAAGTCAGGAAACAAGTGTCAGAGAGGAGCTGCAGAGATGGGAAGACTCCTACAGTGCTGCTGTGAGTGTAAGCTGGTGCAGCCACGACGCAAATCAGTGTGGAATTGCCTCAGACATGTCAGAATCCATCTACTATATGATCCAGCTATTATTCAGTGGCGTGTTTATCCAAAGACCTTGGAAAAAGTCGCGCACCGATATATGTGCACCCCTGTGTTCACCCTGGCCTTACTCCCGTTATCCAAGACTTGAAAGCTGCCCTGATGCCCATCAAGGCAGAAGGAAGAATAGATAGGGAAGATTGGAGAAGGAAGGTCGGCTTTATGAACACAATGGCATATCACTGAGCCATAACAAAGTAGAGAATCCAGCCATTAGTGACCAGAAGGATGGCTCCTGAGGGATTCATTGGAAGTGAAACAACTCGCAGGGAGAAACTCAAATACCGTAGGAGCTCACTTACAAGGAGAAGAGACAAACAAGGACCAACAAACTGGAAAGCTTTGCGGAAAGAAATTAAAGAAGACACAAGGAAACGGAAGTCTATTCACCGCTCTTCGAATGGAAGAACGAACACACTTGAAACGTCCGTACTGGATAAAGCAATCTCTGGAGTCCACGCAAGCCCCATCGAAGTTTCAGCAATCTTTCCCAAAGAAATAGAAGAGAGAATCCTAAAGTTTCTATCCAGCAACAAAGGAGCAGGAACGGCCAAAGGAATCCTGAGGAAAACGAACAAGGCAGCAAGTACCACATTTTCGAATTTCCACATATAGGACGAACTGCTAGGTACCGAAACAGCAAAGGATGGCCACAAATAGAGGCACACAGACCCAAGGAACAGAATCGAGAGCCCAGAGGTCAACTCCCACATATATGGACAGCCCATTTTAGACCAAGGAGCCAAGAGGAGACAGCGGAGAAAGGAGAGTCTCGACAAGAAACGGTGCTGGGAAGACAGCACAGCCACATGTAACACAATGAGAGTAGACCATAATGTTACACCAGCCACACACACCACCTGGAAATGGATTAAGGCCTTGAATGGAAGACTTGAAATGGTGCAACTTCTAAGAGAAAATGCAAGCAGCTTGCTATTTGCCATTTGGCTTAGCCGATTATTTGGAAGAAGCGTGTGTGACTGGGCAAGGCAACAAAGGAAACAAGAAACAAGCGGGACTCCATCCAACGCAGAAGCTTCTGAACAGCCAACGACTCCATCGACTCAATGCAAAGACAGCACAACAACTGCGAGTGGATGTTTGCAAACCACACATCGGAGAAGGGGTGATTAGCCAAAATATCCAATGAACTCATATGTCTCCACAGTAAAAAAACAACGATCCCCATAAAACCTGGGCAAAAGATGGAAAGAGATATTTCTCCCAGGAAGATAAAAGATGGCCAACAGGCTGTATGAAAACATGTTCATCATCATTAAGTCTTTGGCAATGCAAATACGAACGGCAATGAGACAGCAGCTCACAGTGGTCAGAATGGCTATAGGGATGAAGACAGGGAACAAGTCTCGGAGAGGAGGTGGAGAGAAGGGAAGCCTCCTGCACTGCTGGGGGGAGTGTAATCAGGTGCAGCCACTACCCAAAGTGCTGTGGAATTGCCTTAGAATTTTCAGAATCCATCTACCATATGATCCAGCTATTCCTCTGTGGAATATATATCCAAAGAACTTGGAAACACTAATGCTCAGAGATCCATGCACCACTGTGTTCACCACAGCCTTACTCCCAATATCCAAGACTTGGAAGCCTACGTGGTGCCCATCCAGTGACGAATGGAGAAGGAGGATGATCTATAGCCACACAATGGCCAATCTTCGGACTGTATAGATGTGGCCATCTTGGGTGACATGTTCATAAACACCCTCAGAATTCTAAGTTGTCCTGACAACCTCCATGCACACAGTGTTTCAGAGCCATCGCATACCAGTCTGACCACTCCCCACTTCCAGGTAGGATAGTTTTCCTTTGTCTGGATTTCTTGTCGGTTTCTAACTTTCTCCTCGAACTTTGAAAGGTCTACTACATTCCCTCTACACACCAGTCTTTTTCCATTACAATTATCAAAGATTTTATCTCTTATGTTTTGTGGATATGGTGAAATGGGTGGACTTTCCCCAGAGAAAGTCATGGACTCCCTCCCAAGTTGAAGTTGCCCAGGCAATCCCCTGATGCACACTTATCGTGTCATCTCCTAGCAGTCTGACAATTCCACCAGGCATGTCACATGTTTCCTTCCTTCATCATTTGGGGAAGTGTAGCTGATGCGTTCATAGATTGTAATATTCTCATGGTTTTTTTCTGGTGTGTATTGCTCAGTTTCCCTCACCATTTCTACTTCTTTATGATCTCTGTGCCCACCAGACCGTGAAATCTGGATTTCCTAATGCTAGTAATCTGATCCACAACCGTGGTGCTATCCTGTGAAGCTCAGGCCACCCAAGCGGACTGCGGGGACTTACCTGCTACATCACAGGTCCGCCAATGAATTGGACTTCTGGACCAACTTTTGGCCTGATCGTGGAGGATGTTAGCCTGCTTCGATTATTCGTGAAGGGAATCAGTAGTAACATGAATGACGGTAACATTTACCTTTGGTTGATGAGTTTAGCAGGGAACATATTCTCTTGCTAGTATTCCGCTGCATCTCTTTGCTAAGGTCTACCTTTCTGTAGCATCATTAAGCATTTGGAGGTGATTACTAATCCTTGGAAGTTCATCTTCTCTAATCTCTTTCAGCCTCCAAAGCGTAGGCCGTAAATCTGCACCATTTTTTGGAGTTTTGATTTTATGTGAATTGATTGCCGTAACCCTGCATTCTAACATCCTATAGATTTTCACATCTACATCCTCATACATTTAGACTTCTGTGTAGGTTACATCATCTTCACCACTGTAAGCCTAAGTACAGGCCCTCACCACACACTTGTGCCTAATCAACTCTTTCTCCCTCAGACCCCCGCATCCATTTCCCTTTGGGAACTACCAATCCCATGTCACGTCCTACCTTTTTGTTGCTCCGTTTTTCCTCTTCTCCTTGTACATGAGATCCTGTGGTATTCAACTTTATCCCTGGGCCTTGCTTCAGTTCCCCTAAGACCATCAGGAGCCATTCTGGTGGTCACAAATGGCTGGACTGCATCCATTCCTACAGCTGAGAGCTATACCATCGTGTGCCTATAGCCGTTCTTCCTTCTCCATTCATCTCTTGATGGTCACCACTGACGCTTCCAAGTCTTGGATATCGGGAGTAAGGCTGCGGTGAACACAGCAGTGCATCGATCTCTGTGCATTAGTGTTTCCATGATGTTTGGATATATACGCCACAGAGGAATAGATGGATCATGTGGTAGGTGGATTCTGAAATTTTTGAGGCAATTCCACACCACTTTGTGTAGTGGCCGCAGAGTTTCACATTCCTACCAGCAGTGCAGGAGGCTTCCTTTCTCTCCACCTCCTCTGTGAAACTTATTGTTTCCCGTCTTCATCCTTATAGCCATTCTGACCACTGTGTGTTGCTATCTCATTGCCGTTCGGATTTGCATTGACCAGAGACTTAATGATGATGAACATGTTTTCATACAGCCTGTTGGCTATCTTCCTATCTTCCTGGGAGAAATGTCTGTTTCCATCTTTTGCCCAGGTTCTATTGGGCTCGTTGTTTTTATCCCTGTGAAGACGTATGAGTTCATTGGATCTTTTAGCTACTCACCCCTTCTCCGATGTGTGGTTTGCAAACAGCCTGTCACAGTTGTGCTGTCTTTGCATTGAGTCAATGGAGTCGTTGGCTGGGCAGAAGCTTCTTCATTGGATGGAGTCCCGCTTGTTTTTTGTTTCCTTTGTTGCCTTTGCCCATTGACACATGCTTCTTCCAAATAGGCAGCCAAGCCAGATGGCAAAGAGTAAGCTGCCTGGGTTGTCTCCTAGAAGTTGCACAGTTTCAAGTATTCCATTCAAGGCTTTAATCCATTTCGAGGTCGTGTGTATGTCTGGTGTAACATCATGGTCTACTCTCATTGTGTTACCTGTTGGTGTGCAGTCTTCTCAGCACCGTTTCTTGTGGAGACTCTCCTTTCTCCCCTTTCTCCTCTAGGCTCACTGTTCGAACATGCGCTGTCAGTAGATGTCTCAGTTGACCTCCAGTCTCTCGTTCTGTTGCATGAGTCTGTGTGCCTATTTTGGGGGCCAGGCTGTGCTGTTTCCGTACCTAGGGCTTCGTCCTATATGTTGAAATCAGAAAGCGTGATACTTGCTGCTTTGTTCGTTTTCCTGAGGAGTCCTCTGGCTATTCTGGGTCCTTTGTTGCTGGATAGAAACTTTAGGATTCTGTCTTCTATTTCTGTAGGAATGATTGTTGCAACTTTGACTGGGACTGCATGCAATCCAGACACTGCTTTATGCGGTATGGACGTTTGAAGTGTGTTCGTTCTTCCATTGGAAGAGCACGGAATAGCCTTCCGTTCCCTTGTGTCTTCTGTAATATCTTCGCCCAAACCTTTGCAAGTTTTCTGTTTCCATAGCTTTCTGCTGTTTGGCCACGTTTATTCCTAGATATCTTTTTCTTCCTACTGGCATGCTTTCTTTTTTGAGGTTCAGTTATTCTATTCTTTGCAACTTTCAATTGGTTTTGTTTTGACAGAAGTTTATAGCTGTGCTCACATCTGCTGGCCATGCTGCTGCATTTCCTGAGGAAGAATGGCGATATCTATCGTCTCTTCCCATCTGCCTCTACACTACCTCAGACGCCTTCCCAAGAATGGCTGGACGAGCGGTGAGGTGGCTCACCCCCAGGATTCCACATCGCCGATCCTGGGCTGCTGAACCAGAATGTGCAGACTTCACCACGGCCCCACTGGCTGGCCCTTTTCATTTTCTATTGGCAACCTGCAGTTGAGTGGATTGTGAC
This sequence comes from Equus asinus, assembly GCF_041296235.1. NCBI lineage: Eukaryota > Metazoa > Chordata > Mammalia > Perissodactyla > Equidae > Equus > Equus asinus. The sequence continues at coordinate 2,612,105 of NC_091815.1, read as the reverse complement.
TTGAATATGCTACTTGAGCCCAACTCTGGCCCTGTGTTGATCAGGCCAGCTTGCTTTTCTGGCCCACTGTGATGTTGGGTGATTTGTCAGAATCGTGTCTCTGCTGTCCGGTCTAGCTTCGTGGACACAGGGTTTCAGAGCCCTCGGGGAGCAATCTCATAACTCACCCTTCTCATTTAGGCCAGGTTTGACCTTTGCTGCTGTTTTTGGCGTTGTGACTTTCTCTGACTTTCAAACGTTCAGAGTGTGTCTAATGACTGACGACTTTCACTGTGGATTAGTCAGCTTTGATTTCTGTTGGCCTCCATATTCCAGGATCCTTTTTTCTTTTCTATAGTCTAATTGTTATGGTCTTGCTGAGATATCTCCGTTCGATTTGCTTATCAGTGTGTTCTCCTTCTTTCCAAGTTAGGAGTTTTGTATGTCTTTAATTACCATAGGTTCTGTAGCCCGAGGTGTGAGTCATCTCGTGATTGTTGGGTGTTGTCTTGGAATTTCCATTGGTCACTTGTAGGAATCTTTGCTATCCCGGCCCAGGTGACACTTAGCCCTGAGAACACATGGTCGTCTTGGTAGGTTTGAGATTCTCAGATCAGAAACTCCAGATTCGAGCTTGTCCGGACAACCACCTTCACGGACATTATGTTTTCGAGAGGAATTAGAGAAATCTGATGAATTCCTCCCTCCAGGTAAGTGATTTGTCTGTCTCTTTTCTGGATTTGGGAAGTTTCAAACTTGACCCCTGATCATTGAATGCTCCACAAGATTACATCTGGATACTTGGCTTTTTATTTCTACATGATTTCCTATTGTTTGATTTTCATTCTGAACTTTGGCAGGTGTAGTTTTATTTAATAATGGCAATGTGCTAATTTTCAGCAAACCTCCTTCCATATGTTGTCAGAACAAGGAATCAATACTGTTTCCATGGCAAGAGGTGTGGGAGAGAATTTCATTGGAGCCCAACTGAGCACTGTAGCCTGGAAGGGCAGCCTTCACACTGGAACAAAGCCCTCTCGAAAAGGGTGCTTTTAAGCACACTTCTACAGCCCTCCAAACCAAAGGACACACCCCAAGCATGACAATCATCCATTCCTTTAAGTCTTCACAGAGATGTCTTGGGACACATTAGCATGTACCCAGTGGGACCCCGTGATGCCAGAGCTATGCAAAGGGAGACCTCTCTTCAAAGAATTCTAGGAGCTTAGGAAAGGAGGCCTCAATTCTTTTCTTCAATGTCCTCAAGAGATCATTCTTGACTTGGGATTATGAGTAAGGCAGAAGGACAACGTAGTTCTGATAAGCCCCAAGTCCAGCCTCCTGTTTCAAATCAAGTTGCAAGCTTCAATCAGCACGGCCTCCACATCTACTTGAGTAGATAACAATGTTCTCCTCTCAGTGCTTGCCCCTCTAGTATAACTTCTTCCCAATGATTCCTTTCTTATCCCTTGAATCAGTGCCTCTTTGCTCTCTTCAAGTTTCTGTGTGCGGTTTCTGTTTGGAAAAGCTGTTTCTGGATATCTCTCACGTGGGTATCCTAGCCACGGCAATCCTCGGACTCTAAACTTGCTGCCATCTTGGGTGACACGTTCACTGTGATGTCATAAACACCCTCAGAATTCTAAGTTGTCCTGAAAACCTCCAGGCACACAGTGTTTCAGAGCCATCTCATATCAGTCTGACGACTCCACCTTTCCAGGTAGGATAGTTTTCCTTGTTCTGGATTTCTTGTCAGTTTCTAACTTTCTCGTGGAACTTGAAAGGTATGCTACATTCCCCCTACCCACCAGTTTCTTTCCTTTAAGATTATCCCTTGTTTTATATCTTATCCATTGTGTATATGCCCAATTGGGTGGACTTTCCTCAGAGAAAGTCCTAGAGGCCCTCCCAATTGGAAGTTGCCCAGGCACTCCCCTGATGCACAATGATCGTGTGATCTCCTAGCAGTCTAAAAATTCCACTTGGCATGTTACATGTTTTCCTTCCTTCATCATTTGGGGAAGTGTTCCTGATGCGTTCATAGGTTGTCATATACTCATGGTTCTTTTTCTGGTGCATATTGTTAAGGTCTCGTGACAATTTCTCCTTCTTTATGATCTCTGTGCCCACCATACCTTGAAATCTGTATTTCCTAATGCTAGTAATCTTATCCGCACCCCTGATGCTAGCTGGTGAAGCCCGGGCCGGCCAAGTGGAACGTAGGAACCTACCTGCTACATCACAGGGCTGGCCCTGAATTGGACTTTTGGACCAACCTTTGACCTGACCTGTGAAGATGTTGGCCTGCTTCGATCATTCGTGAAGGAATCAGTAGTAACATCATGAACGGTGACGTTTTCTGTTGGTTCATGAGTTTAGCACGGAACATGTTCTCTTGGTAGTATTCCTCTTCATCTCTTTGCAAAGGTCCACCTTTCTGTAGCATCATTGAGCATGTTGAGGTGATTACCAATACTTGGAAGTTCACCTTCTCTAACCTCTTTCTGTCTCCAAAGCTTCCAGTTGTAAATCTGCATCCCTTTAGGAGTTCTGGTTTTATGTGAATTGATTGCCATAACCCAACATTATAATGACCTATAGCTTTCAGATCTACATCCACATAGATTTAGACTTCAGAGTAGGTTACATCATCTTCACCAACGTAAGCCTAATTACTGTCCCTAACCACACACCTGTGCCTAATCAACTCTTTCTCTCTGGCCACTGCCCCACTTTCCCTCAGGGAAATGCCAATCAATTGTCATGTGATACCTGTTTGTTGGTCCGTTCTTGCTCTTCTCCTTGTGCATGAGATCCTGTGGTATTTGACCATACCCCTGGGGCTTGTTTCAGTTCCCCTAAAACCGTCAGGAGCCATTCTGGTGATCACAAATGGCTGGCCTGAATCCGTTCCTATAGCTTAGTGCTATGCCTTTGTGTGGCTATAGCCCATCTTCCTTCTCCATTCATCTCTTGATGGGCACCAGGCAGGCTTCCAAGTCTTGGATATCGGGAATAAGGCCAGGGTAAATAGAGGTGTGCACCGATCTCTCTGTATGAGTGTTTCCAAGTTCTTTGGATAAACACACCACAGAGGAATAGCTGGATCATATGGTCGATGTATTCTGAAATGTCTAAGGCAATTCCACACCGTTTTGTGTCGTGGCTGCACTTGTTTACACTCCCTCCAGCAGTGCAGGAGGCTTCTCTTCTCTCCACCTCCTCTCCGAAACTTATTTGCTGGCTTCATCGTTATAGCCATTCTGACTGCCGTGAGCTGCTATCTCATTGCCTTTCAGATTTGCACTGACCAGAGACTTAATGATGATGAACATGTTTTCATACAGCCTGTTGTCCATCTTTCTATCTTCCTGGGAGAAATGTCTGCTTCCAGCTTTTGCCCAGATTTTAATGGGGCTTGTTTTTTTTTTTTCTTGTGGAGCCGTATGAGTTTATTGGCTCTTTTGGCTATTCACCCCTTCACCAATGTGTGGTTTGCAAACATCCTCTCCCAGTTGTTGTGCTGTCTTTGCATTGAATCAATGATTTCCTTGGCTATGCAGAAGTTTTTGTGTCTGATGTAGTCCCATTTGTTTCTTGTTTCCTTTATTGCCCTTTCCCAGACAGTTATGCTTCTTCCAAATATGAGGCTAAGAAAAATGACAAAGAGCACCCTACCTACATTTTCTTCCAGAAGTATCATGGTTTCCAGTATTACATTCTAGACTTTAATCCATTTCGAGTTGGTGTTTGTGCCTGGTGTAACGCCGTGGTCTACTCTCCTTGTCTTACATGAGACTCTGCACTCTTCCCAACACTGTTCATTGTAGAGACATTCCTTTCTCCACTGTCTCCTCTTGGCGCCCTGGTCGAAAATGGGCTGTCCATATATGTGTCCCTATACCTCTGGGCTCTTGATTCTGTTCCATGGTTCTGTTTCTCTGTTTTGCATCCCAGCCTGCGCTGTTTCCATTTCAATTTCTTCGTCCTATATGCTGAAATCAGCAAGTGTGATACATTGAGCTTTGTTCTTTTTCCTCAGGATTCCTTTGGCTATTCGGGTTCTTTTGTTGCTGGATGTGAACTTCAGGATGCTCGCTTCTATCTCTGTGAGAAATATTGCTGCAATTTTGACTGGGACTGCATGGAATGAAGAGATTTCTCTATGGGGTGTGGACATTTCAAGTCTGTTAATTCTTCCATTTCAAGAGCATGGAATATCCTTCCGCTTCCTTGTATCTTCTCCCATTTCTTTCTGCAAAGGTTTGCTAGTTTTCTGTTTACAGAGCTTTCACCTGTTGGGGTGAGGTTATTCCTAGGTATCTTATTCTTCTTACTGGCATCCTTTTTCTTTTTTATTGAGGTTCAATTTTCCTATTCTTTGCAACTTTTAATTTGTTTCCTTTTGAAAGAGATTTATCACTGTGCTCACATCTGCTGGAAATGCTCCTGTATTTGCTGAGGAAGAGTGGCCCTGTCTAACGTCGCTTCTCATCTGCCTCTACATTACCTCCCACTCCCGTCCAAGAATGGCTGTACCAGTGGTGAGGAGGTTTACACCCAGGATTCTACCCTGCCAACTCCTGGCTGCCAACACAGAGTGCGTGGACTTCCCCAATTCTTTATTGACCAGCCCCACTCATGTTCCCTCAGCAACCTGCATTTGAGTGGAATGTGACTTAAATAGGCTACTTCAGCCCAACTCTGGCACTGAGTAGATGTAGCCAGTTTGTATTTTCGGTCAACTGCGATGTCAGAGAATTTGTCATAATTATGTCTCTGCTCTCCCAGCAAGCTTCATGGACACATGGTTTCAAAGGACGTTTGGAGGAGTCTCATACCCACCCTTTCCAGGTAGCCCAGGTTTTACCTCGCTGCAGTTTTTTGGTTTGTGACACTTTCTGACTTTCAAAAGTTCAAGCAGAGTCTGTCTAAAGCCTGACATCTTTCGTTGTGGATTATTCAGGTGTTATTTGTGTTTGCCTTCCTTCGTTTGAGCCCATTTTGTTTTTCCATAGCATAATCATCGTGGTCTTTCTCAGATTTCCCCTTTGGTATGCTTGTCAGCCAGTTCTCCATCATCCCAAGGTATCAATTTTCTATTTCTTTAACCACCCTATGTTCTATAGGCCTACGTGTGAGTGCTTTTCATTGTTGGGTGTTGTCTTTGAATTTACATTGGTCACTTGTAGCAATCTTTACCATGCTAGCCTTGGTCAAAATGAGCACTGTGAACACGTGTTCATCTTGGTTGGTCTGACATTCTGAGATCTTAAACTCCAAATTCTAGTTTGTCATGTTAACCTTCTTCATGAACATAATGTACCCGAGACAAATTAGACAGATGTGATGATTTCCGTTACAGGTAATAATACTTTTCTGTCTCATTTCTGGATTTGGGAAGTTTCGATCTTGACCCCCGATCCTTGAACGTTCCACTAGATTACGTCTAGATACTGGCTTACTGTATTTCTATAAGGTGTGTTATTTGTTTGATTTACAACCTCAGCTATGGCATGTTTACTTTTCTATAAAGATAATTGTAATGTTCTAATTTTCAGACAACCTCCTTTCACATGGTGTCAATACACGTCATCAGTAATCATTCTACTCCAAGAGATGGGGGAGAGTATTTCATTGGAGCCAAACTGAGCACACTAGCCTGGTAGGGCAGCCCTCACAAAGCAATGAAGCCCTCTGGAAAAGGGTGATTCTCAGCACACTTCTGGAGCCCTGCCAAACAAAGCAACATACCTGGAGCATGCCGGGGTTCTAGTCCTTCAAGGGTTCAAAGAGATGTATTGGGACACATTAGCATGTACCCAGTGGGCCTCCATAATGCCAGAGCTATGGAAAGTGAGACTTCTCTTCAATGAGTGCTAGGGGCATAGGAAGGGAAGCATCAATCCTTCTCTACAATGTCCTCAGGAGATCTGTCTTGATTTGGGATTATGATTAAGGCAGAAGGACAACGTAGGTCTGATAAGACCCAAGTCCAGCCTCTGCTTTCAAATCAAGTTGTAAGCTTCAATCAGCACGGCCTCCACATCTACTTGAGTAGATAACAATGTTCTCCACTCAGTGCTTGTCTGTCTGTTATTTATTGCTTCTCCACAATGACTTCTTTCTTATCCCTTTAATCAGCGGCAATTCTAACTCTTCAAATTTCAGTTCTGGTTTCTGTTTTTAAATTCTTTTCTGGGTATCTCTCACTTGAGTATGGTAGCCTAGGACAATCCTCGGACTATAAAGATGAGGCCATCTTGGGTGACATGTTCACTGTGATGTCATAAACACCCTCAAATTTCTCAGTTGTCCCGGCATCTTCCATGCACACAGTATTTCAGAGCCATCTGATAGCAGTCTAATAGTTTTCCATTTCCTTGATTTCTTGTCTGTTTATAACTTTATCTTTGGACTTTTAAATGTCTACTACATTCTCTCTAGACACTGAATTCTTTACTTTAAGTTTATCCTTGGTTTTATCTGTCACATTTTGTGGATATGGCCAAATATGTAGACTTTCCCCCGAAAAAGTCCACGAGTCCCTCCCACGTTGAAGTTGCCCAGCCAATCCTCTGATGTTCAATGATCGTGTCATCTTGTGCAGTCCGACAATTCCACCTATGCAAGTCACATCACTTCCTCCATTCTGTATTTGAGAAGTCTACCAGATGCGTCATAGATTGCAATATTTTCATGTTGTTTTCCTGGTGCATATCTATAAGGTATGCTCACAATTTCCACTTATGTATGATCTCTGCCCGCACCATACCATGAAATTTATCTCTCCTGATGTTACTAATCTGATCAGCACCCGTGATGCGAATCCATGAGTCCCAGGCCACAGACTAGGAATGTGGGCTCTTACACACTAGAACACATGACTGGCCCTGAATTTTACTTTTGGACCAATCTTTTGCCTGAACTTGGGAAGAAGCTGGCCTGCTGTGATTATTCGTGAAGGTAATGAGTAGTAACCTCACAGAAGGTAACATTTGCCCTTGGTTCATGAGTTTAGCACGGAACACGTTTTCTTTGTAGTATTCTTAATATATTTGCAATGGTCTACCTTTCTGTAGCATCATTAAGCATTTGTAGGAGATTCACAATCCTTGAAAGTTTATCTTCTCTAATCTCTTTCAGCATCAAAAGCTTTATGCCATAAATATGAACATCTTTTTGGATTTTTTTCTTTCCCTCTGGGAACCACCAATCCAAAGTGAAGGCTGCCATCAAAGCTAAAATGCTCCATTTGGCCCCAATGAAATTCTTTCCCACGTCTCTTGTCATAGAAGCGTATTGATTATGTGGTTTGCCACCGTATTTGAGGAAGTTGGCTGAATATTAAAATACTACACTTATATTTAACGAAAAATAAACATGCCAGAGCTGAGGATGTAAACCAAACAACTAGCAAACCCTACAGAAATAAAGTAAACCAGTATCTAGACATAATCTACTGGAACAATGAAGGATCCGAAGTCAAGGTCTAGCCTACCCAAATTCAGAAAAAAAAACATAAAATATCTTACCTGGAGAGAGGAATTTATCAGATTTGTCTAATTTGTCTCAGAAACATTATGTCCATAAGGTGGTTGCCAGGACAAACTAGAATTTGGCGTTTCTGATCTCAAAATGTCAAACCAACCAAGATGACCTCGTGTTCTCAGTGCTCAGTTGGACCTAGGCTAGGATAGCCAAGATTCCTTCAAGTGAATGATGGAAATTCAAAGACAAAACCCAACAATCACGAAAGTACACACATCGGCCTAGAGAACTTATGGTGATTAAAGAAATACAAAATTCCTAACTTGGAATGAAGGAGAACACACTGATGTGTATATCTATTGCAGACAGCTGTGAAAGACCATGAGGATTGATGTGGATTAAGGCTGCCCCCATTCGAAAGCCCAAGGTTAGCTGGTGAACATGCAGAACTATATGACCCGTTGAATTTCTTTTGGTATGAATTAGAGGTGCCCCAGTGAGAGAAGCCCAGGTCATGCTCACCTACATGCCTATCTATGGGGCCAGTTTCGTATCTAGTGTTATAAGACCACACAATATTCAGAACCCATCTGAACTGAAATCATGTAATGACTTTTTACCTCATCTTTTCTTTTTTCCAGGAAAAATTAATCACGTACCCATGCCTGACAAAATTAGCCCTTAACATCAACTCCAAGGCAGCAGCAGGAGCTGTGACTGCCCATGGGTCCTTTCCCGATGCAGCAGCAGCAGCAGCTCTTCACTGCCCATGGGTCCTGTCAACATGCATGCAGCTCTTCACTGCCCATAGGTCCTGTCCCCATGCTATCCTGTACCATTCTCTAAATAAAAGAGCACCACTGCCAGACCTTGAGGGTCCAAGAAATCTTATTTTCAACTCTTGAGCTTGCCGACTATGCATCATATCTTGTGGCCCATATGGGGAACGTGCTTCATTGGTTTGTGAACTCGAATTTTGGTAAGTGCCCTTTCCTTCCTTGTGCCTCTCTCTTTTTCGAGGATGGATCTAAATTCACTTCTCCATCAGGAACTGTCTTGAATAGCTGTATGAATTCATGTTTGCTGCCCATGGCTACTCTATGATGCAAATCTGGCATTCAGCTTGAAGAGAATCAGTACCTTAAGCCTAAGAGTGATGTAGAATGAATTAATCCATTCCTTCCTGACCCTATCTCTAATACATAAATTTTACGTGAGAACGGGTCAGCCATTTCAGTCATTAGGATGGTTGGCAATCTCCAAGACTCTCGTGGAAGGTTTCTATCCCTAAAGCTGGATTGGGATACCTCCCATGCACTTGACCATCTGAACTGTGTGAATGTCCCAATCGGGACTTCAGTTCAGGGAAAGTACCAACGTCTAACCCTTGGCTGAGTATTGGAAACCCTTCTTTGGATAATCACTCCAACACGCAATTGGGTAGAATGACCCCAGCGTGGCGGAAACTTTTTCACTATTTCTCTCCGTCATGTTCTCTCTTAAACTTCTCCTATTCTCTTGGGGACCACTCACCAGGCACCTATTACTTCCAGGCAGAATAGGAAAGATGTTCACCAGGCACCTGTTACTGCCAGGCATAGCAGGGAAGGTATCCAAGGGATGCAATTCTGGGGGACACCCCCATCACCCCTGCTATAGGCACCCCACAGTAGGAACAACAGATAGGATGCTTCCCTAGGTTCAGGAGGGATTTTCAAGGTAATGGACTTGTCTCACCTTTCTTAGAGTTACAACGGCCATTTTCATCTCCTTTTGAACTTAGCAACCGGGAAACAAAGAAATCTTTCAAGAGTCAAGTCCTCCAACACTGGTAGCCCCAACATTGGCTTTCTTGGTCTGATCACCTCGGTGATACTTTGGGGGACCTGAAAGAGAACTCCACTCAAATCTGTAAGTACTGCAGGCAAAATCTGATGGCAAATCCTTGGCTTGGCTTTTCTGGCCTCTAGAGGCCTTCACAGTTGAATCTGTGATTCCTCATAAAAATTTCCAGCAAAGTATACTTAAAAAAGCCTGTATAAACAATTGCTATTCTTGTAGCTGTTATGTAAATAATTGGAGCAAGTTGTATTGAAACTACACTTTACTTGCAAACCTGTTAATCCTGATTTGGCTATCTTTTGTAAAAATGAGGGTCATTTAAGAGAGAAAAAATTATGTTTCTGTAGAAGCTATAGTAGGCATTCATGGATATTAGATTCTAGCTCTTTTCATCCACAAGATTCATCTATTACTAATCGTAATGTCTCCTTGTGCTCATCTATGTCTGACACATGCGAGTTCCCTGGCCACAATCAAACATTTTCCTTTAAAACTACTCCCCAAATACTAACTAGATTTGCCTTATCACAGGTGGATCAGAAACAAGTTCCCAAGGTAAAGTCCACAACTTATCGATACACACAGGATGGACCATATGAAATTTGGGATGAATGTATTTGGTTCACTCCTACTAGTGGTCAACTCAGTAAAAGGTCACTCTCTGTTGAGAACAAACCAATCACACTTGTGATACATGGCCTAATAACAGCCGACCTATGGGAAAAATTCGCTGTTATATGTGTTCTCATATCATAGTCTTAAAAAAGTACTGATTGGTTTGGGACTGACTTGGATAGACAGCCCAGCACGATATGGTTAGTCCCTAATGGTGCTCAGTGGCTATGCGGCTCCAATTTATGGCCTTGGCTGCCACCTAAGTGGATTGCACGATGCACACTAGGCTTTGTCTGGATGCAGGTAGAACTACAGTTACTACATCTCCTCCTGCTATCCTACCCAACCTGCAGCAGCACTGAACCAGGTCTGTCTTCCACTTGTATGACCATCTTTCCGCAATTTTCCTTCCCCAGTTAGGTATCGAAAGTGTCGTCTTGCACATGGAATCCTAAACAAATTTATTATGAAGGCATTAAATGATGCACAACATAGCATTTTGCTGCTCAATTTAGAAGTATCCCAAGTGTGTAAGGCAGTCCTCCAAATCCAAATGGCACTGGATGTCTTGACAGCAGCACAAGGGGGCACCTATGCCATTATAAAAACTGAATGTTGAGTCTATATTCCTGACTACCGTCAAAATATTTCTGGCTTCCTATCCGAACCACCAAATTAAATCCATGTCTTATCAACCCTAACTCTAAACGATTGGTTGAACTCCAAGTCAGGACCAGGTTTCTGCACTACTTCAATACATTATACATTGGGTTAAACATACTGCTTGTATTTCTTATTATAGTTTGTTGTCTGTTTTATTGTCTGTCTTCCGCATGTGAAAGAAGTTTCACCTCTTGGACCACCTCTCGTCAAATGATTCTCTCGTCTCCAGAGGCTCTGTATACCTTGTCAGCCTTGAACTCCACAGGTGAAGCCTTCCAGTCCACTGAACATCCTACCTGTACCTGTGACCCCATTTAGGGACAGCTCTGCAACCTTGTACAGCCATAAGTAGTTACAGAAGACTGACCATCGTCCATATCCCCAAACCTCTCCAGTCCAAATGGGTTCAGGGGGCGTTTATGATGTGGATTAAGGCTGTCCCAGCTAGGGAAGCCCAAGGTGATCTGGCCTACATGCCAAACTATATGAGCAGGTGGAATTAGGGCTGACTCAGGGAGAGGAGCTCAGCATATCCTCAGCTACATGCTGATCTACAGGGCCAGATCCGTATCTAAAGTTACATGACTGCACAATAAGCAGACCCCATCTGCACTGAAATCATTTAAAGACATTTTACCACATCATTTCTTTTTCCAGTAAAAATAAATCATGTACCCATGACTTATAAAACTAGCACTAACCCTCAACTCAGGGCAGCAGCAGGAGCTTTGACTGATCATGGGTCCCATCCCCAGGGAGCAGCAGCAACTCTTCACTACCCATGGGTCCTGTCCCCATGCTATCCTGTACTATTCTCTAAATAAAACAGCACCAGTGCCAGACCTTCAAAGTCCGAGAAATCTTTCATTCGAGTCTTCAGCTCACTGAGACCGTATCAACAATTAAAACATGGAAAACAAAAAACCGTCGCAGAAAATGGAAGGCACACAGAAATCACACCTGAATAATACACAATGTAAGATGTCCGTTTTAGACATTCCCTGAACGTTCAAAAGACAGAGAAAGTCACAAAAACAAAAACTGTAGCAAATGTCAAACCTAGGCTAACTGGTAAGGGTGAGTTATGAGACTGTTAAAATCTGGCTCTGAAAACCTGTGTCGATGATGTTTGCTGTGATAGCAGAGACACAATTCTGAGCAATCCTCTGACATCACAGTGGAGAAGAAAAACAAACTGGCCTCGTCTACACAGTGCAAGATTTGTCCCAAATAGCATATTCAACTCACATTCCACATCAAAGGCAGGTTTCCAATGGAACATGACAGGTGCTGGCCAGTGGTGCACTGGTGAAGTCCGCAAATTCTGGGTCGGCACCCAGAGCAGACCATGCAGAATCCTTGAGGTGAACCTCCTCACCGATGATCCAGATGTTCTGGGGCAGACGTCCAAGGTAGTGTAGAGGCAGATGGGAAGCAACGTCAGACAGCATCATTCTTGCCCAGCTAATACAGCAGCATTGCCTCCAGATGTGAGCACAGCCATAAACATCTGCCAAAACAAAACCAATGAAAAGTTTCAAAGAATAGAAAAACTGAACCTCTGGGAAAAAAACATGCAAGTAAGAAGAATAAGATTTCTAGGAATAAGCTTAGACAAACAGGTGCAAGCTATGGAAACCGAAAACTAGCAAAGCTTGAGGGAAAGAAATTCCGGAAAACACAAGGAAACAGAAGGGTATTCCGTGCTCTAGGAATGTAAGATCTGAAACACCTGAAACGTCCACAATGGATAAAGCAATCTCTGGGTTGCATGCAATCCCAGTCAAATTTGCAGCAATCTTTCCCAGAGAAATAGAAGAGAAAATCCTAAAGTCTCTATCCAGCAACAAGGGACCCTGAATACCCAAAGGAATTCTGAGGAGAACGAACAAAGCAGGACGTATCACACTTTGATTTCAACATGTAGTACGAAGCACTTGGTAGCGAACCAGCACAGCCTGGTCCCAAAAACAGGCACAAAGACCAATGGAACAGGATGCAGAACCCAAAGGTCAACTCACACATATATGGAGAGCGCATTTGCAAGGAGGACGGCAAGAGGAGACAGTGGAGAAAGGAGAGTCTCTAAAATAAATGGTGCTGGGAAGACTGCACAGCCATATGTAACACAATAATAGTAGATCATGATGTTACACCAGGCACACACACCACCTCGAAATGGATTAAAGCCTTCAACGGAAGTCTTGAAACAGTGAAACTTCTAGGAGAAAACACAGGCAGCTTGCTCTTTGCCATCTGGGGTAGCCACCTATTTGGAAGAAGCATGTGTGACTGGGCAAGGGCAACAAAGAAAAGAAGAAAGAAGCAGGACTCCATCCAACGTAGAAGCTTCTGTCAAGCCGGGGAAACCGTCCACTCAATGCAAAGACAGCACAACAACAGGGAGAGGATGTTTCAAACCACACATCTGAGAAGGGCTGAATAGCCAAAAGACCCAATGACCACACACGTCTCCACAAGAGAAAAAACAAGCCCATTAAAACCTGAGCAGAAGATGGAAACAGAGATTTACCCCAAGAAGACAGAAAGGTGGCCAACAGCTGTATGAACACATGTTCAACACCATTAAGTATAAGGCCAACGCAAATACTCAAGTCAATGAGATGACAGCTCCCTGTGTTCAGAATGGCTATAAGGAACAAGACAGGAAACAACAAGTGTCAGAGAGAAGGTGGAGAGAAGGGAAGAGTCCTGCACCTCTGGTGGGAGTGCAAACCGGTGAGTGCACTAGGCATAGCCATGTGAAATTGCCTCAGAAATTTCCAAGTCCATCTACCATATGATCCAGCTATTCCTCTCCAGCGTGTTTATCCAAAGAACTGCGAAACACTAATGCACACAGATCCGTGCCCCGCTGTGTTCACCACAGCCTTACTCCCGATATCCAAGACTTGGAAGCCGCCCTGGTGCCCATCAAGGGCTCTTGGAGAAGGATGATGGGCTATATCCACACAAAGGCAAAACACTCAGCTGTAAGAAACAGTGCAGTCCAGCGATTTGTGACAGCAGAATCACTCCTGAGGGTGGGAGGGGAACTGAAACAAGCCCAAGGGAGAAATAAAATACCATCGCATCTCACTTACAAGCAGAAGATTAAAATAAGGACCAACAAACAGGTAGAACGTGATATGGGATTGGTGGTTCCCAGAGGGAACGGGTGGCAGTGGACGGTGGGAGAAAGAGTTGATTAGGAACAAGTGTGGGGTGTGCGCCTGTAATTAGGCTTACTGTGGGGAAGAAGATGTAGCATACACAGAAGTCTAAATCTATGAGGATGTAAATCTGAAAGCTATAGGATTCTCTAATGCTAGGTTATGGAAATCAATTCACCTAAAATCAAAACTCCATAAAGGCAAGCAGGTTTAAGGGATAAAGTTTGCAGGCTGAAAGAGTTTAGAGATTATGAACTTCAAAGGATTGATAATCACCTCGAAATGCTTAATGATGCAACATAAAGGTAGACCATTGCAAAGAGATGAAGAGGAGCACTACCAACAGAACCTGACCCGTGCTATACTCCTGAGCCAACTGAAAATGCTGCTGTCCACGATGTTACTGGTAATTACCTTTACGAATAATCAATGCAGACCAACATCTTCCCAAGTTCAAGCCAAAGGTTGGTCCAAAAGTCCAATTTCAGGGATAGCCCTTTGGTGTAGTGGGTAAGTGTCCATGTTCCACTTGGGCTGCCTGGGACTGGCAGGCTGGCATCTCAGGTACAGATCCGATTAGGAGCATTAGGAAATTTAGATTTCAAGGTATGGTGCCAACAAAGATCATGAAGAAGTAGAAATTGTGAGGATACCTTATGAATACACACCAGGAAATGAACCATGACAATATTACAATCTATGAACACATCAGGTACACTTCCCCAAATGATGAAGGAAGGAAAACATCTGACCTGCCAAGGTGGAAACACCAGTCTGCTATGAGTTGACATGATCATTGCTCATTAGAGGATTGATTGGGTAACTTCAGCTTCGCAGGGACTCCAGGACTTTCTGTGGGGAAAGTCCACACATTTGGCCACATCCACAAAAGATAAGAGATAAATCCCAGGACTTTCTTAAAGGAAAGAAACCACTGTCTAGAAGGAATGTAGTAGAACTCTCAAGGTTCTAGGATAAAGTTAGAAACCGACAAGAAGTCCAGAAATAGGAAAACTATCGCACCTGGAAAGGGGGAGTCATCAGAATGGTATGAGATGGCTCTGAAACACTGTGTGCATCTAGATTGTCAGGACAACTTAGAATTCTGAGCATGTTTATGACATCACGGTGACCATGTCACCAAAGTTGGCCATAGGTTTCCAGCTCTAGGATTGGCCTGGGCTAGGATATTCAAGTGAGAGGTACACAGAAACAGCTTTTCCAAACACAAACCGGGCACAGAAACTTGAAGACATCAAAGAGACGCTAATTCAAGGGATGAGAAAGGAATCATTGGGAAGAAGAGACAATAGAGGGTCAAGTACTCAGAGGACAACATTGTCATCTACGGAAGTCTGGGGAGGCCATGCTGATTCAAGCTGGAAATGTGTTCTGAAAAACGAGGCCGGACCTGGGGCTTATCAGACCTACGTTGTCCTTCTGCCTTACCCATAATACAAAGTCAAGAATGATCAATGGAGGACATTGAAGAGAAGAATCGAGGCCTCCTTTCCTATGCCCCTAGCATTCTTGAAGAGAATTCTCACTTTCCACAGCTCTCAAGTCACGGGGGCCCACGGGGTATATGCCAAAATGTCACAAGAGAGCTCATTGATGCCTTGAAGGAATGGACCCCTGCCATGCTTGGGTATGTCACTTGGTTTGGAAGGGCTCTAGAAGTGTGCTGAAAAGTACCCTTTTGCAGAGGGCTTCCATCCTTTGTGAAGGCTGGCGTCCCAGGTTACAGGGCTCAGTGGGATCAGTGAGATTCTCTCCCCATATCTCTTACCATAGAAGGAGTATTGATTATGTGTTTTGAAACCACACGTAGAGAGGATGGCAGAAAATTAGAACATTACCATTATACTTAAAGAAAAATAAACATGCCACAGCTGAGGATGTAAATCAAACAAATAACAAACCCTGTGGAAATAAAGTAAGCCAGTATCTAGACGTAATCTAGTGGAAAGTTCAAGGATCGGTGGTCAAGCACGAGACTTCCCAAATCCAGAAAAGGGACCGAAGGTCTCTCACCTGCAGAGAGGAATTCATCAGATTCATCTAATTTGTGTCGGAACCATTGGGCCCATGAAAGTGGTTGCCAGGATAACCTCGAACCTGGAGTTTATCATCCCACAATGTCAAACGAACCAAGATGACCACGTGTAGTCAGTGCTCAGTTGGATCCTGGCTAGGATAGCAAAGATTCCCTCAAGTGAACGATGAAAATTCCAGGACAACACCCAACAATCACGAAAGGACTCACACCTTGGCCTACAGAACATATGGTGATTAAAGAAATACAAAATTCCTAAAATGGAGTGAAGGAGAACGCACTGATAAGCATGTCAAAGGACAAGCTCATAAAGAACATGACGATTAGACCATGGAAAAGAAAACAGGGTCCCATAAAATGGAAGGCCAACAGAAATCACACCTCAATAATCCACAGTGAAAGATGTCAGTCTTTAGACAGACTCTGCTTGAACGATTGAAAGTCCGGGAAAGTCACAACCCCAAAAACTGCAGGGAAGGTCTAACCTGGCCTAACTGGGAAGGGTGTGTTATGAGACTGCTCCACGTGTGCTCTGAAACCCTGTGTCCACCAAGCTAGACTGGACAGAGGAGACACGATTCTGAAAAATCCTCCGTCATCACAGTGGGCCAGAGAAACAACCTGGCCTCATCTACACATGGCCAGATTTGGGTTCAAGTAGCATATTCAAGTCACATTCCACTCAACCGCAGGTTGCCAATGCAGCACGAAAGGGTCCAGCCAGTGGGCCAGCGGTGAAGTCCACGTGTTCTGGGTCAGCAGGCCAGGGTCGGCCACATGGAATCCTGGGTGTGAGCCTCCTCAACGCTCGTCCAGCCATTCTGGGCCAGGCGTGCGAGCTAGTGTAGAGGCAGATGGGAAGCGATTTTAGACAGCGCCACTCTTCCTCGGCAAAGAGAGCAGCACGGCCAGCAGATTTGATCACAGCCATAAACTTCTGCCAAACATAACCAATTAAAAGTTGCAAAGAATAGAAAAGCTGAACCTCAAAAAAAACCCATGCCAGTGAGAAGAAAATGATATCTGCGAATAACCTTGGACAAACAGGAGAAAGCAATCGAAACCAAAAACTAGCAAAGTTTTGGGGAAAGAAATTCCACAAGACGCAAGGAAATGCAAGGCTATTCCGTGCCCTTCGAATGGAACAATGGACACAGTTCAAACGTCCATATGGCATAAAGCTGAGAAATAAAAATGGGAAGCAATTGGATATATTGGACTATATGAGGAAGCCATTTTGTATAGACCTAATTCGGCCTGATATTGTTTTTTCCAAAAGGGCCTGACTATGGCTATTTAGCACGCATTGCGTATCTGCTTAGACATTTCCTATGGCCCTTGAGATAAAGGTGCCACTTCCCCCCATATTAGCATCTCTTTAGGGACAAGCATTTCTCCCTAGGCTAGGAACTGATTGCTGCACTCACCTTTGACCAACCAGCTCACCTGTGACCAGTCAGCTGGAGACAACAGACTGCCAGCCTACTGTGTTCACTGAGACAGAAGACCTACCTGCTATTTCCATCAATCGCTGTGCCAACAGAGCAGTCTTGCGACTATTGTAAATGGGACATTTCAATCCTATGTGAAACATCCTCTAAGAGGGGAATACAACCAGTCTGTGCACCCCACTTCTCTGATGCTCTTTCTTCCTTTGGGTAGAAAGGCCCCGGGTTATAATCCCCAGATTGAAGCTCAGAATAAACTCCCCCAAATTTTCATTTACAGATTGGTTACGGATTACTTTTGTCGACAAAGCAATGTCTGGATTCCATGCAGTCCCAGTCAAACTTGCAGCAATCTTTCCCACAGAAATAGAAGAGAGAATCCTAAAGTTTCTATCCAGCATCAAAGGACCCTGAATAGCAAAAGGAATCCTGGGGAAAACGAACACAGCAGCAATTATCACACTTTCTTACTGCCACATATAGGACGAAGAGCTAGGTACCAAAACAGCACAGCCTGGTCTGCAAAGGAGGCACACAGATGCATGGAACAGAATCAAGAGCCCAGAAGTCAACTCACACACCTATGGACAGCCCATTTTCGACCAGGGAGCCAAGAGGAGAAAGCGGAGGAAAGAGACTCTAGACAGGAAATGGTGCTGGAAAGACTGCACAGCCAGATGTAACACAATGAGAGTAGACCATGATGTTACACCAGGCACACACACCACCTCGAAATGGATTAAAGCCTTGAACAGAAGACTTGAAACCGTGACACTTCGAGGAGAAAATGCAGGCAGCTTGCTCTTTGCCATCTGGCTTGGCCGCCTATTTGGAAGAAGCATGTGTGACTGGGCAAGGGCAACAAAGGAAACAAGAAACAAGCGGGACTCATTCAACACAGAAGCTTCTGCTGAGCCAACGAAACAATCGACTCAGTGCAAAGACGTCACAACTGCGACAGCAGGTTTGCAAACCACACATCGGAGAAGGGGTGAATAGCCAAAAGATCCAATGAAGTCATACGTCTCCACAGGAGAAAAATCAAAGAGCCAAATAAATCCTGGGCAAAAGATCAAGACAGACAGCTCTCCCAGGAAGATAGAAAGATGGACAACAGGCTGTATGAAAACATGCTCATCATCATTAAGTCTCTGCTCAATGCAAATACGAACGGCACTGAGATAGCAGCTCACAGTGGTCAGAATGGCTATAAGGATGAAGACAGGAACCAACAAGTTTCAGAGAGGAGGTGGAGAGAAGGGAAGCCTCCTGCACTGCTGGTGGGAGTTTAAACCGGTGCAGCCACTACGCGAAGTGGTGTGGAATTGCCTCAGAATTTTCAGAATCCATCTACCACATGATCCAGGTACTCCTATGTGGCGTATATATCCAAAGTACATGCAAATGCTAATGCACAGAGATCCGTGCACCGCTGTGCTCACCACAGCCTTTCTCCCGATATCGAAGACAGGGAAGCCTCCCTGGTGCCCATCAAGGGACAAGAAAGATGGGCTATAGCCACACAACGGCATAGCACTCAGCTGCAGGAACAGATGCCTTCCAGCCATTTGTGACCAACAGAATGGCTCCTGAGGGTTTTAGGGGCATGGAAACAAGCCCCAGAGGGAAGGTCAAATACCATAGGGTCTCACTTACAAGGAGAAGAGGAAAAAAAGGACCAAGAAACAGGTAGCACGTGACATGGGATTTCTGGTTCCCAGAGGGAAAGGTGGCAGGGCCCAGAGGGAGAAATAGTTGATTTGACACAAGTGTGTGGTGAGGGCCTGTAATTAGGCTTACGGTGGTGAAGATGATGTAACGTACACAGAAGTCTAAATCTATGAGGATGTAGATCTGAAAGGTATAGGATGTTATAATGCTGGGTTATGGCAAACAATTCACGTAAAATCAAAACTCCCAAAAGACGTTAAGGTTCACGGCTTAAAGCTTTGGAGTCTGTAAGAAATTAGAGAAGATGAACTTCGAAGGATTGGTAATCACCTCAAAATGCTTAATGACGCTACAGAAAGGTAGACCATTGCAAGGAGACGAAGAGGAACACTACCAAGAGAACGTGTTCCATGCTAAACTCGTGACCCAGCGGAAAATGCTACCATCCATGATGTTACTAACTGCCTTCACGAATGATCGAAGCAGGCCAACATCTTCCCAAGATCAGGCCAAAGGTTTGTCCAAAAGCCCAATTCAGGGTCGGCTCTGTGGTGTAGCAGGTAAGTGCCCAAGTTCTGATTGGGCGGCCCGGGCTTCACCTGCTATCATCAGGGTTGCAGATCAGATTACTAGCATTAGGAAATACAGATTTCACAGTATGGTGGGCACAGAGATCATAAAGAAGTAGAAATTCTGAGGAGGCATTTTCAATACACACCAGAAAATGAACGCTGAGAATATTACAACCTATGAATGCATAAGGTACAATTTCCCAAATGATGAAGGAAGGAAAACATGTGACCTGCCCAGGTGGAATTGTCAGACTCCTTGGAGATGACACGCTCATTGTGCATCAGAGAATTGCCTGGGCAAATTCAACTTGGGAGGAGCTCCAGGAATTTCTCTGGGGAAGGTCCACCCGTTTGACCACATCCACAAAAGATAAGGGAGAATACCGGGGATAATCTTCATGGAAAGAAACCCGTGTCTAGAGGGAATGTTGTAGACCTTTCAAAGTTTGAGGAGAAAGTTAGAAACCGACAAGAAATCCAGAACTGGGAAAACTATCCTGGTTGGAAAACGGGAGTAGTCAGACTGGTATGAGATGGCTCTGAAACACTGTGTGCATGGAGGTTGTCCTTACAACTTAGAATTCTGAGGGTGTTTATGATATCACGATGAACATGTCACCCAAGATGGCGACATGTTTACAGTCCAAGGATTGGCCTAGGCTAGGAGAATCAAGTGAGAGATGCCCAGAAACAGCTTTTCCAAACAGAAACCGGGCACAGAAACTTGAAGAGACCAATGAGACGATGATCCAAGGCATGGGAAAGGAATCATTGTGATGATACCTCATGCTTTCTTCGTTTTCTTCCATTCCAAGAGCACTGAATTCTCTTCCGTTTCCTTGTGTCCTCTGGAATTTCTTTCCCAAAGGTTTGCTATTTCTCGGTTTACATAGCTTTCACCTGTTTTGTGCAGGTTATCCCTAGATTACTTGTTTTTTTTTTCTAGCATGCTGTTTTTTTTTTTTTTTTGAGGTTCAGTTTGTCTATCATTTGCAACTTTTAATTGGTTTTCTTTAGGCAGATGTTTACTGCTGTGCTCATATCTTCTGGCAACGCTGCCGTATTTGCTGAGGAAGACTGGCCCTGTCTAACGTCGCTTCCCATCTGCCTCTACACTACCTCGGACGCCTGCCCCAGAAAGGCTGCACGAGCGGTGAGGAGGCTCACCCCAGAATTCCATGCGGCCAACCACATGCTGCCGACACAGAACACGCGGACGTCACCTATGCAACACTGGCCGGCCCCTTTCGTGTTCCATTGGCAACCTGCAGTTGAGTGGAATGTGACTTGAATATGCTACTTGAGCCCAAATCTGGTCCAGTGTAAACGAGGCCAGGTGGTTTTTCCGGGCCACTGGGATTTGTCAGAATTGGGTCTCTGCTGTCCCAGCAAGCATCATGGACACAGGGTTTCAGAGCCAGCTTGGAGCAGTCTCAGAACTCACCCTTCCCAGTTAGCCCAGGTTTGACATTCACTGCAAATTTGGGGGTTGTGACTTTCTCGGACTTTCAAACGTTCAAGCAGACTCTTTGTAAACACTGACTTCATTCACTGTGGATTATTCATGTGTGATTTCTGTTTGCCTTCCATTTCTGGGAGCTTGTTTTCTTTCCGTAGTCTAATCGTAGTGGTCTTTCTGATCTCTCTCCCTTCGATATGCTTATCAGTGGGTTCTCCTTCATTCTAGGTTAGGAATTCTGTATTTTTTTAATCACCATATGTTCTGTAGGCCGACGTGTGGGTGCTTTGGTGATTGTTGGATGTTGTCTTTGAATTTCCATCTGTCAGTTGAAGGAATCTTTGCTATCCTAGCTTACGTCCAACTGAGAACTGAGGACACGTGTCCATCTTGGTTCATTTGACATTGTGAGATGAGAAACTCCAGGTTAGACGTTGTCCTGGCAACCACCTTCACGGACACAATGGTTCTGAGACATATTCGATGAGTCTGATGAATTCCTCTCTCCAGGTGAGAAATCCTTCCGTCTCTTCCCCTGGATTTGGGAAGTTTCGACGTTCAGCCCTGAACCTTGAACGCTCCCCTAGATTACATCTAGATACTGGCTTACTTTATTTCTACAGAGTCTGTTACTGTTTGATTGACATCCTCAGCTCTGGCGTGTGTATTTTTCTTTAAATATCATGGTAATGTTCTGGTTTTCAGTCAACCTCCTTCCATATGGTGTCAAAACACAGAATCAGTACTCCTTCTACGGCAAGAGATGGGGGAGTTAATTTCATTGGAGCCCAACTGAGCACTGTAGCCTGGGAGGGCAGCCTTCACACAGGAATGAAGCCCTCTGGAAAAGGGTGCTTTTCAGCACACTTCTAGAGCCCTTCCAAACCAAGCTACATACCCCAAACATGACAGGCGTCCATGCCTTCAAGGCTTCAAAGAGATCTCTTGGGAAACCTTAGCAGGTAGCCAGTGGACCCCCATGAGGCCAGAGCTATGCAAAGGTAGAGTCCTCTTCAAAGGATGTTAGGGGCCTACGAAAGGAGTCCTCGATTCTTCTCTTCAACGTCCCCAAGAGATCATTCTGTACTTTGGATTATGAGTAAGGCAGAAGGACAACGTAGGTCTGATAAGCCCCAAGTCTGGCCTCTTGTTTCAAATCAAGTTCCAAGATTGAATCTGCACGACCTCACCATCTACATGAGCAGGTGACAATGTTCTCCTCTCTGTGCTTGTCCATCTATTATCGCTTGTTACCAATGATTCCTTTCTTTTCCCTTGAATTAGAGTCTGTTTGATCCTTTCAAGTTTTTGTTTGGAAAAGCTGTTTCTGGGTATCTCTCACTTAAGTGTCCTAGACTAGGCCAATCCTCGGACTGTAAACATGCGGCCATCTTGGGTGACATGTTCACCGTGATGTCATAAACACCCTCAGATTCTAAGTTGTCTAGACAACCTCAATGCACACAGTGTTTCAGAGCCGTCTCATCCCAATCTGACTAGTCCCCCTTTCCAGGTAGGATAGTTTTCCTTGCTCTGGATTTCTTGTCAGTTTCTAACTTTCTCCAAGGACTTGAAGGGTCTCCTATGTTCCCGCTAGACACCGGTTTCTTTCCTTTAAGCTTATCCCGGGTTTTATCTCTTATCTTTTGTGGATATGGCCAAATGGGAGAACGTCCAGGAGGCCCTCTCATGTTGAAGTTGCCCAGGCATTCCCCTGATGCACACTGATCGTGTGATCTCCTAGCAGTCTGACAATTCCACCTTGGCAGGTCACATGTTTTCCTTCCTTCATCATTTGGGGAAGTGTTCCTTATGCATTCATAGATTGTAATATTCTCGTGGATCCTTTTCTGGTGCGTACTGATAAGGTCTCCTCACCATTTCTACTTCTTTATGATCTCTGTGACCACCAGACCTTGAAATCTGTATTTCCTAATGCTAGTAATCTGATCCCCAAGCGTGATGCTAGACGGTGAAGCCCAGGCCGCTCAAGCGGATGTGGGCACTTACCTGCTACACCACAGCCCGGCCCCAAATTGAGCTTTTGGACCAACCTTTGGCCTGAATTTGGGAAGATGTTGGCCTGCTTCGATCATTCGTGAAGGGAAGCAGTAGTAACATCAGGGTCGGTAACATTTTCCGTTGATTCATGATTTGGCTTGGACCATGTTCTCTTGGTAGTATTCCTCTTCATCTCTTTGCAAAGGTCTACGTTTCTGTATCATCATTAAGCATTTGGAGGCGAATTCTAATCCTTGGATGTTCATCTTCTCTAAAATCTTTCAGCCTCCAAAGCTTTAGGCCGTAAATCTGCACCCGTTTTTGGAGTTTTGATTTTATGTGAATTGATTTCCGTAACCCTGCATTCTAACATCCTATAGCTTTCAAATCTACATCCTCATAGATTTAGACTTATGTGTAGGCTACATCATCTTCACCAGCGTAAGCCTAATTACAGGCCCTCACCACACACTTGTGCCTAATCAACTCTGTCCCTCCGTCCCCCGACACCTTTCCCTCTGGGAACTGCCAATCCTATGTCACCTGCTAGTTGTTTGTTGGTCCATTTTTCCTCTTCTCCTTGTACGTGAGATCCTGTGGTATTTGACCTTACACCAAGGCTTGTTTCAGTTCCCCTGATACCCTCAGGAGCCATTCAGGTGGTCACAAATGGCTGCACTGCATGTGTCCCTACAGCCGAGTGCTATGCCATTTTGTGGCTATAGCCCATCTTCCTTCTCCATTTGTCCCTTGATGGGCATCAGGGAGGCTTCCAAATGTTGCATATCAGAAGTAAGGCTGTGGGGAATACAGTGATGCACGGATCTCTGTGCATTAGTATTTCCAAGATCTTTGGATATATACGCCACAGAGGAATACCTGGATCATGTGGTAGATGGATTCTGAAAATTCTGAGGCAATTCCACACCACTTCGCGTAGTGGCTGCACAGGTTTACACTCCCACCAGCAGTGCAGGAGGCTTGCCTTCTCTCCACCTACTCTCTGAAACTTGTTGGTTGCTGTCTTCATCCTTATAGCCATTCTGACCACTGTGAGCTGCTATCTCAGTGCCGTTCGTATTTGCATTGAGCAGAGACTTAACGATGACGAGCATGTTTTCATACAGCCTGTTGTCCATCTTTCTATCATCCTGGGAGAGCTGTCTGTTTCCATCTTTTGCCCTGGTTTTATTGGGCTCACTGTTTTGTTTCCCGTGAATACGTATGAGTTCATTGGATCTTATGGCTGCTCACCCCTTCTCCGATGTGCGGTTTGCAAACATCTGCTGTCAGTTGTTGCACAGTCTTTGCAGTCAGTCCATGGTGTCTTTGTCTGGGCAGAAGCTTCTGCGTTGGATGGAGTCCCGCTTGTTTCTTGTTTCCTTTGTTTCCCTTGCCCGGTCACACATGCTTCTTCCAAACAGGTGGCTAAGCCAGATGGCAAAGAGCAAGCTGCCTGCGTTTTCTCCTAGAAGCTGTACATTTTCAAGTCTTCCGTTCAAGGCTTTAATCCATTTCGAGGTGGTGTGTGTCCCTGGTGTAACATCACGGTCTACTCTCACGGTGTTCCATTTGGCTGTGCTGTCTTCCCAGCACCATTTCTTGTCGAGACTCTCCTTTCTCTGCTGTCTCCTCTTGGCTCCCTGGTCGAAAATGGGCTGTAAATATGTGTTTCAGTTGACCTCTGGGCTCTCGATTCTGTTCCATGGGTCTGTGTGCCTCTTTTGGGCGCCAGGCTGTGCTGTTTCCGTACCTAGCACTTCGTGCTATATCTGGAAATCAATAAGTGCAATGCCTGCTGCTTTGTCCGTTTTCCTCAGTATTCCTTTGGCTATTCAGTGTCCTTTGTTGCTGGATAGAAACTCTAGGATTCTCTCTTCCATTTCTGTGGGAAATAGTGCTGCGACTTTGACTGGGACTGCATGGAATCCAGAGATGGCTTTATGCGGTATGGACGCTTCAAGTGTGTTAGTTCTTCCATTCGAAGAACACGGAATAGCCTTCCGTCTCCTTTTGTCTTCTGGAGTTTCTTCCCCAGAATCTTTGCTGGATTTCGGTTTCCATAGCTTTCTCCTGTTTGACCAAGGTTATTGCTAGATATCTTTTACTTCTTACTGGCATGCTTTCTTTTTTGAGGTTCAATTTTTCAATTCTTTGCAACTTTCGCTTGGCTTTGTTTTGGCAGAAGTTTATGGCTGCGCTCACATCTGAGGGCCATGTTGCTGTATTTGCTGTGGAAGAGTGGAGAAGTCTAATGTCGCTTCCCATCTACCTCCACACTACCTCACACATCTGCCCCAGAATGGCTGGACGAGCCGTGAGGGTGCTCACCTGCAGGATTCCATGTGGACAAAGCTGGGTTCCCGAACCAGAATGCGCAGACTTCACCACTTCCCCACTGGCCAGCCCCTTTCGTGTTCCATTGGCAACCTGCAGTTGAGTGGGACGTGACTTGAATATGCTACTTGAGCCCACCTCTGGCCCTGTGTAGATGAGGCCAGCTTCTTTTTCTGGCCCTCTGTGATGTCGGAGGATTTGTCAGAATCGTGTGTCTGCTGTCCTGTCTAGCTTCCTGGATGCAGGCTTTCAGAGCCCGCGTGGAGCAGTCCCATAACTCACCCTTCCCAGTTAGTCCAGGTTTGACCTTCGCTGCAGTTTTTGGCATTGTGACTTTCTCGGACTTTCAAACGTCCAGTCAGAGTCTGTCTAATGACTGAAGTCTTTCACTGTGGATTATTCAGATGTGATTTCTATTGGCCTTCCATTTTCAGGGATTTTTTTCTCTTTTCCAAAGTCTAATCGTTACGGTCTTTCTGACCTATGTCTCTTCGATATGCTTATCAGTCCGTTCTCCTTCATTGCAAGCTATGACTTTTATATTTCTGTAATCACCATATGTTCTGTATGCCGAGGTGTGAGTCTTTTCGTGATTGTTGTGTGTTGTCTTGGAATTTCCATCGGTCAGCTGTAGGAAACTGCTATCCTGGCCGAGGTGACACTGAGCCATGAGAACACGTGGTCATCTTGGTTGCTTTGACATTCTGAGATCAGAAACTCCAGATTCGAGGTTGTGCTGTCAACCGCCTTCATGGACATTATGTTTCCGAGACATATTAGAGAAATCTGATGAACTCCGCTGCAGGTAAGATACTTTTCTGTCTCATTTCTGGATTTGGGAAGTTTCGAACTTTACTCCTGATCCTTGAGTGTTCCAGTAGATTACGTCTAGATACTGGCTTATTATATTTCTATAGAGTGTTTTACTTGTTCGATTTACATCCTCAGCTCTGGCATGTTTATTTTTCTATAAACATAATTGTAATGTTCTAATTTTGAGCCAACCTCCTTACATATGCTGTCAAAACACGATATTAATAATCATTCTACTTCAAGAGATACGGGGAGAGAATTTCATTGAAGCCAAACCAAGCATACTAGCCTGGTGGGCAGCCCTCACAAAGCAACGAATCCGTCTGGAATAGGGTGCTTCTCAGCACAATTCTGGAGCCCTGTCAAACAATGGGACATACACGAAGCATGACGGGGGTCCATTCCTTCAAGGGTTCAAAGAGATATCTTGTGACACATTAGCATGTACCCAATGGGCCTCTGTAATGCCAGAGCTATGGAAAGTGAGACTTCTCTTCAATGAATGCTAGGGGCATAGGAAAGGAAGCATCAATCATTGTCTACAGTGTCTTCAGGAGATCATTCTTAATTTTGGATTATGATTAAGGCAGAAGGACAATGTAGGTCTTATAAGCCCCAAGTCCAGCCTCTGGTTTCAAATCAAGTTTCAAGCTTGCATCAGCATGGCCTCCCCATACACTTGAGTAGATTACAATGTTCTCCACTCAGCGCTTGTCCCCCTATTATTGCTTCCTCACAATGACTTCTTTCTTACCCCTTTAATCAGCGTGTATTCTCTCTCTTCAAGTTTCAGTGCCTGGTTTCTGTTTTTAAATTCTCTTCTGGGTATCTCTAACTTGAGTATCGTAGCCTAGGATAATCCTCGGACTATAACCGTGAGGCCATCTTGGGTGACATGTTCACTGTGATGTCATAAACTCCCTCAAACTTCTAAGTTGTCCCAGCATCTTCTATGCACATGACTACTGTCCCTTTCCAGCTTGAATATTTTTCCATTTCCTGGATTTCTTGTGGGTTTCTAACTTTATCCTTGAACTTTTAAATGTTTACTACATTCTCTCTAGACATGGTTTCTTTACTTTAAGTTTACCCTGGGTTTTATCTGTTACATTTTGTGAATATGGCCGAATGTGTAGACTTTCCCCAGTGAAAGTCCTGGAGTCCATCCAAAGCTGAAGTTGCCCACTCAAGCCTCTGATGTGCAATGATCGTGTCATCTCATGCAGTCCGCCAATTCTACCTATGCAGGTCACATCATTTCCTTCAGTCTGTATTTAGGGAAGTCTACCAGATGTGTCATAGATTGCAATATTTTCATGTTTTTTTCCTATTGCCTATCTCTAATGTATGCTCACAAATTCGACTTCTTTGTGATCTCTGTACACACCACACCATGAAATCTATCTTTCCCAACGTTACTAATCTGATCAGCACCAGTGATGCGAATCCATGAATCCCAGGCCACCCAATAGGAATGTGGGCACTTACACTCCTGAACACATGGCTGGCCCTGAATTTTACTTGTGGACCCATATTTTTCCTGAACTTGGGAAGAAGATGGCCTGCTGTGATTATTCGTGAATGTAATTACTCGTAACATCATAGACGGTAACATTTTCCCTTGGTTCATCTGTTTAGCACGGAACACATTCTCTTCATAGTATTCCCCATAATCGATTTGCAATGGTCTACTTTCTGTAGCATCATTAAGCATTTGGAGGAGATTCACAGTCCTTGGAAGTTCATCTTCTCTAATCTCTTTCAGCCTCAAATCCTTTATGCCCCAAATCAGCACGCCTTTTTGGATTTTTTCATTCCCTCTGGGAATCACCAATCCAAAGTGAAGGCTGACATCCAAAGCTAGAGTGCTCAGTTTGGCACCAGCGAAATTCTCTCCCATCTCTGGCCTTAGAAGATTATTGACTAGGTGTTTTGACAGCATATGTGAGGAAGTTGGCTGAAAATTAGAACATTACACTTATATTTAATGAAAAATAAACATGCCAGAGCTTAGGGTGGAAATCAACTTACAAACCCTACAGAAATAAAGTAAAGCAGTATCTAGATGTAATCTACTAGGAGGACCATGGATCCAGGGTCAAGTTCCAGCCTTCCCAAATTTAGAAAAGAGACATAAAAATATCTTACCTGGAGACAGGAATTCATCAGATTTCTCTAATTTGTCTCAGAAACATTATGTCCATAAAGTGGTTGCCTGGACAATCTAGAATTTGGAGTTTCTGATCTCAGAATGTCAAACCAACCAAGATGACCTCGTGTTCTCAGTGCTCAGTTGGACCTAGGCTAGGATAGCAAAGATTCCTTCAAGTGAACGATGGAAATTCAAAGGCAATGCCCAACAATCATGAAAACACTCACACATCAGCCTAGAGAACATATGGTGATTAAAGAAACACAAAATTCATAACTTGGAATGAAGGAGAACGGACTGATAAGCGTATCTATGGGAGATAGCTGAGAAACACAATGACGATTGATGTGGATTAAGGCTGCCCCAGCTCGAAAAGCCCAAGGTTACCTGGCCTACATGTCAAACCATATGACCCGGTGAATTTTTTTTAGTATGAATTAGAGGTGCCCCAGTGAGAGAAGCCCAGGCGATGCTCACCTACATGCCTATCTATATGGCCAAATTCGTATCTAATGTTATACGACCACACAATAACCAGACTTCATCTGTACTGAAGTCATTTAATGGCTTTTTACATCATCTTTTCTTTTTTCAGTAAAAATGTCACGTACCCATGCCTTATAAAATTTGCCCTTACCCTCAACTCAGGGCAGCGGCAGGACATCTGACTGCCCATGGCTCCTTTCCCCATGCAGCAGCAGCAGCTATTCACTGCCCGTGCATCCAGTTCCCATGCCTGCAGCTCTTCACTACCCATAGGTCCTGTCCCCATGAAGCAACTCTTTACTCCCCATGGGTCCTGTCCCTATGTTATCCTGTACCATTCTCTAAATAAAAGAGCACCTCTGCCAGGCCTTGAGAGACCAAGAAATCTTTCTTCCGACTCATCAGCCTCGAGGATGAATCACAATTCACTTCTCCATCAGGAACTGTCTTGGATAGCTGTAAGAATCCACGTTTGCTGCCCATGGCTACTCTATGGGGCAAATCATGGCATTCAGCTTGAAGAGAATCAGTACCTTAAGCCTAAGGGCGATGTAGAGTGAATTACTCCATTCCTTCCTGACTCTATCTCTAATATACAAATTTTAGGTGGGCACGGGTCGGTCACTTAAGTTATTAGGATGGTCGGCAATCTGCAAGACTCCCCTGGAAGGTTTCTTTACCTAAGGTTGGATTGGGATACCTCCCATGGCACCTGACCATGCTCTGAACTGTGTGAATGTCCCAATTGGGACTCCAGTTCAAGGAAAGTACCAAAGTCTAACCTGTGGTTGCGTATGGGAAGCCCTTCTCAGGGAATGCCTCCAACACACAATTGGGTAGAATGTCCCCCAGAGCGGCGGAGAATGCCTCACTAATTTTCTCCATCCTGTACTCTCTTAAAATTCTCCCTTTCTCTTGGGGACCATTCACCAGCCACCTATTACTGCCAGGCAGAATAGGAAAGATGTTCACCAGGCACCTGTAACTTCCAGGCATACCAGGGAAGATATGCAATGGAGGCAATGCTGGGGGACACCCCCATCACCCCTTGTTATAGGAACCCCACAGTAGGAATGACAGGTAGGATGCTACCCCAGGTTCAGGGGGGATTTTCAAGGTAATGGACCTGTCTCTTTCATCTTTCTTAGAGTTGCAATGGCTATTTTCGTCTCCTTTTGAGCTTTGCAACAGGCAAGCAAAGAAATCTGTCAACAGTCATGGCCTCCACCCCTGGGAGTCCAAACTTGGCATTTCTGGGCCTGATCACCCCTGAAAGCCCAAGTAGGGTGCCCTCTCTTGGGGGTTGACTCATTGAGTGTTTTAGTCACCTACTGAGTTGGCTATGAGGGTGGCAGACCTGTGATTTATTCTGTGAACTGTCATGCTACAGTAGTGTGCCCCAGCACGGGAACTGTTGAGTGAGTCTTCTCTTGAGAACCCTCTTTGAGTGGCCATGAGGGTGAGGTCTGATGTCTTCATTTCCTTTCTTTGTTTTGCTCATCATGTCCTCTGTTGTCACCAAGTCTTGGTTAAGTTCAGGCTGGACCTGACCAGAACCTGGAACTTCTGTAAAATCGGAAAACTCGAACACATTTTGCAAGGAACTTCATTCTCAACCCGGGTACTGGGAGCCCCGGCCTCCAGCCAGTTCAAGCCCTT
The DNA here is from genome assembly GCF_041296235.1 of Equus asinus. Taxonomy (NCBI): domain Eukaryota; kingdom Metazoa; phylum Chordata; class Mammalia; order Perissodactyla; family Equidae; genus Equus; species Equus asinus. Next base: position 2,581,688 of record NC_091815.1, on the reverse strand, counting down.
TGTATGCACTCCACCCTTCTCCACTTCACTGTCAGTCGGACACTGGCTTTACTGCCGTGGGGAATGAGATAAGCATCCCTTAAGACTCATCACTCAGGGTCATTCTAACTAATTAGAAACACTTTCAATTGTATGGGTTATGCCCCAGAAACTCCAGCTGGTAGAAAATGTGTGATGTTTCTCTGTGCCTTTCTGGTGCAGTTGGACAGGTAGATCAACCTAGAACGTCCTTCAAGTTACAGTCCAGTTTCTGAGAAATCAAGAGCAACTGTCCTTAGAAAATCCTTGCAAGACTGGAAATACAGTTCTAGAGGCAGTTCAGATTCCACCTTGTTCCTTTACCATGAAAAGGATTATCTTCCCCCCTCTCCAGGAACTACTATCTAGCATATCACTCATTCTTAAGACTGGAAAAAAAAAGGAGGGGAAAGGATAAATGGCCATAAGTGTGCCCTTGAATAAAGTCTAGCATCTTGAGGGTCTTCTCCATAAGTATTAGTAAAAAGGCTCAAAACAAAGTTTTGATTTGTAACTGGTGAGCTTTATATTACTGTACCTGATTCATGGCAGTAGTTTTTAAAACAATAGTTGTACAGTCTCTGTGTATATGTGTCTATGTGTACATTATACGTGTGATATTTTAACCCCTGGATGGTCTGGCCAAAATTAAGATCTCTGTTTAGTTGGCTTAAAGCAAGTGCTTTCTTAAATTCTAAATGTAGTCGAAATTAACACAGTGACTTTCAAAGTTAACGTGACGTGAATTAACCTTTGGTAAATGAAAGCTTCTTTAAGTTTGTTGGTTTCATTGAAAATTGTCTTCTTGTCAGAGTTGTCAGTATTTGCATAGGATGCAGGCATTCAGACTTGGTTTACTAGTCATATAAGTCCACGTTGTCTGTTAAATTTGTCAGCAAAATAATAGCTTTAAATGATGACCAGTTTTGTCTAATGCCTCATAAGGTTTCCCTAGTAATCTGAACATAATTGTTGGAAACAAATGGTTTAAATACATAAAACTCATAAAAGTGAGTACAATAACTTTTATGGTCTGTATACTTGGGGAAAAAAACAGCTTCGAAATCCTTTTTGGTAACAATCTTGAGTTTTGCCAAGTTAAGTTAAATGATAAAAAGATGAATATGTGGGTCATTTTTGGATAGAACGGAACACTCACACATTATTGTTAAACATATCTAAGTTATCTACTTTTGGCTTCTTATGGAAGAGGCTAAAAGAGTTTGGGTGTATCAAAAAGCATGCCTTGTGTTTTATTGCGAAGTGGCATGTTTCTTAAGTTGTGAAGTGTTTAGAATGCTGATATCAAAGACATTTCATAATTGTTTACCTTTTTAGTGTTTACTAGGTCCGTTAAGCGTTAAAGGTTCTAACTTACCTATGGAATTAAAGCTACAGGAATTTACTAAGAAAAAGAGCTCTGTATTCAAGAAAGTTAAAATGTATGTTTTCAGGAAAAAAGGTATAAAGAATGGAAATATTTTTGTTTGATGGGTTAAGAAAGATAAATTGCTCCTGATGTACTAGAAAGGAAAAAAGAAAGATTTTGGGACAAGTACTGAAAATGAAAAAGAAAGATGTAGAAGGTTTGTGAAGGAGGAATTCTGAAATGAGTTTTATGCCTGCTCAAGTAGACTAAAGTAAGTTCAATTAAGTGAATGAGTTTGAATGTTAATAATAAGTAGGTGCAGAAGTTCAAATTTGGTTTTCTTTAAAAGGATACATTTTCTTGAACTTTTGATCTGCTCTTGGTAAAGAGGATGTAAGAGCTGTTCCTTTGAGTACATCTACCTAAGAGACAAATCTGTTTTGTGAAAATAATGGCTGAGGTTACTCTTAATATTTTTGACTCTTTCTGTTATCACTTTGAATGGATACCTGAGCATTGTTTCACAGTGAGTGTTGTTTGCTATTTGAACATTTTAAAAACTTTTGATATGTTGTGACAAGCTTCTCACTCAAAAATATTCAAATCCTGAATGAAGGCATTCTGTAGACATGGTAGACAGAAGAATGATTACTCTGAGGATTTTCAGAGGGTCCCTGAGACTTCTCAAAAAATTTGCTCTCTCTTCCTACAAGGAGGAAAATGTTAAAGTAATTTGGCTTATTTGGTCTATTAAATTAAATGGGAAACATTGTGAAATAAGCGACAATAGACTTTCTTATCTGGTATTTGGTGGGTAAATGTTATTAATATAGACGTCTCAAAATTAGATAGCATTCCTAAAATTCTGATCTGCCCTGGTTGTCAGTGATAAGTTCACTTATTATCTGGCAGTGTTATATGTCACAGAAGTAGTCAAGTTTCTTTGCCAATTGCCCTTTTGAGTTCTTTGTCCATTTCCAGATAGTTGTTGTTTTACTCTGATGCTTTTTCCTTTTGCAAATATGTTTCAACTTCCGAGAAATTCCTGGAAAGGATTCTGACACAAAGAGTCTAAACGACAGGTTTCTGATAAACCTTCAGATTGTAAAACTGAACGGAGTAAGAAATGACAGAATTCTAACAGAAACTATGCTCATCGATCTGCTAACAGAAGATTCAGCTCAAGAATTGATTATACAGGACTGTGTGCACTGATTAGAACGATTATAAATTTTTAGGACTTCTGTTTGAAATATTGTTGAGTTTGGATGTGTTGTTTTGTCTTCTCATAATTAAGGAAATCTTTTTCTCTTTTCGCTTATGCTAACTAAAACTTACAGCCATTTGGTGAAATTATACCTTTATGAGCAAAACTGAAACATTTATCTTTTTCTGCCTACCTTATCCCTCCTGAATTTGGAAACCCTTTGTGACTGAGTATGGTCATTTCGTGGCAATATTTGCATAAGTTCTATAAGAATCTGTTCTCCTTATAACAGGAAACATTGGTTATATTACCAAGGCTTTGACTTGAATGTCATATTTGAAACACACAGTCTCAGATATGACAAGACAGCGTTTCATGAACAAAGATTGGACTTTCTGGAATACAGCCACTTGGAAACACAGGCCTGGTACCTTGTTTACTGAGATTTTGGCAATCTTACCTGGTAAGTAAGGAAGCTTGCTTATCTCGCAGGTTCAAGGAACATCCGAATATTTGGGGAGACCTCAAAGAGAACACCACTCAAATCTGTAGGTACTTCAGGCCAAATCTGATGGCAAGTCCTTGGCTTGGCTTTTCTGGCCTCTAGAGGCCTTCACAGTTCAATGTGAGATTCCGCAGGAAAAGATCCAGCGAAGCACATTTTAAAAAGCCTGTATGAACAATTACTTTTCTGGCTGCTCTTATGTAAATAATTGGAGCAAGTTGTATTGAAACTACACTTGATTTCCAAAACTGTTAATCCTGATTTGGCTATCTTTTGTAAAAATGAGAGTGATTTAAGAGAGAAAAAATTATGTTTCTGTAGAAGCTATAGTAGGCATTCATGGATATTAGATTCTAGCTGTTTTCTTCCGCAATATTCATGTATTATTAATAGTAATGTCTCCTTGTGGAAATCTACCTCTGACACCTGGAAGTTCCCTGGCCACAATCAAACATTTTCCTTCAATACTACTGTCCAAATACTAACTAGATTTGTCTTGTCACACTTGGATCATACAGAAGAAGTTCCAAAGGTAATATCCCCAACTTATTAATACACACAGGATGGACAATAAAAAATTTGGGATGAATATATTTGGTTCACTCCTACTAGTGGGCAACTCAGTAAAAGGCCACTTTCTTTTGAGGAAAAAGAATCACCCCTGTGATACATGGCCTTATAGCACTCGACCTATGGGAAAAAATCCCTGTTATATGTGTTCTCATATCATAGCCTTAAAAAAAATACTGATTGGTTTCAGACTGACTGGGATACATGGCTCAACACGCATTGGTTAGCCCCTAACGGTGCTCAGTGGATATGTGGCTCCAATTTATGACCTTGGCTACCACCTGCATGGATTGGACGATGCACTCTAGGCTTTGTCTGGATGCAAGGTGGAACTACATTTACTATATCTCCTCCTGCTAACCTACCCAACTTGCAACAGCACTTGACCAGCCCTGTCTTCCACTGGTATGACCATCTTTCCGCAATTTTCTTTCACCAATTAGGAATCGACTTTTGTAGCATATTCAAGTCTTGCATGGAAGTCCTAGACAAATTTACTATGAAGGCATTATATGATACACAACATAGCATTTCACTGCTCAATTTAGAAGTATCCCAAGTGTGTAAGGCAGTCCTCCAAATCCAAATGGCACTGGATGTCTTGACAGCAGCACAAGGGGGCACCTGTGCCATTATAAAAACTGAATGTTGTATCTATATTCCTGACTACCGTCAAAATATTTCTGGCTTGGTATCCCAGCCACCAAATTAAATCCATGTCTGACCAACCCTAAATCTAAATGATTGGTTGAACTCCTAGTCAGGACAAGGTTTCTGCACTACTTCAAAACCTTATTCATTGGGTTAAACATACTGCTTGTATTTCTTATGATATTTTGTTGTCTGTTTCATTGTTTGTCTTATGCATGTCAAAAATGTTTCACTTCCTGGACCACCTCTTGTCAATGACTCTCTCATCTCCAGAGGATCTGTATAACTTGTCATGCTTGAACTCAATGGGGCAAGCCTTCTGGTCCACTAAACTGCCTAAGTGTACCTATGGCCCCATTTAGGGACAGCTCTACGACCCTGTACAGCCAGAAGTAGTCACAGAAGACTGACCATCATCCATATCCCCAAAGATTTCCAGTCCAAATACGTTCAGGGAGGTTTTATGATGTGGATCAGGGCTGCCCCAGCTAGGGAAGCTGAAGGTGACCTGGACTACATGCCAAACTATATGACCCAGTGGATTTTTTTATGGTATGAATTAGGGCTGCCCCAGGGCGAGAAGCCCAGGGCATTCTCACCTACATGCTGATCTATATGGCCAGATTCGTATCTAAAAATATGACAACACAATGTCCAGACTCCATCTGTACTGAAATCATTTAAAGACATTTTACATCATTATTTCTTTTTAGAGTAAAAATAAGTCATATACCCATGCCTTATGAAATTAGCCCTAACACTCTAGTCAGGGCAGCAGCAACAGCTCTGACTACCCATGGGTCCTGTCCCCAGGCAGCAGCAGCAGTAGCTCTTCACTGCTAATGTGTCCTATCCCCATGCTATCCTGTACTGTTCTCTCAATAAAAGAACACCAATGCAGGATCTTGAGAGTCCAAGCAATATTTCATTCGAGTATTCAGCTCGCTGAGCACATATCAATTCTACCACGGAAAATAAAAAACGGTCCCAGAAAATGGAAGGCACACAGAAATCACACATGAATAATACATAAAGAAAGATGTCAGTTTTAGACATACTCTGAACGTTCGAAAGTCGGAGTAAGTCACAATCCCAAAAACCCAAGCGAAGGTCAAACCTAGGGTAACTGGTAAGGGTGAGTTATGAGACTGCTAAAATCAGGCTCTGTAAGCCTGTGTGTGTGAAGTTTGCAGGGACAGCAGAGACACAATTCTCACAAATCCTCTGACATCACAGTGGAGAAGAAAAACAAACTGGCCTCATCTACACAGTGCCCGAGTTGGGCTCAAGTAGCATATTCAAGTCCCATTCCACTCAACTGCAGGTTGCCAATGGAACATGAAAGGGGCCGGCCCATGGTGCAGTGGTGAAGTCTGCACATTCTGGGTTTGCAGCCCGGGGCTGGCCATGCGGAATCCTGGGGGTGAACCTCCTCTCCGCTGGTCCAGCCATTCTCGGGGAGGCATGGGAGGTAGTGTAGAGGCAGCTGGGAAGCAACGTCAGACAGCGTCAGTATTCCTCAGCAAATACAGCAACATCGACAGCAGATCTGAGCACAGCCATAAACATCAGCCGAAACAAAACTAATGAAAACTTGAAAAGAACAGAAAAACCGAACCTCAGCAAAAAAAGAATAAGATCTCCAGAAATAAGCTTAGCCAAACAGGTGCAAGCTATGGAAATCGGAAACTAGCAAAACTTTGGGGAAAGAAATTCCAGAAGACACAAGCAAATGGAAGGGTATTCCGTGCTATAGGAATGTAGGAACTAAAATACTTGAAACCTCCATAACGGATAAAGCAATCACTGGATTCCATGCAATCCCAGTCAAAGTTGCAGAATCTTTCCCACAGAAATATGAGAGAATCCTTAATTCTCTATCCAGCAACAAGGGACCCTGAATACCCAAAGGAATCCTGAGGAAAACGAACAAAGCAGGACATATCACATGTACTGATTTCAACATGTAGTACGAAGTGCGAAGTACCGAAACGGCACAGTCTGGTCTCAAAAACAGACACAGAGATCAACGGAAAAGAATCGAGAGCCCAGAGGTCAACTCACACATATATGGACAGCCCATTTGCAACGAGGAAGGCAAGAGGATCAGTGGAGAAAGGAGTGTCTCAAGAAGAAAAGGTGCTGGAAAACTGCACAGCCATATGTGATGCAATGAGAGTAGACCATGATGTTACATCAGGCTCACACACCACCTCGAAATGGATTAAAGCCTTGAATGGAAGACTTGAAACCGTGAAACTTCTAGTAGAAAACCAGGCACCTTGCTCATGGCCATGTGGCATAGCCGCCTATTTGGAAGAAGCATGTGTGACTGGGCAAGGGCAACACACGAAACAAGAAACAAATGGGATTGCATCCAACGCAGAAGCTTCTGCCCAGCCGAGGAAACCATCCACTCAATGCAAAGACATCACAACTGCGAGTGGATGTTTCAAACCACACATCGGAGAAGGACTGAATAGCCAAAAGAGCCAACGACCGCACATGCCAACACAAGAGAAAAAACAACAAGCCCATTAAAACCTGGGCAAAAGATGGAAACAGAGTTTTACCAAATAAGATAGAAAGATGGCCAACAGCTGTATGAACACATGTTCATAATCATTACGTCTAAGGCCAATGCAAATCCAAATGGCAATGAGATAACAGCACATTGTGGTCAGAATGCCCATAAGGAACAAGACAGGAAACAAGTGTCAGAGAGGAGGTGGAGAGAAGGGAAGCCTCCTGCACCGTTGGTGGGAGTGTAAGGCGGTGCAAGAACTATGCAAAGCAGTGTGGAATTTCCGCAGAAATTTCAGAATCCATCTACCATATGATCCAGCTATTCCTCTGTGTTGTATTTCTCCGAAGAACTTGGAAACACCAACGCATAGGAATCCCTGCACCGCTGTGTTCACCACAGCCTTAATCCTGATGTCCAGGACTTGGATATCGCCCTGGGGCCCATCAAGGGACGAATGGAGAAGGAAGATTGGCTATAGCCGCACAATGGGATAGCACTCAGCTGCAAGAAAGGGTGCAGTCCAGCCATTTGTGACACCAGAATGGCTCCTGAGGGTATGAGGGGAACTGAAAGAAGCCCCAGGGAGAAAGTCAAATACCGTAGGATCTCACTTACAAGGAGAAGAGTAAAATAAGGAGAATCAAACAGGTAGCACATGACAAGGGATTGGGGGTTCCCAGAGGGAATCGGTGGCAGAAGACAGTGGAAGAAAGAGTTGATTAGGCACCAGTGTGTGGTATGGGCATGTCATTAGGCTTACGGTGGTGAAGATGATGTACCATACAAGAAGTCTAAAGCTAGGAGGTTGTAAATCTGAAAACAATCGGGTGTTATAATGCAGGGTTATGGCAATCAATTCATGTAAAATCAAAACTACAAAAAGGCAAGCAGGTTTATGGCCTAAAGCTTTGGAGGCTGAAAGAGATTAGAGAAGATGAACTTCCAAGCATTGCTAATCACCTCCAAGTACTTAATAATGCTACAGAAAGGTAGACAGTGGCAAAGAGATGAAGAACAACTCTACCAAGAGAACATGTTCCGTGCTAAACTCAGGATCCAAAGGAAAAGGTTACCGTCCATGATGTTACTACTAATTACCTTTACAAATAATCAAAGCAGGCCAACATCTTCCCCAGTTCAGGCAAAATGTTGGTCCAAGAATCCAATTCAGTGCCGGCCCTGTGGTGTACTGGGTAAGTTCCCACATTCCACTTGGGTGGTACAGGCTTCATCGGCGAGCATTACGGGTGCGGATCAGATTAGTAGCATTAGCAAATATAGATTTCATGGTATGGTGCAGACAGACATCCTAAAGAAGTCGAAATTGTGAAGAGACGTTATGAATACACATCAGAGTAAGAACCATGGGAATATTGCAATCTACGAACGCATCAGGAACACTTCCCCAAATGATGAAGGAAGGAAAACATGTGACCTGCCAAGGTGGAAATGGAGATGACACGATCATTACACATCAGAGGATTGACCAGGAAAGTCAATCTCGCGAGGGACACCAGGGCTTTCTCTGGGGAAAGTCCACCCATTTGGACTCATCCACAAATGATAAGAGATAAAACCCAGGATAATCTGAAAGGAAAGAAACTGGTGTCCAGCGGGATTGTAGTAGACCTTTCAAAGTTCGAGGATAAAGTTATAAACAGACACGGAATCCAGAACAAGGAAAACTATCCTACCTGGAAAGGGGAAGTAGTGAGACTGGTATGAGATGGTCGTGAAGAACTGTGTGCATGGAGGTTTTCAGGACAGCTTAGAATTCTGAGGGTGTTTATGACATCACGGTAAACATGTCACCCACGATGGCCGCAGGTCTCCAGCCCGGGGATTGGCCTAGGCTTGGATACTCAAGTGACAGATACCCAGATACAGCTTTTGCAAACAGAATCTGGGCGCAGAAACGTGAAGAGATGCAAGAGACGCTAATTCAATGGATAAGAAAGGAATCATAGGGAAGAAGTGATAACAGAGGGACAAGCACTGAGAGGAGAACATTGCCATCTCCTCAAGTCGATGGGAAGGCCATGCTGATTCAAGCTTGAAACTTGACTTGAAACAAGAGGCCGGACCTTGAGCTTATCAGACCTATGTTGGCCTTCTGCCTTACTCATAATCCAAAGTCAAGAATGATCTCTTGAAGACATTGAAGAGAAGAATAGAGGCCTCGGTCCTAGGTCCCTAGTATTCTGTGAAGAGAAGTCTCACTTTCCATAGCTCTGGCGTCATAGGCACCCACTGGGTACATGGTAATGTGTCACTAGTCATCTCTTTGAAGCCTGGAAGGAATGGACCCCTGTCATTCTTGGGGTATGTCTCTTGGTTTGGAAGGACTCAGGAAGAGTGTGCAAAAGCACCCTTTTGCAGAAAGCTTCGTTACTGTGTGAAGGCTGTCCTCCCAGGCTAGAGTGCTCAGTTGAGATCAATGAGATTCCCTCCCCCATCTCTTGCCGTAGAAGGAGTATTGATTAGGTGTTTGACACAACACATAACGATGTTTGCTGAAACTTAGAACATTACCATTCTATTTAAAGGAATATAAACATGCCACAGCTGAGGAGGTAAATTAAACAAATAACAAAACCTGTGGAAATAAAGTAAGCCAGTATCTAGATGTAATCTAGTGGAGCGTTCAAGGATCAGGTGTGAAGTTCTGAACTTTCCAAAGGATCTCTCAGCTGGAGAGAGGAATCCATCAGATTCATCTAATTTGTCTCGGAACCATTGTGTCTGGGAAGGTGGTTTCCAGGACAACCTCAAACATGGCGTTTCTGATCTCACAATATCGAACCAACCGAGATGACCACGTTTACTCACTGCTCAGGTGGATCTAGGCTAGGATGGCAAAGATTCCTTCAAATGACCTATGGAAATTCAAAGACAACACCCAACAGTAATGAAAGCACTCACACATCAGCCTACAGAACCTATGGTGATTAAAGAAATACCAAACTCCTAACTTGAAATGAAGGAGAACACACTGATAAGCATATCGAAGTGAGATAGCTCGGAACCATGACGATTAGACTATGGAAACGAAAGCAAGCTCCCAGAAAATGGAAGGCAAACAGAAATCACACCTCAATAATCCACAGTGAATGACTTCAGTGTTTAGTTAGGGTCTGCTTGAACGTTTGAAAGTCCGAGAAAGTCACAACCCCAAAACTTGCATTGAAGGTCAAACCTGGGCTAACTGGGAAGGGTGAGTTCTGAGACTGCTCCACGCGGGCTCTGAAACCCTGTGTCCCCGAAGCCTGATTGGAAAAGAGACACGATTCTGACAAATACTCCGACATCACAGTGGTCCAGAAAAAGAAGCTGGCCTCATCTACACAGGGCCAGAGTTGGGCTCAAGTAACATGTTAAAGTACATTCCACTCAACTGCAGGTTGCCAATGGAAGACGAAAGGGGCCAGCCAGTGGGGCAGCCATGAAGTCCCTGCATTCTGAGTCGGCAACCCAGGGTTGGCCACGTGGAATCCTGGGGGTGAGCCTCCTCACCGCTCATCCAGCCATTCTGGGCCAGGCATGCGACCCAGTGTAGAGGCATATGGGAAGCAACGTTATACCATGCTACTCTTGCTCAGCAAATACAGCAGCATAGACAGCAGATGTGAGCACAGCCATAAACTTCTGCCAAAACAAACCAATTAAATGTTGCTAAGAATAGAAAAAAGGAACAGCGAAAAAGAAAGCATGCCAGTAAAAAGAAAAAAAATCTAGGAATAACATTGGCCAAACAGGAGAAAGCTATGTCTACCGAAATCTAGCAAAGCTTTGGGCAAAGAAATTCCACAAGACACAAGGAAACGGAAGTCTATTCCATGTTCTTTGAATGGAAGAACGAACACACTTTAAGCATCCATACCGCAAAAAGCAATGTCTGCATTCCATGTCGTCCAAGTCAAAGTTGCAGCAATCTTTCCCACAGAAATAGAAGAGATAATACTAAAGTTTCTATGTGGCAACAAAGGACCCTGAATAGGAAGAGGAATCCTGAGGAAAACGAACAAAGCAGCATGTATCACACTTTCTGATTGCCAAATATAGGATAAAGCACTAGGTACCGGTACAGCACAGCCTTTCCCCCAAAATAGGCACATAGACCCATGGAACAGATTTGAGCCCAGCAGTCAACTGCCACATATATGGGCAGCCCATTTTCGACATGGGAGCCAAGAGGAGACAGCAGAGAAAGGAGAGTCTCGAAAAGAAACAGTGCTGGGAAGACTTCAGAGCCACAAGTGGCACAATGAGACTAGACCATGATGTTACACCAGGCACACATACCACATTGAAATGGATTAAAGTTTTGAATGGAAGACTTGAAACCATGAAACTGCTGCCGGAAAATGCAGGCAGCTTGCTCTTTGCCATCTGGCATAGCCGCCTACTTGGAAGAAGCATGTGTGACTGGGTAAGGGCAACAAAAGAAACAAGAAACAAGCGTGACTCCATCCAACGCAGAAGCTTCTACCCGGCCAACGACTCCATCGACTCAATGCAAAGACAGCACAACTGTGACAGGATGTTTGCAGAACAGACATCGGAGAAGGGGTGAACAGCCATAAGATCCAGTGAACTCATACATCTCCACAGGAAAGAAAACAATGAGCCCAACAAAACCTGGGCAAAAGATGGAAACACACATTTCTCCCAGGAAGATAGAAAGATGGCCAACAGGCTGTATGAAAACATGTTCCTCATCATTAAGTCTGAGGCCAATGCAAATCCGAAGTGCAATGAGATAGCAGCTCACAGTGGTCAGAATGGCTATAAGGGTGAAGACATGAAACAACAAGTTTCAGAGAGGAGGTGGAGAGAAGGGAAGCCTCCTGTACTGCAGGTGGGAGTTTGAGCCGATGCAGCCACTACACAAAGGAGTGAAAATTCAGAATGTTTCAGAATCCACCTAGCATATGATCCAGCTATTCCTCTGTGATGTATATATCCAAAGATCATGGAAACAGTAATGCACAGAGATCCGTGCACTGCTGTGTTCACCACAGCCTTACGCCCGATATCCAAGACTTGGAAGCCTTCCTGATGCCCATCAAGGGACGAATGGAGAAGGAACATAGGCTATAGCCACACAGTGGCATAGCATTCAGCTGTCGGAAGGGATGCAGTCCAGCCATTTGTGACCACCAGAATGGCTCCTGAGGGTACTAGAGGAACTGAAACAATCGCCGGGGTAAGGTCAAATACCACAGGATCTCACGTACAGGAGAAGAGGAAAAACGGACCAACAAACAGGTAGCATGTGACATGGGATTGGTAGTTCCCAGAGGAAAAGTAGGCGAGGGCCAGAGGGAGAAAGAGTTGATCAGGCACACGTATCTTCAGAGCCTGTAATTAGCCTTACAGTGGTGAAGATGATGTAACCTACTCAGAAGTCTAAATCTATGAGGATGTAGATCTGAAAGCTATAGCATGTTAGAATGCAGGGTTACGGCAATCAATCCACATAAAATCAAAACTCCATAAAGGGGTGCAGACTTACGGTCTAAAGCTTTATAGGCTGAAAGAGATCAGACAGGATGAACTTCCAAGGATTGGTAATCACCTCAAAGTGCTTAATGATGCTACAGAAAGGTAGACCTTTGCAAAGTGATGAAGCGGAATACTAGCAAGAGAACATGTTCCGTGCTAAACTCATGAACCAATGGAAAATAATACCTTCCATGATGTTACTACTGATTCCCTTCACGAATGTTTGAAGCAGGCCAACATCTTCCCAAGTTCAGGCCAAAGGTTGGTGCAGAAGTCTAATTCATTGCCGGCCCTGTGGTGCAGCAGGTAAGTGCCCAACTTTCTCTTGCGTGGCCCGGGCTTCAGGGGCTAGCATCCTGGGTACAGATCAGATTTCTAGCATTAGGAAATCCCGATTTCAAGGTATGGTTGGCACAGAGATCATAAAGAAGTAGTAATTGTGAGGAGGCCTTATCAATACTCACCAGAAAAAGCACCATGAGAATATTAGAGTCTATGAACGCATCTGGTACGCTTTCCCAAATCATGAAGGAAGGAAAATATGTGACCCACCAAGGTGGAATCGTCAGACTGCCATGAGATCACACGATCATTGTTCATCACAGGATTTCCTGGGCAACGTCAACTTGGGAGGGAGTCCAGGACTTTCTCTGGGGAAAGTCCACCCATTTGGCCATATCCACAAAAGATATGCGATAAAACCCAGGATAATCTTAAAGGAAAGAAACCGGTGTCTAGAGGGAATGTAGTAGACCTTTCCAAGTTAGAGGACAAAGTTGAAAACCGACAACACATCCAGAACAAGGAAAACTATCCTTCCTGGAAAGGGGGAGTAGTCAGGCTGGGAGGAGACGGCTCTGAAACACTGTGTCCATGGAGGTTGTCAGGACAACTTTGAATTCTGAGAGTGTTTATGACATTACAGCGAACGTGTCACCCCAGATGGCTGCATGTTTACAGTACCAGGATTGGCTTAGGCTGGGATACTCAAGTGAGAGATACCCAGAAACAGCTTTTCCAAAGAGAAACCAGGCACAGAAACTTGAAGAGATCAAAGAGATGCTGATTCCAGGGATAAGAAAGGTATCATTGTGATGATACTTCATTCTTCCTTCGTTTTCTTCCATTCCATGCGCACTGATGCCCCTCCGTTTCCTTGTATCTTGTGGAATTTCTTTCCCCAAAGCTTTGCTACTTCTCGGTTTACATAGCTTTCACCTGTTTGGCACAGCTTATTCCTAGATACCTTGTTCTTCCTAGTAGCATGCTTTTTTTTCTTTTTTGAGGTTCAGTTTTTCTATCCTTTGCAACTTTTGATTAGTTTTATTTAGGCAGATGTTTACTGCTGTGCTCACATCTGCTGGCAATGCTGCTGTATTTGCTGAGGAAGACTGGCGCAGTCTAACGTCGCTTCCCATCTGCCTGTTTACTTTGTTGCCCATTCCTGTCACACACGCTTCTTCCAAATAGGCTGCTAAGACAGATGGCAATGAGCATGCTGCCTAGGTTTTCTCCTAGAAGTCTCACGGTTTCAAGTCTTCCATTCAAGTCTTTAATCCGTTTCGAGGTGGTGTGTGTGACTAGTGTAACATCATGCTCTACTCTCATTGTGTTACATTTGGCTGTGCAGTCTTCCCAGCACCGTTTCTTGTCGAGACTCTCCTTTCTCCGCTGTGTACTCTTGGTTCCCTGGTTGAAAATGTGTTGCGCATGTATGCATGTGCATATATGCGTGAGTTGACCTCTGGGCTCTTGGTGCCTGTTTTTGGGCCCAGACTGTGCCGTTTCGGTTCCTAGCACTTCGTCCTATATGTGGAAATCAGAAAGTGTGATACGTCCTGCTTTGTTCATTTTCTTCAGGATTCCTTTGGGTATTCAGGGTCCTTTCCTTCTGGATAGAGACTTTATTATTCTCTCTTCTATTTCTGTGGGAAAGATCACTGCAACTTTGACTGGGATTGCTTGGAATCCACAGATTCCTCTATCCGCTATGGACGTTTCAAGTGTGTTAGTTCTTCCATTCCAACAGCACGGAATAGTCTTCCGTTTCGTTGTGTCTTCTGGAATTTCTTTAGCCAAAGCTTTGCTAGTATCGGTTTACAATGTTTCCACCTGTTTAGTGAAGGTTAGTCCTAGATATCTTAGTATTCTTTGTGACATGCTTCGTTTTTTGAGGCTCAGTTTTTCTATTCCTTGCAAATTTTAATTGGTTCTGTTTTGGCAGAAGTTTATGGCAGTGCTCACATCTGGTGGTCGTGCTGTTGTATTTGCTGAGCAAGAGTGGCACTGTCTAACGTCACTTCCCATCTGCCTCTACACTACCTCCCAGGACTCTCCCAGGATGGCTGTACCAGCGGTGAGGAGGCTCAACCCCAAGAGCACAAATGGACGACCACGGGCTGTGGACCCAGAAGGCACGGACTTCACAGCTTCAGCAGTGGCCAGCCCCTTTCATGTTCCATTGGCAACCTGCTGTTTTGGAATGTGACTTCAATATGCTACTGGAGCCCAGCTCTGGCCCTGTGTAGATGAAGCCATGTTGTTTTCCTGGTCCACTGTGATGTCATAGGATTTCTGAGAATTGTGTCTGTGCTGTGCCAGCAAGCTTCATGGACACAAGGTTTCAGAGCCCGCTTGGAGCAGTCTCAGAACTCTCCCATTCCATTTAGCCCAGGTTTGACCTTCACTGCAGGTTTTGGGGTTGTGACTTTTCTGACTTTCAAAAGTTTAAGCAGAATCTGTCTAAACACGGCCGTCTTTGACTGTGGATTATTCAGTTGTGATTTCTGTTTGCCTTACATTTTCTGGGACCTTTTTTTCTCTTCCATAGGCTAATCATCATGGTATTGCTAAGCTATCTCCCTTCGATGTGCTTATCAGTGTGTTCCCTTTTCATTCCAAGTTATAAATTTTGCATTTCTTTGATCACCATATGTTCTGTTGGCCGTTGTGTGAGTGCTTTCATGATTGTTGGGTGTTGTCTTTGAATTTCCATCGGTCACTTGAAGGAATCTGTGCTATCCTGGCCGAGGTGACACTGAGCACTGAGATCATGTGGTCATCTTCCTTGGTTAGAGATTCTGAGATCAGAAACTCCAGATTTGAGGTTGTCCTGGCAACCATCTTCACGGACACAATGGTTCCGCAACAAATTAGACGAATCTGATGAATTTATCTTTCCAGGTGAGAGATCCTTCTGTCTATTTCTGGATTTGGAAAGTTCGAACTTCACCCCTGATCCTTGAACGCTCTGCTAGATTATGTCTAGATACTGGCTTACTTTCTTTCCACAGGGTTTGTTATTTGTTTGATTTACATCCTCACCTGTGGCGTGTTTATTTTTCTTTAAATATAATGATAATATTCTAATTTTCAGCCAACATCGTTACATGTGGTGTTGAAACACATAATCAATACTCCTTCTACGGCAAGAGAAGGGGGAGAGAATCTCATTGATCCCAACTTAGGTCTCTAGCCTTGGAGTGCAGCATTCACCAAGGAATGACCCCCTCTGCAAAAGGGTGCTTTTGAGCCACTTCTAGAGTCCTTCCAAACCAAGAGACATACCCCAAGCATGACAGTTGTCCATTCCTTCCAGGCTTCAAAGAGGTGTCTTGTGACACATTAGCATGTAGCCAGTGGGCACCCATGATGCCAGAGCTATGGAAAGTGAGACTTCTCTTTAAAAAATGCTAGTGGCCTAGGACGGCGGCCTTGAATCTTCTCTACAATGACCTCAAGAGATCATTCTTGACTTTGGATTATGAGTGAGGCAGAAGGACAACATAGGTCTCATAGTTCCAGCCTCTTGTTTCAAATCAAGTTTCAAGCTTGAATCAGAATGGCCTCCTCTTCGACGTGAGGAGATGGCAATGTTCTCATCTCAGTGCTTGTCCCTCTATTATGGCTTCTTCCCAATGATTCCTATCTTATCCCTTGAATTAGCATATCTTTGATTCCTTCAAGTTTCTGTGCCCTGTTTCTGTGGGCAAAAGCTGTTTCTGAGTATCCCTCACTTGAATGTCCTAGCCTATGTCAATCCTCGGGCTGGAAACCTGTGGCCATCTTGGGTGACATGTTCACCGTGATGTCATAAACACCCTCAGAATTCGAAGTTGTCCTGAAGACCTCCATGCACACAGTTCTTCAGAACCATCTCATCCCAGTCTGATTACTCCCCCTTTCCAGGTAGGATAGTTTTCGTCGTTATCTATTTCTTGTCAGTTTCTAACTTTTCCCTCAAACTTGAAAAGGTCTGCTACCTTCCCTCTAGACACTGGTTTCTTTCCTTTCGGATTAATCTGGGTTTTCTCTCTTATCTTTTGTGGATGAGGCCAAATGGGTGGACTTTCCCAAGAGAAGGTCCCGGAGGCGCTCCCAAGATGACTTCCCAGGCAATCCTCTGATGCGCAATGATCGTGTCATCTCTTAGCAGTCTGACAATTCCACTTTGGCATGTCACATGTTTTCCTTCCTTCATTATTTGGGGAAGTGTTCCTGATGCGTTCATAGTTTGTAATATTCCCATGGTTCTTTTTCTGGTGTGTACTCATAATGTCTCTTCAAAATTTCGATTTCTTTAGGATGTCTGTCCGCACCATACCGTGAAATCTATATTTGCTAATGCTACTAATCTGATCCACACCCGTGGTGCTAACCAATGAAGCCCTGGCCGCCCAGGCGGAACCTGGGCACATGCCCAGTACACCACAGGGCCGGCACTGAAATGGACGTTTGGATCAAACTTTTGCCTGAACTAGGGATGATGTTGGCCTGCTTTGGTTATTCGTAACAGTAATTAGTAGTAACATTGTGGACTGTAACCTTTTCTTTTGTCTCCTGAGTTTAGCACGGAACGTGTTCTCTTGGTAATGTTCTTCTTCAACTCTTTGTAATGGTCTTCCTTTCTGTAGCATCATCAAGCATTTTGAGGTGATTACCAATCCTTGAAAGTTCATCTCCTCTAATCTCTTTCAGCCTCCAAAGTTTTAGGCCGTAATTCTGGACCCCTAGAGAACATATGGTGAATAAAGAAATACAAAATTCATAACTTGGAATGGAGGAGAAAAGACTGATAAGAATATCTATGGGAGATAGCTGTGAAAGACCATGACGAATGATGTGGATTAAGGCTGCCGCAGCTCGAAAAGCCCAAGGTTACCTGGCCTACATACCAAACTACATGACCCAGTGAGTTTTTTTTTTTTTGTATGAATTAGAGGTGTCACAGTGATAGAAGCCCATTCCATGCTCACCTACATGCCTATCTATATGGCCAGATTGGTATTTAATGCTATATGACCACACAATAACCAGACCCCATCTGAACTGAAATCATTTAATAACTTTTAACATCATCTTTTCTTTTTCCAGTAAAAATGTCACATACCAATGCATTATAAAATTAGCCCTTACCTTCAACTCAGTGCAGCAGCAGGACCTCTGACTGCCCATGGAACCTTTCCCTATGCAGCAGCAGCAGCAGCTCTTCACTGCCCATAGGTCCTGTCCCCATGCAGCAACTATTTACTGCCCATGGGTCCTGTCGCCATGTTGACCTGTACCATTCTATAAGTAAAAGAGCACCACTTCCAGAATTTGAGAGTCCAAGAAATCTTTCTTTTGACTCTTCAGCTCACCAAGCCCATATCATATCTTGTGGCCCATATCAAAAACTTGCTTCATAGGTTTGTGAGTTTGACTTCTGGTAAGTGCCCTTTTCTTCATTGTGCATCTCTCTTTTTCAAGGATGGATCTAAATTCACTTCTCCATCAGGAACCTTCTTGGATAGCTGCAGGAATCCACGTTTGCTGCCCATGGCTACTCTATGGGGCAAATCATGGCATTCAGCTTGAAGAGAATCAGTACCTTAAGCCTAAGGGCGATGTAGAGTGAATTACTCCATTCCTTCCTGACTCTATCTCTAATATACAAATTTTAGGTGGGCACGGGTCAGCCACTTAAGTCCTTAGGATGGCCGGCAATCTGTAAGACTCCCCTGGAAGGTTTCTTTTCCTAAGGCTGGATTGGGATACCTCTCATGGCACCTGACCATGCTCTGAACTGTGTGAATGTCTCAATCGGGACTACAGTTCAAGGAAAGTACCAAAGTCTAACCTTTGGTTGAATGTGGGAAACCCTTCTTCGGAGAATGGCTCCAACACGCAATTGGGTAGAATGTCCCCCAGCTCGGTGGAAAATTCTACACTATTTTTCTCCATCCTGTTCTCTCTTAACGTTCTCCTTTTCTCTTGGGGACCATTCAACAGGCACCTATTACTGCCAGGCAGAATAGGAAAGATGTTCACCAGGCACCTGTTACTGCCAGGCATACCACGGAAGGTACACAAGGGATGCAATGCTGGGGGCCACGCCCATCACCCCTTGCTAAAGGAAACCCACAGTAGGAACCACATGTAGGATGCGGCCGTAGGGTCAGGGGTGATCATCAAGGTAATGGACATGTCTCTTTCATCTTTGTTAGAGTTACAATGGCCATTTTCATCTCCTTTTGATCTTTGCAACTGGGGAAACAAAGGAATCTTTCAAGGATCAAGGTCTCCACTACTGGAGCCGCAAATTTAGCTTTCTGGGACTGATCACCCCAGCGACCATAAGTAGGGTGCCCTCTCTTGGCGGTTGACTCATTGAGTAGTTTATTCACCTACTGAGTTGGCTATGAGGGTAGGAGACCTGTGATTTATTCTGAGAACTGTTGGGCTACGGTAGTGTGCCACAGCACAGGAACTGTTGTGTGACTCTTATCTTGAGAACCCTGTGAGAGCAACCATGAGGGTGAGGTCTGGTGTCTTCTTTTCCTTTCTATGTTTTGCTCATCATGTCATCTGTTGTCACCAAGTCGAGGTTAAGTTCTGGCTGGACCTGAGCAGAACATGGACCTTCTGTAAAATCGAACAACTTGAAAATATTTTGCAAGGACCTTAACTCTCAACCCGGGTACTGGGAGCCCCGGCCTCCAGCCAGTTCCAGGTGTTTGTAGCCACTGCACCCTTCTCCAGTCCACTGCCAGTCACACACTGGCTTTACTGCCATGGGGAATGCCATAAGCATCCCCAGAGACTCACCACTCAGGGTCATTCTAACTAATTAGAAACACTTTCAATTGTATGGGTTAAGCCCCAGAAACTCCAGCTGGTAGAAAATGTGTGATGTTTCTCTGTGCCTTTATGGTGCAGTTGGACAGGTAGATCAACCTAGAACGTCCTTCAAGTTACAGTCCAGTTTCTGAGAAATCAAGAGCAACTGTCCTTAGAAAATCCTTGCAAGACTGGAAAGACAGCCCTAGAGGCAGTTCAGATTCCACCTAGTTCCTTTATCATTAAAAGAATTATCATCCCCCCTCTCCAGGAACTACTATCTAGCCCATCACTCACTCTTAAGACTGACAAAAAGAAAGGAGGGGAAAGGAGACATGGCCATAAATGTGCCATTTAAAGAGTCTAGCATCTCGAGGGTCTTCTCCATAAGTATTTGTAAAAAGGCTCAAAACAAAGTTTACCTTCATAACTGGTGAGCTTTATATTATTGTACTTGATTCACGGCAGTAGCTTTTAAAACAGTAGTTGTACAGTCTCTGTGTATGCGTGTCTATGTTTTGGTTATACATGTGATATTTTCAGCCTTGGGTGGTATGACCAAAATTAAGATCTCTGTTTAGTTGGCTTTTAGTAAGTGTTTACATAAATGCTAAATGCAGTAGAAATTAACTCAGTGCCTTTCAAAGTTAATGTCATGTGAATTAACCTTTGGTAAATGAAAGACTGTTTAAGTTTGTTGGTCTGATTCAAAATAGTCTTGTTGTGAGGGATGTCGGTATTTGCATAGGGATGCAGGCCTTCAGCCTGGGTTTACTAGTCATATAAGTTCACGTTGTCTGCAAAATTTGTCAGCAAAGTAATAGCTTTAAATGATGACCAGTTTTGTCTAGGGCCTCATGAGGTTTCAGTAGGTAATCTGAACATAATTGATGGAAACAAATGGTTTAAATAGATAATACTCATTAAAGTGAGTACAAAAACTTTTATGGTCTGTATAGTTTGGGAAAGAAAAACAGCTTCGAAATGCTTTTTGGTAACCATCTCGATTTTGCCAAGTTAAGTTAAATGATAAAAATCTGAATATCTGGGTCGTTTCTGGATAGGACGAAACACTGAAACATTATTAATAAACACATGTAAGTTATCTACTTTTGGCTTCTTCTTGAAGAGGCTAAAAGCGTGTGGGTGTATTAAAAACCATGCCTTGTGTTTTATTGTAAAGTGGCGTGTTTCTAAATTTATGAAGTGTTCAGAATGCTGATATAAAAGACAATTCATAATTGTTTTCCTTTTTAGTTTTTATTAGGTCTGTTAAGGGTTAAAAGTTCTAATTAACCTACGTAATTAAAGCCAGAGGAAATTACTAAGAAAAAGAGCTCTGTACTCAAGGAAGTTAAAATGTACGTTTTCAGTAAAAAAGGTATAAATAATGGAAATATTTTTGTTTGATTGGTTAAGGAAGATAAATTCGTCCTGATGTACTAGAAAGGAAAACAGAAAGACTTTGGGACAAATTCTGAAAACATAAAAGAAAGTTTTAGAAGGTTTGTGAAGAAGAAAATCTGAAAGGAGTTTTATGCCTGGTCAAGAAGACTAAAGTAAGTTCAATTAAGTGAATGAGTTTGAATGTTAAAAATAAATAGGTGAGAAATTCAAATTTGGTTTTCTCTAAAAGGATACATTTTCTTGAACTTTTGATCTGCTCTTGATAAAGAGGTTATAAAAGCTATTCCTTTGAGTAAGTCTACCTAAGAGACAAACCTGTTTTGTGAATATAATGACTTAGGTCACTCCTAATATTATTGACTCTTTCTGTTATCACTTTGAATAGATACCTGAGCATATTTCACAGTGAGTGTTGTTTCACATTTGAACAAGCATTTGAAAAGCTTTTGATATGTTTTGACAAGATTCTCCCTCAAAAATATTCAAATCATAAATGAAGGCTGTCTTTTGACCTGGTAGACAGAAGAAAAATTAATCTGAGGCTTTTCAGAGGGCCCTTAAAATACTAAACTAATTAGACTTATTTGGTCTATTACATTGCACGGGAATCATTGTAAAATAAGTAATGATAGACTTTCTTAGGTGTTATTAGATGGGTAAATGTTATTAATATAGATGTCTTAAAAATATATAGCATTCCTAAAATTCTGATCTGTCCTGGTTATCAGTCATAAGTCCACTTATTATCTGGAAGTTTAATATGTCACAGAAGTAGCCCAGTTTCTTTGACAATTGCCCTTTTGAGTCCTTTGTCCATTTCCAGGTAGTTGTTGTTTTACTCTGATTCTTTTTCCTCTTGCAAATATGTTTCGTCTTCTGAGAAATTCCAGGAAAAGGTTCTGACAAAAAGGTTCTAACTGACAGGCTTCTGATAAACTTTCAGATTGTAAAACTGAGCTGAGTAAGAAATTACAGAATTCTAACAGAAACTAAGTTCATCAATCTACTAACAGAAGATTCAGCCCCAGAACTGATTATGCAGGGCTGTGTGAACTGATAAGGATGATTGTAATTTTTTAGGACTTCTATTTGAAATATTGTTGAGTTTTGATGTGTTGTTTTGTTTTCTCGTAATGAAGGAAAGCTTTTTCTCTTTTCTCTTATGCTAACTATGACTTACAGCCATTTAGTGAAATTATACCTTCATGAGCAAAACTGAAACATTTACCTTTTTCTCCCTACCTTATCCCTAAGGAATTGTCATACCCTTTGTTACTGAGTATGGTCATTTCGTGGCAATATTTGCATAAGTTCCATAAGAATCTGTTCTCCTTATAACAGGACACATTTGTTATATTACCAAGGCTTTGACTGGAATGTCATATTTGTAACATACAGGCTCAGAGATGACAAGACAGCATTTCAGGAACAAAGATTGGACTTTCTGGAATACAGCCACTTGGAAACATGGGCCTGGTACCTTGTTTACAGAGATTCTGGCAATCTTGCCCGGTCACTAAGGAATCTTGCTTATCTGGCAGGTGCAGGGAACCTCCAAATATTTTGGGGGACCTCAAAGAGAACACAACTCAACTCTGTAGGTACTGCAGGCCAAATCTGATGGCAAGTCCTTGGCTTGGCTTTTCTGGCCTCCAGAGGCCTTCACAGTTCAATGTGAGACTCCTCAGAAAAAACTCCAGCAAAGCAGATTTTTAAAAACCTGTATAAGCAATTCTGATTCTTTCTGCTCTTATGTAAATAATTGGAGCAAGTTGTATTGAAACTACACTTTATTTGCAAAAGTGTTAACCATAATTTGGCTATCTTTTGTAAAAATCAGGATGATTTAAGAGAGCAAAAAATTACGCTTCTGTAGAAGCTATAGTAGCCATTCATGGATACTAGATTCTAGCTATTTTCTTCCGCAAGATTCATCTATTACTAATCGTAATGTCTCCTTGTGGCCATCTATCTCTGACACCTCGGAGTTCCCTGGCCACAATCAAACATTTTCCTTCAATACTACTGTCCAAATACTAACTAGATTTGCCTTGTCACAGGTGTATCAAACAAAACAAGTTCCAACAGTAAAGTCCCCAACTTATCAATACACACAGGATGGACCATATCAAATTTGTGACGAATATATGGGGTTCACGCTTACTAGTGGGCAACTCAGTAAAAGGCCGCTCTCTGTTGGGAACAAACCAACCACACCTGTGATACATGGCCTAATAGCAGCTGACCTTGGGAAAAAATCTTTTTTATATGTGTTCTTATGTCATAGCCTTAAAAAAAAATACTGGTTAGTTTGGGACTGACTGGGATAGACGGCCCAGAATGCATTGGTTAGCCCCTAACGGTGCTCAGTGGATATGTGGCTCCAATTTATTACCTTGGCTGCCACCTGGATGGATTGGATGATGCACCCTAGGCTTTGTCTGGATGCAAGGTAGAACTACATTTACTATATCTCCTCCTGCTAAGCTACCCAACCTGCAAAAGCACTGGACCTGCTCTGTCTTCCACTGGTATAACCATCTTTCTGCAATTTTCCTTCCCCAATTAGGAATCGAAAATATCGTCTTGCACACGGAAGTCCTAAACAAATTTACTATGAAGGCATTAAATGATACACAACATAGCATTTCGCTGCTCAATTTAGAAGTATCCCAAGTGTGTAAGGCAGTCCTCCAAATCCAAATGGCACTGGATGTCTTGACAGCAGCACAAGGGGGCACCAGTGTCATTATAAAAACAATGTTGTGTCTATATTCCTGACTACCATCAAAATATTTCTGGCTTCCTATCCCAGCCACCAAATTAAATCCATGTCTGACCAATCCTAACTGTAAACGACTGGTTGAACTCCTAGTCAGGACCAGGTTTCTGCAGTACTTCAAAATCTTATTCATTGGGTTAAACATACTGCTTGTATTTCTTATTATAATTTGTTGTCTCTTTCGTTGTTTGTCTTTAGCATGTCAAAAATGTTTCACCTCCTGGACAACCTCTCGTCAAAGGATTCTCTCGTCTCCAGAGGCTCTGTACAACTTGTCACCCTTGAACTCCACCGGTGAAGACTTCTGGTCCACTGACCTTCCTACCTGTACCTATGGCCCCATTTTGGGGAAGCTCTATGACCTTGTACAGCCAGAAGTAGTTACAGAAGACTGACCATCATTCATATCCCCAAAGATTTCCGGTCATAATGGGTTCAGGGGTGGTTTATGATGTGGATTAATGCTGCCCAAGGTAGAGAAGCCCAAGGTGACCTGGCCTACATGCCAAACTACATGACCTGGTGGATATTTTTCTAATATGAATTGGGGCTGCCCCAGGGAGAGTAATCTCACATTGATCTGTGAAGGCCTCTAGATGCCAGAAAAGCCAAGCCAAGGACTAGCCATCAGATTTGGTCTGCAGTACCTACAGATGTGAGTTGAGTTCTCTTTGAGGTCCACCAAAATATTCGGAGGTTCCCTGCACCTGCCAGATAAGCAAGATTCCTTAGTGACTGGGCAAGATTGCCAGAATCTCTGTAAACAAGGTACCAGGCCCATGTTTCCAAGTGGCTGTATTCCAGAAAGTCCAATCTTTGTTCCTGAAATGCTGTCTTGTCATATCTGAGCCTGTATGTTTCAAATATGACATTCCAGTCAAAGCCTTGGTAGTATAACCAATGTGTCCTGTTATAAGGAGAACAGATTCTTATGGAACTTATGCAAATATTGCCACTAAATAACCATACTCAGTGACAAAGGGTTTCCAAATTCCTTAGGGATAAGGTAGGGAGAAAAAGATAAATGTTTCAGTTTTGCTCATAAAGGTATAATTTCAGCAAATGGCTGTAAGTCATTGTTAGCATAAGGGAAAAGAGAAAAAGCTTTCCTTCATTACGAGAAAACAAAACAACACATCAAAACTCAACAATATTTCAAACAGAAGTTCTAAAAACTTGCAACCATCCTCATCAGTTCACACAGTCCTGTATAATCAATCCTTGAGCTGAGTTTTCTGTTAGCAGATCGATGAGCTTAGTTTCTGTTAGAATTCTGTAATTTCTTACTCCGTTCAGTTTTACAATCTGAAAGTTTATCAGAAGCCTGTCATTTAGAACCTTTGTGTCAGAACCCTTTCCTGGAATTTCTCGGAAGATGAAGCATATTTGCAAAAGAAAAAAAGCATCAGAGTAAAACAACATCTACCTGGAAATGGACAAAGGACTCAAAAGTGCAATTGACAAAGAAACTTGACTACTTCAGTGGCATATAACACTTGCTGATAATAATTGGACTTATGACTGTTAACCAGGAAAGATCAGACTCTTAGGAATGCTATATAATTTTAAGACACCTTTATTAATAACATTTACCCATCTTATACCACCTAAGGAAGTCTATCATCACTTATTTCACAATGTTTCCCATGTAATTTAATAGACCAAGTAAGCCTAATTAGTTTAATATCTTCCTTCTTATAGGAAGAGAGAGCAAATATCTTCGAGAAGTCTCAGGGGCCCTCTAAAAATCCTCAGAGTAATTTTTCTTCTGCCTACCCTGTCAACAGAAAGCATTCATTCAGCATTTGAATATTTTTGAGGGAGAAGCTTGTCAAAACATATCAAAAGCTTTTCAAATGCTTGTTCAAATAGAAAGCAACACTCGCTGTGAAGCAATGCTCGGGTATCTATTCAAAGTTATAACAGAGTCAAAAATCTTAAGAGTGACCTCAGTCATTATTTTCACAAAACAGATTTGTCTCTTAGGTAGACTTACTCAAAGGAATAGCTTTTATGACCTCTTTACCAAGAGCAGATCAAAAGTTCAAGAAAATGTATCCTTTTAGAGAAAACCAAATTTGAATTTCTGCACCTACTTATTTTGAACTTTCAAGCTCATGCACTTAATTGAACTTACTTTAGTCTACTTGACCAGGCATAAAACTCCTTTCAGAATTTCTCCTTCACAAACCTTCTACAACTTTCTTTTTTGTTTTCAGAATTTGACCCAAAGTCTTTGTTTTTTCCTTTCTAGTACATGACGACAAATTTATCTTTCTTAACCCATCAAACAAAAATATTTCCATTCTTTATACCTTTTTTACTGAAAGCATCCATTTTAACCTCCTTGAATACAAAGCTCTTTTCCTTAGTAGTTTCCAGTAGGTTTAATTCCATAAGGTAATTAGAACTTTAACCCTTAACAGACCTAGTAAACACTAAAAAGGTAAACAGTTATGGATTGTCTTTTATATCAGCATTCTAAACACTTCCTAAGTTTAGAAACACGCCGCTTTACAACAAAACACAAGGCATGCTTTTTAATACACCCACACTCTTTTAGCCTTTTCCATAAGAAGCCAAAAGTAGATAACTTAGATGTGTTTATTAATAATTATTCAGTGTTTCATCCTATCCAAAAATGATCCAGATATTCAGATATTTATTATTTAACTTTACTTGGCCAAATTCAAGATTGTTACCAAAAGAATTTGAAGCTGTTTTTTACCCCCAAGTATAGAGACCATAGATGTTATTGTATTCACTTTTATGAGTTTTATGTATTTACACCATTTGTTTCCAACAATTATGTTCAGATTACCTACGGAAACCTCATGAGGCATTAGACAAAACTGGTCATCATTTAAATATATTATTTCGCTGACAAATTTAACAGAGAATGTGAACTTATATGACTAGTAAACCGAGGCCGAATGCCTGCATCCTATGCAAATACTGACAACTCTGACAACAAGACTATTTTCAAACAAACCAACAAACTTAAAGAAGCTTTCATTTACCAAAGGTTAATTCACATGATATTAACTTTGAAAGGCACTGAGTTAATTTCTACTACATTTAGAATTTAAGAAAGCACTTACTTTAAGCCAACTAAACAGAGATCTTTATTTTGGCCATACCATCCAGGGGTAAAAATATCACATGTATAACGTACACATAGACACACATACACAGAGACTGTACAACTATTGTTTTAAAAGCAACTGCCGTGAATCAGGTAGAATAATATAAATCTCACCAGTTATGAAGGTAAACTTTGTTTTGAGCCTTTTTACTAATGCTTATGGAGAAGACTCTCTAGATGCTATACTTTTTGCAATGACACACTTATGGCCATTTATCCTTTCCCCTCCTTTCTTTTTTTTTTTTTTTTGAGTCTTAAGACTGAGTTATTGGCTAGATAGTAGTTCCTGGAGAGGGGGAAAGATAATCCTTTTCATGATAAAGGAACTAGTTGGAAACTGAGCTGCCTCTAGAACTGTCTTTCCAGTCTTGCAAGGACTTTCTAAGGACGGTTGCTCTTGATTTCTCAGAAACTGGACTGTAACTTGAAGGACGTTCTAGGTTGATCTACCTGTCCAACTGCACCAGAAAGGCACAGGGAAACCTCACAAACTTTCTCCCAGCTGCAGTTTCTGTGCCATAATCCAGACAAGTGGAGGTG
The DNA here is from genome assembly GCF_041296235.1 of Equus asinus. Taxonomy (NCBI): domain Eukaryota; kingdom Metazoa; phylum Chordata; class Mammalia; order Perissodactyla; family Equidae; genus Equus; species Equus asinus. The sequence goes on along the minus strand of NC_091815.1, from coordinate 2,554,364 downwards.
TTTCTAATTAGTTGGAATGACCCTGAGTGGTGAGTCTCTGGGGATGCTTATGGCATTCCCCATGGCAGTAAAGCCAGTGTGCGACTGACAGTGGAGTGGAGAAGGGTGGACTGCCTACAAAGGCCTGGAACTGACTGGGGGCCGTGGCTCCAAGTACCCGGGTTGAGAGTTTCGTCCCTTGAAAAATGTTTTCAAGTTTTTCGATTTCACAGAAGGTGCAGGTTCTGATCAGGTCCAGAATTATCTTAACCTCGACTTGATGACAACAGAGGAGATGATGACCAAAACAAAGAAAGGAATAGAAGACACCAGACCTCACCCTCATGGCCGCTCAGAGGGTTCTCAAGATAAGAGTCACACAACAGTTCCCGTGCTGTGGCACACTACCATAGCACGACTGTTCACAGAAAACAATCACAGATTTCCTACCCTCATAGCCAACTCAGTAGGTGACTAAAATACTCAATGAGTCAACCGCCAAGAGAGGGCACCCTACTTAGGGTCGTTGGGGTGATCAGGCCCAGAGAGCCAAAGTTGGGGCTCCCAGTGTTGGTGGACTTGACTTTTGAAAGATTTCTTTGTTTACCGGTTGCAAAGCTCAAAAGGAGACGAAAATGGCCATTGTATCTCTAACAAAGATGAAAGAGACACGTCCATTACCTTGAAAATGCCCCCTGAACCTACGGCAGCATCCCACCTGTTGTTCCTACTGTGGGGTTCCTATAGCAAGGGGTGACGGGGGTGTCTGCCAGCAAACCATCCCTTGTATACCTTCCTTCGGATGCCTGGCAGTAACAGGTGCCTGGTGAACATCTTTCCTATTCTGCCTGGCAGTAATAGGTGCCTGGTGAATGGTCCCCGAGACAAAAGGAGAAGTTTAAGAGAGAACATAACGGAGAAAAAGTGTGAGGAATTTTCCGCCGCTCTGAGGGACATTCTACCCAATTGCGTGTTGGAGTCATTCTCTGAAGAAGGGTTTCCCATACTCAAGCAAAGGTTAGACTTTGGTAGTTTCCTTGAACTCGATTCCCGATTGGGACATTTGCACAGTTCAGAGCCTGGTCAGGTGCCATGGGAGGTATCCCAATCCAGCCTTGGGAGAAGAAACCTTCCACTGGAGTCTTGCAGATTGCCAACCATCCTAATGACTTAAGTGGCCTATGCATGCCCAGGTAATATTTATATATTAGAGATAGACTCAGGAAGGAATGGATTAATTCATGCTACGTCACCCTGAGGCTTAAGCTACTGATTCTCTTCAAGCTGAATGCCATGATTTGCCCCATAGAGTAGCCATGGGCAACAAACATCTATTCATAGAGCTAACCAAGAAATTTCCTGATGGAGAAGTGAGTTTAGATCCATCCTCGAAAAAGAGAGAGGCACCAGGAAGAAAGGGGCACTTACCAGAAGTCGAGCTCAAAAACTGACGAAGCAAGTTCCCCATACAGGACACAAGATATGATGCAGGCTCAGTGAGCTGAAGAGTTGAAAGATTTCTTGGACTCTCAACGTCTGGTAGTGGTGCTCTTTTATGTAGAGAACTTTACAGGATAACATGGGGACAGGACCCATGGGCAGTAAAGAGTTGCTGCATGGGGACAGGATCTATGGGCAGTGTAGAGCTGCATGCATGGGGACAGGACCCATGGGCAGCGAAGAGCTGCTGCTGCTGCTGAATGCGGAAAGGACCCATGGGCAGTCAGAGCTCCTGCTGCTGCCCTTAGTTGAGGGGAAGGGCTAATTTTATGAGTCATGGTTACATGACTTATTTTGACTGGAAAAAGAAAATATGATGTAAACGTCATTAAATGATTTCAGTTCAGATGGGGTCTGGTTATTGTGTGGTCATATAATATTAGATACTAATCTGGCCATATAGATAGACATGTAGGTGAGCATGACCTGGGCTTCTCTCACTGGGGCACCTCTAATTCATACCAAAAGAAATTCACCGGGTCATATAGTTCTGCATGTACACCAGATAACCTTCGGCTTTTCGAGCTGGGGTGGCCTTAATCCACATCAATTGTCATGGTCTTTCTCAGCTGTCTCCCATAGATATGCTTATCAGTCCGTTCTCCTTCATTTAAGTTATTAATTTTGTATTTCTTTAGTCACCATATGTTCTCTAGGCCGACGTGTGAGCGCTTTCGTGATTTTTGGGTATTGTCTTTGAATTTCAATCGTTCACTTAAAGGAATCTTTGCTATCCTAGCCTAGGTCCAACTAAGCACTGAGAACACGAGGTCATCTTGGTTGTTTTGACATTCTGAGATCAGAATCTCCAGATTCTAGGTTGTCCTGGCAACCACCATATGGACATAATGTTTCCGAGACAAATTAGAGAAATCTGATGGACTCCTGTCTCCAGATAAGATATTTTTATGTCTCTTTTCTGAATTTGGGGACGCTCGAAGTGGACCCTGGATCCTTGATCATTTCAGTAGACTACATCTGGATGCTGGTTTACTTTATTTCTGTAGGATTCGTTAGTTGTTCGACTTACATAGTCATCTCTGTCATGTTTATTTTTCATTAAATATAAGTGTAATGTTCTAATTTTCAGTCAACTTCCTCACATATGGTGTCAAAGCACATAAGCAATACTCTTCTATGGCGAGGGATGGGGGAGAGAATTTCATTGTTGCCAAACTGAGCATTCTAGCTTTGGATACCAGCCTTCCCTTGGATTGGTGGTTCCCAGAGGGAAAGAAAAAATCCTAAAAGGCGTGCATATTTGCAGCATAAAGCTTTTGATGCTGAAAGAGATTAGAGAGATGAACTTCTAAGGGTTGTGAAGCTCCTCAAAATGCTTAATGATGCTACAGAATGGTCGACCATTGCAAATAGATTAAGATGAATACTACAAAGAGAATGTGTTCCGTGCTAAACTCATGAACCAAGGGAAAATGTTACCCTCTATGAGGTCACTACTAATTACCTTCACGAATGATCGAAAAAGGCCAGCTTCTTCCCAAGTTCAGTGAAAGATTGCTCCAAAAGTCCAATTCAGGGCCTGCGCTGTGGTGTAGCAAGTAAGTGCCCACATTCCTCTTGGGCGGCCCGGGCATCACCGCCTAGCATCACGGGTGGAGATCAGATTAATAGCAATGGGAAATCCAGATTTCATGGTCTGGTCGGCACAGAGATCATAAAGAAGTAGAAATTGTGAGGAGAACTTATCAATACGCACCAGAAAAGGAACCATGAGAATATTACAATCTATGAACGTATCAGGTACACGTCCCCAAATGATGAAGGAAGGAAGACATGTGACCCGACAAGGTGGAATTGTCAGACTGCCAGGTGATCACACGAGTCAGAGGATTGCCTGGGCAAATTGAACTTGGGAGGGACTCCAGGACTTTGTGGAAAATCCACCCATTTGGCCATATCCACAAAAGGTAAGAGGTAAAACCCAGGATAATCTTAAGGGAAGAAACCGGTCTCTGGAGGGAAGGTAGTAGACCTTTCAATGTTCAAGGAGAATCGTAGAAACTGATAAGAAATGCAGAACAAGAAGAACTATCCTACCTGGAAAGATGGAGTCTTCAGACTGGTATGAGATGGCTCTCAAACACTGTGTGCATGGACGTTGTCAGGATAACTTAGAAAAATCCGAGGGTGTTTATGACATCACGGTGAACATGTCACCAAAGATGGCCGCATTTTTCCAGGGCGAGTATTTGCCTAGGCTGTGATAGTGAAGTGAGAGATACCCAGAAATAGCTTTTCCCAACAGGAATCAGGCACAGAAACTTGAAGAGATCAAAGAGACGCTGATTCAAGGGATAAGAAAGGAATCACTGGGAAGAAGCAATAATAGAGGGACAAGCGCTGAGAGGAGAACATTGTCATCTACTCAAGTAGATGGGGAGGCCGTGCTGATTCAACCTTGAAACTTGATTTGAAAAAAGAGGTCAGATCTGTCACTTATCAGTCCTACGTTGGCCTTCTGCCTTACTCATAATCCAAAGTCAAGAATGATCTCTTGAGGACATTGAAGAGAAGAATCGAAGCCTCCGTCCTACGCCCCTAGCATGCTTTGAAGAGAAGTCTCCCTTTCCACAGCTCTGGAGTCATGGGGGCCCACTGGGTACATGCTAATGTGTCCCAAGACATCTCTTTGAAGACTTGAACAAATGCACGCCTGTCATTCTTTGAGTATGTCTGCTGGTTTGGAAGGGCACTGGAAGTGTGCTGAAAAGCACCCTTTTCCAGAGGGCTTCGTTCCTGTGTCAAGGCTGCCCCCACAGGCTAGCATGCTCAGTTGGACTCCAATGAAATTCTCTCCCATTATCTCTTGCCGTAGAAGGAGTACTGATTCTGTGTTTTGACACCATATGGAAGGGGGTTGGCTGAAAATTAGAACACTACCATTATATTTAAAGAAAACTACACATGCCAGAGCTGAGGATGTAAGTCAAATCAATAGAAAACCCTGTGGAAATAAAGTAAGCCAGTATCTAGACCTAATCTGGTGGAGCGCCCAAGGATCAGGGGTGAAGTTCGAAATTTCCCAAATCCAGAAAAGAGACAGAAAAATCTGTTACCTGGAGAGAGGAGTTCATCAGATTTTGCTAACTTGTCTCAGAAACATAATGTCCATGAAGGCGGTTGCCAGGACCCCCACGAATCTGGAGTTTCTGATCTCAGAATGTCAACTCAGCCAAGACGACCACGAGTTCTCAGGGCGCAGTGTCAACTCGACCAGGATAGCAAAGATTCCTACAAGTGACCTATAAAAATTCCAAGACAACACCCAACAATCAAGAAAGGACTCACACCTCTGCCTACAGAACCTAAGGTGATTAAAGAAATGCAAAATTCATAACTTGGAATGAAGGCGAATGCACTGATAAGCATACCAAAGGGAGATACCTCAGAAAGACCATGACGATTGGACGATGGAAAAGAAAATAAGGTCCTGTCAAATGGAAGGCCAACAGAAATCACAAGTGAATAATCCACAGTGATAGACGTCAGTCTTTAGACAGATTCTGCTTGAACGCTTGAAAGTCTGAGAAAGTCACAACCCCAAAAATTACAGCGAATGTCAAACCTGGCCAAGCTGGGAAGGGTGAGTTATGAGACTGCTCCCCGCAGGCTCTGAAGCTGGTGTCCACGAAGCTAGACTGGACAGAGGAGACACGATTCTGACATTCCTCCGACATCACAGTGTGCCAGATAAACAGGCTGGCCTCATCTACACAGGGCCAGATTTGGGCTCAAGTAGCATATTCAAGTCCCATTCCACTCAACTGTAGGTTGCCAATGGAACATGAAAGGGGCTGGCCAGTGGGACAGTGTGGACTCCACTTCTTTTGGGTCCATAGCCCTTGGTCAGCCACGTGGAATCCTGGGGGTCAGCCTTCTCAATGATCTTCCAGCCATTCTGTGCCAGGCGTGTGACCTAGTGTAGAGGCAGATGGGAAGCGACTTTAGAGAGCACCACTCTTCCTCAGAGAATACAGTGGCATGGCCAGCAGATTTGAGCACAGCCATAAACATCTGCCAAAACAAAACCAATTAAAATTTGCAAAGAATAGAAAAGCTGAACCTCAAAATAAAAAAGACCCATGCCAGTGAGAAGAAAATTATATCTAAGAATATCCTTTGCCAAACAGGAGAAAGCGATGGAAAACAAAAACTACCAAAGTTTTGGGGAAAGAAATTCCACAAGTCACAAGGAAACGCAAGGCTATTCCGTGCCCTTTGAATGGAACAACGGACACACTTGAAACTTCCATACGGCATAAAGCTGACAAATAAAAATGGGAAGCAATAGGATATATTGGACTATATGAGGAAGCCATTTGGTATAGACCTAATTCGGCCTGATTTTGTTTTTTCCAAAAGGGCCTGACTATGGCTATTTAGCACGCATTGCATATCTGCTTAGATATTTCCTATGGCCCTTGAGATAAAGGTGCAACTTCCCCCAACATTAACATTTCCTTAGGGATAAGCATTTTGTCCTAGGCTATGAACAGATTGCTGCACTCAACTTTGACCACCCAGCCCACCTGTGACCAGTCAGTTGGAGACAACAGACCGCCACCCTGCTGTGTTCACTGAGACAGAAGACCTACCTGCTATTTCCATCAATCACTGTGCCAACAGAGCAGTCTCGTGACTATTGTAAATGGGAGATTTTAATCCTATGTGAAACATCCTCTCTGGGAGCATATAACCAGTCTGTGCACCCCACTTCTTTGATGCTCTTTCTTCCTTTGGGAAGAAAGGCCCTGGGTTATAATCCTCAGATTTAAGCTCAGAGTAAGCTCACCAAAGTTTCATTTATAGATTGGTTATGGATTATTTTTGACGACAAAGCAATGTCTGGATTCCATGCAGTCCCAGTCAAAGTTGCAGCAATCTTTCCCACACAAATAGGAGAGAGAATCCTAAACTTTCTATCCAGCAACAAAGGACACTGAATAGACACAGGAATCCTGAGGCAAACGAACAAAGCAGCAATTATCACCCTTTCTGATTGCCACATATAGAACAAAGAGCTAGGTCCCGAAACAGCACAGCCTGGACCCCAAAATAGGCACACAGACCCATGCAACAGAATCGAGACCCCAGAGGTCAACTCACACATCCATGGACAGCCCATTTACGACCAGGGAGCCAAGAGGAGACAGCAGAGAAAGTAGAGTCTCGACAAGAAATGGTGCTGGGTAGACTGCACAGCCGCATGTAACACAATGAGAGTAGACCATGATGTTACACCAGGCACACACACCACCTCGAAATGGATTCAGGCCTTGAAAGGAAGACTTGAAACTGTGACATTTCGAGGAGAAAACGCAGGCAGCTTGCTCTTTGCCATTTGGCTTGGCTGCCTGTTTGGAAGAAGCATGTGTGACTGAGCAATGGCAACAAAGGAAACAAGAAACAAGCAGGACTCCATCCAACGCAGAACCTTCTGCCCAGCCAATGACACCATCGGCTCAATGCAAAGACAGCACAACTGCGACCGGATGTTTGCAAACCACACATCGGAGAAGAGGTGAATAGCCAAAAGGTCCAATGAACTCATATGTCTCCAGAGGAAATAAAACAACGAGCCCAATACAACCTGTTAAAAAGATGGAAACAGAATTTCTCCCAGGAAGATAGAAAGGTGGCCAACAGGCTATATGAAAACATGCTCATCATCATTAAGTCTCTGGTCAATGTGAATCCGAACGGCACTGAGATAGCAGCTCACAGTGGTCAGAGGGCTATAAGGAGGAAGACAGGAAACCACAGGTTTTGGAGAGGAGGTGGAGAGAAGAGAAGCCTCCTGCACTGATGGTGGGAGTGTAAACTGGTGCAGCCACTAGACAAAGTTGTGTGGAACAGCCTCAGAAATGTCAGAATCCATCTACCATAAGATCCAGGTAGTCCTTGGCAGCATATTTATCCAAAGAACTTGGAAACACTAACACATAGAGATCCGTGCACCACTGTGCTCACCACAGCCTTACTCCCGATATCCAAGACTTCGAGGCCGCCCTGGTCCCCATCATGTGACGAAAGAAGAAGGAAGATGGGCTATAGCCACACAATGGCATAACACTCAGTTGTAGGAACGGAGGCAGTGCAGCCATTTGTGAACACCAGAAAGGCTCCTGAGGGTATTAGGGGAACTGAAAAAAGCCCTGGGGAAAGGTCAAATACCACAGGATCTCATGCACAAGGAGAAGAGGAAAAATGGACCAACAAACAGGTAGCACGTGACATAGGATTGGTAGTTCCCAGAGGGAAATGGGGGCGGCCACCGGAGGGAGAAAGAGCTTATTAGTCACAAGTGTGTGGTGAGGGCCTGTAATTAGGCTTACGGTGGTGAAGATGATGTAACTTACACAGAAGTCTAAATCTATGAAGATGTAGATCTGAAAGCTATAGGATCTTACAATGTAGGGTTATGACAATCAATTCACATAAAATCAAAACTCCAAAGAGGGGTGCAGATTTACGGCCTAAAGCTTTGGAGGCTGAAAGAGATTAGAGAAGATGAGCTTCCAACGATTGGCAATCACCTCCAAATGCTTAATGATGCTACTGAAAGGTAGACCTTTGCAAAGAGATGAAGAGGAATACTAGCAAGAGAACATTGTCCTAGCCAAACTCATGACCCAATGGAAAATGTTACCATCCATGATGTTACTACTGATTCCCTTCACAAATGATCGAAGCAGGCCAACATATTCCAAAGTTCAGGCCAAAGTTTGATCCAAAAGTCCAATTCAGGGCCAGCCCTGTGGTGTAGCGGGTAAGTGCACATGTTCCGCTTGAGCTGACCAGGTTTTAAAGGTTAGCATCACGGGTGTAGACCATATTACAAGCATTAGGAAATCCAGATTACACGGTCTGATGGGCACAAAGAACATAAAGAAGTAGAAATGGTGAGGAGACCTTATCAATACACACCAGAAAGAGAACCATGAGAATATTACAATCTCTGAACGCATCAGGTACACTTCCCCAAATGATGAAGGAACGAAAGCATGTGACTTGCCAAGGTGGAATTGTCAGACTGCTGGGAGATCACATGATCATTGTGCATCAGGCAATTGAATGGGCAACTTCAACTTGGGATGGCCTCCAGGACTGTCTCCGGGGAAAGTCCACCAGTTTAACCATATCCACAAAAGATAAGAGATAAAACCAAGAATAATCTTAAAGGAAAGATACCGGTGTGTAGAGAGAATGTAGTAGACCTTTCAAAGTTAGAAGAGAAAGTTAGAAAACGACGGAGACATGGTCACTGTGATGCCATAAAAAACCTCAAAATTCTAACTTGTCCTGACAAACTCCATGCACACAGAGTTTCGGAGCCATCTCAGACCAGTCTGACTCCTCACCCTTTCCAGGTAGGATAGTTTTCCTTTCTCTGGATTTCTTGTCAGTTTCTAACTTTCTTCTCGAACTTTGAAGGCCTGCTACATTCTCTCTAGACACTGGTTTCTTTCCTGTAAGATTATCCTGGGTTGTATCTCTTATGCCTTGTGTAGATGGCCAAGTGGGTGGACGTTCCCCAGAGAAAGTCCTGGACTCCCTCCTAAGTTGAAGTTGCCCAGGCAATCCTCCGATGTGCAATGATCGTGTCATCTCCTAGCACTCTGCCAATTCCACCTTGGCAGGTCACATGTTTTCCTTCCTTCTTCCTTTGGGGAAGTGTATCAGATGCGTTCATAGATTGTAATATTCTCATGGTTCTTTTTCTGGTGTGTTTTGATAATGTATCCTCACAATTCCAACTTATTTATGATCCTTGTCCGCATAGTACCATGAAATCTATATTTCCTAACACTGCTAATGTGATCTGCAACCCTGATGTGAAAGAGTGAGGCCGGGGTGCCCAAGCGGAACGTGGGCACTTACCTGCTCCACCACAGGGCTGGCCCTGAATTGGACTTTTGGACCAACCTTTTGCATGAACTTGGGAAGACGTGGGCCTGTTTGAATTACTCATGAAGGTGATTACTAGTAACATAATGGACGGTAACATTGTTGGACATCCTGAGATCAGAAACTCCAAATTCGAGGTGGTCCTGGCATCTCCCTTCAGGGACACAATGTGTCTAAGACCAATTAGACAAATAGGATTAATCCCTCTCTCCAGGAAAGATATTTTTCTGTCACTTCTCTGGATTAGGGAAGATTCAAACTTCACCCCTGATCGTTGAACGTTCCCCTAGATTCCGTCTAGATACGGGCTTGCCTCATTTCTATAGGCTGTGCCATTTGTTTGCCTTACATCCTCAACCCTGGCCTGTTTATTTTTCTTGAAACAGAATTGTAATGTTCTAATTTTCAGCCCACTTCCTTACATATGGTGTCAAAACACATAATCAATAATCCTTCTAGGGCAAGAGGTACGGGGAGAGAATTTCATTGGAGCCAAACTGAGCACTCTAGCCTGGGAGGGCAACCTTCACAAAGGAACGAAGCTCTCTGGAAAAGGGTGATTTTCAGCACACTTGTAGAGCCCTTCCACTCAAAGAGACATACCCCAAGCGTGACAGGGCTCCATTCCTTCAAGGCTTCCAAGACATCTCTTCGGACACATTAGCATGTGCCCAGTGGGCCCCCATGTCACCTGAGCTATGGAAAGTGAGATTGATCTTCAAAGCATGCTAGGGGCCTAGGAAAGGAGGCATCGATTCTTCTCTTCAACGTCCTCAAGACGTCATTGTTGACTTTGCATTATGCTTAAGGCAGAAGCACACTGTAGTTCTGATGAGCCCCAAGTTCGGCCTCTTGCTTCCAATCAAGTTGCAAGCTTGAGTCAGCATGGCCTGCCCATAGACTTGAATAGATGACCATGTTCTCCTCTCAGTGCTTGTCCCTCTATTCTCGCTTCTGGCCAAGGATTCCTCTCTTATCCCTTGATTCAGACTCTGTTTTATCTCTTCCAGTTTCTCAGCCCGCTTTCTGTTTGTCAAAGCTGTTTCTGGGTATCTCTCCCTTTAATAGCCTAGCCTAGGCTAATCCTCAGACTGTAACCATGCGGACATCTTGGGGGACAGGTTCACCGTGATGTCATAAACAACCTCAAAATACTAAGTTGTCCTGACAACCTCCATGCACACAGATCTTCAGAGCCATCTCAGACCAGTCTGACTCGTCACCCTTTCCAGGTAGGATAGTTGTCCTTTTTCTGGATTTCTTGTCGTTTTCTAACATTCTCCTCGAACTTCGAAAAGGCTGCTACATTCTCTCTAGACACTGGTTTCTTTCCTGTAAGATTATCCTGGATTGTATCTCTTATATCTTTTGTAGATGGCCAAGTGTGTGGACCTTCCCCAGAGAAAGTCCTGGACTCCCTCCCAAGTTGAAGTTGCCCGGGCAATCCTCTGATGCACAATGATCGTGTCATCTCCTAGCACTCTGCCAATTCCACCTTGGCAGGTCACATGTTTTCCTTCCCACTTCCTTTGGGGAATTGTACCAGATGACTTCATCGATTGTAATATTCTCATCGTTCTTTTTCTGGTGCATATTATTAACGTATCCTCACAATTGCTACTTATTTATCATCCCTGTCCGCACCGTACTATGAAATCTATATTTCCTAACACTGCTAATGTGATCTACACCCGTGATGTGAAACAGTGAGACTCGGGCCGCCCAAGCAGAACGTGGGCACCTACCCGCTCCACCAATAACCGGCCCTTAATTATACTTTTGGATCAACCGTTTGCCTGATCTTGGGAAGACGTGGGCCTGTTTGTATTATTCTTGAAGGTGATTAGTAGTAACATCATGGACGGTAACATTTTCCCTTGGTTCATGGGTTTAGCATGGATGATGGTTTCAGGGTAGTATTTGTCTTCAACTATTTTGAAACGTCTACCTTTCCGTAGCATCATTAAGCATTTTGGGGTGATTTTCCATCCTTGGAAGTTCACCTTCTCTAATCTCTTTCAGCCCCCAAAGCTTTATGCTGTCATTCTGTACCACTTTTTGGATTTTTGATTTTTGGTGAATTTATTGCCATAACCCTGCATTAGAACATCCTATATCTTTCAGATTTGCATCCTCATCTATTTAGACTTCTGTGTACATTACATCATCTTCACCAGCAGAAGCCTAATCACAGGCCCTCACCACACACTTGTGCCTCATCATCTCTTTCTCCCTCCCTCACTGCCTCGCTTTGCCTCTGGGAACCCCCAATCAAATGTCCCGTGCCACCTGTTGGTTAGTGCTTGTTTATTCTTCTCCTTGTAAGTGAGATCCTGCGGTTTTTGACTCTCAACCTGGGGCTTGTTTCCCTTCCCCTAAAACCCTCACACCCATTCTGGTGATCAAAATGGCTGTATTGCATCCTTTGTCCCGGCTGAGTGGTATACCATTGTGTGGCTATAGCCCATCCTTCTGCATTCATCCCTTGCTAAGCACCAGGGCGGCTTCCAAGTCTTGGCTAGTGGGAGTCAGGCTGTGCTGAAGTCGGCAGTGTACATGTCTTTATGCAATAGTGTTTCCAGGATCTTTAGATCAACTCACCGCAGAGGAATATCTGGATCATATGGGACAAGGATTCTTAAATTTCTGAGGCAGTTCCACACTGCTTGGCGTAGTGGCTGCACGGGTTTCCACTCTCACCAGCAGTGCAGTAGTCTTCCCTTCTCTCCACCTCCTCGCTGCCACTTGTTTCCTGTCTGCTTCCTTATAGCCATTCTGACCACAGTGAGCTGCTGTGCCCTTGCAGTTTGCATTTGCATTGGCCTGAGACTTAATGATGGTGAACAAATATTCATGCACCTGTTGGCCCTCTTTCGATCTTCTTGGGAGAAATCTGTGTTTCCATCTTTTGCCCAGGTTTTAATTGGCTTTTTGTTTTGTTTCTTGTGGAGAGGTGCGAGTTGATTGTATGTTTGGGCTTTTCACCCCTTGTCCGATGTGTGGTTTGCAAATATCGTCTCCCAGTTGTTGTGCTGTCTTTGCATTGAGTCGTTGGTTTCCTTGATTGGGCAGAAGCTTGTGCATTTGATGTGGTCCCATTTGTTTCTTGTTTCCTTTGTTGCCCTTGCCCAGTCGGACTTGCTTCTTCCAAATAGGTGGCTCAGACAGATTGCAAAGAGCACTCTGCCTAGGTCTTCTCCTACAAGGTTCATGGTTTCAAGTCTGCCATTCAAGGCTTTAATCGATTTCCAGAATGTATGTGAGACAGGTGTAACATCATGGTGTACTCTCGTTGTGCTCCATGTGGCTGTGCAGGCTTGCCAGCACCGTTGATTGTAGAGACTCTCCTTTCTCCACTGTCTCCTAGTGGATCCCTGGTCGAAAATTGGATGTCCATGTAAGTTTGAGTTGGGCTTGGGGCTCTCAATTCAGTTGCATGGGTCTGTGTGCCTGTTTTAGGGCCCAGACTGTGCCGTTTTGGAACCTAGCACTTCGTCCTTTATGTTGAAAGCATAAAGTGTGACACGTCCTGCTTAGTTCGTTTTCCTTAGGATTCCTTTGCCTATTCAGGGTCACTTGTTGCTGGCTAGAAAATTTCGGGTTCTGTGTTGTATCTCTGTGCCAAATATTGCTGCAACATTGAATGGGATTGCATGGAATCCAGAGATTCCTTTCTCTGGTATGGACGTTTCAAGTGTGTTAATGCTTCCATTCCTAGATCCAGGACTATCCTTCTTTCCCCTTGTTTCTTCTTGAATTTCTTTCCCAAACGTTTCCTAGTTGTTGATTGACATAGCTTTCACCTGTTTTGCTAAGGTTCTTCATAGAGATCTTAGTCTTCTCACTGGCAAGCTGGGTTTTATTTTTTTTTAGCTTCAGTTTTTTTATACTTCACAACGTTTAATTGGTTTTATTTTGGCAGAACTGCCTCGCAGAGCTCACATCTGCTGGCAATGCTCCTGTATTTGCTGTGGAAGTCTGGCCCTGTCTAATGTCACTTTCCATCTGCCTCTAGAGTACCTCGGATGCCGGCCCCAGAATGACTGAAGCAGCGGTGAGCAGTCACACCGTGTTGGTCCACGTGCCCCACGTCAGGCCACCCACCCAGAAGGTTCGGACGTCACCACTGCACCACCGGCTGGCCCCTTTAATGTTCCATTGGCAACCTGCAGTTGAGGGCAATGGGACTTGAATATGCTACTTGAGCCCAACTCTGGCACTGTGTAGATGAGGCCAGGTTGTTGTTCGGGTCCACTGTGATGTCAGAGGATTTTTCATAATCGTGTCTCTGCTGTCCCTGCATGATTCATGGACACACCATTTCAGAGCCCGCTTGGAGCAGTCTCATAACTCACCCTTCCCATTTAGCCCAGGCTTGACCTTCGCTGCCCTTTTTTGGCTTGTGAATTTCTATGACTTTCCAACGTTCAAGCAGAGTCCTTCTAAAGACTGACATCATCTTTCATTGTAGATTATCAAGGTGTGATTTCTGTTCAGAATTCTAATATCTAATTTTTAACCAATTTCCTTACATATGGTGTCAAAACAAATAATCAATAATCCTTGTACAGCAAGAGGTCGGGGGAGAGAATTTCATTGGGGGCAAACTGAGCACACTAGACTGGGAGGGCAGCCTTCACAAAGGAACGAAGCCCTCTGGAAAAGGGTGCTTTTCAGCACACTTGTAGAGCACTTCCAAACAAAGAGACATACCCCAAGCGTGACAGGGCTCCATTCCTTCAAGGCTTCCAAGACATCTCTTGGGACACATTAGCATGTACTCTGTGGGCCCCCGTGACGCTAGAGCTATGGAAAGTGAGACTGATCTTCAAAGAATGCTACGGGTCTAGGAAAGGAGGCCTCGATTCTTCTCTTCAATGTCCTCAAGACATCATTCTTGACTTTGGCTTATGCTTAAGGAAGAAGGACAACGTAGTTCTGATAGGGCCCAAGTGAGGCATCTTGTTTCCAATCAAGTTTCAAGCTTGAATCAGCATGCCGCCCCCATAGACTTGAACAGATGACAATGTTCTCTCAGTGCTTGTCCTTCTATTCTCACTTCTTGCCAAGGATTCTTTCCTTATCCCTTCAATCAGAGTCGCTTTTATCTCTTCTACTTTCTGTGCCCGCTTTCTGTTTGTCAAAGCTGTTTCTTGTTATCTCTCCCTTTAATAGCCTAGCCTAGGCCAATACTCAGACTGTAACCATGCGGCCCTCTTGAGGGACATGTTCACGATGATGTCATAAAGAACGTCAAAATTCTAAGTTGTCCTGACAACCTCCATGCACACAGAATTTCAGAGCTATCTCAGACCAGTCTCACTCCTAACCCTTTCCAGAAAGGAGAGTTTTCCTTTTTCTGGATTTCTTGTCGGTTTCTAACTTTCTCCTTGAACTTTGAAAGGCCTAGCACAATCTCCCTAGACACTGGTTTCTTTCCTATAAGATTATCCTGGGTTGTATCTCTTATATCTTGTGTAGGCGGCCAAGTGGGTGGACATTCCCCAGAGAAAGTCCTGGACTCCCTCCCAAGTTGAAGTTGCCCAAGCAATCCTCTGATGCACAATGATCGTGTCATCTCCTAACACTCTGCCAACTCCACCTTGGCAGGTCACATGTTTTCCTTCCTTCTTCCTTTGGGGAAGTGTACCAAATGCGTATATAGATTGTAATAGTCTCGTGGTTCTTTTTCTCTTGCGTATTGATAAGCTATCCTCACAAGGGCTACTTATTTATGATCTCTGTCCGCATCGTACCATGAAATCTATATTTACTAACACTGCTAATGAGATCTGCACCCCTGATGTGAATCAGTGAGGCCCGGACCCCCAAAGCAGAACGTGGGCACTTACCCCGTCTACCACAGGGCCGGCCCCGAATTGTACTTTTGGACCAACCTTTAGCCTGAGCTTGGGAAAACGTGCGCCTGTTTTGATTATTTGTGAAGGTGATTAGTAGTAACATCATGGACAGTAACCTTTTCCGGTTGTTCATGGGTTTAGCACGGATCATGTTCTTTGGGGAGTATTCCTCTTCATCTGTTTGGAATGGTTTACCTTTCTGTAGCATCAGTAAGAATTTTAAGGTGATTTTCCATCCTTGGAAGGTCACCTTAGCGATTCTTTTTCAGCCCCCAAAGCTTTATGCCATCATTCTGGACCCCTTTTTGGATCTTTGATTTTTGCTGAATTTATTTCCATAAACCTCCATTAAAACATCCTATATCTTTCAGATAGCTTACATCATAGTCACCAGCATAAGCCTAATCACAGGCCCTCACCACACTCTTGTGCCTCACCATCTCTTTCCCCCACCCCCCCACCGACCTGCTTTGCCTCTGGGAATCCCCAATCAAATGTTCCATGCCACCTGTTCATCATCTGGGTAGGTTTGACATCCTGAGATCAGAAGCTCCAAATTCGAGGTGGACCTTGAAACCCCCTTCATGGACACAGTGTCATTCTATCTTTAGTATAATCCAAAATCAAGAATGTTCTCATGAGGACATTGAAGAGAAAAATCGATGCCACCTTTCCTACACCTCTAGCATTCTCTGAAGACCAGTCTCACTTTCCAAAGCTCTGGCATCATGGGTTCCCACTGGGTACATGTTAATGTGTCTCTTTGTTTGGAAGGGCTTTACAAGTGTGCTGAAATACACCCTTTTATACAGGGCTTCATTTCTTTGTGAAGGCAGTATGTCCGTGAAAGGGGTTGCCAGGACCACGCGAATTTGGAGTTTCTGATCTCAGGATGTCAAATCAACCCGGATAACCACATGTTCTCAGTGCTTAGTTTGACCCAGCTAGGATAGCAAGCAGTCCTACAAGTGACCGGTGCAAATTCAAAGACAACAACCAAGAGTCACGAAAGCAATCACACCTTGGAATGCAGAACATACAGTGATTAAAGAAATACAAAATTAATCATTACAAACTGAGGAGAACAGACTGATAAGCATATCTAAGGGCGATAGTTGAGAAAGACCGTGATGAGTATAATATGGAAAAGAAAAAAGTCCCAGAAAATGGAAGGTGAACAAAAATCACACCTGAATAATCCACAATGAGAGATGTCAGTCTTTACACAGACTCTGCTTGAACGTTTGAAAGTCAGAGAAATTCACAAGCCAAAAGACGGCAGCAAAGGTCAAACCTGCGCTAACTGCTCCAAGCAGGCTCTGAAGCCCTGTTTCAATGAAGCTTGCCGGGACAGCAGAGACACAATTATGACAAATCCCCTGACATCACGGTGGACACGAAAAACAACCTGCTCTCATCTACACAGTGCCAGACTTGGGCTCAAGTAGCATATTCAAATCCCATTGTACTCAACTGCAGGTGGCCAAAGGAACATGAAAGCGGCCTGCCAGTGGTGTAGTGGTTAGGTCCACAACTTCCGGGTCGGTGATCCGGGATGGGCCGGGTGGAATCCTGAGTGTGAGCCTCCTAACCATTGCTTCAGTCATCCTGGATCTGGCGGCCGAGGTAGTGTAGAGGCAGAGGGGAAGGGACATTAGACAGGGACAAATTTCCACAGCAAATACAGGAGCATTGCCAGCAGATGTGAGCTCAGTGATGCACTTCTGCCAAAACAAAACCGATTACAAGTTGCAAAGAATACAAAAACTGAAGCTCAAAAAAAACAAAACAAAAGAAAACAAACACGTTGCCAGTAAGAAGAATAAGATCTCTATGAAGAAACATAGCAAAACAGGTGAAAGCCATGTCAATTCGAAAGCAAGCAAATCTTTGGAGAAAGGAATTATAGAAGACACAAGGAAAAAGAAGGATATTACGGGATCTAGGAATGGAAGAATTAACAGGAAGATGGGCTATAGCCACACAATGGCATACCAGTCAGCCGGATCAAAGGATGCAACCCAGCCATTTGTGACCACCAGAATGGCTGTGAGGGCTTTAGGGAAGTGAAACAAGCCCCAGGGAGAAAGTCAAATACCGTAGGACCTCACTTAAGAGGAGAAGAAAAAACAAGCGGTCAGGAACAGGTGGCACGGGACATTTGATTGGGGGTTCCCAGAGACAAAGCGGGGAGGTGTGAGAGGGTGAAACAGATGATGAGGCACAAGTGTGTGGTGAGGGCCTGCTATTAGGCTTATGCAGGTGAAGATGATGTAAGCTACACGGAAGTCTACATCGATGAGGATGCAAATCGGAAAGATATGGGATGTTCTTATGCAGGGTTATGGCAATAAATTCACCTAAAAGCAAAAAATCCAAAATGGGGTCCAGAATGACGGCATAAAGCTTTGGGGCTGAAAGAGATTGGAGAAGGTGAACTTCCAAGGCTGGAAAATCACCTCAAAATGCATACTGATGCTACAGAAAGGTAGACCATTCCAAATAGATGAAGAGGAATACTACCCACAGAACATGCTGCCTGCTAAACCCATGCACCAACGGAAAAGGTTACCGTCCATGACGTTACTACTAATCATCTTCACGAATAATCCAAACAGGCCCACGTGTTCCCAAGCTCAGACAAAAGGTTGGTCCAAAAGTCCAATTCAGGGCCAGCCCTGTGGTGGAGCAGGTAAGTGCCCACGTTCCGCTTGGCCAGCCGAGGCCTCACTGTTTCACATCACGGGTGCAGATCACATTAGCAGTGTGAGGAAATATAGATTTCATGGTACGGTGCGGACAGGGATCATAAAATAAGTAGCAATGGTGAGGTCACCTTATCAATATGCACCAGAAAAAGAACCGTGAGGCTTTTACAATCCATGAATGCATCTGGTACACTTCCCCAAAGGAAGAAGGAAGGAAAACATGGGACCTGCCAAGTAGGAATCGGCAGAGTGCTAGGAGATGACACGATCATTGCGCATCAGAGGACTGCCCGGGCAACTTCAACTTGGGAGGGAGTCCAGGACTTTCTCTGGGGAACGTCCACCCACTTGGCCATCTACATAAAATGTAAGGGATAAAACCCAGGATAATCTTACAGGAAAGAAACCAGTGTCTAGAGAGAATGTAGCAGGCCTTTCAAAGTTCGAGGAGAAAGTCAGAAACTGACAAGAAATCGAGAAAAAGGAAAACTATCCTACCTGGAAAGGGTGAGGAGTCAGACTGGCCTGAGATGGCTCTGAAACTCTGTGTGCACGCAGGTTGTCAGGACAACTTCGAATTTTGAGGTTGTTTATGACATCACGAGGATCATGTCCGCCAAGATGGCCGCACGGTTACAGACTGAGGATTGGCCTAGGCTAGGCTATTAAAGGGAGGGATACCCAGAAACAGCTTTGAAAAACAGAAAGCGGACACAGAAACTGGAAGACATAAAACAGACGCTGATTCGAGGGGTAAGAAAGGAATCCTTGGCAAGAAGCGAGAATAGAGGGACAAGCACTGAGAAGAGAACGTTGTCATCTATTCAAGTCTATGGGGAGGCCATGCTGATTCAAGCTTGCAACTTGATTGGAAGCAAGAGGCCGGACTTGGGCCTTATCAGACCTACGTGGTCCTTCTGCCTTAAGCATAAGCCAAAGTCAAGAATGACGTCTTGAGGACGTTGAAGAGAAGAATCGATGCCTCCTTTCCTAGGCCCCTGGCATTCTTTGCAGATCAGTCTCACTTTCCATAGCTCTGGCGTCACATAGCTAATGTGTCCCAAGAGATGTCTTGGAAGCCTTGAAGGAAAGGACCCCTGTCACGCTTGGGGTATGTCTCTTTGTTTGGAAGTGCTCTACAAGGGTGCTGAAAAGCACCCTTTTCCACAGGGCTTCGTTCCTTCGTGAAGGCTGCCCTCCCAGGCTAGTGTGCTCAGTTTGCCCCCAATGAAATTCTCTCCCCCTACCTCTTGCCATAGAAGGATAGTTGATTATGTGTTTTGACACCATATCTAAGGAAGTGGGCTGAAAATTAGAACATTACAATTCTGTTTCAAGAAAAATAAACAGGCCAGGGCTGAGGATGTAAGGCAAACAAATGGCACAGCCTATAGAAATAAAGTAAGCCCGTATCTAGACGGAATCTAGGGGAACGTTCCAGGATCAGGGGTGAAGTTCGAAACTTCCCAGATCCGGAAAGGAGACAGAAAAATATCTTTCCTGGAGAGAGGAATTCATCAGGTTTGTCTAATTTGTCTTGGAAACATTGTGTCCGTGAAGGGGGATGCCAGGACCAACTAGAATTTGGAGTTTCTGACCTCAGGATGTCAAACCAACCCAGATGACCCCGTGTTCTCAGTGCTTAGTTTGACCTGGGCTAGGACAGCAAAGACTCCTTCAAGTGACTGGTGCAAGTTCAAAGACAACATCCAAGAGTCATGAAAGCACTCACACCTCGGCCTAGAGAACATACGGTGATTCAAGAAATGCAAAATTAATCACTTGGAATGAAGGGGAACGGACTGATAAGCATGTCTAAGGGGGATAGCTGAGAAATACCATGACGATTACACTATGGAAAAGAGAATAAGGTCCCAGAAAATGGAAGGTGAACAGAAATCACACCTGTATAATCCACAATGAAAGATGATGTCCGTCTTTAGACAGACTCTGCTGGAACGTTTGAAAGTCAGAGAAATTCACAAGCCAAAAGACGGAAGCGAACGTCAAGCCTGGGCTAAGTGGGAAGGGTGAGTTATGAGGCTGCTCCAAGCGGGCCATGAAACCGTGTGTCCATGAAGCTTGCCGGGACAGCAGAGACACGATTATGACAAATCCTCTGACATCACAGTGGACCCGAACAACAACCTGGACTCATCTATAAAGTGCCAGAGTTGGGCTCAAGTAGCATATTCAAGTCCCATTGCCCTCAACTGCAGGTTGCCAATGGAACATGAAAGGGGCCGGCCGGTGGTGCAGCGGTGAGGTCCGCACCTTCTGGGTGGGTGACCCGTGGTGGGCCGGGTGGACCCTCGGGTGAGCCTGCTCATAACTGCTTCAGTTGTTCTGGGGCAGGCATCCGAGGTAGTGCAGAGGCAGATGGGAAGGGACGTTAGACAGGGCCAGACTTCCACAGCAAATACAGGAGCATTGCCAGCAAATGTGAGCTCAGCGATGCACTTCTGCCAAAACAAAACCAATTCAAAGTTGCAAAGAATAGAAAAACAAGCTGAAAAGACAAAATGAAAAACTGCATGCCAGTGAGAAGGATAAGATCTCTAGGAAGAAACTTAGCAAAACAGGTGAAGGCCATGTCAATGGAAAACTAACAAACGTAGGGGGAAAGAAATTCAAGAAGACACAAGGAGAAAGAAGTAGATTCCAGGATCTAGGAATGGAAGCATCAACACACTTGAAACGTCCATACCAGAGAAAGGAATCTCTGACTTCCATGCAATCCCTGTCAGAGTTGCAGCAATGTTTCCCACAGAGACAGAAGAGGGAATCCTAAAATTTCTAGCCAGCAACAAGAGACCATGACTAGGCAAAGTAATCCTCAGGAAAACGAAAAAAGCAGGACGTGGCACACTTTCTGATTTCAACATATAGGACGAAGCACTAGGTACCGAGATGGCACAGTCTGGGCCCCAAAACAGGCACACAGACCCATGCAACAGAATCGAGAACCCAGAACCCAACTCAAACGTACATGGACAGCCCATTTTCGACCAGGGAGCCAAGAGGAGACAGTGGAGAAAGGAGAGTCTCTACCATAAATTGTGCTGGGAAGCCTGCACAGCCACCTGGAACACAACGAGAGTGCACCTTGATGTTACACCTGGCACACACACCACCTGAAATGGATCAAAGCCTTGAATGGCAGACTTGAAACCGTGAACCTTGTAGCAGAAGACTTAGGCAGAGTGCTCTTTGCCATCTGTCTGAGCCGCCTGTTTGGAAGAAGCAAGTCCGACTGGGCCAGGTCAACCAAGTCAACAAGAAACCAACGGGACCACGTCAAATGGGGACGCTTCTGCCCAGTGAAGGAAACCATCGACTGAATGCAAAGATAGCACAACAACTGGGAGAGGATGTTTGCAAACCACACATCGGACAAGGGGTGAAAAGCCCAAAGATGCAATCAACTCTCACATCTCCACAAGAAAAACAAGAAGCCAATGAAAACCTGGGTAAAAGATGGAAACAGAGATTTCTCCCAAGAAGATCGAAAGAGGGCCAACGGGTGCATGAAAACTTGTTCACTATCATTAAGTCTCAGGCCAATGCAAATGCAAACTGCAAGGGCACAGCAGCTCACTGTGGTCAGAATGGCTATAAGGAAGCAGACAGGAAGCAACAAGTGTCAGAGAGGAGGTGGAGAGAAGGGAAGCCTCCTGCACCGTTGGTGGGAGTGCAGACCGGTGCAGCCACTACGCCAAGCAGTGTGGAACTGCCTCAGAACTTTAAGAATCCATGTCCCATATGATCCAGCTATTCCTCTGCGGCGTGTTGATCCAAAGAACTCGGAAACACTACTGCATAGTGTTCAAGCAGAATCTGTCTAAAGACTGACGTCTATCACTGTGGACTATTCACTTGTGATTTCTGTTGGCCTTCCATTCGACAGGACCTTATTTTCTTTTCCATAGTCCAATCGTCATGGTCTTTCTGAGGTATCTCCCTTTGGTATGCTTATCAGTGCGTTCTCCTTCATTCCAAGTTATGAATTTTGCATTTCTTTAATCACCTTAGGTTCTGTAGGCAGAAGTGTGAGTCCTTTCGTGATTGTTGGGTGTTGTCTTGGAATTTTTATAGGTCACTTGTAGGAATCTTTGCTATCCTCGTCTAGTTGACACTGCGCCCTGAGAACTCGTGGTCGTCTTGGCTGGTTTGACATTCTGAGATCAGACACTCCAGATTCGTGGGGGTCCTGGCAACCGCCTTCATGGACATTATGTTTCTGAGACAAGTTAGCAAAATCTGATGAACTCCTCTCTCCAGGTAACAGATTTTTCTGTCTCTTGTCTGGATTTGGAAAATTTCGAACTTAACCCCTGATCCTTGGGCTCTCCACCAGATTAGGTGTAGATACTGGCTTACTTTATTTCCAGAGGGTTTTCTATTGGTTTGACTTACATGTTCAGCTCTGGCATGTGTAGTTTTCTTTAAATATAATGGTAGTGTTCTAATTTTCAGCCAACCCCCTTCCATATGGTGTCAAAACACAGAGTCAGTACTCTTTCTACGGCCAGAGATAATGGGAGAGAATTTCTACTAATTACCATTACGAATAACGAAAGCAGGCCAACATCATCCCTAGTTCAGGCAAAAGTTTGATCCAAAAGTCCATTTCAGTGCCAGCCCTGCGGTATACTGGGTATGTGCCCACGTTCCGCCTGGGCGGCCAGGGCTTCATTGGTTAGCACCATGGGTGTGGATCTGATTAGTAGCATTAGCAAATATAGATTTCACGGTATGGTGCGGACAGGCATCCTAAAGAAATCGAAATTTTGAAGAGACGTTATGAGTACACACCAGAAAAAGAACCATGGGAATATTACAAACTATGAATGCATCAGGAACACTTCCCCAAATAATGAAGGAAGGAAAACATGTGACCTGCCAAAGTGGAATTGTCAGACTGCTAGGAGATGACATGATCATTGCGCATCAGAGGATTGCCTGGGAAAAGTCATCTTGGGAGGGCCTCCCTGACTTTCTCTTGGGAAAGTCCACCCATTTGGCCTCATCCACAAAAGATAGGAGAGAAAACCCAGATTAATCCAAAAGGAAAGAAACCAGTGTCTAGAGGGAAGGTAGCAGACCTTTTCAAGTTCGAGGAGAAAGTTAGAAACAGACAAGAAATACATAACGACGAAAACTATCCTACCTGGAAAGGGGGAGTAATCAGACTGGGATGAGATGGTTCTGAAGAACTGTGTGCATGGAGGTCATCAGGACAACTTCGAATTCTGAGGGTGTTTATGACATCACGGTGAACATGTCACCCAAGATGGCCACAGGTTTCCAGCCCGAGGATTGGCATAGGCTAGGATATTCAAGTGAGGGATACTCAGAAACAGCTTTTGCCCACAGAAACAGGGCACAGAAAGTTGAAGAGATCAAAGATACGCTAATTCAAGGGATAAGACAGGAATCATTGGGAAGAAGCCATAATAGAGGGACAAGCACTGAGAGGAGAACATTGCCATCTCCTCATGTCGAAGAGGAGGCTGTTCTGATTCAAGCTTGAAACTTGATTTGAAACAAGAGGTTGGAACTATGAGACCTATGTTGTCCCTCTGCCTCACTCAAAATCCAAAGTCAAGAATGATCTCTTGAGGTCATTGTAGAGAAGAATCAAGGCCGCCGTCCTAGGCCACTAGCATTTTTTAAAGAGAAGTCTCACTTTCCATAGCTCTGGCATCACGGGTGCCCACTGGCTACATGCTAATGTGTCACAAGACACCTCTTTGAAGCCTGGAAGGAATGGACTCCTGTCATGCTTGGGGTATGTCTGTTGGTTTGGAAGGACTCTCGAACTTGCTCAAAAGCACCCTTTTGCAGAGGGGTTCATTCCTTGGTGAATGCTGCACTCCAAGGCTAGAGTCCTAAGTTGGGATCAATGAGATTGTCTCCCCCTTGTCTTGCCGTAGAAGGAGTATTGATTATGTGTTTCAACACCACATGTAACGATGTTGCCTGAAAATTAGAACATTATCATTATATTTAAAGAAAAATAAACATGCCACAGGTGAGGATATAAATCAAACAAATAACAAACCCTGTGGAAAGAAAGTAAGCCAGTATCTAGACATAATCTAGGAGAGTGTTCAAGGATCAGGGGTGAAGTTCGAACTTTCCAAATCCAGAAATCGACAGAAGGATCGCTCACCTGGAAAGAGAAATTCATCATATTCGTCTAATTTGTTGCGGAACCATTGTGTCCGTGAAGATGGCTGCCAGGACAACCTCAAATCTGGAGTTTCTGATCTCAGAATCTCTAACCAAGGAAGATGACCACATGTTCTCAGTGCTCAGTGTCACCTCGGCCAGGATACCACA
This sequence comes from Equus asinus, assembly GCF_041296235.1. Lineage (NCBI taxonomy): Eukaryota > Metazoa > Chordata > Mammalia > Perissodactyla > Equidae > Equus > Equus asinus. The sequence goes on along the minus strand of NC_091815.1, from coordinate 2,530,042 downwards.
GATTCCTTCAAGTGACCAATGGAAATTCAAAGACAACACCCAACAATCACGAAAGCACTCTCACAACGGAAAACAGAACATATCGTGATCAAAGAAATGCAAAATTTATAACTTGGAATGAAAATTGAACAAACTGATAAGCATATCGAAGGGAGATAGCTTACCAATACCATGATGATTAGCCTATGGAAAAGAAAAAAGGTCCCAGAAAATGTAAGGCAAACAGAAATCACAACTGAATAATCCACAGTGAAAGACGGCCGTGTTTAGACAGATTCTGCTTAAACGTTTGAAAGTCAGAAAAGTCACAACCCCAAAACCTGCAGTGAAGGTCAAACCTGGGCTAAATGGAATGGGTGAGTTCTGAGACTACTCCAAGCGGGCTCTGAAACCTTGTGTCCATGAAGCTTGCTGGCACAGCACAGACACAATTCTCAGAAATCCTATGACATCACAGTGGACCAGGAAAACAACATGGCTTCATCTACACAGGGCCAGAGCTGGGCTCCAGTAGCATATTGAAGTCACATTCCAAAACAGCAGGTTGCCAATGGAACATGAAAGGGGCTGGCCACTGCTGAAGCTGTGAAGTCCGTGCCTTCTGGGTCCACAGCCCGTGGTCGTCCATTTGTGCTCTTGGGGTTGAGCCTCCTCACTGCTGGTACAGCCATCCTGGGAGAGTCCTGGGAGGTAGTGTAGAGGCAGATGGGAAGTGACGTTAGACAGTGCCACTCTTGCTCAGCAAATACAGCAGCACGACCAGCAGATGTGAGCACTGCCATAAACTTCTGCCAAAACAGAACCAATTAAAAGTTGCAAAGAATAGAAAAGCTGAGCCTCAAAAAAAGAAGCATGTCACTAAGAATAATAAGGTATCTAGGACTAACCTTCACTAAACAGGTGGAAGCATTATAAACCTATACTAGCAAAGCTTTAGCTAAAGAAATTCCAGAAGACACAACGAAACGGAAGACTATTCCGTGCTGTTGGAATGGAAGAACTAACACACTTGAAACGTCCATAGCGGATAGAGGAATCTGTGGATTCCAGGCAATCCCAGTCAAAGTTGCAGTGATCTTTCCCACAGAAATAGAAGAGAGAATAATAAAGTCTCTATCCAGAAGGAAAGAACCCTGAATACCCAAAGGAATCCTGAAGAAAATGAACAAAGCAGGTCGTATCACACTTTCTGATTTCCACATATAGGACGAAGTGCTAGGAACCGAAACGGCACAGTCTGGGCCCAAAAACAGGCACACAAATCCATTGAACAGAATCGAGAGCCCAGAGGTCAACTCACGCATATATGCACATGCATACATGCACAACACATTTTCAACCAGGGAACCAAGAGTACACAGCGGAGAAAGGAGAGTCTCGACAAGAAACGGTGCTGGGAAGACTGCACAGCCAAATGTAACACAATGAGAGTAGAGCATAATGTTACGCTAGTCACACACACCACCTCGAAACGGATTAAAGACTTGAATGGAAGACTTGAAACCGTGAGACTTCTAGGAGAAAACCTAGGCAGCATGCTCGTTGCCATCTGTCTTAGCAGCCTATTTGGAAGAAACGTGTGTGACAGGAATGGGCAACAAAGGAAACAGGCAGATGGGAAGCGACGTTAGACTGGGCCAGTCTTCCTCAGCAAATACAGCAGCATTGCCAGCAGATGTGAGCACAGCAGTAATCATCTGCCTAAATAAAACCAATCAAAAGTTGCAAAGGATAGAAAAACTGAACCTCAAAAAAGAAAAAAAAGCATGCTACTAGGAAGAACAAGGTATCTAGGAATAAGCTGTGCCAAACAGGTGAAAGCTATGTAAACCGAGAAGTAGCAAAGCTTTGGGGAAAGAAATTCCACAAGATACAAGGAAACGGAAGGGCATCAGTGCGCATGGAATGGAAGAAAACGAAGGAAGAATGAAGTATCATCACAATGATACCTTTCTTATCCCTGGAATCAGCATCTCTTTGATCTCTTCAAGTTTCTGTGCCTGGTTTCTGTTTGGAAAAGCTGTTTCTGGGTATCTCTCACTTGAGTATCTCAGCCTAAGCCAATCCTGGTACTGTAACCATGCAGCCATCGTGGGTGACACGTTCAGTGTAATGTCATAAACACTCTCAGAATTCAAAGTTGTCCTGACAACCTCCATGCACACAGTGTTTCAGAGCCGTCTCCTCCCAGTCTGACTACTCCCCCTTTCCAGGAAGGATAGTTTTCCTTGTTCTGGATGTGTTGTCGGTTTTCAACTTTGTCCTCTAACTTGGAAAGGTCTACTACATTCCCTCTAGACACCGGTTTCTTTCGTTTAAGATTATCCTGGGTTTTATCGCATATCTTTTGTGGATATGGCCAAATGGGTGGACTTTCCCCAGAGAAAGTGCTGGACTCCCTCCCAAGGTGACGTTGCCCAGGAAATCCTGTGATGCACAATGATCGTGTGATCTCATGGCAGTCTGACAATTCCACCTTGGTGGGTCACATATTTTCCTTCCTTCATGATTTGGGAAAGCGTACAAGATGCGTTCATAGACTCTAATATTCTCATGGTTCTTTTTCTGGTGAGTATTGATAAGGTCTCGTCACAATTACTACTTCTTTATGATCTCTGTGCCAACCATACCTTGAAATCTGGATTTCCTAATGCTAGAAATCTGATCTGTACCCATGATGCTAGCCCCTGAAGCCTGGGCCACGCAAGATGAAGTTGGGCACTTACCTGCTGCACCACAGGGCCGGCAATGAATTAGACTTCTGCACCAACCTTTGGCCTGAACTTGGGAAGATGTTGGCCTGCTTCAATCATTCGTGAAGGGAATCAGTAGGAACATCATGGAAGGTATTATTTTCCATTGGTTCATGAGTTTAGGACGGAACATGTTCTCTTGCTAGTATTCCGCTTCATCACTTTGCAAAGGTCTACCATTCTGTAGCATCATTAAGCACTTTGAGGTGATTACCATCCTTGGAAGTTCATCCTCTCTGATCTCTTTCAGCCTATAAAGCTTTAGGCCATAAGTCTGCACCCCTCTTTGGAGTTTTGATTTTATATGAATTGATTTCCGTAACCCTGCATTCTAACATGCTATAGCTTTCAGATCTACATCCTCATAGATTTAGACTTCTGAGTAGGTTACATCATCTTCACCACTGTAAGGCTAATTACAGGCTCTGACGATACTTGTGCCTAATCAACTCTTTCTCCCTCTGGCCCTCGCCTACTTTTCCGCTGGGAACTACCAATCCCATGTCACATGCTACCTGTTTGCTGGTCCGTTTTTCCTCTTCTCCTGTACGTGAGATCCTGTGGTATTTGACCTTACCCCTGGCGCTGGTTTCAGTTCCTCTAGTACCCTCAGGAGCCCTTCTGGTGGTCACAAATGGCTGGACTGCATCTGTTCCTACAGCTGAGTGCTATGCCATTGTGTGGCTATAGCCCTTCTTCCTTCTCCATTCGTCCCTTGATGGGCATCAGGGAGGCTTCCAAGTCTTGAATATCGGGAGTAAGGCTGTGGTGAATACAGCAGTGCACGGATCTCTGTGCATTACTGTTTCCATGATCTTTGGATATATACGTCACAGAGGAATAGCTGGATCATATGCTAGGTGGATTCTTAAACATTCTGAATTTTCACTCCTTTGTGTAGTGGCTGCATTGGCTCGAACTCCCACCTGCAGTGCAGGAGGCTTCCCTTCTCTCCACCTCCTCTCTGAAACTTGTTGTTTCGTGTCTTCACCCTTATAGCCATTCTGACCACTGTGAGCTGCTATCTCATTGCACTTCGGATTTGCATTGGCCTCAGACTTAATGATGAGGAACATGTTTTCATACAGCCTGTTGGCCATCTTTCTATCTTCCTGGGAGAAACGTGTGTTTCCATCTTTTGCCCAGGTTTTGTTGGGCTCATTGTTTTTTTTTCCCGTGGAGATGTATGAGTTCACTGGATCTTATGGCTGTTCACCCCTTCTCCGATGTCTGTTCTGCAAACATCCTGTCGCAGTTGTTGTCATGTCTTGGCATTGAGTCGATGGAGTCGTTGGCCGGGTAGAAGCTTCTGCGTTGGATGGAGTCACGCTTGTTTCTTGTTCCTTTTGTTGCCCTTACCCAGTCACACATGCTTCTTCCAAGTAGGTGGCTATGCCAGATGGCAAAGAGCAAGCTGTCTGCATTTTCCGGCAGCAGTTTCATGGTTTCAAGTCTTCCATTCAAAGCTTTAATCCATTTCAATGTGGTATGTGTGCCTGGTGTAACATCATGGTCTAGTCTCATTGTGCCACTTGTGGCTCTGAAGTCTTCCCAGCACTGTTTCTTTTCGAGACTCTCCTTTCTCTGCTGTCTCCTCTTGGCTCCCGTGTCGAAAATGGGCTGCCCATATATGTGGCAGTTGACTGCTGGGCTCAAGTCTGTTCCATGGGTCTGTGTGCCTATTTTGGGGGAAAGGCTGTGCTGTACCGGTACCTAGCGCTTTGTCCTGTATTTGGCAATCAGAAAGTGTGATACATGCTGCTTTGTTCGTTTTCCTCAGGATTCCTTCTCCTATTCAGGGTCCTTTGTTGCCACATAGAAACTTTAGTATTCTCTCTTCTATTTCTGTGGGAAAGATTGCTGCAACTTTGACTGGGACGACATGGCATGCAGACATTGCTATTTGCGGTATGGATGCTTAAAGTGTGTTCGTTCTTCCATTCAAAGAACATGGAATAGACTTCCGTTTCCTTGTGTCTTGTGGAATTTCTTTGCCCAAAGCTTTGCTAGATTTCGGTAGACATAGCTTTCTCCTGTTTGGCCAATGTTATTCCTAGATGTTTTTTTCTTTTTACTGGCATGCTTTCTTTTTTGCTGTTCCTTTTTTCTATTCTTAGCAACATTTAATTGGTTTGTTTTGGTAGAAGTTTATGGCTGTGCTCACATCTGCTGGCCATGCTGCTGTATTTGCTGAGCAAGAGTAGCGTGGTATAACGTTGCTTCCCATATGCCTCTACACTAGGTCGCACGCCTGGCCCAGAACGGCTGGATGAGCGGTGAGGAGGCTCACCCCCAGGATTCCATGTGGCTGACCCTGGGTTGCCGACTCAGAACACAGGGACTTCACGGCTGCCCCACTGGCTGGCCCCTTTCGTGTTCCATTGGCAACCTGCAGTTGAGTGGAATGTACTTTAACATGTTACTTGAGCCCAACTCTGCCCCTGTGTAGATGAGGCCAGCTTCTTTTTCTGGACCACTGTGATGTTGGAGTATTTGTCAGAATCGTGTCTCTTTTCCAATTAGGCTTTCGGGACACAGGGTTTCAGAGCCCGCGTGGAGCAGTCTCAGAACTCACCCTTCCCAGTTAGCCCAGGTTTGACCTTCAATGCAAGTTTTGGGGTTGTGACTTTCTCGGACTTTCAAACGTTCAAGCAGACCCTCACTATACACTGAAGTCAGTCACTGTGGATTATTGAGGTGTGATTTCTGTTTGCCTTCCATTTTCTGGGAGCTTGCTTTCTTTTCCATAGTCTAATCGTCATGGTTCTGAGCTATCTCCCTTCGATATGCTTATCAGTGTGTTCTCCTTCATTTCATGTTAGGAGTTTGGTATTTCTTTAATCATCATAGGTTCTGTATGCTGATGTGTGAGTGCTTTGGTGATTGTTGGATGTTGTCTTTGAATTTCCATCAGTCATTTGAAGGAATCTTTGCCATCCTAGCCTAGATGCACCTGAGCACTGAGTAAACGTGGTCATGTTGGTTGGTTCGATATTGTGAGATCAGAAACCCCATGTTTGAGGTTGTCCTGGAAACCGCCTTCCCAGACACAATGGTTCCGAGACAAATTAGATGAATCTGATGGATTCCTCTCTCCAGCTGAGAGATCCTTCTGTCTCTTTTCTAGATTTGGAAAGTTCAGAACTTCACACCTGATCCTTGAACGCTCCACAAGATTACGTCTAGATAGTGGCTTACTTTATTTCCACAGGTTTTGTTATTTGTTTAATTTACCTCCTCAGCTGTGGCATGTTTACATTCCTTTAAATAGAATGGTAATGTTCTAAGTTTCAGCAAACATCGTTATGTGCAGTGTCAAACACCTAATCAATACTCCTTCTATGGCAAGAGATGGGGGAGAGATTCTCATTGATCTCAACTGAGCACTGTAGCTTGGGAGGACAGCCTTCACACAGTAATGAAGCTTTTGGCAAAAGGGTGCTTTTGCTCACTCTTCCTGAGTCCTTCCAAACCAAGAGACATACCCCAAGCATGACAGGGGTCCATTCCTTCCAGGCTTCAAAGAGATGCCTAGTGACACATTACCATGTACCCAGTGGGTGCCTATGACGCCAGAGCTATGGAAAGTGAGACTTCTCTTCACAGAATACTAGGGACCTAGGACCGAGGCCTCTATTCTTCTCTTCAATGTCTTCAAGAGATCATTCTTGACTTTGGATTATGAGTAAGGCAGAAGGCCAACATAGGTCTGATAAGCTCAAGGTCCGGCCTCTTGTTTCAAGTCAAGTTTCAAGCTTGAATCAGCATGGCCTCCCCATCGACTTGAGGAGATGGCAATGTTCTCCTCTCAGTGCTTGTCCCTCTGTTATCACTGCTTCCCAATGATTCCTTTCTTATCCATTGAATTAGCGTCTCTTGCATCTCTTCACGTTTCTGTGCCCAGATTCTGTTTGCAAAAGCTGTATCTGGGTATCTGTCACTTGAGTATCCAAGCCTAGGCCAATCCTCGGGCTGGAGACCTGCGGCCATCTTGGGTGACATGTTTACCGTGATGTCATAAACACCCTCAGAATTCTAAGCTGTCCTGAAAACCTCCATGCACACAGTTCTTCACGACCATCTCATACCAGTCTCACTACTTCCCCTTTCCAGGTAGGATGGTTTTCCTTGCTCTGGATTCCGTGTCTGTTTATAACTTTATCCTCGAACTTTGAAAGGTCTACTACAATCCCGCTGGACACCAGTTTCTTTCCTTTCAGATTATCCTGGGTTTTATCTCTTATCTTTTGTGGATGAGTCCAAATGGGTGGACTTTCCCCAGAGAAAGCCATGGAGTCCCTCCCGAGATTGATTTTCCTGGTCAATCCTCTGATGCGTAATGATCGTGTCATCTCCATTTCCACCTTGGCAGGTCACATGTTTTCCTTCCTTCATCATTTGGGGAAGTGTTCCTGATGCGTTCGTAGATTGCAATATTCCCATGGTTCTTACTCTGATGTGTATTCATAACGTCTCTTCACAATTTCGACTTCTTTAGGATGTCTGTCCACACCATACCGTGAAATCTATATTTGCTAATGCTACTAATCTGATCCACACCCGTGATGCTCGCCGATGAAGCCTGTACCACCCAAGTGGAATGTGGGAACTTACCCAGTACACCACAGGGCCGGCACTGAATTGGATTCTTGGACCAACATTTTGCCTGAACTGGGGAAGATGTTGGCCTGCTTTGATTATTTGTAAAGGTAATTAGTAGTAACATCATGGACGGTAACCTTTTCCTTTGGATCCTGAGTTTAGCACGGAACATGTTCTCTTGGTAGAGTTGTTCTTCATCTCTTTGCCACTGTCTACCTTTCTGTAGCATTATTAAGCAGTTGGAGGTGATTAGCAATGCTTGGAAGTTCATCTTCTCTAATCTCTTTCAGCCTCCAAAGCTTTAGGCCATAGACCTGCTTGCCTTTTTGTAGTTTTGATTTTACATGAATTGATTGCCATAACCCTGCATTATAACACCCTATTGTTTTCAGATTTACAACTTCCTAGATTTAGACTTATTTGTATGGTACATCATCTTCACCACCGTAAGCCTAATGACATGCCCATACCACACACTGGTGCCTAATCAACTCTTTCTTCCACTGTCTTCTGCCACCGATTCCCTCTGGGAACCACCAATCCCTTGTCATGTGCTACCGGTTTGTTTCTCCTTATTTTACTCTTCTCCTTGTAAGTGAGATGCTACGGTACTTGACTTTCTCCCTGGGGCTTCTTTCAGTTCCCCTCATACCCTCAGGAGCCATTCTGGTGTCACAAATGGCTGGACTGCACCCTTTCTTGCAGCTGAGTGCTATCCCATTGTGCGGCTATAGCCAATCTTCCTTCTCCATTCGTCCCTTGATGGGCCCCAGGGCGATATCCAAGTCCTGGACATCAGGATTAAGGCTGTGGTGAACACAGCGGTGCAGGGATTCCTATGCGTTGGTGTTTCCAAGTTCTTCAGATAAATACGCTGCAGAGGAATAGCTGGGTCATATGGTAGATGGATTCTGAAATTTCTGCAGAAATTCCACACCACTTTGTGTAGTTCCAGCACCAGCTTAAACTCCCACCAATGGTGCAGGAGGCTTCCCTTCTCTCCACCTCCTCTCCGACACTTGTTTCCTGTTTTGTTCCTTATGGGCATTCTGACCACAATGTGCTGTTATCTGATTGCCATTTGGATTTGCATTGGCCTTAGACGTAATGATTATGAACATGTGTTCATACAGCTGTTGGCCATCTTTCTATCTTATTTGGTAAAACTCTGTTTCCATCTTTTGCCCAGGTTTTAATGGGCTTGTTGTTTTTGTCTTGTGTTGGCTTGTGCGGTTGTTGGCTCTTTTGGCTATTCAGTCCTTCTCCGATGTGTGGTTTGAAACATCCACTCGCAGTTGTTGTGCTGTCTTTGCATTGAGTGGATGGTTTCCTCGGCTGGGCAGAAGCTTCTGCGTTGGATGCAATCCCATTTGTTTCTTGTTTCGTGTGTTGCCCTTGCCCAGTCACACATGCTTCTTCCAAATAGGCGGCTATGCCACATGGCCATGAGCAAGGTGCCTGGTTTTCTACTAGAAGTTTCAAGGTTTCAAGTCTTCCGTTCAAGGCTTTAATCAATTTCGAGGTGGTGTGTGAGCCTGATGTAACATCATGGTCTACTCTCATTGGTCACATACGTCTGTGCAGTTTTCCAGCACCTTTTCTTCTTGAGACTTTCCTTTCTCCACTGATCCTCTTGCCTTCCTCGGTGCAAATGGACTGTCCATATATGTGTGAGTTGACCTCTGGGCTCTCGATTCTTTTCCGTTGATCTCTGTGTCTGTTTTTGAGACCAGACTGTGCCGTTTCGGTACTTCGCACTTCGTACTACATGTTGAAATCAGTAAATGTGATATGTCCTGCTTTGTTCGTTTTCCTCAGGATTCCTTTGGGTATTCAGGGTCCCTTGTTGCTGGATAGAGACTTAAGGATTCTCTCTTATATTTCTGTGGCAAAGATTCTGCAACTTTGACTGGGATTGCATGGAATCCAGAAATTGCTGTATCCGTTATGGAGGTTTCAAGTATTTAGTTCCTACATTCCTATAGCACAGAATACTCTTCCATTTACTTGTGTCTTCTGGAAATTCTTTCCCCAAAGTTTTGCTAGTTTTCGATTTCCATAGCTTGCGCCTGTTTGGCTAAGCTTATTTCTAGAGATCTTATTCTTTTTTTCCTGAGGTTCGGTTTTTCTGTTCTTTTCAAGTTTTCCTTAGTTTTGTTTCGGCTGATGTTTATGGCTGTGCTCAGATCTGCTGTTGATGTTGCTGTATTTGCTGAGGAATACTGACGCTGTCTGACGTTGCTTCCCAGCTGCCTCTACACTACCTTCCATGCCTCCCCGAGAATGGCTGGACCAGCGGTGATGCGGTTCACCCCAGGATTCCGCATGGCTAGCCCCGGGATGCCGACCCAGAACGTGCAGACTTCACCACTGCACCACGGGCCGGCACCTTTCATGTTCCATTGGCAACCTGCAGTTGAGTGGAATGGGACTTGAATATGTCACTTGAGCCCAACTCGGGCACTGTGTAGATGAGTCCAGTCGTTTTTCTTCTCCACTGTGATGTCAGAGGATTTGTCAGAATTGTGTCTCTGCTGTCCCTGCAAACTTCATAGACACAGGCTTTCAGAGCCTGATTTTAGCAGTCTCATAACTCACCCTTACCAGTTAGCCTAGGTTTGACCTTCGCTTGGGTTTTTGGGATTGTGACTTACTCCGACTTTCGAATGTTCAGAGTATGTCTAAAACTGACATCTTTCTTTATGTATTATTCATGTGTGATTTCTGTGTGCCTTCCATTTTCTGGGACCGTTTTTTATTTTCCGTGGTAGAATCGTTGATATGGGCTCAGCGAGCTGAAGACTCGAATGAAAGATTGCTTGGACTCTCAAGATCCTGCATTGGTGTTCTTTTATTGAGAGAACAGTACACGATAGCATGGGGACAGGACACATTAGCAGTGAAGAGCTACTGCTGCTGCTGCCTGGCGACAGGACCCATGGCTGGTCAGAGCTGTTGCTGCTGCCCTGACTAGAGGGTTAGGGCTAATTTCATAAGGCATGGGTATATGACTTATTTTTACTCGAAAAAGAAATAATGATGTAAAATGTCTTTAAATGATTTCAGTACACATGGAGTCTGGACATTGTGTTGTCATATTTTTAGATACGAATCTGGCCATATAGATCAGCATGTAGGTGAGAATGCCCTGGGCTTCTCGCCCTGGGGCAGCCCTAATTCATACCATAAAAAAATCCACAGGGTCATATAGTTTGGCATGTAGTCCAGGTCACCTTCAGCTTCCCTAGCTGGGGCAGCCCTGATCCACATCATAAAACCTCCCTGAACGTATTTGGACTGGAAATCTTTGGGGATATGGATGATGGTCAGTCTTCTGTGACTACTTCTGGCTGTACAGGGTCGTAGAGCTGTCCCTAAATGGGGCCATAGGTACACTTAGGCAGTTTAGTGGACCAGAAGGCTTGCCCCATTGAGTTCAAGCCTGACAAGTTATACAGATCCTCTGGAGATGAGAGAGTCATTGACAAGAGGTGGTCCAGGAAGTGAAATATTTGTGACATGGATAAGACAAACAATGAAACAGACAACAAAATATCATAAGAAATACAAGCAGTATGTTTAACCCAATGAGTAAGGTTTTGAAGTAGTGCAGAAACCTTGTCCTGACTAGGAGTTCAACCAATCATTTAGATTTAGGGTTGGTCAGACATGGATTTAATTTGGTGGCTGGAATACCAAGCCAGAAATATTTTGATGGTAGTCAGGAATATAGACACAACATTCAGTTTTTATAATGGCACAGGTGCCCCCTTGTGCTGCTGTCAAGACATCCAGAGCCATTTGGATTTGGAGGACTGCCTCACTCACTTGGGATACTTCTAAATTGAGCAGTGAAATGCTACGTTGTGTATCATTTAATGTCTTCATAGTAAATTTGTCTAGGACTTCCATGTGCAAGACTTGAATATGCTACAAAAGTCGATTCCTAAGTGGTGAAAGAAAATTGCGGAAAGATGGTCATACCAGTGGAAGACAGGGCTGGTCAAGTGCTGTTGCAAGTTGGGTAGGTTAGCAGGAGGAGATATAGTAAATGTAGTTCCACCTTGCATCCAGACAAAGCCTAGAGTGCATCGTCCAATCCATACAGGTGGTAGCCAAGGTCATAAATTGGAGCCACATATCCACTGAGCACCGTTAGGGGCTAACCAACTCGTGTTGAGCCATGTATCCCAGTCAGTCTGAAACCAATCAGTATTTTTTTTAAGGCTATGATATGAGAACACATCTATCAGGGATTTTTTCCCATAGGTCGAGTGCTATAAGGCCATGTATCACAGGGGTGATTTTTTTTCCCCAAAAGAAAGTGGCCTTTTACTGAGTTGCCAACTAGTAGGAGTGAACCAAATATATTCATCCCAAATTCTGTATTGTCCATCCTGTGTGTATTAATAAGTTGGGGACATTACCTTTGGAACTTGCTCTGTATGATCCAAGTGTGACAAGGCAAATCTAGTTAGTATTTGGACAGTAGTATTGAAGGAAAATGTTTGATTGTGGCCAGGGAACTTCCAGGTGTCAGAGGTAGATGGCCACAAGGAGACATTACTATTAATAATACATGAATATTGCGGAAGAAAAGAACTAGAATCTAATATCCATGAATGCCTACTATAGCTTCTACAGAAACATAATTTTTTCTCTCTTAAATCACTCTCATTTTTACAAAACATAGCCAAATCAGGATTAACAGGCTTGCAAATCAAGTGTAGTTTCAATACAACTTCCTCCAATTATTTACATAAGATCAGCAAGAATAGTAATTGTTCATACAGGCTTTTTTAAATGTGCTTCACTGGATCTTTTCCTGCGGAATCTCAGATTGAACTGTGAAGGCCTCTCGAGGCCAGAAAAGCCAAGCCAAGGACTTGCCATCAGATTTGGCCTGAAGTACCTACAGATTTGAGTGGTGTTCTCTTTGAGGTCTCCCCAAATATTCGGAGGTACCTTGCACCTGCCAGATAAGCAAGCTTCCTTACTTACCGGGTAAGATTGCCAAAATCTCAGTAAACAAGGTACCAGGCCTGTGTTTCCGAGTGGCTGTATTCCAGAAAGTCCAATCTTTGTTCCTGAAATGCTGTCTTGTCATATCTGAGACTGTGTGTTTCAAATATGACATTCCAGTCAAAGCCTTGGTCATATAACCAATGTTTCCTGTTATAAGGAGAACAGATTCTTATGGAACTTATGCAAATATTGCCACGAAATGACCATACTCAGTCACAAAGGGTTTCCCAATTCCAGAGGGATAAGGTAGGGAGAAAAAGATAAATGTTTCAGTTTTGCTCATAACGGTATAATTTCACCAAATGGCTGTAAGTTATAGTTAGCATAAGAGAAAAGAGAATAAGATTTCCTTCATTATGAGAAAACAAAACAACACATCCAAACTCAACAATATTTCAAACAGAAGTCCTAAAAATTTATAATCGTCCTAATCAGTGCACACAGTCCTGTATAATCAATTCTTGAGCTGAATCTTCTGTTAGCAGATCGATGAGCTTAGTTTCTGTTAGAATTCTGTCATTTCTTACTCCGTTCAGTTTTACAATCTGAAGGTTTATCAGAAACCTGTCGTTTAGACTCTTTGTGTCAGAATCCTTTCCAGGAATTTCTCGGAAGTTGAAACATATTTGCAAAAGGAAAAGCATCAGAGTAAAACAACAACTATCTGCAAATGGACAAAGAAATCAAAAGGGCAATTGGCAAAGAAACTTGACTGATTCTGTGACATATAACACTGCCAGATAATAAGTGAACTTATCACTGACAACCAGGGCAGATCAGAATTTTAGGAATGCTATCTAATTTTGAGACGTCTATATTAATAACATTTACCCATCAAATACCAGCTAAGAAAGTCTATTGTCACTTATTTCACAATGTTTCCCCTTTAATTTAATAGACCAAATAAGCCAAATTACTTTAACATTTTCCTCCTTGTAGGAAGAGAGAGCAAATTTTTTGAGAAGTCTCAGGGACCCTCTGAAAATCCTCAGAGTAATCATTCTTCTGTCTACCAGGTCTAAACAACGCCTTCATTCAGGATTTGAATATTTTTGAGGGAGAAGCTTGTCACAACATATCAAAAGTTTTTAAAATGTTGTTCAAATAGCAAACAACACTCATGGTGAAACAATGCTCAGGTATCCATTCAAAGTGATAACAGAAAGAGTCAAAAATATTAAGAGTAACCTCAGCCATTCTTTTCACAAAACAGGTTTGTCTCTTAGGTAGACGTACTCAAAGGAACAGCACTTACATCCTCTTTACCAAGAGCAGATCAAAGGTTGAAGAAAATGTATCCTTTTAGAGAAAACTAAATTTGTATTTCTGCACCTACTTATGTTTCACATTCAAACTCATTCACTTAATTGAGCTTACTTTAGTCTACTTGAGCAGGCATAAAACTCATTTCAGAATTCCTCCTTCACAAACCTTCTACATCTTTCTTTTTCATTTTCAGTACTTGTCCCAAAGTCTTTCTTTTTTCCTTTCTAGTACATCAGGAGCAATTTATCTTTCTTAACCCATCAAACAAAAATATTTCCATTCTTTATACCTTTTTTACTGAAAACATACATTTTAACTTCCTTGAATACAGAGCTCTTTTGCTTAGTAATTTCCAGTAGCTTTAATTCCATAGGTTAGTTAGAGCTTTTAACGCTTAACGGAACTAGTAAAAACTAAAAAGTTAAACAATTATGAAATGTCTTTTATACCAGCATTCTAAACACCTTCACAACTTCAGAAGCATGCCACTTCGCACTAAAACACAAGGAATGCTTTTTGATACACCCAAACGCTTTTTGCCTCTTCAATAAGAAGCCAAAAGTAGATAACTTAGATATGTTTAACAATAATGTGTGAGTGTTCCGTTCTATCCAAAAGTGACTCTCATATTCATCTTTTTATCATTTAACTTAACTTGGCAAAACTCAAGTTTGTTACCAAAAAGGATTTCGAAGCTGTTTTTTTTCCCAAGTATACAGACCATAAAAGTTATTGTACTCACTTTTGTGAGTTTTATGTATTTAAACCATTTGTTTCCAACAATTATGTTCAGATTACTACGGATGCCTCATGAGGCATTAGACAAAACTGGTCATCATTTAAAGCTATTATTTTGCTGACAAATTTAACAGACAACGTGAACTTATATGACTAGTAAACCGAGTCTGAATGCCTGCATCCTATGCAAATACTGACAACTCTGACAAGAAGACAATTTTCAATAAAACCAACAAACTTAAACAAGCTTTCACTTACCAAAGTTTAATTCACATCACGTTAACCTTGAAAGTCACTCTGTTAATTTGGACTACATTTAGAATTTAAGAAAGCACTTACCTTAAGCCAACTAAACAGAGATCTTAATTTTGGCCAGACCATCGAGAGGTTAAAATATCACACATATAATGTACACATAGACACATATACACAGAGACTGTACAACTATTGTTTTAAAAACTACTGCCATGAATCAGGTACAATAATATAAAGCTCACCAGTTACAAATCAAAACTTTGTTTTGAGCCTTTTTACTAAGACTTATGGAGAAGACCCTCAAGATGCTAGACTTTATGCAAGGGCACACTTATGGCCATTTATCCTTGCCCCTCCTTTTTTTTTTTTTTTCTGTCTTAAGAATGAGTGATATGCTAGATAGTAGTTCCTGGAAAGGGGGGAAGATAATCCTTTTCATGGTAAAGGAACAAGGTGGAATCTGAACTGCCTCTAGAACTGTCTTTCCAGTCTTGCAAGGATTTTCTAAGGACAGTTGCTCTTGATTTCTCAGAAACAGGACTGTAACTTGAAGGACGTTCTAGGTTGATCTACCTGTCCAACTGCACCAGAAAGTCAGAGAGAAACATCACACATTTTCTACCAGCTGGAGTTTCTGGGGCATAACCCATACAATTGAAAGTGTTTCTAATTAGTTAGAATGACCCTGAGTGATGAGTCTTAAGGGATGCTTATCTCATTCCCCACGGCAGTAAAGCCAGTGTCCGACTGACAGTGAAGTGGAGAAGGGTGGAGTGCATACAAAGGGCTTGAACTGGCTGGAGGCCGGGGCTCCCAGTACCCGGGTTGAGAATGAAGTTCCTTGCAAAAGGTTTTCAAGTTTTCCGATTTTACAGAAGTTCCAGGTTCTGGTCAAGTCCAGCCTGAACTTAACAAAACTTGGTGACAACAGAGGACATGATGAGCAAAACAAAGAAAGGAAATGAAGACATCAGACCTCACCCTCATGGCCGCTCAAAGAGGGTTCTCAGGAGAAGACTCACTCAACAGTTCCCGTGCTGGGGCACTCTACTGTAGCATGACAGTTCACAGAATAAATCCCAGGTCTGCTACCCTCATAGCCAACTCAGTAGGTGACTAAAACACTCAATGAGTCAACCCCCAAGAGAGGGCACCCTACTTGGGCTTTCCGGGGTGATCAGGCCCAGAAATGCCAAGTTTGGGGTCCCAGGGGTGGAGGCCATGACTGTTGACAGATTTCTTTGCTTCCCTGTTGCAAAGCTCCAAAGGAGAAGCAAAACGCCATTGCAACTCTAAGAAAGATGAAAGAGACAGGTCCATTACCTTGAAAATCCCCCCTGAACCTGGGGCAGCATCCTACCTGTCATTCCTACTGTGGGGTTCCTATAACAAGGGGTGATGGGGGTGTCCCCAAGCATTGCATCCAGTGCATATCTTCCCTGGTATGCCTGGAAGTTACAGGTGCCTGGTGAACATCCTTCCTACTCCGCCTGGCAGTAATAGGTGCCTGGTGAATGGTCCCCAAGACAAAGGGAGAAGTTCAAGAGAGAACAGGATGGAGAAAATTAGTGAGGCATTTTCCGCCGCTCTGGGGTCATTCTACCCAATTTCGTGTTGGAGGCATTCTCCGAGAAGGGCTTCCCATACGCAACCAAAGGTTAGACTTTGGTAGTTTCCTTGAACTGGAGTCCCAATTGGGACATTCACACAGTTCAGAGCATGGTCAGGTGCCATGGGAGGTATCCCAATCCAACCTTAGGAAAAGAAACCTTACAGGGGAGTCTTGCAGATTGCCGGCCATCCTAATGACTTAAGTGGCCGACCCGTGCCCACCTAAAATTTGTATATTAGACATAGAGTCAGGAAGGAATGGGGTAATTCACTCTACATCGCCCTTAGGCTTAAGGTACTGATTCTCTTCAAGCTGAATGCCATGATTTGCCCCATAGAGTAGCCATGGGTAGCAAACGTGGATTCATACAGCTATCCAAGTCAGTTCCTGATGGAGAAGTGAATTTAGATTCATCCTCGAAACAGAGAGAGGAACAAGGAAGAAAAGGGCACTTACCAGAAGTTGAGCTCAGAAACCGATGAAGCAAGTTCCCTGTAGGGGGGCCACAATATATGTTGGTGGGTCAGCGAGCTGATGAGTCGGAAGAAAGTTTTCTTGGTCTCTCAAGGCCTGGCAGAGGTGCTCTTTTATTTAGAGAATGGTACAGGATAACATAGGGACAGGACCCATTGGCAGTAAAGAGTTGCTTCATGGGGACAGGACATTTGTGTAGTGAAGAGCTACAGGCATGGGAACTGGACGCACGGGCAGTGAATAGCTGCTGCTGCTGCATCGGGAAAGGAGCCATGGGCAGTCAGATGTCCTGCTGCAGCGCTGAGTTGAGGGTAAGGGCAAATATTATAAGGCATGGGTACGTGACATTTTTACTGGAAAAAGAAAAGATGATGCAAAAAGCCATTAAATGACTTCAGTACAGATGGAGTCTGGTTATTGTGTGGTCGTATAACATTCGATACGAATTTGGCCATATAGATAGGCATGTAGGTGAGCATCGCCTGGGCTTCTCTCACTGGGGCACCTCTAATTCATACCAAAAAAAATTCACCGGGTCATATGCTTTGACATGTAGGCCAGGTAACCTTGGGCTTTTCGAGCTGGGGCAGCCTTAATCCACATCAATCGTCATTGTCTTTCTCAGCTATCTCCCATAGATACGCTTATCAGTCCATTCTCCTTCATTCCAAGTTATGAATTTTGTGTTTCTTTAATCACCATGTGTTCTCTAAGCTGATGTGTGAGTGTTTTCATGATTGTTGGGCATTGCCTTTGAATTTCCATCGTTCACTTGAGGGAATCTTGCTATCCTAGCCTAGGTCCAACTGAGCACTGAGAACACGAGGTGATCTTAGTTTGTTTGACATTCTGAGATGAGAAACTCCAAATTCTAGGTTGTCCAGGCAACCACCTTATGGGCATAATGTTTCTGAGACAAATTAGAGAAATCTGATGAATTCCTGTCTCCAGGTAAGATATTTTTATGTCTCTTTTCTAAATTTGGGAAGGCTGGAACTTGACCCCAGATCCATGGTCCTTCTAGTAGATTACATCTAGATACTGCTTTACTTTATTTCTGTAGGGTTTGTAAGTTGTTTGATTTACATCCTAAGCTCTGGCATGTTTATTTTTCATTGAATATAAGTGTAATGTTCTAATTTTCAGCCAACTTCCTCACATATGCTGTCAAAACACATAGTCAATAATCTTCTACGGCCGGAGATGGGAGAGAATTTCACTGGTGCCAAAGTGAGCATTCTAGCTTTGGATGTCAGCCTTCACTTTGGATTGGTGATTCCCAGAGGGAATGAAAAAATCCAAAAAGGCATGCTGATTTGGGGCATAAAGGATTTGAGGCTGAAAGAGATTAGAGAAGATGAACTTCCAAGGACCGTGAATCTCCTCCAAATGCTTAATGATGCTACAGAAAGTAGACCATTGCAAATAGATTATGGGGAATACTATGAAGAGAATGTGTTCCGTGCTAAACAGATGAACCAAGGGAAAATGTTACCGTCTATGATGTTACGAGTAATTACATTCATGAATAATCACAGCAGGCCATCTTCTTCCCAAGTTCAGGATAAATATTGGTCCACAAGTAAAATTCAGGGCCAGCCATGTGTTCAGGAGTGTAAGTGCCCACATTCCTATTGGGTGGCCTGGGATTCATGGATTCGCATCACTAGTGCTGATCAGATTAGTAACGTTGGGAAAGATAGATTTCATGATATGGTGTGTACAGAGATCACAAAGAAGTCGAAATTGTGAGCATACGTTAGAGATAGGCAATAGGAAAGAAACATGGAAATATTGCAATCTATGTCACATCTGGTACACTTCCCTAAATACAGACTGAAGGAAGTGATGTGACCTGCATAGTTAGAATTGGCGGACTGCATGAGATGACACAATCATTGCACATCAGAGGCTTGAGTGGGCAACTTCAGCTTTGGATGGACTCCAGGACTTTCACTGGGGAAAGTCTACACATTCGGCCATATTCACAAAATGTAACAGATAAAACCCAGGATAAACTTAAAGTAAAGAAACCATGTCTAGAGAGAATTTAGTAGACATTTAAAAGTTCAAGGGTAAAGTTAGAAACCCACAAGAAATCCAGGAAATGGAAAACTATTCAAGCTGGAAAGGGAGAGTAGTCATGTGCATAGAAGATGCTGGGACAACTTAGAAGTTTGAGGGAGTTTATGACATCACAGTGAACATGTCACCCAAGATGGCCTCATGGTTATAGTCTGAGGATTGTCCTAAGCTACGATACTCAAGTTAGAGATACCCAGAAGAGAATTTAAAAACAGAAACCAGGCACTGAAACTTGAAGAGAGAGAATACATGCTGATTAAAGGGGTAAGAAAGAAGTCATTGTGAGGAAGCAATAATAAGGGGACAAGCGCTGAGTGGAGAACATTGTAATCTACTCAAGTGTATGGGGAGGCCATGCTGATGCAAGCTTGAAACTTCATTTGAAACCAGAGGCTGGACTTGGGGCTTATCAGACCTACATTGTCCTTCTACCTTAATCATAATCCAAAATTAAGAATGATCTCCTGAGGACACGGTAGACAATGATTGATGCTTCCTTTCCTATGCCCCTAGCATTCATTGAAGAGAAGTCTCACTTTCCATAGCTCTGGCATTACAGAGGCCCATTGGGTACATGCTAATGTGTCACAAGATACCACTTTGAACCCTTGAAGGAATGGACCCCCGTCATGCTTCGTGTATGTCCCATTGTGTGGCAGGGCTCCAGAATTGTGCTGAGAAGCACCCTATTCCAGACGGCTTCGTTGCTTTGTGAGGGCTGCCCTACCAGGCTAGTATGCTTGGTTTGTCTTCAATGAAATTCTCTCCCCGTATCTCTTGAAGTAGAATGATTATTAATATCGTGTATTGACAGCATATGTAAGGAGGTTGGCTCAAAATTAGAACATAACAATTATGTTTATAGAAAAATAAACATGCCAGAGCTGAGGATGTAAATCGAACAAGTAAAACACTCTATAGAAATATAGTAAGCCAGTGTCTAGACGTAATCTAGTGGAACACTCAAGGATCGGGAGTAAAGTTCGAAACTTCCCAAATCCAGAAATGAGACAGAAAAGTATCTTACCTGGAGCGGAGTTCATCAGATTTCTCTAATATGTCTCGGAAACATAATGTCCGTGAAGGTGGTTGCCAGCACAACCTCGAATCTGGAGTTTCTGATCTCAGAATGTCAAAGCAACCAAGACGACCACTTGTTCTCAGGGCTCAGTGTCACCTCGGCCAGGATAGCAGTTTCCTACAGGTGACTGATGGAAATTCCAAGACAACAGGCAACAATCACGAAAAGACTCAGACCTCGGCATACAGAACATATGGTGATTACAGAAATACAAAAGTCATAGCTTGCAATGAAGGAGAACGGACTGATAAGCATATCGAAGAGAGATAGGTCAGAAAGACCGTAACGATTAGACTTTGGAAAAGAGAAAAAAATCCCTGAAAATGGAAGGCCAATAGAAATCACATCTGAATAATCCACAGTGAAAGACTTCAGTCATTAGACAGACCCTGACTGAACGTTTGAAAGTCCGAGAAAGTCACAACGCCAAAAACTGCAGTGAAGGTCAAACCTGGACTAACTGGGAAGGGTGAGTTATTGGACTGCTCCACGCGGGCTCTGAAAGCCTGCATCCACTAAACTAGACAGGACAGCAGACACACGATTCTGACAAATCCTCCGACATCACAGAGGGCCAGAAAAAGAAGCTGGCCTCATCTACACAGGGCCAGAGGTGGGCTCAAGTAGCATATTCAAGTGATGTCCCACTCAACTGCAGGTTGCCAATGGAACACGAAAGGGGCTGGCCAGTGGGGAAGTGGTGAAGTCCGCGCATTCTGGTTCGGCAGCCCGGGTTCAGCCACATTTAATCCTGCGGGTGAGGATCCTCACGGCTCGTCCAGCCATTCTGGGGCAGATGTGTGAGATAGTGTTGAGGTAGATGGGAAGCGACATTAGACAGCTCCACTCTTCCACAGCAAATACAGCAGCATGGCCCGCAGATGTGAGCGCAGCCATAAACTTCTGACAAAACAAAGCCAATCGAAAGTTGCAAAGAATTGAAAAATTGAACCTCAAAAAAGAAAGCATGCCAGTAAGAAGTAAAAGATATATAGCAATAACCTTGGCCAAACAGGAGAAAGCTATGGAAACCGAAATCCAGCAAAGATTCTGGGGAAGAAACTCCGGAATACACAAGGAAATGGAAGGCTATTCCGTGTTCTTCGAATGGAAGAACTAGCACACTTGAAGCGTCCATACCGCATAAAGCCATCTCTGGATTCCATGCAGTCCCAGTCAAAGTCGCAGCACTATTTCCCAGAGAAATGGAAGAGAGAATCCTAGAGTTTCTATCCAGCAACAAAGGACACTGAATAGCCAAAGGAATACTGAGGAAAACGGACAAATCAGCAGCCATCACACTTATTGATTTCCAGATATAGGATGAAGTGCTAGGTACGGAAACAGCACAGCCTGGTGTCCAAAAGAGGCACACAGACCCATGGAACAGAATCGAGAGCCCAGAGGTCAACTGACACAGATATGGACAGCCCATTTTCGACCAGGGAGCCAAGAGGAGACAGCAGAGAAAGGAGAGTCTCGACAAGAAATGGTGCTGGGAAGACAGCACAGCCACATGGAACACAGTGAGAGTAGACCGTGATGTTACACCAGGGACACACACCACCTCGAAATGGATTAAAGCCTTGAACAGAAGACTTGAAAACGTGCAGCTTCTAGGAGAAAACGCAGGCAGCTAACTCTTTGCCATCTGGCTTAGCCACCTTTTTGGAAGAAGCATGTGTGACCGGGCAAGGGAAACAAAGGAAACAAGAAACAAGCAGGACTCCATCCAACGCAGAAGCTTCTGTCCAGCCAATGACACCATCGACTGACTGCGAAGACTGTGCAACAACTGACAGCAGATGTTTGCAAACCGCACATCGGAGAAGGGGTGAACAGCTATAAGATCCAATGAACTCAGACGTCTTCACAGGAAAAGAAACAGCGAGCCCAATAAAACCAGGGCAAAAGATGGAAACAGACAGCTCTCCCATGAAGATAGAAAGATGGCCAACCGGCTGTATGAAAACATGCTCATCAACATTAAGTCTCTGCTCAATGCAAATACGAACGGCACTGAGATAGCAGCTCACAGCGGTCAGAATGGCTATAAGGATGAAGACAGGAGCCAAGTTTCAAAGAGGAGGTGGAGAGAAGGCAAGCCTCCTGCACTGCTGGTGGGAGTGCAAACCGGTGCAGCCACTACGCACACTAGTGTGGAATTGCCTCGGAATTTTCAGAATCCATCTACCAAATGATCCAGGTATTCCTCTGTGGCGTATATATCCAAAGATCTTGGAAACACTAATGCACAGAGATCCGTGCATCGCTGTATTCCCCACAGCCTTACTCGCCATATGCAACACTTGGAAGCCTCCCTGATGCACATCAAGGGACGAATGGAGAAGGAAGATGGGCTATAGCCACACAATGGCATAGCACTCAGCTGTAGGAACAGATGCAGTACAGCCATTTGTGACCACCTGAATGGCTCCTGAGGGTATCAGGGGAACTGAAGCAAGCCCTGGGGTAAGGTCAAATACCACAGGATCTCACGTACAAGGAGAAGAGGAAAAATGGACCAAGAAACAGGTAGCACGTGACATAGGATTGGCAGTTCCCAGAGGGAAAGGGGTGCGGGGGACGGAGGGACAAAGAGTTGATTAGGCACATGTGTGGTGAGGGCCTGTAATTAGGCTTACACTGGTGAAGATGATGTAGCCTACACAGAAGTCTAAATCTATGAGCATGTAGATTTGAAAGCTATAGGATGTTAGAATGCAGGGTTACGGATATCAATTCACATAAAATCAAAACTCCGAAAACGGGTGCAGATTTACGGCCTAAAGCTTTGGAGGCTGAAAGAGATTAGAGACGATGAACATCCAAGGATTAGCAATCGCCTCCAAATGCTTAATGATGATACAGAAAGGTAGAACTTTGCAAAGAGATGAAGAGGAATACTAACAAGAGAACATGGTCCGAGCCAAATCATGAATCAACGGAAAATGCTACCATCCCTGATGTTACTACTGCTTCCCTTCACGAATGATCGAAGCAGGCCAACATCTTCTCAAATTCAGGCCAAAGGTTGGTCCAAAAGCCCAATTTGGGGACTGGCTGTGGTGTAGCAGGTAAGTGCCCACATCCGCTTGGGCGGCCCGGGCTTCACTGGCTAGCATCGTGTGTGCGGATCAGATTACTAGCATAGAAAATACAGATTTCAAGGTCTGGTGGTCACAGAGATCATAAAGAAGTAGAAATGGTGAGGAGACCTTATGAGTACGCACCAGAAAAGTATCCACGAGAATATTACAATCTATGAACGCATAAGGAACACTTCCCCAAATGATGAAGGAAGGAAAACATGTGACCTGCCAAGGTGGAATTGTCAGACTGCTAAGAGATCACACGATCAGTGTGCATCAGGGGAATGCCTGAGCAACTTCAACATGAGAGGGCCTCCCGGACGTTCTCTGGGGAAAGTCCACCCATTCGGCCATATCCACAAAAGATAAGAGATAAAAGCCGGGATAAGCTTAAAGGAAAGAAACCGGTGTCTAGAGGGAACGTAGTAGACCCTTCAAGTCCTTGGAGAAAGTTAGAAACCGACAAGAAATCCAGAGCAAGGAAAACTATCCTACCTGGAAAGGGGGACTAGTCAGATTGGGATGAGATGGCTCTGAAACACTGTGTGCATTGAGGTTGTCAGGACAACTTAGAATCTGAGGGTGTTTATGACATCACAGTGAACATGTCACCCAAGATGGCCGCATGTTTACAGTCCGAGGATTGGCCTAGTCTAGGACACTCAAGTAAGAGATACCCAGAAACAGCTTTTCCAAACAAAAACTTGAAAGGATCAAACAGACTCTGATTCAAGGGAGAAGAAAGGAATCATTGGGAACAAGCGATAATAGATGGACAAGCACAGAGAGGAGAACATTGTCACCTACTCAAGTAGATGGTGAGGTCGTGCAGATTCAATCTTGGAACTTGATTTGAAACAAGAGGCCAGACTTGGGGCTTATCAGACCTACGTTGTCCTTCTGCCTTACTCATAATCCAAAGTACAGAATGATCTGTTGGGGACGTTGAAGAGAAGAATCGAGGACTCCTTTCGTAGGCCCCTAACATCCTTTGAAGAGGACTCTACCTTTGCATAGCTCTGGCCTCACGGGGGCCCACTGGCTACATGCTAAGGTTTCCCAACAGATCTCTTTGAATCCTTGAAGGCATGGACGCCTGTCATGATGGGGTATGTAGCTTGGTTTGGAAGGGCTCTAGAAGTGTGCTGAAAAGCACCCTTTTCCAAAGGGCTTCATTCCTGTGTGAAGGCTGCCCTCCCAGGCTACAGTGCTCAGTTGGGCTCCAATGAAATTAACTCCCCCATCTGTTGCCGTAGAAGCAGTACTGATTCTGTGTTTTGACACCATATGGAAGGAGGTTGACTGAAAACTAGAACATTACCATGATATTTAAAGAAAAATACACATGCCAGAGCTGAGGATGTCACTCAAACAGTAACAGACTCTGTAGAAATAAAGTAAGCCAGTATCTAGATGTAATCTAGGGGAGCGTTCAAGGTTCAGGGAAGAACGTTGAAACTTCCCAAATCCAGGGAAAGAGACGGAAGGATTTCTAACCTGGAGAGAGGAATTCATCAGACTCATCGAATTTGTCTCGGAACCATTGTGTCTGTGAAGGTGGTTGCCAGGACAACGTCTAACCTGGAGTTTCTCATCTCACAATGTCAAATGAACCAAGATGGACACATGTCCTCAGTTCTCAGTTGGACGTAAGCTAGGATAGCAAAGATTCCTTCAACTGACAGATGGAAATTCGAAGACAACATCCAACAATCACCAAAGCACCCACACGTCGGCCTACAGAACATATGGTGATTAAAAAAATACAGAATTCCTAACCTAGAATGAAGGAGAACCCACTGATAAGCATATCGAAGGGAGAGAGATCAGAAAGACCACTACGATTAGACTAAGGAAAGAAAACATGCTCCCAGAAAATGGAAGGCAAACAGAAATCACACCTGAATACTCCACAGTGAATGAAGTCAGTGTTTACAAAGAGTCTGCTTGAACGTTTGAAAGTCCGAGAAAGTCACAACCCCCAAATTTGCAGTGAATGTCAAACCTGGGCTAACTGGGAAGGGTGAGTTCTCAGACTGCTCCAAGCTGGCTCTGAAACCCTGTGTCCATGATGCTTGCTGGGACAGCAGAGACCCAATTCTGACAAATCCCAGTGGACGGGAAAAACAACCTGGCCTCGTCTACACTGGACCAGATTTGGGCTCAAGTAGCATATTCAAGGCATATTCCACTCAACTGCAGGTTGCCAATGGAACACGAAAGGGGCCGGCCAGTGTTGCATAGGTGACGTCCGCGTGTTCTGTGTCGGCAGCGTGTGGTTGGCCGCGTGGAATTCTGGGGGTGAGCCTCCTCACCGCTCGTGCAGCCTTTCTGGGGCAGGCGTCCGAGGTAGTGTAGAGGCAGATGGGAAGCGACGTTAGACAGGGCCAGTCTTCCTCAGCAAATACGGCAGCGTTGCCAGCAGATATGAGCACAGCAGTAAACATCTGCTTAAACAAAACCAATTAAAAGTTGCAAATGATGGAAAAACTGAACCTCAAAAAAAAAAAGCATGCTAGAAAGAAAAACAAGTAATCTAGGGATAACCTGCACAAAACAGCTGAAAGCTATGTAAACCGAGAAATAGCAAACCTTTGGGAAAGAAATTCCAGAGGACACAAAGAAACGGAAGGGAATTCAGTGCTCTTGGAATGGAAGAAAACGAAGAAAGCATGAGGTATCATCACAATGATTCCTTTCTCATGCCTTGGATCAGCGTCTCTTTGGTCTCTTCAAGTTTCTGTGCCCGGTTTCTGTCTGGAAAAGCTGTTTCTGGGTATCTCTCACTTGATTCTCCTAGCCTAGGCCAATCCTTGGACTGTAAACATGTGGCCATCTTGGGTGACATGTTCACCGTGATATCATAAACACCCTCAGAATTCTAAGTTGTATTGACAACCTCCATGCACTCAGTGTTTCACAGCCATCTCATACCAGTCTGACTACTCCCGTTTTCCAAGTAGGATAGTTTTGCCAGTTTTGGATTTCTTGTCGGGTTCTAACTTTCTCCTCGAACTTTGAAAGGTCTGCAACATTCCCTCTAGACACGGGTTTCTTTCCATGAAGTTTATCCCCGGTTTTCTCCCTTATCTTTTGTGGATGTGGTCAAAGCGGTGGACCTTCCCCAGAGAAATTCCTGGAGCTCCTCCCAAGTTGAATTTACCCAGGCAATTCTCTGATGTGCAATCAGCGTGTCATCTCCTAGGAGTCTGACAATTCCACCTGGGCAGGTCACATGTTTTCCTTCCTTCATCATTTGGGAAATTGTACCTTATGCATTCATAGGTTGTAATATTCTCAGCGTTCATTTTCTGGTGTGTATTGAAAATGTCTCCTCAGAATTTCTACTTCTTTAAGATCTCTGTGCCCACCATACTGTGAAATCTGTATTTCCTAATGCTAGCAATCTGATCTGCAACCCTGATGATAGCAGGTGAAGCCCGGGCCGCCCAATCAGAACTTGGGCACTTAACTGCTACACCACAGCGCCTACCCTGAATTGGGCTTTTGGACAAACCTTTGGCCTGATCTTGGGAAGATGTTGGCCTGCTTCGATCATTCGTGAAGGCAGTTAGTAACATCATGGACGGTAGCATTTTCCGCTGGTTCATGAGTTTAGCATGGAACACGTTCTCTTGTTAGTGTTCCTCTTCGTCTCCTTGCAATGGTCTACCTCTCTGTAGCATCATTTAGCATTTTGAGGTGATTACCAATCCTTCGAAGTTCATCTTCTCTAATTTCTTACAGACTCCAAAGCTTTAAGCCGTGAACCTTAACGTCTTTTGGGAGTTTTGATTTTACGTGAATTGTTTGCCATAACCCAGCATTATAACATCCTATACGTTTCAGACCTACATCCTCATAGATTTAGACTTCTGTGTACGTTACATCATCTTCACCACCGTAAGCCTAATTACAGGCCCTCACCACACACTTGTGTCAAATCAAGTATTTCTCCCTCTGGGCCCCGCCACCTTTGCCTCTGGGAACCAGAAATCCCATGTCACGTGCTACCTGTTTCTTGGTCCTTTTTTTCCTCTTCTCCTTGTAAGTGAGACCCTATGGTATTTGACCTTCCCTCTGGGGCTTGTTTCCATGCCCCTAAAACCCTCAGGAGCCATTCTGTTGGTCACAAATGGCTGGAATGCATCTGTTCCTGCAGCTGAGTGCTATGCCATTGTGTGGCTATAGCCCATCTTTCTTGTCCATTCGTCCCTTGATGGGCACCAGGGAGGCTTCCCTGTCTTCGATATCCGGAGTAAGGTTGTGGTGAGCACAGCGGTGCATGGATCTCTGTGCATTAGCGTTTCCAAGTTCTTTGATTATATATGCCACAGAGGAATACCTGGATCATGTGGTAGATGGATTCTGAAAATTCTGAGGCAATTCCACACCACTGCGTGTAGTGGCTGCACCAGTTTACACTCCCACCAGCAGTGCAGGAGGCTTGCCTTCTCTCCACCTCCTCTCTGAAACTTGTTGGTTCCTGTCTTCATCCTTATAGCCATTTTGACAACTGTGAGCTATCTCAGTGCCGTTCGTATTTGCATTGAGCAGAGACTTAATGATGATGAGCATGTTTTCATACAGCCTTTTGGCCATCATTCTATCTTCCTGGGAGAAATGTCTGTTTCCATCTTTTGCCCAGGATTTATTTGGCTCGTTGTTTTTTCTCCTGTGGAGACATATGACTTCATTGGATCTTTTGGCTATTCACCCCTTCTCTGATGTGTGGTTTGCAAACCTGCTTTCGCAGTTGTTGTAACGTCTTTGCACTGAGTCCATGGTGTCGTTGACTGGGCAGAAGCTTCTGTGTTGGATGGAGTCCCGCTTGTTCCTTGTTTCCTTTGTTGCCCTTGCCCAGTCACACATGCTTCTTCCACATAGGCGGCCAAGCCAGATGGCAAAGAGCAAGCTGCCTGTGTTTTCTCCTCGAAATGTCACGGTTTCAAGTCTTCCATACAAGGCCTTAATCCATTTCGAGGTGGTGTGTGTGCCTGGTGTACCACCACGGTCTACTCTCATTGTGTTATATCTGGCCGTGCAGTCTTTCCAGCACCATTTCCTGTCTAGAGTCTCTTTTCTCCGCTTTCTCCTCTTGGCTCCCTGGTCGAAAATGGGCTGTCCATAGGTGTGTGAGTTGATTTCTGGGCTCTCGATTCTGTTCCATGCATCTGTGTGCCTCCTTTGCAGACCAGGCTGTGCTGTTTTGGTACATAGCTCTTCGTCCTATATGTGACAGTAAGAAAGTGTGATAATTGCTGCTGTGTTCGTTTTCCCCAGGATTCCTTTTGCTATTCAGGGTTCTTTGATGCTGGATAGAAACTTTAGGATTCTCTCTTCTATTTCTGTGGGAAAGATTGCTGCAACTTTGACTGGGACTGCATGGAATCCAGACATTGCTTTGTCGACAAAAGTAATCCGTAACCAATCTGTAAATGAAAATTTGGGGGAGTTTATTCTGAGCTTCAATCTGAGGATTATAACCCGGGGCCTTTCTACCCAAAGGAAGAAAGAGCATCAGAGAAGTGGGGTGCACAGACTGGTTGTATTCCCCTCATAGAGGATGTTTCACATAGGATTGAAATGTCCCATTTACAATAGTTGCGAGACTGCTCTGTTGGCACAGCGATTGATGGAAATAGCAGGTAGGTCTTCTGTCTCAGTGAACACAGTAGGGTGGCAGTCTGTTGTCTCCAGCTGACTGGTCACAGGTGAGCTGGGTGGTCAAAGGTGAGTGCAGCAATCAGTTCCTAGCCTAGGGAGAAATGCTTATCCCTAAAGAAATGCTAATGTGGGGGGAAGTTGCATAGACAATGTCTAAGCAGATATGCAATGCGTGCTAAATAGCCATAGTCAGGCCCTTTTGGAAAAAACAAAATCAGGCCGAATTAGGTTTACACCAAATGGCTTCCTAATATAGTCCAATATATCCAATTGCTTCCCATTTTTATTTGTCAGCTTTATGCCGTATGGACGTTTCAAGTGTGTCCGTTGTTGCATTCGAAGGGCACGGAATAGCCTTGCGTTTCCTTGTGTCTTGTGGAATTTCTTTCCCCAAAACTTTGCTAGTTTTTGTTTCCATCACTTTCTCCTGTTTGTCCAAGGTTATTCGCAGATATCATTTTCTTCTCACTGGCATGGGTTTTTTTGGAGGTTCAGCTTTTCTATTCTTTGCAACTTTTAATTGGTTTTGTTTGGCAGAAGTTTATGGCTGTGCTCAAATCTGCTGGCTGTGCTGCTCTCTTTGCTGAGGAAGAGTGGCACTGTCTAACATCGCTTCCCATCTGCCTCTAAACTAGCTCGCATGCCTGGCCCAGAATGGCTGGACGAGCGTTGAGGAGGCTCACCCCCAGGCTTCCACGTGGCCGACCCTGGCCTGCCGACCCAGAACACGTGGACTTCACCGCTGGCCCACTGGCTGGACCCTTTCGTGCTCCATTGGCAACCAGCAGTTGAGTGGAATGTGACTTGAATATGCTACTTGAACCCAACTCTGGCCCTGTGTAAATGAGGCCAGGTTGTTTCTGTGGCCCACTGTGATGTCGGAGGATTTTTCAGAATCGTGTCTCCTCTGTCCAGTCTAGCTTGGTGGACACAGGGTTTCAGAGCATGCGTGGAGCAGTCTCATAACTCACCCTACCGAGTTAGGCCAGGTTAGACCTTCCCTGCAGTTTTTGGGGTTGTGACTTTCCCTGACTTTCAATCGTTCAAGCAGAGTCTGTCTAAAGACTGACATCTTTCACTGTGGATTATTGAGGTGTGATTTCTGTTGGCCTTCCATTTTATGGGACCCTGTTTGCTTTTCCATGGTCTAATCATCATGTTCTTTATGAGCTTGTGCTTTGACATGCTTATCAGTGCGTTCTCCTTCACTCCATTTTAGGAATTTTGTATTTCTTTAATCACCATATGTTCTGTAGGCCAAGGTGTGAGTCCTTTCGTGATTGTTGGGTGTTGTCCTGGAATTTTCATCGTTCACTTGAAGGTATCTTTGCTATCCCAGCCTAGATCCAACTGAGCACTGACTACACGTGGTCATCTTGGTTTGTTTGACATTGTGAGATGATAAACTCCAGGTTCAAGGTTATCCTGGCAAACACCTTCCCGGGCCCAATGGTTTCGACACAAATTAGATGAATCTGATGAATTTCTCTCTGCAGGTGAGAGACCTTCTGTCCCTTTTCTGGATTTGGGAAGTTTCGAGCTTGACCACTGATCCTTGAACTTTCCACTAGATTATGTCTAGATACTGGCTTACTTTATTTCTACAGGGTTTGTTATTTGTTTGATTTACATCCTCAGCTGTGGCATGTTTATTTTTCTTTAAGTATAATGGTAATGTTCTAATTTTCTGCCATCCTTTCTATGTGTGGTTTCGAAACACATAATCAATACTCCTTCTACGGTAAGAGATATGGGGAGAGAATCTCACTGATCCCACTGAGCCCTGTAACCTGGGAGGTCAGCCTTCACAAAGGATGGAAGCCCTCTGCAAAAGGGTACTTTTCAGCACACTTCTAGAGCCCTTCCAAACCAAGAGACATACCCAAGCATGGCAGGGGTCCATTCCTTCAAGGCATCAATGAGCTCTCTTGTGACATATTGGCATTACCCAGTGGGCCCCCGTGACTTGAGAGCTGTGGAAAGTGAGAATTCTCTTCAAGAATGCTAGGGGCCTAGGAAAGGAGGCCTCGATTCTTCTCTTCAATGTCCTCCATTGATCATTCTTGACTTTGTATTATGTGTAAGGCAGAAGGACAACGTAGGTCTGATAAGACCCGGGTCCGGCCTCGTTTTTCAGAACACATTTCCAGCTTGAATCAGCATGGCCTCCCCAGACTTCCGTAGATGACAATGTTGCCCTCTGAGTACTTGACCCTCTATTGTCTCTTCTTCCCAATGATTCCTTTCTCATCCCTTGAATTAGCGTCTCTTTGATGTCTTCAAGTTTCTGTTCCTGGTTTGTGTTTGGAAAAGCTGTTTCTGTGTACCTCTCACTTGAATATCCTAGCCCAGGCCAATCCTAGAGCTGGAAACCTATGGCCAACTTTAGTGACATGGTCACCGTGATGTCATAAACACGCTCAGAATTCTAAGTTGTCCTGACAACCTCCATGCACACAGTGTTTCAGAGCCATCTCATACCAGTCTGACGACTCCCCCTTTCCAGGTGCGATAGTTTTCCTTTTTCTGGACTTCTTGTCGGTTTCTAACTTTATCCTCGAACCTTGAAAGTTCTACTACATTCCTTCTAGACAGTGGTTTCTTTCCTTTAAGATAGTCCTGGGATTTATCTCTTATCTTCTGTGGATGTGGCCAAATGTGTGGACTTTCCCCACAGAAAGTCCTGGAGTCCCTGCAAAGCTGAAGTTACCCAAGCAATCCTCTGATGAGCAATGATCATGTTAACTCATAGCAGTCTGGTGTTTCCACCTTGGCAGGTCAGATGTTTTCCTTCCTTCGTCATTTGGGGAAGTGTACCTGATGTGTTCATAGATTGTAATATTCTCATGGTTCGTTTCCTGGTGTGTATTCATAAGGTATCCTCACAATTTCTACTTCTTCATGATCTCAGTCGGCACCATACCTTGAAATCTATATTTCCTAATGCTCCTAATCGGATCTGCACCTGCGATGCCAGCCTGCCAGTCCCAGGCCGCCCAAGTGGAACATGGACACTTACCCACTACACCAGAGGGCTGGCCCTGAATTGGACTTTTGGACCAACCTTTGGCTTGAACTTGGGAAGATGTTGGTCTGCATTGATTATTCAAAAAGGTAATTACCAGTAACATCGTGGACAGCAACATTTTCAGTTGGCTCAGGGGTTTTAGCACTGGTCATGTTCTGTTGGTAGTGTTCCTCTTCATCTCTTTGCAATCGTCTACCTTTATGTTGCATCATTAAGCATTTCGAGGTGATTGTCAATCCTTTAAAGTTCATAATCTCTAAACTCTTTCAGCCTGCAAACTTTATCCCTTAAACCTGCTTGCCTTTATGGAGTTTTGATGTTAGGTGAATTGATTTCCATAACCTAGCATTAGAAAATCCTATAGCTTTCAGATTTACATCCTCATAGATTTAGACTTCTGTGTATGCTACATCCTCTTCCCCACAGTAAGCCTAATTCAGGCCCACACCCCACACTTGTGCCTAATCAACTCTTTCTCCCACCGTCCACTGCCACCCGTTCCCTCTGGGAACCACCAATCCCATAGCACGTTCTACCTGTTTGTTGGTCCTTATTTTAATCTTCTGCTTGTAAGCGAGATGCAATGGTATTTGATTTCTCCCTTGGGCTTGTTTCAGTACCCCTCCCCCCCTCGGGAGTGATTCTGCTGTCACAAATCGCTGGACTGCACTCTTTCTTACAGCTGAGTGTTTTGCCTTTGTGTGGATATAGCCCAACTTCCTTCTCCATTGCTCCTTTGATGGGCACCAGGGCGGCTTCCAAGTCTTGGATATCGGGAGTAAGGCTGTGGTGAACACAGCGGGACACGGATCTGTGTGCATTAGTGTTTCGCATTTCTTTGGATAAACACGCTGGAGAGGAATAGCTGGATCATATGGTAGATGGATTTGGAAATTTCTGAGGCAATTTCACATGGCTATGCCTAGTGCCCTCACCGGTTTGCACTCCCACCAGAGGTGCAGGACTCTTCCCTTCTCTCCACCTTCTCTCTGACACTTGTTGTTTCCTGTTTTGTTAATTATAGCCATTCTGAACACAGGGAGCTGTCATCTCATTGCCGTGAGGATTTGCGTTGGCCTTATACTTAATGGTGTTGAACATGTGTTCATACAGCTGTTGGCCACCTTTCTGTCTTCTTGGGGTAAATCTCTGTTTCCATCTTCTGCCCAGGTTTTAATGGGCTTGTTTTTTCTCTTTTGGAGACGTGTGTGGTCATTGGGTCTTTTGGCTATTCAGCCCTTCTCAGATGTGTGGTTTGAAACATCCTCTCCCTGTTGTTGTGCTGTCTTTGCATTGAGTGGATGGTTTCCCCGGCTGGACAGAATCTTCTACGTTGGACGGAGGGCTGCTTCTTTCTTCTTTTCTTTGTTGCCCTTTCCCAGTCACACATGCTTCTTCCAAACAGGCGGCTACCCCAGATGGCAAAGAGCAAGCTGCCTGTGTTTTCTCCTAGAAGTTTCACTGTTTCAAGACTTCCATTGAAGGCTTTAATCCATTTCGAGGTGGTGTGTGTGCCTGGTGTAACATCATGATCTACTCTTATTGTGTTGCATGTGGCTGTGCAGTCTACCCAGCACCATTTATTTTAGAGACTCTCCTTTCTCCACTGTCTCCTCTTGCCTTCCTCATTGCAAATGTGCTGTCCATATATGTGTGAGTTGACCCTTGTGTTCTTCATTCTGTTCCATTGGGGTTTGTGCCTGTTTTGGAGACCAGGCTGTGCTGGTTCGGTACCAAGCGCTTCGTCCTACATGTTGAAATCAAAGTGTGATACGTCCTACTTTCTTCGTTCTCCTCAGAATTCCTTTGGGTATTCAGGGTCCCTTGTTGCTGGATAGAGACTTTAGGATTTTCTCTTCTATTTCTCTGGGAAAGATTGCTGCAAATTTGACTGGGATTTCATGCAACCCATAGATTTCTTTATCCATTACGGACGTTTCAGGTGTTTCAGATCTTACATTCCTAGAGCACAGAATACCCTTCTGTTTCCTTGTGTTTTCTGGAATTTCTTTCCCTAAAGCTTTGCTAGTTTTTGGTTTCCATAGCTTGCAGTTTTTTGTCTAAGCTTATACCTAGAAATCTTATTCTTCTTACTTGCATGTTTTTTTTTCCAGAGGTTCAGTTTTTCTATTCTTTGAAACTTTTCATTGCTTTTGTTTTGGCAGATGTTTATGGCTGTGCTCACATCTGGTGGTGATGCTGCTGTATTAGCTGGACAAGAATAATGCTGTCTGACATTGCTTCCCATCTGCCTCTGCACTACCTTGGACGCCTGCCCCAGAATATCTGGACCATCGGTGAGGAGGTTCACCTCCAGTATTCTGCATGGTCTGCCCTGGGTGCCGACCCAGAATTTGTGGACTTCACCACTGCACCACTGGCCAGCACCTTTCATGTTCCACTTTAAACCTGCATTTGATGTGGAATGTGAGTTGAATATGCTATTTGGGACAAATCTTGCACTGTGTAGATGAGGCCAGTTTGTTTTTCTTCTCCACTGTGATGTCAGAGGATTTCTCAGAATTGTGTTTCTGCTATCACGGCAAACTTCATCGACACAGGTTTTCAGAGCCAGATTTTAACAGTCTCATAACTCACCCTGACCAGTTAGCCTAGGTTTGACACTTGCTACAGTTTTTGGGTTTGTGACTTTCTCTGTCTTTCGAACGTTCAGGGAATGTGTAAAACGGACATCTTTCATTGTGGATTATTCAGGTGTGATTTCTGTGTGCCTTCCATTTTCTGGGACGGTTTTTTGTTTTCCATGTTATAATTCTTGATATGGGCTCAGTGAGCTGAAGACTCGAATGAAAGATTTCTCGGACATTGAATGTCTGGCACTGGTGCTCTTTTATTTAGAGAATAGTATGGGATAGCATGGGGACAGGACCCATGGGTAGTGAAGAGTTGCTGCTGCTCCTTGGGGATGGGACCCATGAGCACTCAAAGCTCCTGCTGCTGCCCTGAGTTGAGGGTTAGGGCTAGTTTTATAAGTCATGGGTACATGATTTATTTTTACTGGAAAAAGAAATGATGTGGTAAAATGTCTTTAAATGATTTCAGTGCAGACGGGGTCTGGTTATTGTGCAGTCATTTAACTTTAGATACGGATCTGGCCCTGTAGATCAGCATGTAGGTGAGGATGAGCTGAGCTTCTCACCCTGAGTCAACCCTATTCAACCTGCTCATATACTTTGTCATGTAGGCCAGATCACCTTGGGCCTCCCTAGCTGGGGCAGCATTAATCCATATCATAAACACCCCCTGAACCCATTTGGACTGGAGAGGTTTGGGGATATGGACGATGGTCAGTCTTCTGTAACCACTTATGGCTGTACAAGGGTGCAGAGCTGTCCCTAAATGGGGTCATAGGTACAGGTAGGAAGTTCAGTGGACTGGAAACCTTCACCTGTGGAGTTCAAGGCTGACAAGGTATACAGAGCCTCTGGAGACGGGAGAATCATTTGACGAGAGGTGGTCCAAGAGGTGAAACTTTTTTCACATGCAGAAGACAGACAATGAAACAGACAACAAACTATAATAAGAAATACAAGCAGTATGTTTAACCCAATGTATAACGTATGTAAGTAGTGCAGAAACCTGGTCCTGACTTGGAGTTCAACCAATCGTTTAGAGTTAGGGTTGATAAGACACGGATTTAATTTGGTGGTTGGGATAGGAAGCCAGAAATATTTTGACGGTAGTCAGGAATATAGACACAACATTCAGTTTTTATAATGGCATAGGTGCCCCCTTGTGTTGCTGTCAAGACATCCAGTGCCATTTGGATTTGGAGGACTGCCTTACACATTTGGGATACTTCTAAATTGAGCAGCGAAATGCTATGTTGTGCATCATTTAATGCCTTCATAATAAATTTGTTTAGGACTTCTATGTGCAAGACGACACTTTCGATACCTAATTGGGGAAGGAAAATTGCGGAAAGATGTTCATACCAGTGGAAGACAGACCTGGTTCAGCGCTGCTGCAGGTTGGGTAGGATAGCAGGAGGAGATGTAGTAAATGTAGTTCTACCCTGCATCCAGCTAAAGCCTAGTGTGCATCGTGCAATCCACTTAGGTGGCAGCAAAGGCCATAAATTGGAGCCGCATAGCCACTGAGCACCATTAGAGACTAACCAAAGCGTGCTGGGCTGTCTATCCCAGTCAGTCCCAAACCAATCAGTACTTTTTTAAGACTATGATATGAGAACACATATAACAGCGAATTTTTCCCATAGGTCGGCTGTTATTAGGCCATGTATCACAAGTGTGATTGGTTTGGTCCCAACAGAGAGTGACCTTTTACTGAGTTGACCACTAGTAGGAGTGAACCAAATACATTCATCCCAAATTTCATATGGTCCATCCTGTGTGTATCCATAAGTTGGGGACTTTCCCTTTGGAACTTGTTGGTTCGGATCCACCTGCGACAAGGCAAATCTAATTAGTATTTGGGGAGTAGTTTTAAAGGAAAATGTTTGATTGTGGCCAGCAAACTCGCACGTGTCAGACATAGATGAGCACAAGGAGACATTATGATTAGTAATAGATGAATCTTGTGGATGAAAAGAGCTAGAATCTAATATCCATGAATGCCTACTATAGCTTCTACAGAAACATAATATTTTCTCTCTTAAATCACCCTCATTTTTACAAAAGATAGCCAAATCAGGATTAACAGGTTTGCAAGTAAAGTGTAGTTTCAATACAACTTGCTCCAATTATTTACATAACAGCTACAAGAATAGCAATTGTTTATACAGGCTTTTTTAAGTATGCTTTGCTGGAAATTTTTATGAGGAATCACAGATTGTACTGTGAAAGACTCTAGAGGCCAGAAAAGCCAAGCCAAGGATTTGCCATCAGATTTTGCCTGCAGTACTTACAGATTTGAGTGGAGTTCTCTTTCAGGTCCCCCAAAGTATTCGGAGGTTACTTGCACCTGCCAGAGAAGCACGCTTCCTTACTTAACGGGTAAGATTGCCAGAATCTCTGTAAACAAGGTACCAGGCCCGTGTTTCCGAGTGGCCATATTCCAGAAAGTCCAATCTTTGTTCCTCAAATGCTGTCTTGTTATATCTGACCCTGTATGTTTCAAATAAGACATTCCAGTCAAAGGGAGAAGCTTGTCAAAACATATCCAAAGTTTTAAAATGCTTGTTCAAATAGGAAACAACACTCACTGTGAAACAATGCTCAGGTATCTATTCAAAGTGATGACAGAAAGAGTCAAAAATCTTAAGAGTGACCTCAGTCATTGTTTTCACAAAACACATTTCTCTCTTGGGTAGACTTACTCAAAGGAACAGCTTTTATAACGTCTTTATCAAGAGCAGATCCAAAGTTCAAGAAAAAGTATCCTTTTAGAGAAAACAAAATTTCAATTTCTGCACCTACTTATTTTGAACATTCAAACTCATTCACTTAATTGAACTTACTTTAGTCTACTTGAGTAGGCATAAAACTCTTTTCAGAATTTCTACTTCACAAGCCTTCTACAACTTTCTTTTTCGTTTTCAGAATGTGTCAACAACTCTTTCTTTTTTCCTTTCTAGTACATTAGGACAAATTTACCTTTTTTCACCCATCAAACAAAAATATTTTCATTCTTTATACCTTTTTTACTGAAAGCATACATTTTAACTTCCTTGAATACAGAGCTCTTTTCCTTATTAATTTCCTGTAGTTTAATTCCATAAGTTAATTAGAACTTTTAAGGCTTAACAGATCTACTAAACACTAAAAAGTAAGCAATTATGAATTGTCTTTTATACCAGCAGTCTAAACACTTCATAAATTTAGAAACATGCTGCTTTACAATAAAACACAAGGCATGCTTTTTGATACACCCACACGCTTTTAGCCTCTTCAAGAAGAAGCCCAAAGTAGATAACTTAGATATGTTTATTAATAATGGTTCAGTGTTTCATCCTATCCAAAAAAGACCCGCATATTCATCTTTTTATCATTTAACTTAACTTTTCAAAAGTCAAGATTGTTACACAGAAAAATTTTGAAGCTGTTTTGTTTAAACAAGTATACTGACCATAAAAGTTATTGTACTCACCTTTATGAATTTTATGTATTTAAACCATTTGTTTCCAACAACCATGTTCAGATTACCTATGGAAACCTCATGAGGAATTAGACAAAACTGGTCATCATTTAAAGCTGTTATTTTACTGACAAATTTAAGAAAGTGAACTTATATGACTAGATAACCCAGGCTGAATGCCTGCATCCTATGCAAATACCGACAACTCTGACAACAAGATAATTTTCAATCAAACCAACAAACTTTAACAAGCTTTCATTTACCAAAGGTTAATTCACATCACGTTAACTTTGAAAGGCACTGAGTTAATTTCTACTATATTTAGAATTTATGTAAGCACTTTCTTTAAGCCAACTAAACAGAGATCTTAATTTTGGCCATACCATCCAGGGGTAAAAATATCACACATATAATGTACACATAGACACACATAGACAGAGACTGTACAACCATTGTTTTAAAAACTACTCCAGTGAGTCAGGTACAATAATATAGAGCTCACCAGTTATGAATCCACACTTTGTTTTGAGCCTTTTTACTAATACTTATGGAGAAGACCCTCGAGATGGTAGACTTTATGCAAGGGTGCACTTATGACCATTTATCCTTTCCCCTCCTTTTTTTTTCAGTCTTAAGAATGAGTGATGGGCTACATAGCAGTTCCTTCAGAGGGGGAATGAGAATCCTTTTCATGATAAAGGAAGTAGGTGGAATCTGAACTGCCTCTAGAGCTGTCTTTCCAGTCTTGCAAGGATTTCGTAAGGACAGTTGCTCTTGATTTCTCAGAAACTGGACTGAAACTTGAAGGACATTCTAGGTTGATCTACCTGTCCAACTGCACCAGAAAGGCACAGAGATACATCACAAATTTTCTCCCAGATGAAGTTTCTGGGGCATACCCATACAATTGAAAGTGTTTCTAATTAGTTAGAATGACCCTAAGTGGTGAGTCTCTTGGGATGCTTACGTCATTCCCCATGGCAGTAAAGCCAGTGTCGGACTGACAGTGAACTGGACAAGGGTGCAGTGCCTACAAAGGCCTGGAACATGCTGGAGGCCGGGTCTCCCAGTAGCCGGGTTGAGAGTTAAGTCCCTTGCAAAATATATTCAAGTTTTTCAATTTTACAGAATGTCCAGGTTCTGCTCAAGTCCAGCCTGAACTTATGCTCGACTTGGTGACAACAGAGGACATGATGAGCAAAACAAAGAAATTAAAAGAAGACACCAGACCTCACCCTCATGGCCATTCCCAGAGGGTTATCATGATAAAAGTCAGACAACAGTTCCAATGCTGGGGCACACTACCCTAGCATGACAGTTCACAGAATAAATCACAGGTCTCCTAACCTCATAGCCAATTCAGTAGGTGACTAAAATACTCAATGAGTCAACCGCCAACAGGGGGCACCCTACTTGGCATCACCGGGGTGATCAGACCCAGAAAGCCAAAGTTGGGGCTCCCAGTGTTGGAGGACTTGACTGTTGAAAGATTTCTTTGTTTCCCGGTTGCAAAGCTCAAAAGGAGACGAAATTGGCCATTGTAACTCTAAGAAAGATGAAAGAGACAGGTCCATTACCTTGAAAATCCCCCCTGAACCTAGGGAAACATCCTACCTGTTGTTCCTACTGTGGGGTGCCTATAGCAAGGGGTGATGGGGGTGTCCCCCAGAATTGCATCCCTTGGATACCTTCCCTGCTATGCCTGGCAGTAACAGGTGCCTGGTGAACATCTTTCCTATTCTGCCTGGAAGTAATAGGTGCCTGGTGAGTGGTCCCCAAGACAAAAGGAGAAGTTTAAGAGAGAACATGATGGAGAAAAATAGTGAAGAAGCTTCCACCACGCTGGGGTCATTCTACCAAATTGTGTGTTGGAGCCATTCTCCAAAGAAGGGTTTCCAATACTCAGCCAAAGGTTAGACGTTGGTACTTTCCCTGAACTGAAGTCCTGATTGGGACATTCACACAGTTCAGATGGTCAAGTGCATGGGAGGTATCCCAATCCAGCTTTAGGGATAGAAACCTTCCACGAGAGTCTTGGAGATTGCCAACCATCCTAATGACTGAAATGGCTGACCCGTTCTCACGTAAAATTTATGTATTAGAGATAGGGTCAGGAAGGAATGGATTAATTCATTCTACATCACTCTTAGGCTTAAGGTACTGATTCTCTTCAAGCTGAATGCCAGATTTGCATCATAGAGTAGCCATGGGCAGCAAACATGAATTCATACAGCTATTCAAGACAGTTCCTGATGGAGAAGTGAATTTAGATCCATCCTCGAAAAAGAGAGAGGCACAAGGAAGGAAAGGGCACTTACCAAAATTCGAGCTCACAAACCAATGAAGCGTGTTCCCGATATGGGCCACGAGATATGATGTGGGGTCGGCAAGCTCAAGAGTTGAAAATAAGATTTCTTGGACCCTCAAGGTCTGGCAGTGGTGCTCTTTTATTTAGAGAATAGTACAGGATAGCATGGGGACAGGACCTATGGGCAGTGAAGAGCTGCAGGCATGGGGACAGGACCCATGGGCAGTGAAGAGCTGCGGCTGCTTCTGCATTGGGAAAGGAACCATGGGTAGTCACAGCTCCTGCTGCTGCCCGGAGTTGAGGTTAAGGACTAATTTTCTCAGGCATGGTTACGTGACTTATTTTTCCTGGAAAAAGAAAAGATGATGTAAAAAGTCATTAAATGATTTCAGTTCAGATGGGTTCTGGATATTGTGTGGTCATATAACACTAGATACGAAACTGGCCCCATAGATAGGCATGTAGGTGAGCATGACCTGGGCTTCTCTCACTGGGGCACCTCTAATTCATACCAAAAGAAATTCAACGGGTCCTATAGTTCTGCATGTTCACCAGCTAACCTTGGGCTTTCGAATGGGGGCAGCCTTAATCCACATCAATCCTCATGGTCTTTCACAGCTGTCTCCCATAGATATGCTCATCAGTGTGTTCTCCTTCATTCCAACTTAGGAATTTTGTATTTCTTTAATCACCATATGTTCTCTAGGCCGATGTGAGTGCTTTCGTGATTGTTGGGTTTTGTCTTTGAATTTCCATCGTTCACTTGAAGGAATCTTGGCTATCCTAGCCTAGGTCCAACTGAGCACTGAGAACACGAGGTCATCTTGGTTGGTTTGACATTTTGAGATCAGAAGCGCCAAATTTTAGTTTGTCCTGGCAACCACCTTATGGACATAATGTTTCCGAGACAAATTAGACAAATCTGATGAATTCCTCTCTCCAGGTAAGATATTTTTGTCTTTTGTTCTGAATTTGGGTAGGCTAGACCTTGACTTCGGATCCTTCATTGTGCCAGTAGATTACGTCTAGATACTGGTTTACTTTATTTCTGTAGGGTTTGCTAGTTGTTTGGTTTACATCCTCAGCTCTGGCATGTTTATATTTCGTTAAATATAAGTGTAATGTTCTAATATTCAGCCAACTTCCTCACATAAGGTGGCAAACCACATAATCAATACTCTTCTATGACAAGAGACAGGGGGAGAGAATTTCATTGGGGCCAAACGGAGCATTTTAAATTTGATGGCAGCCTTCACTTTGGATTGGTGGTTCCCAGAGGGAAAGAAAAAATCCCAAAAGCTGTGCAGGTTTCCAGCATAAAGCTTTTGAGGCTGAAAGAGATTAGAGAAGATAAACTTTCAAGGATTGTGAATCTCCTCCAAATGCTTAATGATGCTACAGAAAGGTAGACCGTTGCAAATAAATTAAGAAGAATACTACAAAGACAACGTGTTCCATGCTAAACTCATGAACCAAGGGAAAATGTTACCTTCTGTGAGGTTACTACTCATTACCTTCACGAATAATCACAGCAGGCCAGCTTCTTCCCAAGTTCAGGCAAAAGATTGGCCCAAAAGTAAAATTCAGGGCCACTAATGTGTTCTGGTGCGTAAGAGCCCACGTTCCTAGTCTGTGGCCTGGGACTCATGGATTCGCATCACGGGTGCTGATCAGATTAGTAACATCAGGAGAGATAGATTTCATGGTATGGTGTGGGCAGAGATCATACATAAGTGGAAATTGTGAGCAGACCTTATACATATGCACCAGGAAAACAACATGAATATATTGCAATCTATGACGCATCTGGTAGACTTCTCAAATACAGAATGGAGGAAGTGATGTGACTTGCATAGGTGGAATTGTTGGACTGCACAGGATGACAAGATCATTGAACATCAGAGGATTGGCTGGGCAACTTCAACTTGGGAGGGACTCGTGGACTTTTTCTGGGGAAAGTCTACATATTTGGCCATATCCACAAAATGTGACAGATAAAACCAAGGATAAACTTAAAGTAAAGAATTCAGTGTCTAGAGAGAATGTAGTAGACATTTAAAAGTCCAAAGATAGTTATAAACAGACAAGAAATCCAGGAAATGGAAAACTATCAGACTGGTATCAGATGGCTCTGAAATACTGTGTGCATGGAAGACGCCGGGACAACTGAGAAGTTTGAGGGTGTTTATGACATCACAGTGAACATGTCACTCAAGATGGCCTCATCTTTATAGTCTGAGGATTGTCCTAGGCTACAATACTCAAGTGAGAGATACCCTGAAAAGAATTTAAAAACAGAAACCAGCACTGAAACTTGAAGAGTTAGAATTGCCGCTGATGAAAGGGATAAGAAAGAAGTCATTGTGGAGAAGCAATAAATAACAGAGAGACAAGCACTGAGTGGAGAACATTGTTATCTACTCAAGTAGATGTGGAGGCCGTGCTGATTGAAGCTTGCAACTTGATTTGAAACCAGAGGCTGGACTTGGGTCTTATCAGACCTATGTTGTCCTTCTGCCTTAATCATAATCCCAAATCAAGACAGATCTCCTGAGGACATTGTAGAGAAGGGACGATGCTTCCCTTCCTATGCCCCTAGCACTCATTGAAGAGAAGTCTCACTTTCCACAGCTCTGGCTTTACGGAGGCCCACTGGGTACATGCTAATTTGTCACAATATGTCTCTTTGAACCCTTGAAGGACTAGAACCCCGTCATGCTCCAGGTATGTCGCATTGTTTGGCAGGGCTCCAGAAGTGTGCTGAGAATCACCGTTTTCCAGAGGGCTTCATTGCTTTGTGAGGGCTGCCCTACCAGGCTAGTGTGCTCAGTTTGGCTCCAATGAAATACTCTCCCCCATCTCTTGGAGTAGAATGATTACTGATGACGTGTATTGACACCATGTGAAAGGAGGTTGTCTGAAAATTAGAGCATTACAATTATCTTTATAGAAAAATAAACATGAGGTTGTAAATCAAACAAATAACACACCTTATAGAAATACAGTAAGCCAGTATCTAGAAGTAATCTAGTGGAACGTTCAAGGATCAGGGGTCTAGATCGAAACTTCCCAAATCCAGGAATGAGACAGAAAAGTATCTTACCTGGAATGGAATTCATCACATCTGTCTAATTTGTCTCGGGTACATTATGTTCATGAAGAAGGTTAACATGACAAACTAGAATTTGGAGTTTAAGATGTCAGAACGTCAGACCAACCAAGATGAACACGTTTTCTCAAGCTCACTTTGACTTAGGCTAGCATGACAAAGATTGCAACAAGTGACCAAAGTAAATTCAAAGACAACACCCAACAATGAAAAGCACTCACACGTAGGCCTATAGAACATAGGGTGGTTAAAGAAATAGAAAATTGATACCTTGGGATGAAGGAGAACGGGCTGACAAGCATACCAAAGGGGGAAATCTGAGAAAGTCCACGATGATTATGCTATGGAAAAACAAAACGGGCTCAAAAGAAGGAAGGCAAACACAAATAACACCTGAATAATCCACAACGAAAGGTGTCAGACTTTAGACAGACTCTGCTTGAACTTTTGAAAGTCAGAAAGTGACACAAACCAAAAAACTGCAGCGAGGTAAAACCTGGGCTACCTGGAAAGGGTGGGTATGAGACTCCTCCAAACGTCCTATGAAACCCTGTGTCCATGAAGCTTGCCAGGAGAGCAGAGACACAATTATGACAAATTCTCTGACATCGCAGTTGACCAAAAATACAAACTGTCTACATCTACTCAGTGCCAGAGTTGGGCTGAAGTAGCCTAAGTCACATTCCACTCAAATGCAGGTTGCCGAGGGAACATGAAGGGGGCTGGTCAGTAATGAATCGGGGAAGTCCACGCACTCTGAGTTGGCAGCCAGGAGTTGGCAGGGTAGAATCCTGGGGGTAAACCTCCTCACTGCTGGTACAGCCATTCTTGGGCGCGAGTGGGAGGTAATGTAGAGGCAGATGAGAAGCGACATTACACAGAGCCACTGTTCCTCAGCAAATACAGGAGCATTTCCAGCAGATGTGAGCACAGTGATAAATCTCTTTCAAAAGGAAACAAATTAAAAGTTGCAAAGAATA
The DNA here is from genome assembly GCF_041296235.1 of Equus asinus. NCBI lineage: Eukaryota > Metazoa > Chordata > Mammalia > Perissodactyla > Equidae > Equus > Equus asinus. The sequence continues at coordinate 2,485,910 of NC_091815.1, read as the reverse complement.
GGAAAATTGAACCTCAATAAAAAGGGAAAAGGATGCCAGTAAGAAGAATAAGATACCTAGGAATAACCTCACCCCAACAGGTGAAAGCTCTGTAAACAGAAAACTAGCAAACCTTTGCAGAAAGAAATGGGAGAAGACAGAAGGAAGCGGAAGGATATTCCATGCTCTTGAAATGGAAGAATTAACACACTTGAACTGTCCACACCGCATAGAGAAATCTCTTGATTCCATGCAGTGCCAGTCAAAGTGGTAGCAATATTTCTCACAGAGATAGAAGGGAGCATCCTAAAGTTTGCATCCAGCAACAAAAGACCCCGAATAGTCAAAGGAATCCTGAGGAAAAACAACAAAGCTCAATGTATCACACTTGCTTATTTCAACATATAGGACGAAGAAATTGAAATGGAAGAAGCGCAGGCTGGGATGCAAAACAGAGAAACAGAACCATGGAACAGAATCAAGAGCCCAGAGGTATAGGGACACATATATGGACAGCCCATTTTCGATCACGGCACCAAGAGGAGACAGTGGAGAAAGGAAAGTCTCTACAATGAATGGTGTTGGGAAGAGTGCAGAGTCTCATGTAAGACAAGGAGAGTAGACCATGGTGTTACACCAGGCACAAACATCAACTCGAAATGGATTAAAGTCTAGAATGTAATACTGGAAACCATGAGACTTCTGGAAGATAACGTAGGTAGGATGCTCTTTGTCATTTTTCTTAGCCTCATATTTGGAAGAAGCATATCTGTCTGGGAAAGGGTAATAAAGGAAACAAGAAACAAATGGGACTACATCAAACACAAAAGCTTTTGCATAGCCAAGGAAATCATTGATTCAATGCAAAGACAGCACAACAACTGGGAGAGGATGTTTGCAAACCACACATTGGTGAAGGGGTGAATAGCCAAAAGATCCAATAAACTCATACTGCTCCACAAGAAAAAAAAAAAAAAACAAGCCCCATTAAAATCTGGGCAAAAGCTGGAAACAAAGATTTCTCCCAGGAAGATAGAAAGATGGTCACCAGGCTGTATGAAAACATGTTCATCATCATTAAGTCTCTGGTCAGTGAAAATCTGAAAGGCAATGAGATAGCAGCTCACGGCAGTCAGAATGGCTATAAGGATGAAGACAGGAAATAAGATTTGGAGAGGAGGTGGAGAGAAGCGTCCTGCACTGCTGGAGGGAGTGTAAACAGGTGCAGCCACGACACAAAACGGTGTGGAATTGCCTTAGAGATTTCAGAATACATCGACCATATGATCCAGCTATTCCTCTGTGGTGTGTTTATCCAAAGAACTTGGAAACACTCATACAGAGAGATCGGTGCACACCTCTATTTGCCCTGGCCTTATTCCCGATATCCAAGACTTGGAAGCCTGCCTGGTGCCCATCAAGGGATGAATGGAGAAGGAAGATGGGCTATAGCCACACAAAGGCATAGCACTCAGCTATAGGAACGGATTCAGGCCAGCCATTTGTGACCACCAGAATGGCTCCTGAGGGTATTGGGGGAACTGAAAGAAGCCCCAGGGGTATGGTCAAATACCACAGGATCTCACGTACAAGGAGAAGAGCAAGAACGGACCAAGAAACACGTATCACATGACAATGGATTGGCATTTCCCAGAGGGAAAGTGGGGCAGTGGCCAGAGAGAGAAAGTGTTGATTAGGCACAGATGTGTGGTTAGGGACAGTAATTAGGCTTACGTTGGTGAAGATGATGTAACCTACTCTGAAGTCTAAATCTATGTGGATGTAGATCTGAAGCTATAGGTCATTATAATGTTGGGTTATGGCAATCAATTCACATAAAACCAAAACTCCCAAAAGAGATGCAGATTTACAACCGGAAGCTTTGGAGACAGAAAGAGGTTAGAGGAGATGAACTTCCAAGTATTGGTAATCACCTCAACATGCTCAATGATGCTACAGAAAGGTAGACCTTTGCATAGAGTTGAAGAGGAATACTACCAAGAGAACATGATCGGTGCTAAACTCATGAACCAACAGAAAACGTTACCGTTCATGATGTTACTACTGATTCCTTCACGAATGATGGAAGCAGGACAACATCTTCACAGGCCAGGTCAAAGGTTGGTCCAAAAGTCCAATTCACGCAACTTCCAATTGGGAGGGCCCCCAGGACTTTCTCTGAGGAAAGTCCACCCAATTTGGCATATACACAATGGATAAGATATAAAACAAGGGATAATCTTAAAGGAAAGGAACTGGTGGGTAGAGGGAATGTAGCATACCTTTCAAGTTCCACGAGAAAGTTAGCAACTGACAAGAAATCCAGAACAAGGAAAACTATCCTACCTGGAAAGATGGAGTCATCAGACTGATATGAGATGGCTCTGAAACACTCTGTGCCTGGAGGTTTTCAGGACAACTTAGAATTCTGAGGGTGTTTATGACGTCACGGTGAACGTGTCACACAAGATGGCAGCAAGTTTAGAGTCCGAGGATTGCCACGGCTAGGATACCCACGTGAGAGATATCCAGAAACAGCTGTGGAGGCCGTGCTGATCGAAGCTTGCAACTTGATTTGAAACAAGAGGCTGGACTTGGGGCATATCAGACCTACGTTTTCCTTCTGCCTTACTCATAATCCCAAGTCAAGAATGATCTCTTGAGGACATTGAAGAGAATAATTGAGGCCTTCTTTCCTAGGCCCCTAGCATTCTTTGAAGAGAGGTCTCCCTTTGCATAGCTCTGGCGTCACAGGGTCCCACTGGGTACATGCTAATGTGTCCCAAGACATCTCTGTGAAGACTTAAAGGAATGGATGATTGTCATGCTTGGGGTGTGTCCTTTGGTTTGGAGGGCTGTAGAAGGGTGCTTAAAAGCACCCTTTTCGAGAGGGCTCCATTCCTGTGTGAAGGCTGCCCTCCCAGGCTACAGTGCTCAGTTGGGCTCCAATGAAATTCTCTCCCCCACCTCTTGCCATGGAAACAGTATTGATTTCTTGTTCTGACAACATATGGAATGAGGTTTGCTGAAAATTAGCACATTGCCATTATGTTTAAATAAAAATACACCTGCCAAAGTTCAGAATGAAAATCAAACCAGTAGGAAACCATGTAGAAATAAAAAGCCCAGTATCCAGACGTCATCTTGTGGAGCATTCAATGATCAGGGGTCAAGTTTGAAACTTCCCAAATCCAGAAAAGAGACAGACAAATCACTTACCTGGAGGGAGGAATTCATCAGATTTCTCTAATTTCTCTCGAAAACATAATGTCCGTGAAGATGGTTGTCGGGACAACCTCGAATCTGGAGTTTCTGATCTGAGAATCTGAAACCTACCAAGACGACCATGTGTTCTCAGGGCTAAGTGTCACCTGGGCTGGGATAGCAAAGATTCCTACAAGTGACCAATGGAAATTCCAAGACCACACCCAACAATCACGAGATGACTCACATGTCGGGCTACAGAACCTATGGTAATTAAAGACATACAAAACTCCTAACTTGGAAAGAAGGAGAACGCAGTGATAAGCAAATCGAATGGAGATATCTCAGCAAGACCATAACAAGTAGACTATAGAAAAGAAAAAAGCATCCCGGAATATGGAGGCCAACAGAAATCAAAGCTGACTAATCCACAGTGAAAGACGTCAGTCATTAGACACACTCTGAACGTTTGAAAGTCTGAGAAAGTCACAACGCCAAAAACAGCAGCAAATGTCAAACCTGGCCTAAATGAGAAGGGTGAGTTATGAGACTGCTCCCAGCGGGCTCTGAAACCCTGTGTCCACGAAGCAAGACTGCACAGCAGAGGCATGATTCTGACAAATCACCCAACATCACAGTGGGTCAGAAAAGCAAGCTGGCCTCATTTACACAGGGCCAGAGTTGGGCTCAAGTAGCATATTGAAGTCATAATCCACTCAACTGCAGGTTGCCAATGGAACATGAAAAGGGGCAGCCAGTGGGGCCGTGGTGAAGTCTGCACATTCTGGTTCAGCAGCCCGGGGTCTGTGATGTGGAATCCTGAGGTGAGCCTCCTCACCGCTCATCCAGCCATTCGGGGAAGGCATCTGAGGTAGTGTAGTGGGAGATGGGAAGCAACGATAGACATCGCCATTCTTCCTTCAGGAAATGCAGCTGCATGGCCAGCAGATGTGAGCACAGCCACAAACTTCTGTCAAAACAAAACCAATTGAAAGTTGCAAAGAATAGAAAAACTGAACCTCAAAAAAGAAAGCATGCCAGTAGGAAGAAAAAGATATCTAGGAATAAACGTGGTCAAACAGCAGAAAGCTATGGAAACAGAAAACTTGCAAAGGTTTGGGCGAAGATATTACAGAAGACAGAAGGGAACGGAAGGCTATTCCATGCTCTTCCAATGGAAGAATGAACACACTTCAAACGTCCATACCGCATAAAGCAGTGTCTGGATTGCATGCAGTCCCAGTCAAAGTTGCAACAATCATTCCCACAGAAATACAACACAGAATCCTAAAGTTTCTATCCAGCAACAAAGGACCCGGAATAGCCAGAGGAATCCTCAGGAAAACGAACAAAGCAGCAAGTATCACACTTTCTGATTTCAACATATAGGACGAAGCCCTAGGTACGGAAACAGCACAGCCTGGCCCCCAAAATAGGCACACAGACTCATGCAACAGAACGAGATGCTGGAGGTCAACTCACACATCTACTGACAGAGCATTTTAGAACAGTGAGCCTAGAGGAGAAAGTGGAGAAAGGAGAGTCTTCACAAGAAATGGTGCTGAGAAGACTGCACACCAACAGGTAACACAATGAGAGTAGACCATGATGTTACACCAGACATACACATGACCTCGAAATGGATTAAAGCCTTGAATGGAATACTTGAAACCGTGCAACTTCTAGGAGACAACCCAGGCAGCTTGCTCTTTGCCATCTGGCTTGGCTGCCTGTTTGGAAGAAGCATGTGTCAGTGGGCAAAGGCAACAAAGGAAACAAAAAACAAGCGGGACTCCATCCAATGCAGAAGCTTCTGCCCAGCCAACGACTCCATTGACTCAATGCAAACACAGCACAACAACTGTGACAGGCTGTTTGCAAACCACACATCGGAGAAGGGGTGAGTAGCCAAAAGATCCAATGAACTCATACGTCATCACAGGAATAAAAACAACGAGCCAAATAGAACCTGGGAAAAAGATGGAAACACACATTTCTCCCAGGAAGATAGGAAGATAGCCAACAGGCTGTATGAAAACATGTTCATCATCATTAAGTCTCTGGTCAATGCAAATCCGAACGGCAATGAGATAGCAACACACAGTGGTCAGAATGGCTATGAGGATGAAGACGGGAAACAATAAGTTTCTCAGAGGAGGTGGAGAGTAAAGAAGCCTCCTGCACTGCTGTAGGAATGTGAACTGGTGCAGCCACTATGCAAAGTGGTGTGGAATTGCCTCAGAAATTTCAGAATCCACCTACCATATGATCCGTCTATTCCTCTGTGGCGTATATATCCAAACATCATGGAAACACTAATTCACAGAGATCGATGCACTGCTGTGTTCACCACAGCCTTACTCCCAATATCCAAGACTTGGAAGCGTCCGTGGTGACCATCAAGAGATGAATGGAGAAGGAAGATCGGCTATAGCCACACGATGGTATAGCTCTCAGCTGTAGGAATGGATGCAGTCCAGCCATTTGTGACCACCAGAATGGCTCCTGAGGGTCTTAGGGGAACTGAGAAAGCCCCAGGGATAAGGTTGTATACCACAGGATCTCACGTACAAGGAAAAGAGGAAAAACGGAGCAACAAAAAGGTAGGATGTGACATGGGATTGGTAGTTCCCAAAGGGAAATGGATGCGGGGGTCTGAGGGAGAAAGAGTTGATTAGGCACAAGTGTGTGGTGAGGACCTGTAATTAGGCTTACAGTGGTGAAGATGATGTAACCTACACAGAAGTCTAAATCTATGAGAATGTAGATGTGAAAAGCTATAGGATGTTATAATGCTGGGTTACAGCAATCAATTCACATAAAATCAAAACTCCAAAGAGGGGTGCAGATTTACGGCCTAAGCTTTGGAGGATGAAAGAGATTAGAGAAGATGCACTTCCAAGGATTGGTAAGCACCTCCAAATGCTTAATGATGCTACAGAAAGATAGATCTTAGCAAAGAGATGAAGCGGAATACTAGCAAGAGAATATGTTCCGTGCTAAACTCATCAACCAAAGGTAAATGTTACCGTCATTCATGTTACTACTGATTCTCTTCACGAATAATCGAAGCAGGCTAACATCCTCCCAAGATCAGGAAAAAAGTTGGTCCAGAAGTCCAATTCATTCGCGGACCTGTGATGTAGCAGGTAAGTGCCCACGTTCCGCTTGGGCGACCTGAGCTTCACAGGATAGCACCACGGTTGTGGATCAGATTACTAGCATTAGGAAATCCAGATTTCACGGTCTGGTGGGCACAGAGATCATAAAGAAGTAGAAATGGTGAGGGAAACTGAGCAATACGCACCAGAAAAAGAACCATGAGAATATTACAATCTATGAACGCATCAGGTACACTTCCCCAAATGACAAAGGAAGGAAACATATGACTTGCCTGGTGGAATTGTCAGACTGCTAGGAGATGACACGATAAGTGTGCATCAGGGGATTGCCTGGGCAACTTCAACTTGGGAGGGAGTCCATGACTTTCTCTGGGGAAAGTCCACCCATTTCACCATACCCACAAAAGATAAGAGATAAAATCTTTGATAATCATAACGGAAAGAGGCTGGTGTGTAGAGGGAATGTAGTAGACCTTTCAAAGTTCAAGGAGAAAGTTAGAAACCGACAAGAAATCCAGAACAAGGAAAACTATCCTACCTGGAAATGGGGAGTGGTCAGACTGGTATGCGATGGCTCTGAAACACTGTGTGCATGGAGGTTGTCAGGACAGCTTAGAATTCTGAGGGTGTTTATGAACATGTCACCCAAGATGGCCACATCTATACAGTCCGAGGATTGGCCGTTGTGTGGCTATAGATCATCTTCCTTCTCCATTTGTCACTTGATGGGCACCACATAGGCTTCCAAGTCTTGGATATTGGGAGTAAGGCTGTGGTGAACACAGTGGTGCATGGATCTCTGAGCATTAGTGTTTCCAAGTTCTTTGGATATATATGCCACAGAGGAATACCTGGATCATATGGTAGATGGATTCTGAAAATTCTAAGGCAATTCCACAGCACTTTGGGTAGTGGCTGCACCTGATTACACTCCCCCCAGCAGTGCAGGAGGCTTCCCTTCTCTCCACCTCCTCTCCTAGACTTGTTGTTCCCTGTCTCCATCCCTATAGCCATTTTGACCACAGTGAGCTGCTGTCTCATTGCCGTTCGCATTTGCATTGCCAAAGACTTAATGATGATGAACATGTTTTCATACAGCCTGTTGGCCATCTTTTATCTTCCTGGGAGAAATATCTGTTTCCATCTTTTGCCCAGGTTTTATGGGGATCGTTGTTTTGTTACTGTGGAGACATATGAGTTCATTGGATATTTTGGCTAATCACCCCTTCTCCGATGTGTGGTTTGCAAACATCCACTCGCAGTTGTTGTGCTGTCTTTGCATTGAGTTGGAGTCGTTGGCTGGGCAGAAGCTTCTGCATTGAATGGAGTCCCGCTTGTTTCTTGTTTCCTTTGTTGCCCTTGCCCAGTCACACATGCTTCTTCCAAATAATCGGCTAAGCCAGACGGCAAAGAGCAAGCTGCCTGCGTTTTTCTTAGAAGTTGCACCATTTCAAGTCTTCCATTCAAGGCCTTAATCCATTTCCAGGTGGTGTGTGTGGCTGGTGTAACATTATGGTCTACTCTCATTGTGTTACATGTGGCTGTGCAGTCTTCCCAGCACCGTTTCTTGTCGAGACTCTCCTTTCTCCACTGTCTCCTCTTGGCTCCTTGGTCTAAAATGGGCTGTCGATATATGTGGGAGTTGACCTCTGGTCTCTCGATTCTGTTCCTTGTGTCTGTGTGCCTGTTTTTGTGGCCAGCCTTTGCCGTTTTGGTACCTAGCAGTTCGTCCTACATGTGGAAATTCGAAAATGAGGTACTTGCTGCCTTGTTCACTTTCCTCAGGATTCCTTTGGCCATTCCTGCTCCTTTGTTGCTGGATAGAAACTTTAGGATTCTCTCTTCTATTTCTGTGGGAAAGATTGCTGAAACTTTGACGGGGCTTGCATGGAATCCAGAGATTGCTGTATCCAGTACGGACGTTTCAAGTGTGTTCGTTCTTCCATTCGAAGAGCGTGGAATAGACTTCCGTTTCCTTGTGTCTTCTTTAATTTCTTTCCGCAAAGCTTTCCAGTTTGTTGGTCCTTATTTGTCTCTTCTCCTTGTAAGTGAGCTCCTACGGTATTTGAGTTTCTCCCTGCGAGCTGTTTCACTTCCAATGAAACCGTCAGGGTCCATCCTTCTGGTCACTAATGGCTGGATTCTCTACTTTGTTATGGCTCAGAGATATGCCATTGTGTTCATAAAGTCCAGCTGCCTTCTCCAATCTTCCCTATCTATTCTTCCTTCTGCCTTGATGGGCATCAGGGTGGCTTTCAAGTCTTGGATAACAGGAGTAAGTCCAGGGTGAACACAGGGGTGCACATATATCAGTGCATGACTTTTTCCAAGGTCTTTGGATAAACACGCCACTGAATAATAGCTGGATCATATGGTAGATGGATTCTGACATGTCTGAGGCAATTCCTCAGGGCTTTGCATCGTTGCTGCCCCAGCTTACACTCACAGCAGCACTGTAGGAGTCTTCCCATCTCTGCAGCTCCTCTCTGACACTTGTTTCCTGACTTTTTACCTATAGTCATTCTGACCATATTGAGCTGCTATCTCACTGCCGTTTGGATTTCAACTGCCCTGAGTCTTAATGATGATTAACATGTTTTCATACACCTGTTGACCATCTCTATCTCTTCTTGGGCGAAATCTCTGTTTCCACCTACTGCCCAGGTTTTAATGGGCTTATTTTTTTCTCTCTTGTGGACCCATATGAGTTCAGTGCATCTTTTGGCTATTCACCCGTTCACCGATGTGTGGTTTTCAAACATCCTCTCCCTGTGGTTGTACTGTCTTTCCATTGAGTCGATGGTTTCCTTGGCTGGGCAGAAGCTTTTGCGTTTGATGTAGTCCCATTTGTCTCTTGTTTCCTTTATTGCCCTTGCCCAGACAGAAAGGCTTCCTCCAAATAGGAGGCTAAGACAGATGACAAAGAGCAAGCTGCCAGTGTTTTCTTCCAGAAGTCTCATGGTTTCCAGTCTTACATTCAAGATTTTAATCCATTTTGAGTTGGTGTTTGTGCCTGGTGTAACACTGTGGTCTATTCTCCTTGTCTTAGGTGAGGCTCTGCAGTCCTCCCAGCACCATTTATTGTAGAGACTTTCCTTTCTCCCCTGTCTCCTCTTGGCGCCGTGGTCGAAAATGGGTTGTCCATATAGGTGTGCATATACCTCTGGGCTCTTGATTCTGTTCCATGGTTCTGTGTGTCTGTTTTGCATCCCTGCCTGTGCCATCTCTATTCCTAGTTCTTCGTCCTCTATATTCAAATCAGAAAATGTGATACATTGAGCTTTGTTCTTTTTCCTCAGGATTACTTTGTTTATTTGGGGCCTTTTGTTGCTGGATGTAAACTTTAGGATGCTCGCTTCTATCTCTGTGAGAAATATAGCTGCAACTTTGACTGGGATTTCATGTAATCTAGAGATTGCTTTAGCCGGTGTGGAGGTTTCCAGTGTGTTCATTCTTCCGTTTCAAGAGCATGCAATATCCTTCCGCCTCCTTGTGTCTTCTCCCATTTTTCTTCTGCAAAGGTTTGCTAGTTATCGCTTTACAGAGCTTTCACCTGTTGGGGTGAGGTTATTCGTAGGTATCTTATTATTCTTGCTGGCATTTTTTTTTGAGGTTCAATTTTCCTATTGATTGCAACTTTTAATTTGTTTCCTTTTGACAGAGGTTTATTGCTGGGCTCACATCTGCTGGAAGTGCTCCTGTATTTGCTGAGGAAGAGTGGACCTGTCTCACGTTGCTTCTCATCTGCCTCTACACTCCCTCCCACGCCTGCCCCAGAATGGCTGGACCAGCGGTGAGGAGGTCTGCCCCCAGGATTCCACCCAGCCAAGTGCAGGCTGCTGACCCAAATCCCGCGGACTTCCCCAGTTCTCCACTGCCCGACCCCTTTCAAGTTCCCTTGCAACCTGCAGTTGTGTGGAATGTGACTTATATAGGCTACTTCAGCCCAATTCTGGCACTGAGTTGATGTAGACGGTTTGTATTTTTGCTGAACTGTGATGTCAGAGAATTTGTCATAATTGTGTCTCTGCTGTCCAGGCAAGCATCATGGACACAGAGTTTCAGAGCAGGTTTGGAGCAATCTCAGACTCACCCTTTCGAGGTAGCCCAGGTTTTACCTCGCTGCAGTTTTTTGGTTTGTGACTTTCTGACTTTCAAAAGCTCAAGCAGAGTCTGTCTAAAGTCTGACATCTTTCGTTGTGGATTATTCAGGTGTTATTTGTGTTTGCATTCCCTTTTCTGAGCACATTTTGTTTTTCCATAGTATAATCATCATGGTCGTTCTCAGATTTCCCCCTTTGGTATGCTTGTCAGTCGGTTGTCCTTCATCCCAAGGTATCAATTTTCTATTTCTTTAACCACCCTATGTTCTATAGACCTACGTGTGAGTGCTTTTCATTGTTGGGTGTTGTCTTTGAATTTACATGGTCCCGTGTAGCCATCTTTGCCATGCTAGCCTTGGTGAAGATGAGCACTGAGAACACGTGTTCATCTTGGTTGGTCTGACATTCTGAGATCTTAAACTCCAAATTCTAGGTAGGCATGGCAACCTCCTTCATGAACATAATGTAGCCGAAACAAATTCGGCAAATCTGCTGAATTCTGCTCCAAATAAGATACTTTTCTGTCTCATTTCTGGATTTGGGAAGTTTCAATCTTGACCCCCATCCTTGAACGTTCCTCTAGATTACGTCTAGATACTGGCTTACTTTATTTCTATAGGGTGTGTTATTTGTTTGATTTACATCCTCAGCTCTGGCAAGTTTATTTTCTATAAAGATAATTGTAATGTTCTAATTTTCAGCCAACCTATTTACATATGGTGTCAATACACGTCATCAATAATCATTCTACTCCAAGAGATATGGGGATAGAACTTCATTGGAGCCAAACTGAGCACACTAGCCTGTTACGGTGGCCCTCACAAAGCAATGAAGCCGTCTGGAAAAGGGTGCTTCTCAGCACATTTCTGAAGCCCTGCCAAACAATGAGACATACGCAAAGCATGATGGGGTCCATTCCTTCAAGGGTTCAAAGAAATATCTTGTGACACATTAGCATGTACCCTTTGGAGCTCCGTAATGCCAGAGCTATGGAAAGTGATACTTCTCTTCAATGAATGCTAGTGGCATAGGAAAGGAAGCATCAATCATTCTCTACAATGTCCTCAGGAGATCACTCTTGATTTTGGATGATGATTAACACAGAAGGAAAATGTAGGCCTGATAAGACCCAAGTCCAGCCTCTGGTTTCAAATCAAGTTTCAAGCTTGAATCTCCATGACCTCCCCCTATACTTGAGTAGATCACAGTGGTCTCCACTCAGTGATTGTCCCTCTATTATTGTATCTTCACAATGACTTCTTTCTTACCCCTTTAATCAGCGTGTATTCTCACTCTTCAAGTTTCAGTGCCTGGTTTCTGTTTTTAAATTCTCTTCTGGGTATCTCTCCCTTGAGTATCAGTAGCCTAAGACAATCCTCGGACTATCAACATGAGGCCATCTTGGGTGACATGTTCAATGTGATGTCCTAAACACCCTCAAACTTCTCAGTTGTCCTGGCATCTTACATGCACACAGCATTTCAGAACGATCTCATACCAGTCTGACTACTCATGCTTTCCAGCTAGAATAGTTTTCCATTTCCTAGATTTCTTGTTGGTTTCTAAGTTTATCCTTGAACTTTTAAACGTCTAGTACATTCTCTCTAGACACTAGTTTCTTTACTTTAAGTTTATCCTGGGTTTTAGCTGTTACACTTTGTAGATATGGCCAAATGTGTAGACTTTCCCCAGAGAAAGTCCTGGAGTCCCTCCCAAGTTGAAGTTGCCCAGCCAATCCTCTGATGTGCAATGATCATGTCATCTCGTGCAGTCCGACAATTCCACCTATGCAGGTCACATCACTTCCTTCATTTTGTATTTAGAGAAGTGTACCAGATGTGTCATAGACTGCAATATTTTCATGTTTATTTCCTTGTGCGTATCTATAAGGTATGCTCACAATTTACATTTATTTTTTATCTCTGTCTGCACCATACCATGAAATCTATCTTTCCTAATGTTACTAATCTGATCAGCACCCATCATTGACTCCATGAATCCCAGGTCGTCCACTAGGAACGTGGACACTTACACACCAGAATATATGGCTGGACCTGAATTTTACTTTTGGACCCATCTGTTGCCTGAACTTGGGGAGAAGCTGCCCTGCGTTGATTATTCGTGAAGGTAATTAGTAGTAACCTCACTCATGGTAACATTTTCCCTTGCTTCATGAGCTTAGCACGGAACACGTTCTCTTCGTTGTATTCCTCTTAATCTATTTGCTATGGTCTACCTTTGTGTATCATCATTAAGCATTTGGAAGAGATTCACAATCCTTGGAAGTTCATCTTCTCTAACGTCTTTCAGCCTCAAACGCTTCATGGTGCAAATCTGCATGCCTTTTTGGAAGAGTACTGATTATGTGTTTTTAAAACATATGTGAGGAAGTTGGCTGAAAATTGAAACATTACACATATTTAAAGAAAAATAAACATGCCAGAGCTGAGGATGTGAATCAAACAACTAACAATCCCTACAGAATTAAAGTAAAGCAGTCCTTAGACGTAATCTACTCTAACGATCAAGTTCGAGCCTTCCCAAATTCAGAAAAGAGACATGAAAATATCTTACCTGGAGAGAAGAATTCATCAGGTTTGTCTAATTTGTCTCAGAAACATTATGTCCATAAGTTGGTTGGCTGGACAACCTAGCATTTGGAGTTTCTGATCTCAGAATGTCAAACCAACCGAGATGATGATGTGTTCTCAGTGCTCAGTTGGATCTAGGCTAGGGTAGCAAAGATTCCTTCTAGTGAACAATGGGAATTCAAAGACAATACATAACAATCACAAAAGCACTCATGCATCGGCCTACAGAACATATGGTGATAAAAGAAATACAAAATTAATAACTTGGAATGAAGGAGAATGGACTGATAAGCATACCTATGAGAGAGAGCTGAGAAAGAAAAAGACGATTGATGTGGATTAAGGATTGAAAATAGTCTTTTTGTCAGAGTTGTTTGTATTTTGCATAGGATGCAGGCATTCAGCCTGGGTTTTCTAGTCATATAAGTTCACGTTGTCTGTTAAATTTGTCAACAAAATAATAGCTTTAAATGATGACCAGTTTTGTCTAATGCCTCATGAGGTTTCTGTAGGTAATCTGAACATAATAGTTGGAAACAAATGGTTTATATACATAAAACTCATAAAAATGAGTACAATAACTTTCATGATCAGTATACTTGTTGAAAAAAAACAGCATCAAAATTCTTTTTGGTAACAATCTTGAGTTATGCCAAGTTAAGTTAAATGATAAAAATCTGAATATCTGGGTTGTTTTTGGATTGGATGTAACACTGAAACATTATTAATAAACATACTTAAGTTATCTACTTTTGGCTTCTTCTTGAAGAGGCTAAAAGCGTTTGGGTGTATAAAAAGCATGCCTTGTGTTTTATTGTAAAGTGGCGTGTTTCTAAAATTATGAAGTGTTTAGAATGCTGATATAAAAGTCGATTCATAACTGTTTGCCTTTTTAGAGTTTACTACGTCTGTTAAGGGTTAAAAGTTCTAATTAACCTATGGAATTAAAGCTACTGGAAATTACTAAGGAAAAGAGCTCATATTCAAGGAAGTTAACGTCTACGCTTTCAGTAAAAACGGTATAAAGAATGGAAATATTTTTGTTTGATGGGTTAAGAAAGATAAATGTGTCCTAATTTACTAGAAAGGAAATTCTGAAAGGAGTTTTATGCCTGGTCACGTAGATTAAAGTAAGTTCAATTAAGTGAATGAGTTTGAATGTTAAAAATAAGTAGGTGCAGAAATTCAAATTTGGTTTTCTTTAAAAGGATAAATGTTCTTGAACCTTTGATCTGCTCTTGATAAGGAGGTAATGAAAGCTTTTCCTTTGAGTAAGTCTACCCAAGAGACAAATCTGTTTTGTGAAAATAATGACTGAGGTCAGTCTTAAGATTTTTGACTCTTTCTGTTATCACTGAACATTGTTTCACAGTGAGTATTGTTTCCTATTTGAAGAAGCATTTTAAAAACTTTTTATATGTTTTAACAAGCTTCTCTCTCAAAAATAATCAAATCCTGAATGAAGTCTTTCTTTTAACCTGGTAGACAGAAGAATGATTACTCTGAGGATTTTCAGAGGGCCCCTGAGACTTCTCAAAGAAATTTGCTCTCTCTTCCTATAAGGAAGAAAATACTAAACTAATTAGGCTTATTTGGTCTATTAAATTACATGGGAAACATTAGGAAATAAGTGATGATAGATCTTCTTAGGTGGTATTAGATGGGTAAATGTTATTAATATAGATGTCTTAAAATTATATAGCATTCCTAGAATTCTGATCTGTCCTGGTTATCAGTCATAAGTCCAATTATTATCTGGAAGTGTTATATGTCACAGGAGTAGCCAAGTTTCTTTGTCAATTGCCCTTTTGATTCCTTTGCAAATTTGCAGTTAGTTCTTGTTTTACTCTGCTGCTTTTTTCTTGAGCAAATATGTTTCATCTTCCGAGAAATTTCTGGAAAGGATTGTGACACAGAGGATCTAATCTACAGATTTCTGATAAACTTTCAGATTGTAAAACTAAACTGATTAAGAAATTACAGAATTCTAACAGAAACTAAGCTCCTCGATCTGCTGACAGAAGATTCAGCTCAAGACTTGATTATACAGGACTGTGTGAACTGATGAGGATGATTATAATTTTTTAGGACTTCTGTTTGAAATATTGTTGAGTTTTGATGTGTTGTTTTGTTTTCTCATAATGAGGGATATCTTTTTCTCTTTTCTCTTATGCTAACTTTGACTTACAGCAATTTGGTGAAATTATACCTTTATGAGAAAAACTGAAACTTTTATCTTTTTCTCCCTATCTTATCCCTCCGGAACTGGGAAACACTTTGTGACTGAGTATAGTTATTTGGTGACAATATTTGTATAAGTTCCATAAGAATCTGTTCTCCTTATAACAGGACACATTGGTTATACTACCAAGGCTTTGACTGGAATGTCATATTTGAAACATACAGGCTCAGATATGACAAGACAGCATTTCAGGAACAAAGATTGGACTTTCTGGAATACAGCCACTTGGAAACATGGGCATGGTACCTTGTTTAGAGAGATTCTGGCAATCTCACCCGGTAAGTAAGGAAGCTTGCTTATCTGACAGGTGATAGAAACCTCCAAATATTTTGGGGGAACTCAAGGAGAACTCCACTCAAATCTGTAAGTACTGCAGGCAAAATCTGATGACAAGTCCTTGGCTTGGCTTTTCTGGCCTCGAGTGGCCTTCACAGTTCAATCTGAGATTCGTCAGAAAAAATTCTAGCAAAGCAGATTTTAAAAAGCCTGTATGAGAAATTACTATTCTTGCTGCTGATATGTAAATAATTGGAGAAAGTTGTCTTGAAACTGCACTTTATTTCAAAACCAGTTAATCCTAATTTGGCTATCTTTTGTAAAAATGAGGGTGATTTAAGAGACAAAAATTATGTTTCTGTAGAAGCTATAATAGGCATTCCTGGATACTAGATTCTAGCTGTTTTCTTTGGCAAGATTCATCTATTACTAATCGTAATGTCTACTTGTTGCCATCCATGTCTGACACCTGGGAGTTCCCTGGCCATCATCAAACATTTTCCTTCAATACTACTGCCCAAATGCTAACTAGATTTGCCTTGTCATAGGGGGATCCTAAACAACAAGTTCCAAATGTAAAGTCCCCAACTTATTGATACGCATAGGATGGACAATATCAAATTTGGGATGAATATATTTGGTTCACTCCTACTCGTGGTCAACTCAGTCAAAGGTCACTCTCTGTTGGGAACAAACCAATCACGCTTGTGATACATCACCTATTAACACCTGACCGATGGGAAAAAATTCACTGTTATACGTTTTCTCATATCATAGGCTTAAAAAAATACTGATTGGTTTGGGACTGACTAGGATAGATGGCCCCGCACACATTGGTTAGCCCCTAATTGTGCTCAGTGGCTATGTGGCTCCAATTTACAGCCTTGGCTGCCACCTGGATGGATTGGATGATGCACCCTAGGCTTTGTCTGGATGCAAGGTACAACAAGATTTGCTATATCTCCTCCTGCTAACCTACCCAACTTGCAGCAACGCTGAACCAGCTGTGTCTTCCACTGGTGTGACCATCTTTCCTCGATTTTCCTTCCCTCATTAGGAATCCAAAATGTCGTCTTGCACAGGGAAGTCCTAAACAAATTTATTATGAAGGCATTACATGACACTCAATATAGCACTTCACTGCTCAATTTAGAAGTATCCCAAATGTGAAAGGTAGTCCTCCAAATCCAAATGGCACTGGATGTCTTGACAGCAGCACAAGAGCAGCACTGTGCCATTATAAAAACTGAATGTTGTGTCCATATTCTTGACTACCATCAAAATATTTCTGGCTTCCTATCCCCACCACCAAATTAAATCCTTGTCTTATCAACCCTAACTCTAAACGATTGGTTGAACTCCTAGTCCGGATCAGTTTTCTGTACTACTTCAAAACCTTATTCATTGGGTTAAACATACTGCTTGTATTTCTTGTGATAACTTATCTGTTTCGTTGTTTGTCTTCCGCATATCAAAAATGTTTCACCTCGTGGACCACCTCTCGTCAAATGATTCTCTTGTCTCCAGAGGCTCTGTATACCTTGTCAGCCTTGAACACCATGGGTGAAGCCTTACGGTCCACTGAACTTCCTACCTGTCCTTATGGTCCCATTTAGGGACAGCTCTATAACCTTGTACAGCCAGAAGTAGTCACAGAAGACAGACCATCGTCCATATCCCCAAAGATTTCCGGTCCAAATGGGTTCAGGGGGGTTTTATGATGTGGATTAAGCCGGCCCCAGCTAGAGAAACCCAAGGTGACCTGGCCTACATGCCAAACTATGTGACCAGGTGGATTTCTTTATGGTGTGAATTAGGGCTGAGAAGCCAGGGAGAGAAGCCCAGGGCATCATCACGTACATGCGGATCTATATTGCCAGATTCATATCTAAAGTTATATGACCGCACAATAACCAGACACATTCTGCACTGAAATCATTTAAAGATGTTTTACATCATCATTTCTTTTTCCAGTGAAAGTAAGTCATGTACCCATGCCTTATAAAATTCGCCATAACCCTTAACTCAGGGCAACAGCAGGAGCTCTGACTGCCCATGGGTCCTGTCCCCATGGTATCCCGTACTATTCTCTAAATAAAAGAGCACCAATGCCAGACCTTTAGATTCCAAGAAATGTTTCATTCGAGTCTTCAGCTCGCCGAGCCCCTATCAACGATTATACCATGGAAAAGAAAAACAGGTTCAAGAAAATGGAAGGCACACAGAAATCACACCTGAATAATGCAGAATGAAAGACGTCAATTTTGGACATTCGCTGAACGTTCTAAAATCAGAGAAAGTCACAACACCAAAAAGTGCATCAAAGGTCAAACCTAGGTTAACTGGGAAGGGTGAGTTACAAGACTGCTAAAATCGGGCTCTGAAAACCTGTGTAGATGAAGTTTGCTGGAATAGCAGAGACACAATTCTGACAAATTCTCTGACATCACAGTGGAGAAGAAAAACAAACTGGGCTCATCTACACAGCGCCAGAGTAGGGCTCAAGTAGCATATTCAAGTCACATTCCACTCAACTGCAGGTTGCCAATGAAACATGAAAGGTGCCACCAGTGGCACAGTGGTGATGTCCGCATGTTCTGGGTCGGCAGCCAGGGGCCGGACACGTGGTACCCTGGGTGTGAACCTCCTCACTGCTGGTCCAGCCGTTTTCCAGCAGGCGTCCGAGGTAGTGTTGAGGCAGCTGGGAAGTGATGTCAGACAGCATCACTCTTCCTCAGAAAATACAGCAGCATCGCCTGCAGATGTGAGCACACACATAAACATATGCCAAAACAAGATCAGTGAAAGGTGCAAAGAACAGAAAAACAGAACCTCAAAAAAAAAAGAACATGCCAGTAAGAACAAAAAGATTTCTAGTAATAAGCTTAGCCAAACAGCTGCAAGCTATGGAAACCGAAAGCTAGCAAAGCTTTTTGGAAAGAAATTCCAGAAGACACAAGCAAACGGAAGGGTATTCCGTGCTCTAGGAATGTAAGAAGTAAAACACTTGATACTTCCGTAATGTATAAAGCAATCTCTGGATTCCATGCAATCCCAGTCAAAGTTGCGGAATCTTTCCCACAGAAATAGAAGAGAGAATCCTAAAGTCTCTATCCAGTGAAAAGGGATGCTGAATACCCAAAGGAATCCTAAGGGAAACAAGCAAAGCAGGACGTATCACACTTTGTGATTTCAACATGTAGGATCAAGTGCTAGGTACCGAAACGGTACAGTTTGGTCTCAAAAACAGGCAAACAGACCAATGGAACAGAATCCAGAGCCCAGAGTTCAACTCACTCATATATGCACAGCACATTTGCAATGAGGAAGGCAAGAGGAGACAGTGGAGAAAGGAGAGACTAACAGAAACAGTGCTGGGAAGACTGCAGAGCCACATGTAACACAATGAGAGTAGACCATGATGTTACACCAGACACACACACCTTCTCGAAATGGATTAAAGCCTTCAACAGAAGTCTTGAAACCGTGAAACTTCCTGGAGGAAACACAGGCAGCCTGCTCTTTACCATCTGGCTTAGCCGCCTATTTGGAAGAAGTATGTGTGACTGGGAAAGGGCAACAAATGAAACAAGAAACAAACGGGATTCCATCCAAAGCAGAACCTACTGTCCAGCCAAGGAAACCATCTACTCAATGCAAAGACAGCACAACAACAGGGAGAGGATGTTTCAAACCACACGTCGGAGAAGGGCTGAATAGCCAAAACATCCAATGGCCACACAGGTCTCCACAAGAGAAAAATCAACAAGCCCATTAAAACCTGAGCAAAAGATGGAAACAGAAATTTACCCCAAGAAGATAGAAGGTTGGGAAATAGCTATATAAACACATGTTCATCATCGTTAAGTCTAATGCCAATGCAAATCCAAACGGCAATGAGATAGCTCACTGTGGTCAGAATGGCTACAAGGAACAAGACAGGAAACAACAAGTGTTGGAGAGGAGGTGGAGAGAAGGGAAGAGTCCTGCAGAACTTGTGGGAGTGTAAACCAGTGCGGGCACTATGTAAAGCCATGTGACATTACCTCAAAAATTTCAGAATCCATCTACCATATGATCCAGCTATTCCTCTCCGGCGTGTTTATCCAAAGACCTTGGAATCACTAAGGCATGGAGATCCCAGCACTGCTTTGTTCACCACAGCCTTACTCCCGATATCCAAGACTTGGAATCCTCCCTGGTGCCCATCAAGGGCTCTTGGAGAAGGAAGATGGGCTATATCCACACAATGGCCTAGCACTCAGCTGTAAGAAAGTGTGCAGTCCAGCCATTTGTGACACCAGAATGGCTCCTGTGGGTATGAAGGTAACTGAAACAATCCCCAGGGAGAAAGTCAAATACCATAGGATCTCACTTACAAGGAGAAGGTTAAAACAAGGAGCAACAAACAGGTAGCATGTGACAGGGGATTCGTGGTTCCCAGAGGTAACGGGTGGCAGGGGATGGAGGGAGAAACAGTTGATTAGGCACAAGTGTGTGGTGTGGGCCTGTAATTAAGCTTAGAGTGGTCAAGATGACGTAGCATACACAGAAGTCTAAATCTATGAGGATGTAAATCTGAAAGTTATAGGATGTTATAATGCAGGGTTCCGGAAACCAGTTCACATAAAATCAAATCTCCATAAAGGCAAGCAGGTATATGGCATAAAAATTGCAGGCTGAAAGAGTTTAAAGAAGATGGGCTTCCATGGATTGATAATCACCTTCAAATGCTTAATGATGCTACAGAATGGTAGACAATTGCAAAGAGATGAAGAGGAACACTACCAAGAGAACACGTTCCATGCTAAGCTCATGAGAGAATGGAAAATGTAGCTGTCTATGATGTTACTACTAATAACCTTTACGAATAATCGAAGCAGGCCAACATCTTCCAAAGTTCAGTACAAAGGTTGGTTCAAAAGTCCTATTCAGGGTCGGCCCAGTGGTGTAACGGGTAAGTGCCCATGTTCTGCTTGGGCGGCCTGGGCTTTGCTGGCCGGCATCACAGGTCCGGATCAGATTAGGAGCATTTGGAAATATAGATTTCAAGGTATGATGCAGACAGAGATCATGAAGATGTAGAAATTGTGAGGATACGTTATGAATACACACCAGAAAAAGAACCATGAGAATATCACAATCTATGAACGCATCAGGTACACTTCCCCACATGATGAAGGAAGTAAAACATGTGACCAGCCAAGGCGGAATTGCCAGAGTGCTATGAGATGACACGATCATTGTGCATCAGAGGATTGCTGGGAACATAAAGTTGGCAGGGACTCCAGGACTTTCTCTGGGGAAAGTCCACACATTTGGCCACATCCACAAATGATAAGAGATAAATCCCAGGACGATCTTAAAGGAAAGAAACCAGTGTCTAGAAGGAATGTAGTAGACCTTTCAAGGTTCGAGGATAAAGTTAGAAACTGACAACAAGTCCAGAAAAAGGAAAACTGTCCTACCTGGAAAGGGAGAGTAGTCAGACTGGTATGAGATCACTCTGAGCCACTGTGTGCATGGAGGTTGTCAGGACAACTTAGAATTCTGAGGGTGTTAATGACATCATGGTGACCATGTCACCCAAGTTGGCTGAGGTTTCCAGCCCGAGGATAGGCCTAGGACAGTATATTCAAGTGACAGTTACCCAGAAACAGCTTTTCCAAACAGAATCCTGGCACAGAACCTTGAAGAGATCAAAGAGACGCTGATTCAAGAGTTGAGAAAGGAATCATTGGGAAGAAGCAATACTAGAGGGGCAAGCACTGAGAGGAGAACAGTGTCATCTACTCAAGTAGATGGGGAGACTGTGCTGATTCAAGCTTGAAACTTGTTTAGAAAAAAGAGGCCAGACCTGGGGCTTATCAGACCTACGTTGTCCTTCTGCCTTATTCATAATCCAAAGTCAAGAATGATCACTTGAGGACATTGAAGAGAAGAATCAAGACCTCCTTTTCTAGGCCCCTAGCATCTTGAAGACAAGTCTCTCTTTCCATAGCTCTGGCTTCACAGGGGTCCACTGGGTACATGCCAATGTGTCTCAAGAGATATCATTGAAGCCTGGAAGGAATGGATCTCTGCCATGGTTGGGTGTGTTTCTTGCTTTGGAAAGGCTCTAGATGTGTGCTAAAAAGCACCCTTTTCCAGTGGGCTTCGTTCCTTGGTGATAGCAGCCATCCCAGGCTAGAGTGCTCAGTTGGGATCAATGAGATTCTCTCCCCCATCTCTTATCTTAGATGGAGTATTGATTATGTGTTTCGAACTACATGTAAGGAGGTTGGCTGAAAAAGTAGAACATTTCCATTATATTTAAAGAAAAATAAACATGCCACAGCTGAGGATGTAAATCAAACAAATAAAAAAACCCTGTAGAAATAAAGTAAGAAACGATCTACACGTAATCTAGTGGAGCGTTCAGGGATGAGGGGTGAAGTACGAAACCACCCAAATCCAGAAAAGGGATGGAAGGATCTCGCCCCTGGAGAGAGGAATTCATCAGATTCATCTAATTTGTCTCGAAACCCTTGGGTCCTTGAAGGTGGTTGCCAGGACAACATGGAGTTTCTCATCTCACAATGTCAAACGAACCAAGATGACCACATGTACTCAGTGCCCAGTTGCACCTAGGCTAGCATAGCAAAGATTACTTCAAGTTGCCAATAGAAATTCAAAGATAACACCCAACAATCACAAAAGCACTCACACACCAGCCTACAGAACATACAGTGATTAAAGAAATACAAAATTCCTAACTTGGAATGAAGGAGAATGCAATCATAAGCATGTCAAAGGGAGATAGCTCAGAAGGACCATGACAATTAGACTATGGAAAAGAAAACATGGTCCCAGAATATGGAAGGCCAACAGAAATCACACCTCAATAACCCACAGTAAAAGACGTCAGTCTTTAGACAGACTCTGCTTGAATGTTGGTAAGTCTGAGAAAGTGACAACCCCAAAACCTGCAGTGAAGGTCAAACCTGGGCTAACTGGGAAGGGGGAGTTCTCAGACTGCTCCAAACGGGCTCTGAAACCGTGTGTCCATGAAGCTTGCTGGGACAGCAGAGACAAAATTCTGACAAATCCTCTGACATCACAGTGCACCAGAAAAACAACCTGGCCTAGTCGACACAGGGCCAGAGTTGGGCTCAAGTAGCATATTCAAGTCACATTCCACTCAACTACAGGTTGGCAATGGAACATGTAAAGGGCCGGCCAGTGTTGCAGGGGTGAAGTCCACGTGTTCTTGGTCGGCCGGCCGCGGTCGGGAGCGTGGAATCCTGGGGTGATCCTCCTCATGGTTGTTACAGCCATCTGGGGCAGGCGTCCGAGGTAGTGTAGAGGCAGTTGGGAAATGACGTTAGACAGTGCCACTCATCCTCAGCAAGTACAGCAGCATTGTCAGCAGATGTGAGCATAGCAATAAACGTTTGCCAAAACAGAACCAATTAAAAGGTGCAAAGAATAGAAATAATGAAACTCAAAAAGGGAAGCATGCCAGTAGGAGAAATAAGATATCTAAGACTATGCTTCGCCAAACAGATGCAAGCTATGTAAACCAAAACCTGGCAAAGCTTTGCGGAAAGAAACTCCAGAAGACCTAAGGAAACGGAAGGCTATTTCATGCTCTTCGAATGGAAGAACTAATACACTTGAAACGTCCATACCCCATAAAGCAATCTGTGGATTCCATGCAATCCCAGTCCAAGTTGCAGCAATCTTTCTCACAGAAATAGAGAGAGGATAGTAAAGCCTCTATCCAGCAGCAAAGGAATCTGAATACCCAAAGGAATCCTGAGGAAAATGAACAAAGCATGACATATCACACTGTCTGATTTCCTCATGTCGGACGGAGCGCAATGAACCGAAATGGCACAGTCTGGGTCCAAAAACAGGCACACAGACACATGGAACAGAATCGAGAGCCCAGAGGTCAACTTACGTACATATGGACAACCCATTTTCGACAATAGAACCAAGAGGAGACAGCGGAGAAAGGAGAGTCTCGACAAGCACCGGTGCATGGAAGACTGCACAGCCACATGTAACACAATGAGAGTAGACCATGATGTTACACCAGGCACACACACCACCTCGAAATGGATTAAAGCCTTGAATGGAAGACTTGAAACCGTGCATCTTCTAGGAGACAACCCAGGCAGCTTGCTCTTTGCCATCAGCTTAGCCACCTATTTGGAAGAAGCATGTTTGACTAGTCAAGGGCAACAAAGGAAACAAGAAACAAACGGGACTTCATACACTGCAGAAGCTTCTGCCCAGTCAAGGAAACCATCGACTCAGTGCAACGTCAGCACAACAACTGGGAGAGGATGTTTTCAAAACACACATCAGAGAAGGGGTTAAGAGCCAAAAGATCCAATGACCTCATACGTCTCCAAAAGAGAAACGCAACAAGCCCACTAAAACCTGGGCAGAAGATGCAAACAGAGATTTCTCCCCAGAAGGTAGAAAGATGGCCAATAGGCTGTATGAAAACATGTTCCTCATCAGGAAGTCCCATGCCAGTGCAAATCCAAACTTCAATGAGATAGCAGCTTACTGTGGTCACAATGGCCCTAAGTAACAAGCCAGGAAACAAGTGTCTGAGAGGAGGTGGAGAGAAGTGAAGCCTCCAGCACTGCTGGTGGTAGTGTAAACCGATGCTGCCACTCCACAAAGCAGTGTGGACTTGCCTCAGAAATTTAAGATTCCATCTACCATATGATCCAGCTCTTCCTCGGTGGTGTACTTATCCAAAGAACTTGGAAACACCAATGCATAGAGATCCCTGCACCGCTGTGTTCACCACAGCCTTGCTCCTGATATCCAAGACTTGGAAGCTGCCCTGGTGCCCATCAAGGGACCAATGGAGAAGGAAGATGGGCTATAGCGACACAAGGGCATACTACTCAGCTATAAGTAAGGATGTAATCCAGCCCTTTGTGACCTCCAGAATGGCTCCTGAGGGTCTTATGGGAAGTGAAACCAGTCACAGGGAGAAAGTCAAATACCGTAGGTTCTCATTTACAAGGAGAACAGAAAAACATGGGCTAATGTACAGGTACCATGGGACAGTGGATTGGTGGTTCCCAAGGGGACTGGGGGGCAGAGGGAGGGTGAAAGAGATGATTAGCCACAAGCATTTGGCTCAGGCCTGTAATGAGGCTTCCGGAGGGGAGGATGATATAACCTACACAGAAGTCTAAATCTCTGGGGGTGGAAATCTGAAAGCTACAGGATGTTATAATGCAGGGTTACAACAATAAACTAACATAAAATCCAAAATCCAGAAAGGCGTGCGGACTTACGGCATAAAGCTTTGGAGTCTGAAAGAGATGAGAGAAGATGAACTTCCAAGTATTGACAATCACCTCCAAATGCTTAATAGTGCTACAGAAAGGTAGACCACTGCAACGAGATGATGAGGAATACTACCAAGAGAACATGTTCCGTGCTAATCTCACGCACCAACGGAAAATGTTCCCTTCCATGATGTTGCTAGTAATTCCATTCACCCATAATCAAAGGAGGATAACATCTTCCCAAGTTCAGGCCAATGATTGGCCCAAAAGTCCAATTCAGGGCCGGCCCTGTGGTGTATGGGGTAAGTGCCCACGTTCCGCTTGGGCGGCCCGGGCTTCAGTGGTTCGCATCAGGGGTGGGGATCAGATTAGTAGCAATCGGAAACGTAGATTTCACGGGATGGTGTGGACAGAGACCATAAAGAAGTAGAAATTGTGAGGATGTGTTAGCAATCCGCACCAGAAAAAGAAACATGAGCGTACTACAATGTGTGAACGCAGCTGGTGCACTTGCCAAATGAAGAAGGAAGGAAAACTTTTAACCTGCCAAGGTGGACTTGTGAGACTGCTATGAGATGAAACGATCATTGCGCGTCAGAGGATTTCCTGGGCAACCCCAACTTGGGAAGTACTCCAGGTCTTTCTATAGGGAAGGTCCACCCATTTGGTCATAGCCACAAATTATGAGAGATGACCTAGGATAATCTTAAAGGAAAGAAACCGGTGTCTAGAGACAATGTAGTACAAATTTCAAAGTTGGAGGATAAAGTTGGAAACCAACAAGAAATCCAGAAAAAGGAAAACTATCCTGCCTGGAAAAGGTGTGTGGTCAGACTTGTATGAGATGGCTCTGAAACATGGTGTGCAGGGAGGTTGTCAGGACAACTTGTAACTTTGAGGGTGTTTATGATATCACGGTGAACCTGTCACCCAAGATCGCTGCATATTTCCAGTCGGAGCGTTGGACTAGGCTAGGATATTCAAGTGAGAGATACCCAGAGACAGCTGTTACAAACAGAAACCGGGCACAGAATCTTGAAGAGATCAAAGATACTATGATCCAAGGGATAAGAAAGGAATCATTGGGAAGAAGCGATAATAGAGGGACAAGCACCAAGAGGGGAACATTGTCATCTACTCAAGTAGATGGGGAGACCATGCTGATTCAAGCTTGAAACTTGATTGGAAGCAAGAGGCCAGACTTGGGGCTTATCAGACCGACATTGTCCTTCTGACTTAATCTTAATCCAAAGTCAAGAATGAAGTCTTCAGGACATCAAAGAGGAGAATCCATGCCTCCTTTCCTGGGCCCCTAGCATTCTTTGAGGAGAAGTCTCCCTTTCCATAGCTCTGGCATCACGGGGGCCCACTGGTTAGACGGTTATGTCTCACAAGAGTACTCTTTGAAGCCCTGAAGGCGTGGGCCCCTGTCATGCTTGGGGTATGTCTCCTTGTTTGGAAGGGCTCCAGAAGTGTGCTGAAATGCACCCTTTTCCAGAGGGCTTCGTTCCTTTGTGAAGGCTGCCCTCCCAGGCTAGATTGCTCCATTGGACTCTAATGAAGTTCTCTCCCCATATCTCTGACCCTAGAAGGAGTATTGATTATGTGTTTTGACACCTTATGTAAGGAGTTGGTGGAAAATTAGAACATTACAGTGACATTTAAAGAAAACTACACATGCCAGATCTGAGATGTAAATCAAACAAATAAACCCTATAGAAATAAAGCAAGCCAGTATCTGGACGTAAGCTAGTGGAATGTTCAAGGATCAGGGCTCAAGTTAGAAACTTCCCAAATCCAGAAAAGAGACAGAAAAATCTGTTGCCTGGAGAGAGGAGTTCATCAGATTTGTCTAATTTGTCTCGGAAACATCATTTCCGTGAAGGTGGTTGCCAGGACACCCATGAGTCTGGAGTTTCTGATCTCAGAATGTCAAACCATCCAAGAGGACCTGGTGTTCTCGGTGCTCAGTTTGGCCTAGGCTAGGATAGCAGAGATTCCTTCAAGTGACAGATGGAAATTCCAAGACAACACCCAACAATCACGAAAGGACTCACACCTCGGCCTACAGAAAATATGGTGATTAAAAAAATACAAAATTAATAACTTGGAATGAAGGAGAACGGCTTCATAAGCATATGTAAGGGAGATAGCTGAGAAAGACCATGATGATTAGACTATGGAAATGAAACCAAGGTCCCCGAAATGGAAGGCAAACTGAAATCACACCTGAATAATCCACTGTGAAATATGTCATTCATTAGACAGACTCTGCTGGAATGTTTGAAAGTCTGAGGAATTCACAATCCCAAATACTGCAGCGAAGGTCAAAGCTGGGCTACCTGGGAAGGGTGAGTTACGAGTTTGCTCCAAGCCGATGTCCATGAAGCTTGCCGGGACAGCAGAGACACAATTCTGACAGATCCTCTGACATCACACTGGACCAGATAAACAAGCTGGCCTCATCTACACAGGGCCAGAGTTGGGCTCAAGTAGCATACTCGAGTCACCTTCCACTCAACTGCAGGCTGTCAATGGAACATGAAAGGGGCCGGCCAGTGGTGCAGTGGTGCAGCGGTGACGTCCACGCGCTATGGTTCGGCAGCCAGTGGTGGCAGCATAGAATCCTGGCGTGAACCTCCTCACAGCTGGTCCAGCCATTCTGGGACAGGCGTCCGAGGTAGTGTAGAGGCAGATGGGAAGAGACGTTAGACAGGGCCCTCTTCATCAGGAAATACAGGAGCATTGCCAACAGATGTGAGCACAGCGATAAACTTCTGCCTAAACAGAAGCAATTAAAAGTTACAGATGATAGAAAAACTTACCCTCAAAAAAAAATAAAAGCATGCTTTAGAAGATTAAGGTATCTAGGAATAACCTGAGCCAAACAGGTGAAAGCTATGTAAACCGAGAAATAGCAAAGCTTTGAGGAAAGAAATTCTACAAGACACAAGGAACTGCAAGGGCATTCAGTGCTCTTGGAATGGAAGAAGTAACACATTTGAAACGTCCATACTGGATAAAGCAATCTCTGGATTGCATGCAATCCCAGTCAACATTGCAGCAATCTTTCCCACAGAAATAGAAGAGGGAATCCTAATGTTTCTCTCCAGCAACAAAAGACCCTGAAGAACCAAAGGAATCCTGAGGAAAACAAAGAAATCATGACGTATCATCACAATGATTCCTTTCTTATCCCTTGAACCAGCGTCTCTTTGGTCTCTTCAAGATTCTGTGCCTGGTTTCTGTTTGTAAAAGCTGTTTCTGGGTATCTCTCACTTGACTATCCTAGCCTAGTCCAATGCTAGGACTGGAAACATGCGGCCATCTTGGGTGACATGTTCACCGCGATGTCATAAACACCCTCAGAATTCTAAGTTGTCCTGAAAACCTCCATGCACGCAGTGGTTCAGACCCATCTCATACCAGTCTGACTATTCCCCCTTTCCAGGTAGGATAGTTTTCCTTGTTCTGGATTTCTTGTCAGTTTCTAACTTTCTCCTCGAACTTTGAAAGGTCTACTATATTCCCTCTAGACACCGGTTTCTTCCCTTAAAGATCATCCCTGGTTTTATCTCTTATCTTTTGTGGATATGGCCAAATGGGTGGACTTTCCTTAGAGAATGTCCTGAAGTCCGTAAGAAGTTGATGTTGTCCAGGAAATCCCCTGATGCACAATGATCGTGTGATCTCCTAGCGGTGTGACAATTCCACCTTGGCAACTCACATGTTTTGTTTCCTTTGTCATTTGGGCAAGTGTAGTTGACGCGTTCATAGATTGTAATATTCTCATGGTTCTTTTTCTGGTGAGTATTGATAAGGTCATCTCACACTTTCTACTTCTTTATGATCTCTGTGCCCACGAGACCATGAAATCTGGATTTCCTAATGCTAGTAATCTGATCCACACACGTGATGCTAGCCAATGAAGCCCTGGCCACCGACGCGGAACGTGGGCACTTACCTGCTGCAATACAGGGCAAGCCCTGAATTGGACTTTTGGACCGAACTTTGTCCTGAACTTGGGAAGATGTTGGCCTGCTTGGCTCATGCGTGAAGGGAATCAGTAGTAACAACATGGAAGGTAGCATTTTCCGTTGGTTCATGAGTTTAGCAAGGAACATGTTCTCTTCCTAGTATTCCTCTTCATCTCTTTGCAAAGATCTACATTTCTGTAGCATCATTAAGCATTTTGAGGTGATTACCAATCCTTGGAAGTTCATCTTCTCTAATCTGTTTCAGCCTCCAAAGCTTTAGGCTGTAAATCTGCACCCCTTTTTGGAGTTTTGATTTTATGTGAATTGGTGGCTGTAACCCTGCATTATAACCTCCTATATCTTTCACATTTACATCCTCACAGATTTAAAGTTCTGTGTAGGTTACATCATCTTCACCACCATAAGCCTAATTACAGGCCCTCACCACACACTTGTGCCTATTCAACTATGTCTCCCTCGGGGCCCAGGCTCCCATTCACTCTGGGAACCACTGGTTCCATCTCACGTGATTCCAGTTTGTTTGTCCTTTTTTTCTATATCTCTTTGTAACTTAGATCGCATGGTATTTGACCTTCTCCCTGGGCTTGTTTCAATTCCCCTCATACCCTCAGGAGCCATTCTGGTGGTCACAAATGACTGGACTGCATCCATTCCTACAGCTGAGTGCTATGCCATTGTGTGGATATAGCCCATCTTCCTTCTCCATTCGTCCCTTGATGGGCACCAGGGCGGCTTACAAGTATCTCGGGAGTAAGGCTGTGGTGAACACAGTGGTGCACGGATCTCTATGCATTAGTGTTTCCAAGTTCTATGGATATACAAGCTGCCGAGGAATAGCTGGATCATATGGTAGAAATTTCTGAGGCAATTCCACACTGCTTTTCCTACTGGCTGCACCGGTTTACACTCCCACCAGTGGTGCAGGAGGCTTCCCTTGTCTCCACCTCCTCTCTGACACTTGTTTCCTGTCTTGATCCTTATAGCCATTCTGACCACAGGGAGCTGTTATCCCATTGCCGTTTGGATTTGCACTGGCCTGAGAATTTATGATGGTGAACATGTTTTCATACAGCTGTTGCCCATCTTTCTCTCTTTTGGAGAAATCTCTGTTTCCATCTTTTGCCCAGGTTTTACTGGGTTTGTTGTTTTTCCTCTTGTGGAGACGTGTGAGGTTATTGGATCGTTTGGCTATTCAGCCCTTCTCTGATGTGTGGTTTGCAAACATCCACTGCCAGTTGCTGTGCAGTCTTTGCATTGAGTTATGGTTTCCTTGGCTGGGCAGAACCTTCTGCGTTGGATAGAGTCCCGTTTGCTTCTTGTTTCCTTTCTTGCCCTTGCCCAGTCACACATGCTTCTTCCAAATAGGCAGCTAAGCCAGATGGTAAAGAGCACGCTGCCTGGGTTTTCTCCTAGAAGTTCCATGGACTGAAGTCTTCCATTCAAGGCTTTAATCCATTTCGAGGTGGTATGTGCCTCGTTTAACATCATGTCCTACTCTCATTTTGTTACCTGTGGTTGTGCAGTCTTCCAAGAAACATTTCTTCTCTAGACTTTCCTTTCTCCACTGTCTTCTCTTGTCCCTCTGGTCGAAAATGAGCTGTCCATATTTATGTGAGTAGACCTCTGCGCTCTTGATCGTGTTCTATTCGTCTGTGTGCCTGTTTTTGGGCCCAGACTGTGCTGTTTCAGTACCTAGTGCTTCGTCCTGTATGGTGAAATCAGAAAGGGGGATACGTCCAGCTTTGTTCATTTTCCTCAGGATTCCGTTGGCTATTCAGTGTCCCTTATGCCTGGATAGAGACTTTAGGATTCTCTCTTCTATTTCTGTGGGAAAAATTACTACAACTTTGACTGGGATTGCATGGAATCCAGAGATTGCTTTATCTGTTACGAACTTTTCAAGTGTGTTAGTTCTTCCATTCCAAGAGCACGGTGTAGCCTTCCGTTTCCTCCTCTCTTCTGGAATTTATTTCCCAAAAGCTTTCTTCCCTTTCGTGTTACATAGCATGCACCCGTTTGGTTAAGGTCATTCATAGATATCTTATTCTTCTTACTGGTATGCTTCTGTTTTTGAGGTTCAGTATTTATGTTCTTTGCACCTTTTAATTGGTTCTGTTTTGGCAAACGTTTATGGCTGTGCTCACATCTGCTGACACTGCAGCTGTATTTGCTAAAGAAGGGTGGCCCTGTCTAACGTTGCTTCCCATCTGCCTCTGCACTACCTCGGACGCCTGCCCCAGAATGGCTGGGCCAACGGTGAGGAGGCTCACCCCCAGGAATCCATGTGGCCTAGCACGGGCTTCCAACCCAGAATGCACGGAGTTCACTGCTACAACACGGGCTGGCCCCTTTCATGTTCCATTGCCAACCTGCTGTTGAGTGAAATGTGAATTAAATATGCTACATAAGCCCAAATCTGGCCCTGTGTAGACTAGGCCTGGTTTTCTATCCGGTCCACTGTGATGTCAGAGGATTTGTCAGAATTTTGTCTCTGCTGTCCCAGCAAGCTTCAGGGACACAGGGTTTCAGAGCCCGCTTGGAGCACTCTCGTAACTCACCCTTCCCAGTTAGCCCAGGTTTGACCTTCATTGCAAGTTTTGGGGTTGTGACCTTCTCGGTCTTTCCAACGTTCAAGCATAGTCTGTCTAAAGACTGACGTATTGCACTGTGGATCATTCAGGTGTGATTTCTGTTGGGCTTCCATTTTCTGGGACCCTGTTTTCTTTTCCATAGTCTAATCGTCATGGTCTTTCTGAGGTATGTCCCTTCGAGATGCTTGTCAGTACATTATCCTTCATTCCAAGTTAGGAATTTTGTATTTCTTTAATCACCATATGTTTTGTAGGCCGATGTGTGAGTGCTTTCGTGATTCCTGGGTGTCGTCTTTGAATTTCCATCGGTCACTTGAGGGAGTCTTTGCTCTCTTAGTCTAGGTGCAACTGAGCACTGAGTACGCGTGGTCATCTGGGTTCCTTTGACATTGTGAGATGAGAAACTCCAGGTACGACGTTGTCCTGGCAACCCCCTTCAGGAACCCAATGCTTCTGAAACAAATTAGATGAATCTGATGAATTCCTCTGTCCAGGTGAGAGACCTTCTGTCTCTATTCTGGATTTGGGAAGTTTCAAACTTCACCCTTGATGCTTGAACTTTCCAGTAGATTATGGTTAGATACTGGCTTACTTTGTTTCTACAGGTTTTGTTATGTGTTTGACTTACCTCCTCAGCTGTGGCGAGTTTATTTTTCTTTAAATATAATGGTAAAGTTCTAATTTTCAGCAAACCTCCTTACGTGTGGTATCGAAACACGTAATCAATATTCCTTGTATGGCAAGAGAGGGTGGAGAGAATCTCATTGATCCCAACTGAACACTCTAGCCTGGGAGGGCAGCTTTCACAAAGGAACAAAGCCCTCTGGAAAAGGTGCTTTTCAGCACACTTCTAGAGCCCTTCCAAACCAAGCGACATACGCAAGCATGGCAGGGGGCCATTCTTTCCAGGCTTCAATGAGATCTCTTCTGACACATTGGCATGTACCCAGTGGGCCCCCGTGACTTGAGAGCTATGGAAAGGGAGACTTGTCTTCAAAGTTTGCTGAGGCCTAAGAAAGGTGGCCTCACTTCTTCTCTTCAATGTCCTCAAGTAATCATTCTTGACTTTGGGTTATGGATAAGGCAGAAGGACAATGTAGGTCTGATAAGCCCCAGGTACGGCCTCTTTTCTCAAAACAAGTTTCAAGCTTGAATCAGCATGGCCTCCCCATCTACGTGAGTAGATGACAATGTTCTCCTCTGAGTGCTTGTCCCTCTATTATCGCTTCATTTCAGTGATTCCTTTCTCATCCCTTGAATACGCATCTGTTGGATCTCTTCAAGTTTCTGTGCCCGGTTTCTGTTTGGAAAAGCTGTTTCTGGGAATCTCTAACTTGAATATCCTAGCCTAGGCAAATCCTCGGGATGGAAACCTGGGACCATCTTGGGTGACATGGTCACCATGATGTCATAAACACCCTCAGAATTCTAAGTTGTGCTGAAAACCTCCATGCACACAGTGTTTAAGTCCTATCTCATACCAGTCTGACTACTCTCCCTTTCCAGGTAGGACAGTTTTCCTTTTACGGGACTCCTTGTCGGTTTCTAACTTTCTCCTCTAACCTTGAAAGGTCTACTACATTCCTTCTAGACACTGGTTTCTTTCCTTTAAGATCGTCCTGGGATTTATCTCTTATCTTTTGTGGATGTGGCCAAATGTGTGGACTTTCCCCACAGAAAGTCCTGGAGTCCCTGCAAAGTTGAAGTTACCCAGGCAATCCTCTGATGAGCAATGATCATGTCATCTCATAGTAGTCTGGCAATTCCACCTTGGCAGGTCACATGTTTTCCTTCCTTCATCATTTGGGGAAGTGTACCTGATGCGTTCATAGATTGTAATATTCTCATGGTTCATTTGCTGGTGTGTATTCATAAGGTATCCTCACAATTTCTACTTCTTCATGATCTCTGTTGGCACCATACCTTGAAATCCATATTTCCTACTGCTCCTAATCTGATCCAGACCCGTGATGCCACCCTGCCAAGCCTAGGCCGCCCCAGTGAAACATGGGCACCTACCAGCTACACTACAGTGCCGGACCTGAATTGGACTTTTGGACCAACCTTTGGCTTGATCTTGGGAAGATGTTGGCCTGCATTGATTATTCATAAAAGTAATTAGTAAAAACATCGTGGACGGTAACATTTTCTGTTGGCTCATGAGTTTAGCACAGAACGTGCTGTGTTGGTTGTGTTCCTCTTCATCTCTTTGCAATGGTCTAATTTTCTGTAGCATCGTTAAGCATTTGGAGGTGATTATCAATCCTTGGAAGTTCATCTTCTCTAAATTCTTTCAGCCTGCAATCTTTATGCCATAAACCTGCTTGCATTTAAGGAGTTTTGATTTTAGGTGAATTGATTTCCCTAACCCTTCATTATAACATCCTATAGCTTTCAGATTTACATCCTCATAGATTTAGACTTCTGTGTATGGTACATCATCTTCCCCACTGTAAGCCTAATTACAGGCCCACACTACAAAATTGTGCCTAAACAACTCTTTCTCCCACCGTCCCCTGTCACCCGTTACCTCTGGGAACCACCAATCCCATGTCATGTTCTACATGTTTGTTGGTCCCTATTTTAATCTTCTCCTTGTAAGTGAGATCCTATGGTGTTTGACATTCTCCCTGGGGGTTGTTTCAGTTCCCCTCATACCCGCAGGAGCCATTCTGGTGTCACAAATGACTGGACTGCACCCTTTCTTACAGCTGAGTGCTAGGCCATTGTGTGGATATGGCCCACCTTCCTTCTCCATGGGTCCCTTGATGGGCAACAGAGGAACTTCCATGTCTTGCATATCGGGAGGAAGGCTGTGGTGAACACAGCGCTGCACGGATCTCTGTGCAGTAGTGTTCCCAATTTCTTTGGATAAACACGCCGCAGAGGAATAGCAGGATGTATTTTGAAATTTCTGAGGCAATTCCACAAGGCTATGCCTAGTGCCTTCACCGGTTTGCACTCCCACCAGCGGTGCAGAACTCCTCCCATCTCTCCGCCTCCCCTCCGACACTTGTTGTTTCCTGTCTTGTTCTTTATAGCCATTCTGACCACAGTGAGCTGCTATCTCATTACCGTTTGGATTTGCATTGGCCTTAGACTCAATGATGATGAACATGAGTTCATAAAGCTGTTGGCAACCTTTCTGTCTTCTTGGTGTAAATCTCTGTTTCCATCTTTTGCCCAGGTTTTAATGGGCTTGTTGTTTTTTCTCTTGTCGAGACGTGTGAGGTCATTGGATCTTTTGGCTATTCAGCCCTTCTCCAATGTGCGGTTTGAAATATTCTCTTCCTGCTGTTGTGCTGTCCTTGCATTGAGTCGACGGTTTCCTTTGCTGGACAGAACCTACTGCATTGGATGGAGTCCCGTTTGGTTCTTGTTTCCATTGTTGACCTTGACTAGTCACACATGCTTCTTCCAAGTAGGCGGCTATGCCAGATGGCAAAGAGCAAGCTCCCTGGGTTTTATTCTAGAAGTTTCACGGTTTCAAGTCTTAAGTTGAAGGGTTTAATCCATTTCGAGGTGGGGTGTGTGCCTGGTGTAACATCATGGTCTACTCTCATTGTGTTACATGTGGCTGTGCAGGCTTCCCAGCACCGTTTCTTTTAGAGACTCACCTTTCTCCACTGTCTCCTCTTGCCTTCCTCGTTGCAAATGAGTTGTTCATATATGGGTGAGTTGACCTCTGGGCTCTGGATTCTGTTCCATTGGTCTGTGTGCCTATTTTTGGGAGCAGGCTATGTTTCGGTACCTAGCTCTTCGTCCTACATGTTGGAATCAGAAAGTGTTTTACATCCTGCTTTGTTCGTCCTGCTTTTTTCCTAAGGATTCCTTTGGGTATTCAGGGTTCTTGTTGCTGTATAGAGACTTTAGGATTCTCTCTTCTATTTCTGTGGGAAAGATTGCTGCAACTTTGACTGGGATTGCATGGAATCTAGAGATTGATTTATCCTTTACGGCCATTTCAGTTGTTTTAGTTCTTACATTCCTAGAGCATGGAATACCCTTCCGTTTGCTTGTGTCTTCTGGAATTGCTTTCGCCAAAGCTTTGCTACTTTTCGGTTTCCATTGCTTGCACCTGTTTGTCTAAGCTAATTCCTAGAAATCCTATTGTTCTTACGTGCATGTTTTTTCTTTCTGAGGTTCAGTTTTTCTATCCTATGCAACTTTTCTTTGGTTTTGTTTTGGCAGATGTTCATGGCTGTGCTCACATCTGCTGGCGATGCTGCTGTACTTTCTGAGGAAGATTGATGCTGTCTGACGTTGCTTCCCATCTGCCTCTACACTACCTCAGACGCCTGCCCCAGAATGGCTGGACCAGCTGTGATGAGGTTCACTCCCAGGATTCCGCATGGCCTGCCCGGGGCTGCTGACCACAACATGCAGTGTTCACCACTACACCACTGGCCGGCACCTTTCATGTTCCATTGGCAACCTGCAGTTGAGTGGAATGTGACTTGAATGGGCTACTTGGGCCAAATGTGGCACTGTGTAGATGAGGCCAGTTTATTTTTCTTCTCCACTGTGATGTCAGAAGATTTGTCAGAATTCTGTCTCTGCTGTCCTGGCACACTTCATTGACACAGGTTTTCAGAGCCCGATGTTAGCAGTGTGATAACTCACCTTTACCAATTAGCCTAAGTTTGACATTTGCTCCAGTTTTTGTGGATGTGACTTTCTCTGACTTTCGAACGTTCAGAGTATGACTAAAACTTAATTGTTTCATTGTGGATTATTCAGATGTGATTTCTGTGTGCCTTCCATTTTCTGTGACCGTTTTCTCTTTTCCATGGTATAATTGTTGATATGGGCTCGGCGAGCTGAAGACTCAAATATAAGATTTCTTGGACTCTCAAGGTCTGGCATTGGTGCTCTTTTATTTAGAGAATAGTACGGGATGGCATGGGGACAGGACCCATGGGCAGTGAAAAGCTGCTGCTGCTCCCTGGGGATGGGACCCATGAGCAGTCAGAGCTCCTGCTGCATCCCTCAGTTGAGGGTTAGTGATAATTTTATAAGGCATGGGTACATGACTTGTTTTTACTGGAAAAAGAAATGATGATGTTCAATGTCTTTAAATGATTTCAGTGCAGATGGGGTCTGGTTATTGTGCGGTCATATAACTTTAGATACAAATCTGCCCATATATATTACCATGTAGGTTAGTATGCCCTGAGATGCTCTCCATGGGACAGCCCTAATTCATATCAACAAAAAATCCACCGGGTCATATAGATTGGCATGTAGGCCAGGTCACCTCGGGCTTTTCTAGATGGAGCAGCCTCAATCCAGGACATAACCCCCCTCGAACCCATTGGACCGGAAATATTTGGGGATATGATCGATGT
The DNA here is from genome assembly GCF_041296235.1 of Equus asinus. Classification (NCBI taxonomy): domain Eukaryota; kingdom Metazoa; phylum Chordata; class Mammalia; order Perissodactyla; family Equidae; genus Equus; species Equus asinus. The sequence continues at coordinate 2,449,151 of NC_091815.1, read as the reverse complement.
TCACTCTTCTGTAAATACTTCTGGCTGTACAATGTTGTAGAGGTGTCCCTAAATGGGGCCATAGGCACAGGTAGAAGTTCAGTGGACCAGAAGTCTTCACCTGTGGAGTCCAAGGCTAAGTTATACAGAGCCCCTGGAGAGGAGAGAATCATTTGACGAGATGTGCTCCAAGAGGTGAAATATTTTGGCATGCAGAAGACAAACAACGAAACAGACAACAAACTACAAGTAGAAATACAAGCAGTATGTTTAACCCAATGAATAAGGTTTTGAAGTAGTGCAGAAACCTGGTACTGACTGGGAGTTCAACCAATCGTTTAGAGTTAGGGTTGGTCAGACATGGATTTAATTTGGTGGCTGGGATAGGAAGCCAGAAATATTTTGATGGTAGTCAAGAATATAGGCAAAACATTCAGTTTTTATAATGGCACAGGTGGCCCCTTGTGCTGCTGTCAAGACATCCAGTGCCATATGGATTTGGAGGACTGCCTTACACATTTGGGATACTTCTAAATTGAGCAGCAAAATGCTATGTTGTGCCTCATTTAATGCCTTCCTACTGAATTTGAGCAATGTGCAAGACAGCATTTTCAATTCCTAATTGGTGAAGGATAATTGAGTAAAGATGGAAATACCAGTGGAAGACACAGCTGGTCCAGCGCTGTTGCAGTTGGGTAGGTTAGCAGGAGGAGATATATTAAATATAGTTCTACCTTGCATGCAGACAAAGCCTAGGGTGCATCATCCAATCCATCCAGGTGGCAGCCAAGGCCATAAAGTGGACCCACATCGACACTGAGCACCATTAGGGGCTAACCAAAACGTTCTGGGCCGTCTATCCCAGTCAGTCCCAGACCAGTCAGTATTTTTTTTAAGGCTATGATACGAGAACACAAATAACAGGGAATTTTCCCCATAAGTCGAGTGCTATTAGGCCATGTATCACAGGTGTGATTGGTTTGTTCCCAACAGAGAATGATCTTTTACTGGGTTGACCACTAGTAGGAGTGAGCCAAATATATTCATTCCAAATTTGATATGGTCCATCCTGTGTCTTGATAAGCTGGGGACTTTAAATTTGGAACATGTTGTTTAGGATCCACATGTGACAAAGCAAATGTATTTAGTATTCGGGCAGTAGTATTGAAGGAAAATGTTTGATGGTGGCCAGGGAACTCCCAGGTGTCAGAGATAGATGGCCACAAGGAGACATTAGGATTAGCAATAGATGAATCTTGTAAAAGAAAACAGTTAGAATCTAATATCCAGGAATACCTACTATAGCTTCTACATAAACGTATTTTTTCTCTCTTAAATCACCCTCATTTTTACAAAAGATAGCCAAATTAGGATGAACGGGTTTGCAAATAAAGTGTAGCTTCAATACAACTTGCTCCAATTATTTACATAAGAGGAACAAGAATAGTAATTGCTTATACAGGCTTTTTAAAATCTGCTTTGCTGGACTTTTTTATGAGGAATCTCAGATTCAACTGTGAAGGCCTTGCAAGGCCAGAAAAGCCAAGCCAAGGACTTGCCATCAGATTTGGCCTGCAGTACTTACAGATTTGAGTGGTGTTCTCTTTGAGGTCCCCCAAAATATTCAGAGTTCCTTACACCTGTCAGATAAGCAAGCTTCCTTAGTTACTGGGTAAGATTGCCAGAATCTCTGTAAACAAGGTACCAGGCCCATGTTTCCAAGTGGCTGTATTCCAGAAAGTCCAATCTTTGTTCCTGAAATGCTGTCTTGTCATATCTGAGCCTGTGTGTTTCAAATATGACATTCCAGTCAAAGCCTTGGTAGTATAACCAATGTGTCCTGTTATAAGGAGAACAGATTCTTATGGAACTTATACAAAAATTGCCACTACATAACCATACTCGGTCACAAAGGGTTTCCCAATTCCAGAGGGATAAGGTAGGGAGAAAAAGATGAATGTTTCAGTTTTTCTCATAAAGGCATAATTTCACCAAACAGCTGTAAGTCAAAGTTAGCATAAGAGAAAAGAAAAAATATTTCCTTCATTGTGAGAAAACAAAACATCAAAACTCAACAATATTTCAAACAGAAGTCCTAAAAAATTATAATCATCCTCATCAGTTCACACAGTCCTGTATAATCAACTCTTGAGCTGAATCTTCTGTCAGCAGATTGATGAACTTAGTTTCTGGTAGAATTCTGTCATTTCTTACTCAGCTCAGTTTTACAATCTGAAAGTTTATCAGAAACGTGTAGTTTAGAACCTCTGTGTCAGAATCCTTTCCAGGAATTTCTCGGAAGATGAAAGATATTTGCAAAAGAAAAAAGCATCAGAGTAAAACAACAGCTATCTGCAAATGGACAAAGGACTCCAAACGGCAATTGCCAAAGAAACTTGGCTACTTCTGTGACATATAACACTTCCAGATAATAATTGGACTTATGACTGATAACCAGGACAGATCAGAATCTTAAGAATGCCATATAATTTTAAGACATCTATATTAATAACATTTACCCATCTAATACCACCTAAGAAAGTCTATCTTCACTTATTTCCCAATGTTTTCCATGTAATTTAATAGACCAAATAAGCCTAGTTAGTTTGGTATTTTCCTCCTTATAGGAAGAGAGAGAAAATTTCTTTGAGAAGACTCAGGGGGCCTCTGAAAATCCTCAGAGTAATTTTTCTTCTGTCTACCAGGTCAAAAGAAAGCCTTCATTCAGGATTTGAATATTTTTCAGGGAGAAACTTGTCAAAACATATCAAAAGTTTTTAAAATGCTTCTTCAAATAGGAAGCAACACTCACTGTGAAACAATGCTCAGGTATCTATTCCAAGTGATAACAGAAAAAGTCAAAAATATTAAGACTGACCTCAGTCATTATTTTCACAAAACAGATTTGTCTCTTAGGTAGAATTACTCAAAGGAATAGCTTTTATAACCTCTTTATCAAGAGCAGATCAAAAGTTCAAGAAAAAGTATCCTTTCAGAGAAAACCAAATTTGAATTTCTGCACGTATTTATTTTTAACATTCAAACTCATGCACTTAATTGAACTTACTTTAGTCTACTTGACCAGGCATAAAACTCCTTTCGGAATTTCTCCTTCACAAGCATTCTACAACTTTGTCCCAAAGTCTTTCTTTTTCCTTTCTAGTACATCAGGACAAATTTATGTTTCTTAACCTATCAAACAAAAATATTTCCATTCTTTATACCTTTTTTACTGAAAACATCCATTTTAACTTCCTTGAATACACAGCTCTTTTACTTATTAATTTCCAGTAGCTTTAATTCCATAGGTTAATTAGAACATTTAAACCTTAACAGACCTAGTAAACACTAAAAATGTAAACAATTATGAATTGTCTTTTATATCAGCATTCTAAACACTTCATAAATTTAGAAACGTGGTACTTTACAACAAAACACAAGGCATGCTTCTTAATACACCCAAACGCTTTTAGCCTCTTCACTAAGAAGCCAAAATCAGATAACTTAGCTATGTTTATTGATAATGTTTCAGTGTTTCATCCTATCCAAAAATGACCCAGGTATTCAGATTTTTATCATTTAACTTAACTTGGCATAACTCAAGATTGTTACCAAAAAAAATTTCGAAGCTGTTTTTTTCCCCAAGTATACAGACTGTAAAAGTTATTGTGAGTTTTATGTATTTAAACCATTTTTTTCCGACAATTATGTTCAGATTACCTACGGAAACCTCATGAGGCATTTGAAAAAACTGGTCATCGTTTACAGCTATTATTTTGCTGACAAATTTAACAGACAACGTGAACTTATGTGACTAGTAAACCCAGGATGAATGCCTGCATACTATGCAAATACCGACAACTCTGACAAGAAGACTATTTTCAATCAAACCAACAAACTTAAACAAGTTTTCATTTAACATAGGTTAATTCACATCTCGTTTACTTTGAAAGGCACTGAGTTAATTTCTACTACATTTAGAATTTAATAAAGCACTTACTTTAAGCCAACTAAACAGAAATCTTAATTTTGGCCATAGCATCCAGGATAAAAGTATCACACCTATAACATACACATAGACACACCTACAGAGAGACTGTACAACCATCCTTTTAAAAACTACTGCTGTGAGTCAGGAACAATAATATTGAGCTCACAAGTTATGAAACCAAACTTTGTTTTGAGCCTCTTTACTAATACTTAAGAGAAGACCTTTGACATGCTAGACTTTTGGCAAAGACACACTTATGTTCATTTAACCTTTCCCCTCCTTTTTTGTTTTTCAGTCTTTAGAATGAGTGATGGACTGGACAGTAGTTCCTGGAGAGGGAGGATGATAATCTTTTTCATGATAAAGGAACTAGGTGGAATCTGAACTGCCTCTAGAGCTGTCTTTCCAGTCTTGCAAGGATTTTGTAAGGACAGTTGCTCTTTATTTCGCAGAAACTGGACTGTAACTTGAAGGTCCTTTTAGGTTGATCCACCTGTCCAACTGCACCAGAAAGGCACAGAGAAAAATCGCAGATTTTCTCCTAGTTGGAGTTTCTGGGGCATCACCCATACAATTGAAAGTGTTTCTAATTAGTTAGAAGGATTTTGAGTGGTGAGTCTCTGGGGATGCTTACGGCATTCCCCATGGCAGTAAAGCCAGTGTCTGACTGACAGTGGACTGGAAAAGGGTGCAGTGCCCACAGAAGCCGGGAACTGGCTGGAGGTCAGGGCTCCCAGCAGCCGGGTTGAGAGTTAAGTCCCTTGCAAAATGTTTTCAAGTTTTTCGATTTTACAGAAGGTCCAGGTTCTGGTCAGGTTCAGCCTGAACTTAAGCTCGACTTGGTGACAACAGACTACCTGATGAGCAAAACAAAGAAAGGAAAAGAAGACACCAGACCTCACCCTCATGGCCACTCCCAGAGGGTTATCAAGATAAGAGTCACACAACAGTTCCCGTGCTGGGGCACACTACCCTAGCATGACAGTTCACAGAATAAATCACAGGTCTGCTACCCTAATAGCCAACTCAGTAGGTGACTAAAATCCTCAATGAGTCATCTGCCAAAAAAGGGCACCCTACTTGGTGTTGCCGTGGTGATCAGGGTAGAAAGCCAAAGTTGGGGTTCCCAGGCATGGAGGCCTTGACTCTTCAAAGATTCTTCTGTTTTCCGGTTGCAAAGCTCAAAAGGAGATGAAAATGGCCCGTGTAACTCTAACAAAGATGAAAGAGACACGTGAATTTCCTTGAAAATCCCCTGTGAACCTAGGGAAGCATCCTAACTGTCGTTCCTAATGTGGGGTTCCTATAGCAATGGGTGATGGGGAAGTCCACCAGCATTGCATCCCTTGTGTACCTTCCCTCGGATGCCTAGCAGTAACAGGTGCCTGGTGAACATCTTTCCTATTCTGCCTGGCAGCAATAGATGCCTGGTGAATGGTCCCTGAGAGAAAAGGAGAAGTTTAAGAGAGAACAGGATAGAGAAAAATAGTGAGGAATTTTCCGCCGCTTTGGGGGACATTCTACCCAATTGCGTGTTGGAGCCATTCTCCGAGAAGGGTTTTCCACACTCAACCAAAGGTTAGACTTTCTTACTTGCCTTGAACTGGACTCCCAATTGGGACATTCACACAGTTCAGAGCATGGTCAGGTGCCATGGGAGGTAGCCCAATACAGCCTTAGGAAAAGAAACCTTCCACGGGAGTCTTGTAGATTCCCGACCATCCTAATGACTTAAGTGGCCAACCCGTGCCCACGTAAAATTTATATATCAGAGATAGAGTCAGGAAGGAACGGATTAATTCATGCTACATCACCCTGAGGCTTAAGCTACTGATTCTCTTCAAGCCGAATGCCATGATTTGCCCCACAGAGTAGCCATGGGCAGCAAACGTGGATTCATACAGCTATCCAAGAAAGTTCCTGATGGAGAAGTGAATTTAGATCCATCCTCGAAAAGGAGAGAGGCACAAGGAAGGAAAGGGCATTTACCAGAAGTCAAGCTCACAAACCGATGAAGCAAAATCCCCGTAGGGGCCACAAGATATGATGCGGGGTTGGCGAACTGAAGAGTCAAAAGAAAGATTTGTTGGACTCTCAAGGTCTGGCAGAGATGCTCTTTTATTTAGAGAACGGTACAGGATAGCATGGGGACAGGACCCATGGACACTAAAGAGTTGCTGCATGGGGACAGGACCCATGGGCAGTCACAGCTCCTGCTGCTGCCCTGAGTACAGGGTAAGTGCTAATTTTATAAGCATAGTTACGTGACTTACTTTTGCTGGAAAAAGAAAAGATGATGTAAAATGTCATGAAATGATTCCAGTTCAGTTGGGGTCTGGTTATTGTGTGGTCGGATAACATTAGATACGAATCTGGCCATATAGATAGGCATGTAGGTGAGCATGACCTGGGCTTCTCTCACTGGGGCACCTCTAATTCATACCAAAAAATGATTCACCGCGTCATGTAGTTTGGCAAGTAGGCCAGGTAACCTTGGGCTTTTCGAGCTGGGGCAGCCTTAATCCACATCAATCGTCATGGGCTTTCTCAGCTGTCTCCCATCGATATGCTTATCAGTCCATTCTCCTTCATTCAAGTTATTAATTTTGTATTTCTTTCATCACCATATGTCCTCCATCCTGATGTATGAGTGATTTCCTGATTGTTGGGTATTGTCTTTGAATTTCAATCGTTCACTTGAAGGAATCTTTGCTAAGCTAGCCTAGGTCCAACTGAGCACTGAGAACACGTGGTCATGTTTGTTGGTTTGACATTCTGAGTTCAGAAACTCCAAATTCTAGGTTGTCCTGGCAACCACCATATGGACATAATCTTTCCGAGACAAATTAGACAAATCTGATGAATTCCTCTCTCCAGGTAAGATATTTTTATGTCTCTTTTCTGAATTTTGGAATGCTCGAACTTGAGTCCAGATCCCTGATCGTTCAGGTAGATTATGTCTAGATACTGGTTTACTTTATTTCTGTAGGATTTGTTAGTTGTTTGATTTACATCCTCTGCTCTGGCATGTTTATTTGTCATTAAACATAAGTGTAATGTTGTAATTTTCAGCCAACTTCCTCATTATGGTGTCAAAACACATAATCAATACTCTTCTATGGCAATACATCGGGGGAGAGAATTGCACTGGGGCCACTGAGCATTCTAGCTTTGGATGGCAGCCTTCACTTTGGATGTGAGGTTCCCAGAGGGAAAGAAAAAATCCAAAGAGGCATGCAGATTTGCATGAAAAAGTTGAAGAAGGTTTGTGAAGTAGAAATTCTGAAAGGAGTTTTATGCCTACTCAAGTAGACTAAAGTAAGTTCAATTAAGTGAATGAGTTTGAATGTGAAACATAAGTAGGTGCAGAAATTCAAATTTGGTTTTCTCTAAAATGATACTTTTTCTTGAACTTTGGATCTGCTCTTGATAAAGAGGTTATAAAAGCTCTTCCTTTGAGTAAGTCTACCTAAGAGACAAATCTGTTTTGTGAAAATAATGACTGAGGTCACTCTTAAGATTTTTGACTCTTTCTGTCATCACTTTGAATAGATACCTGAGCATTGTTTCACAGTGAGTGTTGTTTCCTATTTGAAGAAGCATTTTAAAAACTTTGGATATCTTTTGACAAGCTTCTCCCTCAAAAATATTCAAATCCTGAATGAAGTCTTTCTTTTGACCTGGTAGACAGAAGAGAAATTACTCTGAGGATTTTCAGAGGGCCCCTGAGACTTCTCAAAGAAATTTTCTCTCTGTTCCTGTAAGGAGGAAAATATTAAACTAATTAGGCTTAGTTTTTCTATTAAATTACAGGGGAAACTGTGAAACAAGTGATGATAGATATTCTTAGGTGGTATTAGATTGGTAAATGTTATTAATATAGATGTCTTAAAATTATATAGCATTCCTAAGATTCTGATCCTTCCTGGTTATCAGTCATAAGTCCACTTATTATCTGGAAGGGTCATATGTCATAGAAGTATCCAAGTTTCTTTGTCAATTGCCCTTTTGAGTCCTTTGTCCATTTGCAGATAGTTGTTGTTTTACTCTGATGCTTTTTTCCTTTGCAAATATGTTTCATCTTCCGAGATATTCCTGGAAAGGATTCTGACACAGAGGATCTAAACTACAGGTTTCTGATAAACTTTCAGATTGTCAAACTGAGCTGAGTAAGAAACTACAGAATTGTAACAGAAACTAAGCTCCTCGATCTGCTAAGGACAGATTCAGCTCAAGAATTGATTATACAAGACTGTGTGAACTGATGAGGACGATTATAATTTTTTAGGACTTCTGTTTGAAATATTGTTGAGTTTTGATGTGTTGTTTTGTCTTCTCATAATGAGGGAAATCTTTTTCTCTTTTCTCTTATGCTAACTTTGACTTACCGCCACTTGGTGAAATTATACCTTTATGAGCAAAACTGAAACATTCATCTTTTTCTCTGTACCTTATCCCTCGAGAATTTGGAAACCCTTTGTGACTGAGTATGGTCATTTCGTGGCAATATTTGCATAAGTTCCATAAGAATCTGTTCTCCTTATAACAGGACACATTGGTTATATTACCAAGGCTTTGACTGGAATGGCATATTTGAAACATACAGGCTCAGCTATGACAAGACAGCATTTCAGGAACAAAGATTGGGCTTTCTGGAATACAGCCACTCGGAAACATGGGCCTGGTACCATGTTTACAGAGATTCCTGCAATCTTACCCGTTAAGTAAGGAAACGTGCTTATTTGGCAGGTGCAAGTAACCTCCAAATACTTTGGGGGACCTGAAAGAGAACTCCACTCAAATCTGTAAGTACTGCAGGCAAAATCTGATGGCAAATCCTTGGCTTGGCTTTTCTGGCCTCTAGAGGCCTTCACAGTTCAATCCGAGATTCCTCATAAAAATTTCCAGCAAGGCATACTTAAAAAAGCCTGTATAAAAAATTGCTATTCTTGTAGCTGTTATATAAATAATTGGAGCAAGTTGTATTGAAACTACACTTGATTTGCAAACCTGTTAAACCTGATTTGGCTATCTTTTGTAAAAATGAGGGTGATTTAAGAGAGGAAAAAAATATGTTTCTGTAGAAGCTATAGTAGGCATTCATGGATATTAGTTTCTAGCTCTTTCTTCCGCAAGATTCATCTATTACTAATCGTAATGTCTCCTTGTGCTCATCTATGTCTGACACGTGCGAGTTCCCTGGCCACAATCAAACAGTTTCCTTTAAAACTACTCCCCAAATACTAACTAGATTTTCCTTGTCACAGGTGGGTTAGAAACAACAAGTTCCAAAGGTAAATTACCTAACTTATCGATAGACACAGGATGGACGATATAAAATTTGGGATGAATGTATTTGGTTCACTCCTACTAGTGGTCAACTCAGTAAAAGGTCACTCTCTGTTGGGAACAAACCAATCACACCTGTGATACATGGCCTAATAACAGCCGACCTATGGGAAAAATTCGCTGTTATATGTGTTGTCATATCATACTCTTAAAAAAGTACTGATTGGTTTGGGACTGACTGGGATAGACAGCCCAGCACGCTTTGGTTAGTCCCTAATGGTGCTCGGTGGCTATGCGGCTCCAATTTATGGCCTTGGCTGCCACCTAAATGGATTGCACGATGCACACTAGGCTTTAGCTGGATGCAGGGTAGAACTCCATTTACTACATCTCCTCCTGCTATCCTACCCAACTGCAGCAGCTCTGGACCAGCTCTGTCTTCCACTGGTATGACCATCTTTCCGCAATTTTCCTTCCCCAAATAGGTATCGAAAGTGTCGTCTTGAACATGGAAGTCCTAAACAAATTTATTATGAAGGCATTAAATGACGCACAACATAGCATTTCGCTGCTCAATTTAGAAGTATCCCAAATGTGTAAGGCAGTCCTCCAAATCCAAATGGCACTGGATGTCTTGACAGCAGCACAAGGGGGCACCTATGCCATTATAAAAACTGAATGTTGTGTCTATATTCCTGACTACCGTCAAAATATTTCTGGCTTCCTATCCCAACCACCAAATTAAATCCGTGTCTTATCAACCCTAACTCTAAACGATTGGTTGAACTACAAGTCAGGACCAGGTTTCTGCACTACTTCAATACGTTATACATTGGGTCAAACATACTGCTTGTATTTCTTATTATAGTTTGTTGTCTGTTTCATTGTTTGTCTTCTGCATGTGAAAAAAGTTTCACCTCCTGGACCACCTCTCGTCAAATGATTCTCTCGTCTCCAGAGGCTCTGTATACCTTGTCAGCCTTGAACTCCACAGGTGAAGCCTTCCAGTCCACTGAACTTCCTACCTGTACCTATGACCCCATTTAGGGACAGCTCTGCGACCTTGTACAGCCATAAGTAGTTACAGAAGACTGACCATCGTCCATATCCCCAAACCTCTCCAGTCCAAATGGGTTCAGGGGGTGTTTATGATGTGTATTAAGGCTTCCCCAGCTAGGGAAGCCCAAGGTGATCTGGCCTACATGCCAAACTATATGAGCCGGTGGAATTAGACCTGACTCAGGGAGAGAAGCCCAGGGCATCATCACGTCATGCTGATCTACATTACCAGATCCGTATCTAAAGTTATATGACTGCACAATAACCAGACCCCATCTGCACTGAAATCATTTAAAGAATTTTCCCACGTCATTTCTTTTTTCAGTAAAAATAAATCATGTACCCATGACTTATAAAACTAGCCCTAACCCTCAACTCAGGGCAGCAGCAGGAGCTTTGACTGCTCATGGGTAACATCCACAGGGAGCAGCAGCAACTCTTCACTACCCATGGGTCCTGTCCCCATGCTATCCCGTACTATTCTCTAAATAAAATAGCACCAATGCCAGACCTTGAATGTCCGAGAAATCTTTCATTCGAGTCTTCAGCTCACCAAGCCCATATCAACAATTATACCATGGAAAACAAAAAACCGTCCCAGAAAATGGAAGGCACACAGAAATCACAGCTGACTAATCCACAATGAAAGATGTCCGTTTTAGAAATACCCTGAACTTTCGAAAGACAGAGAAAGTCACAAACCCCAAAACTGCAGCAAATGTCAAACCTAGGCTAAATGGTAAGGGTGAGTTATGAGACTGCTAAAATGGGGCTCTGAAAACCTGTGTCAATGAAGTTTGCCGTGATAGCAGAGACACAATTCTGAGAAATCCTCTGACATGACAGTGGAGAAGAAAAACAAACTGGCCTCGTCTACACAGTGCAAGATTTGTCCCAAATAGCATATTCAACTCACATTCCACATCAAATGCAGGTTTAAAGTGGAACACGAAAGGTGCTGGCCAGTGGTGCAGTGGTGAAGTCCACAAATTCTGGGTCGGCACCCAGGGCAGACCATGCAGAATCCTGGAGCTGAATCTCCTCACCGATGGTCCAGATATTCTGGGGCAGGCGTCAAAAGTAGTGTAGAGGCAGATTGGAAGCAACGTCAGACAGCATCATTCTTGCCCAGCTAATACAGCAGCATCGCCCCCAGATGTGCATACAGCCATAAACATCTGCCAAAACAAAAGCAATGAAAAGTTTCAAAGAATAGAAAAACTGAACCTCTGGGAAAAAAATGCAAGTAAGAAGAATAAGATTTCTAGGAATAAGCTTAGACAAAGAGGTGCACGCTATGGAAACTGAAAACTAGCAAAGCTTTAGGGAATAAATTCCAGAAAACACAAGGAAACAGAAGGGTATTCTGTGCTCTAGGAATGTAAGATCTAAAACACCTGAAACGTCCGTAATGGATAAAGAAATCTCTGTATTGCATGCCATCCCAGTGAAATTTACAGCAATCTTTCCCACAGAAATAGAAGAGAAAATCCTAAAGTCTCTATCCAGCAACAAGGGACCCTGAATACCCAAAGGAATTCTGAGGAGAACGAACAAAGCAGGACGTATCACACTTTGATTTCAACATGTAGGACGAAGCGCTTGGTACCGAACCAGCACAGCCTGGTCCCAAAAACAGGCACAAAGACCAATGGAACAGAATGCAGAACCCAAGGGTCAACTCACACATATATGGACAGCACATTTGCAATGAGGAAGGCAAGAGGAGACAGTGGAGAAAGGAGAGTCTCTAAAATAAATGGTGCTGGGAAGACTGCACAGCCACATGTAACACAATAAGAGTAGATCATGATGTTACACCAGGCACACACACCACCTCGAAAAGGATTAAAGCCTTCAATGGAAGTCTTGAAACAGTGAAACTTCTAGGAGAAAACACAGGCAGCTTGCTCTTTGCCATCTGAGGTAGCCGCCTGTTTGGAAGAAGCATGTGTGACTGGGAAAGGGCAACAAAGAAAAGAAGAAAGAAGCAGGACTCCATCCAACGTAGAAGCTTCTGTCCAGCCGGGGAAACCGTCCACTCAATGCAAAGACAGCACAACAACAGGGAGAGGATGTTTCAAACCACACATCTGAGAAGGGCTGAATAGCCAAAAGACCCAATGACCACACACGTCTCCGCAAGAGAAAAAACAACAAGCCCTTTAAAACCTGGGAAGAAGATGGAAACAGAGATTTACCCCAAGAAGACAGAAAGGTGGCCAACAGCTGTATGAACACATGTTCAACACCATTAAGTATAAGGCCAACACAAATCCTCACGGCAATGAGATGACAGCTCCCTGTGTTCTGAATGGCTATAATTAACAAAACAGGAAACAACAAGTGTCAGAGAGAAGGTGGAGAGAAGGGAAGAGTCCTGCACCTCTGGTGGGAGTGCAAACCGGTGAGGGCACTAGGCATAGCCATGTGAAATTGCCTCAGAAATTTCCAAATCCATCTACCATATGATCCAGCTATTCCTCTCCAGCGTGTTTATCCAAAGAAATGCGAAACACTAATGCACACAGATCCGTGCCCCACTGTGTTCACCACAGCCTTACTCCCGATATCCAAGACTTGGAAGCCGCCCTGGTGCCCATCAAAGGACCAATGGAGAAGGAAGTTGGGCTATATCCACACAAAGGCAAAACACTCAGCTGTAAGAAACAGTGCAGTCCAGCGATTTCTGACAGCAGAATCACTCCTGAGGGTGGGAGGGTTACTGAAACAAGCCCAAGGGAGAAATCAAATACCATCGCATCTCGCTTACAAGCAGAAGATTAAAATAAGGACCAACAAACAGGTAGAACGTGCTATGGGATTGGTGGTTCCCAGAGGGAACGGGTGGCAGTGGACGGTGGGAGAAAGAGTTGATTAGGCACAAGTGTGGGGTGTGGGCCTGTAATTAGGCTTACTGTGGGGAAGAAGATGTAGCATACACAGAAGTCTAAATCTATGAGGATGTAAATCTGAAAGCTATAGGATTCTCTAATGCTAGGTTATGGAAATCAATTCACCTAAAATCAAAACTCCATAAAGGCAAGCAGGTTTAAGGGATAAAGTTTGCAGGCTGAAAGAGTTTAGAGATTATGAACTTTAAAGGATTGACAATCACCTCGAAATGCTTAATGATGCAACATAAAGGTAGACGATTGCAAAGAGATGAAGAGGAACACTACCAACAGAACATGACCAGTGCTAAAACCCCTGAGCCAACTGAAAATGTTGCTGTCCACGATGTTACTGGTAATTACCTTTTTGAATAATCAATGCAGACCAACATCTTCCCAAGTTCAAGCCAAAGGTTGGTCCAAAAGTCCAATTCAGGGCCAGCCCTCTGGTGTAGTGGGTAAGTGTCCATGTTCCACTTGGGCGGCCTGGGACTGGCAGGCTGGCATCGCAGGTGCAGATCCGATTAGGAGCATTAGGAAATATAGATTTCAAGGTATGGTGCCGACTGAGATCATGAAGAAGTAGAAATTGTGAGGATACCTTATGAATACACACCAGCAAATGAACCATGAGAATATTACAATCTATGAACACATCAGGTACACTTCCCCAAATGACGAAGGAAGGAAAACATCTGACCTGCCAAGGTGGAAACACCAGACTGCTATGAGTTAACATGATCATTGCTCATCAGAGGATTGCTTGGGTAACTTCAGCTTTGCAGGGACTCCAGGACTTTCTGTGGGGAAAGTCCACACATTTGGCCACATCCACAGAAGATAAGAGCTAAATCCCAGGACTATCTTAAAGGAAAGAAACCACTGTCTAGAAGGAATGTAGTAGAACTTTCAAGGTTCGAGGATAAAGTTAGAAACCGACAAGAAGTCCAGAAAAAGGAAAACTATCGCACCTGGAAAGGGGGAGTCGTCAGACTGGTATGAGATGGCTCTGAAACACTGTGTGCATGGAGGTTGTCAGGACAACTTAGAATTCTGAGCGTGTTTATGACATCACGGTGACCATGTCACCAAAGTTGGCCATAGGTTTCCAGCTCTAGGATTGGCCTGGGCTAGGATATTCAAGTGAGAGGTACACAGAAACAGCTTTTCCAAACACAAACCAGGCACAGAAACTTGAAGACATCAAAGAGACGCTAATTCAAGGGATGAGAAAGGAATCATTGGGAAGAAGAGACAATAGAGGGTCAAGTACTCAGAGGACAACATTGTCATCTACGGAAGTCTGGGGAGGCCATGCTGATTCAAGCTGGAAATGTGTTCTGAAAAACGAGGCCGGACCCGGGTCTTATCAGACCTACGTTGTCCTTCTGCCTTACACATAATACAAAGTCAAGAATGATCAATGGAGGACATTGAAGAGAAGAATCGAGGCCTCCTTTCCTAGGCCCCTAGCATTCCTGAAGAGAATTCTCACTTTCCACAGCTCTCAAGTCACGGGGGCCCACTGGGTAATGCCAATATGTCACAAGAGAGCTCATTGATGCCTTGAAGGAATGGACCCCTGCCATGCTTGGGTATGTCTCTTGGTTTGGAAGGGCTCTAGAAGTGTGCTGAAAAGTACCCTTTTGCAGAGGGCTTCCATCCTTTGTGAAGGCTGACCTCCCAGGTTACAGGGCTCAGTGGGATCAGTGAGATTCTCTCCCCATATCTCTTACCGTAGAAGGAGTATTGATTATGTGTTTCGAAACCACACATAGAAAGGATGGCAGAAAATTAGAACATTACCATTATACTTAAAGAAAAATAAACATGCCACAGCTGAGGATGTAAATCAAACAAATAACAAACCCTGTGGAAATAAAGTAAGCCAGTATCTAGACGTAATCTAGTGGAAAGTTCAAGGATCGGTGGTCAAGCACGAAACTTCCCAAATCCAGAAAAGGGACAGAAGGTCTCTCACCTGCAGAGAGGAATTCATCAGATTCATCTAATTTGTGTTGGAACCATTGGGCCCATGAAAGTGGTTGCCACGATAACCTCGAACCTGGAGTTTATCATCTCACAATGTCAAACGAACCAAGATGACCACGTGTAGTCAGTGCTCAGTTGGATCTAGGCTAGGATAGCAAAGATTCCCTCAAGTGAACGATGAAAATTCCAGGACAACACCCAACAATGACGAAAGGACTCACACCTTGGCCTACAGAACATATGGTGATTAAAGAAATACAAAATTCCTAAAGTGGAGTGAAGGAGAACGCACTGATAAGCATGTCAAAGGACAACCTCATAAACAACATGACGATTAGACCATGGAAAAGCAAACAGGGTCCCATAAAATGGAAGGCCAACAGAAATCACACCTCAATAATCCACAGTGAAAGATGTCAGTCTTTAGACAGACGCTGCTTGAACGATTGAAAGTCCGGGAAAGTCACAACCCCAAAAACTGCAGGGAAGGTCTAACCTGGCGTAACTGGGAAGGGTGAGTTATGAGACTGCTCCATGCATGCTCTGAAACCCTGTGTCCACCAAGCTAGACTGGACAGAGGAGACACGATTCTGAAAAATCCTCCAACATCACAGTGGGCCAGAGAAAATACCTGGACTCATTTACACAGGGCCAGAGTTGGGTTCAAGTAGCATATTCAGGTCACATTCCACTCAACTGCAGGTTGCCAATGCAGCACGAAAGGGTCCAGCCAGTGGGCCAACGGTGAAGTCCACGTGTTCTGGGTCGGCAGGCCAGGGTCGGCCACGTGGAATCCTGGGGGTGAGCCTCCTCAACGCTCGTCTAGCTATTCTGGGACAGGCGTGCGAGCTAGTGTAGAGGCAGAGGGGAAGCGATGTTAGACAGCGCCACTCTTCCTCAGCAAAGAGAACAGCACGGCCAGCAGATTTGAGCACAGCCATAAACTTCTGCCAAACAAAACCAATTAAAAGTTGCAAAGAATAGAAAAGCTGAACCTCCAAAAAAACCCATGCCAGTGAGAAGAAAATGATACCTGCGAATAACCTTGGACAAACAGGAGAAAGCGATGGAAACCAAAAACTAGCAAAGTTTTGGGGAAAGAAATTCCACAAGACACAAGGAAACGCAAGGCTATTCCATGCCCTTCGAATGCAACAACGGACACACTTGAAACGTCCATACGGCATAAAGCTCAAATAAAAATGGGAAGCAATTGGATATATTGGACTATATGAGGAAGCCACTTGGTATAAACCTAATTCGGCCTGATTTTGTTTTTTCCAAAAGGGCCTGACTATGGCTATTTAGCACGCATTGCATATCTGCTTAGACATTTCCTATGGCCCTTGAGATAAAGGTGCAACTTCCCCCCACATTAGCATTTCTTTAGGGATAAGCATTTCTCCCTAGGCTAGGAACTGATTGCTGCACTCACCCTTGACCACCCAGCTCACCTGTGACCAGTCAGCTGGAGACAACAGACTGCCACCCTACTGTGTTCACTGAGACAGAAGACCTACCTGCTATTTCCATCAATCGCTGTGCCAACAGAGCAGTCTCACGACTATTGTAAATGGGACATTTCAATCCTATGTGAAACATCCTCTATGAGGGGAATACAACCAGTCTGTGCACCCCCACTTCTCTGATTCTCTTTCTTCCTTTGTGTAGAAAAGCCCTGGGTTATAATCCTCAGATTGAAGCTCAGAATAAACTCCCCCAAATTTTCATTTACAGATTGGTTACAGATTATTTTGTAGACAAAGCAATGTCTGGATTCCATGCAGTCCCAGTCAAACTTGCAGCAATCTTTCCCACAGAAATAGAAGAGAGAATCCTAAAGTTTCTATCCAGCAACAAAGGACACTGAATAGCAAAAGGAATCCTGGGGAAAACGAACAAAGCAGCAATTATCACACTTTCTTACTGCCACATATAGGACGAAGAGCTAGGTACCAAAACAGCACAGCCTGGCCTGCAAAGGAGGCACACAGATGCATGGAACAGAATCGAGAGCCCAGAAATCAACTCACACACCTATGGACAGCCCATTTTCGACCAGGGAGCCAAGAGGAGAAAGCGGAGAAAAGAGACTCTAGACAGGAAATGGTGCTGGAAAGACTGCACAGCCAGATGTAACACAATGAGAGTAGACCGTGATGTTACACCAGGGACACACACCACCTCGAAATGGATTAAAGCCTTGAATGGAAGACTTGAAACCGTGACACTTCGAGGAGAAAACGCAGGCAGCTTGCTCTTTGCCAACTGGCTTGGACCCCTATTTGGAAGAAGCATGTGTGACTGGGCAAGGGCAACAAAGGAAACAAGAAACAAGCGGGACTCCATCCAACGCAGAAGCTTCTGCCCAGCCAATGACACCATCGACTCAGTGCAAAGACGTCACAACTACTGCGAAAGCAGGTTTGCAAACCACACATCGGAGAAGGGGTGAATAGCCAAAAGATCCAATGAAGTCATATGTCTCCACAGGAGAAAAGTCAACGAGTCAAATAAATCATGGGCAAAAGATGGAAACAGACAGCTCTCCCAGGAAGATAGAAAAATGGACAACAGGCTGTATGAAAAGATGCTCATCATCATTAAGTCTCTGCTCAATGCAAATACGAACGGCACTGAGATAGCAGCTCACAGTGGTCAGAATGGCTATAAGGATGAAGACAGGAACCAACAAGTTTCAGAGAGGAGGTGGGGAGAAGGCAAGCCTCCTGCACTGCTGGTGGGAGTGTAAACCGGTGCAGCCACTACGCGAAGTGGTGTGGAATTGCCTCAGAATTTTCAGAATCCATCTACCACATGATCCAGGTACTCCTATGTGGCATATATATCCAAAGAACTTGCAAACGCTAATGCACAGAGATCCGTGCACCGCTGTGCTGACCACAGCCTTACTCCCAATATCGAAGACAGGGAAGCCTCCCTGGTGCCCATCAAGGGACAAGAAAGATGGGCTATGGCCACACAACGGCATAGCACTCAGCTGCAGGAACAGATGCCTTCCAGCCATTTGTGACCAACAGAATGGCTCCTGAGGGTTTTAGGGGGATGGAAACAAGCCCCAGAGGGAAGGCCAAATACCATAGGGTCTCACTTACAAGGAGAAGAGGAAAAAAAGGACCAAGAAACAGGTAGCACGTGACATGGGATTTCTGGTTCCCAGAGGCAAAGGTGGCGGGGCCCAGAGGGAGAAATACTTGATTTGACACAAGTGTGTGGTGAGGGCCTGTAATTAGGCTTACGGTGGTGAAGATGATGTAACGTACACAGAAGTCTAAATCTATGAGGATGTAGGTCTGAAACGTATAGGATGTTATAATGCTGGGTTATGGCAAACAATTCACGTAAAATCAAAACTCCCAAAAGACGTTAAGGTTCACGGCTTAAAGCTTTGGAGTCTGTAAGAAATTAGAGAAGATGAACTTCGAAGGATTGGTAATCACCTCAAAATGCTTAAGGACGCTACAGAAAGGTAGACCATTGCAAGGAGACGAAGAGGAACCCTACCAAGAGAACGTGTTCCATGCTAAACTCATGAACCAGTGGAAAATGCTACCGTCCATGATGTTACTAACTGCCTTCACGAATGATCGAAGCAGGCCAACATCTTCCCAAGAACAGGCCAAATGTTTGTCCAAAAGCCTAATTCAGGGTCGGCCCTGTAGTGTAGCAGGTAAGTGCCCAAGTTCTGATTGGGCGGCCCGGGCTTCACCTGCTATCATCAGGGTTGCAGATCAGATTACTAGCATTAGGAAATACAGATTTCACAGTATGGTGGGCACAGAGATCATAAAGAAGTAGAAATTCTGAGGAGACATTTTCAATACACACCGGAAAATGAAGGCTGAGAATATTACAACCTATGAATGCATAAGGTACAATTTCCCAAATGATGAAGGAAGGAAAACATGTGACCTGCCCAGGTGGAATTGTCAGACTCCTAGGAGATGACACGCTGATTGCACATCAGAGAATTGCCTGGGTAAATTCAACTTGGGAGGAGCTCCAGGAATTTCTCTGGGGAAGGTCCACCGCTTTGACCACATCCACAAAAGATAAGGGAGAAAACCGGGGATAAACTTCATGGAAAGAAACCCGTGTCTAGAGGGAATGTTGCAGACCTTTCAAAGTTCGAGGAGAAAGTTAGAACCCGACAAGAAATCCAAAACTGGCAAAACTATCCTACTTGGAAAACGGGAGTAGTCAGACTGGTATGAGATGGCTGTGAAACACTGAGTGCATGGAGGTTGTCAATACAACTTAGAATTCTGAGGGTGTTTATGATATCACGGTGAACATGTCACCCAAGATGGCCACATGTTTACAGTCCAAGGATTGGCCTAGGCTAGGAGAATCAAGTGAGAGATACCCAGAAACAGCTTTTCCAGACAGAAACCGGGCACAGAAACTTGAAGAGACCAAAGAGACGCTGATCCAAGGCATGAGAAAGGAATCATTGTGATGATACCTCATGCTTTCTTCGTTTTCTTCCATTCCAAGAGCACTGAATTCCCTTCCGTTTCTTTGTGTCCTCTGGAATTTCTTTCCCAAAGGTTTGCTATTTCTCGGTTTACATAGCTTTCAGCTGTTTTGTGCAGGTTATCCCTAGATTACTTGTTTTTCTTTCTAGCATGCTTTTTTTTTTTGAGGTTCAGTTTTTCCATCATTTGCAACTTTTAATTGGTTTTGTTTAAGCAGATGTTTACTGCTGTGCTCATATCTGCTGGCAACGCTGCCGTATTTGCTGAGGAAGACTGGCCCTGTCTAACGTCGCTTCCCATCTGCCTCTACACTACCTCGGACGCCTGCCCCAGAAAGGCTGCACGAGCGGTGAGGAGGCTCACCCCCAGAATTCCACGCGGCCAACCACACGCTGCCGACACAGAACACGCGGACGTCACCTATGCAACACTGGCCGGCCCCTTTCGTGTTCCATTGGCAACCTGCAGTTGAGTGGAATATGCCTTGAATATGCTACTTGAGCCCAAATCTGGTCCAGTGTAGACGAGGCCAGGTTGTTTTTCCCGTCCACTGGGATTTGTCAGAATTGGGTCTCTGCTGTCCCAGCAAGCATCATGGACACAGGGTTTCAGAGCCAGCTTGGAGCAGTCTGAGAACTCACCCTTCCCAGTTAGCCCAGGTTTGACATTCACTGCAAATTTGGGGGTTGTGACTTTCTCGGACTTTCAAACGTTCAAGCAGACTCTTTGTAAACACTGACTTCATTCACTGTGGAGTATTCAGGTGTGATTTCTGTTTGCCTTCCATTTTCTGGGAGCATGTTTTCTTTCCTTAGTCTAATCGTAGTGGTCTTTCTGATCTCTCTCCCTTCGATATGCTTATCAGTGGGTTCTCCTTCATTCTAGGTTAGGAATTCTGTATTTTTTTAATCACCATATGTTCTGTAGGCCGACGTGTGGGTGCTTTGGTGATTGTTGGATGTTGTCTTCGAATTTCCATCTGTCAGTTGAAGGAATCTTTGCTATCCTAGCTTACGTCCAACTGAGAACTGAGGACATGTGTCCATCTTGCTTCATTTGACATTGTGAGATGAGAAACTCCAGGTTAGACGTTGTCCTGGCAACCACCTTCACAGACACAATGGTTCCGAGACAAATTCGATGAGTCTGATGAATTCCTCTCTCCAGGTTAGAAATCCTTCCGTCTCTTTCCCTGGATTTGGGAAGTTTCAACGTTCTTCCCTGAACCTTGAACGCTCCCCTAGATTACATCTAGATACTGGCTTACTTTATTTCTACAGAGTCTGTTACTGTTTGAGTGACATCCTCAGCTCTGGCATGTGTATTTTTCTTTAAATATCATGGTAATGTTCTAGTTTTCAGTCAACCTCCTTCCATATGGTGTCAAAACACAGAATCAGTACTGCTTCTACGGCAACAGATGGGGGAGTTAATTTCATTGGAGCCCAACTGAGCACTGTAGCCTGGGAGGGCAGCCTTCACACAGGAATGAAGCCCTTTGGAAAAGGGTGCTTTTCAGCACACTTCTAGAGCCCTTCCAAACCAAGCTACATACCCCATCATGACAGGCGTCCATGCCTTCAAGGATTCAAAGAGATCTGTTGGGAAACCTTAGCATGTAGCCAGTGGGCCCCCGTGAGGCCAGAGCTATGCAAAGGTAGAGTCCTCTTCAAAGGATGTTAGGGGCCTACGAAAGGAGTCCTCGATTCTTCTCTTCAACGTCCCCAACAGATCATTCTGTACTTTGGATTATGAGTAAGGCAGAAGGACAACGTAGGTCTGATAAGCCCCAAGTCTGGCCTCTTGTTTCAAATCAAGTTCCAAGATTGAATCTGCACGACCTCACCATCTACTTGAGTAGGTGACAATGTTCTCCTCTCTGTGCTTGTCCATCTATTATCGCTTGTTCCCAATGATTCCTTTCTTCTCCCTTGAATCAGAGTCTGTTTGATCCTTTCAAGTTTTTGTTTGGAAAAGCTGTTTCTGGGTATCTCTCACTTGAGTGTCCTAGACTAGGCCAATCCTCGGACTGTAAACATGCGGCCATCTTGGGTGACATGTTCACCGTGATGTCATAAACACCCTCAGATTCTAAGTTGTCCTGACAACCTCAATGCACACAGTGTTTCAGAGCCGTCTCATCCCAATCTGACTAGTCCCCCTTTCCAGGTAGGATAGTTTTCCCTGCTCTGGATTTCTTGTCGGTTTCTAACTTTCTCCAAGGACTTGAAGGGTCTACTAAGTTCCCTCTAGACACCGGTTTCTTTCCTTTAAGCTTATCCCGGGTTTTATCTCTTATCTTTTGTGGATATGGCCAAATGGGTGGACTTTCCCCAGAGAACGTCCGGGAGGCCCTCTCATGTTGAAGTTGCCCAGGCATTCCCCTGATGCACACTGATCGTGTGATCTCCTAGCAGTCTGATAATTCCACCTTGGCAGGTCACATGTTTTCCTTCCTTCATCATTTGGGGAAGTGTTCCTTATGCGTTCATAGATTGTAATATTCTCGTGCATATTTTTCTGGTGCGTACTGATAAGGTCTCCTCACCATTTCTACTTCTTTATGATCTCTGTGACCACCAGACCTTGAAATCTGTATTTCCTAAAGCTAGTAATCTGATCTGCACGCGGGATGCTAGCCGGTGAAGCCCGGGCCGCCCAAGCGGATGTGGGCACTTACCTGCTACACCACAGCCCGGCCCCAAATTGGGGTTTTGGACCAACCTTTGGCCTGATCTTGGGAAGATGTTGGCCTGCTTCGATCATTCATGAAGGGAAGCGGTAGTAACATCAGGGTCGGTAATATTTGCCGTTGATTCATGATTTGGCTCGGACCATGTTCTCTTGGTAGTATTCCTCTTCATCTCTTTGCAAAGGTCTACCTTTCTGTATCATCATTAAGCATTTGGAGGCGATTGCTAATCCTTGGATGTTCATCATCTGTAATCTCTTTCAGCCTCCAAAGCTTAGGGCCGTAAATCTTCACCCCTTTTTGGAGTTTTGATTTCATGTGAATTGATTTCCGTAACCCTGCATTCTAACATCCTATAGCTTTCAAATCTACATGCTCATAGATTTAGACTTCTGTGTAGGCTACATCATCTTCACCAGCGTAAGCCTAATTACAGGCCCTCACCACACACTTGTGCCTAATCAACTCTTTGTCCCTCCGTCCCCCGCCCCCCTTTCCCTCGGGGAACTGCCAATCCTATGTCACGTGCTACCTGTTTCTTGGTCCATTTTTCCTCTTCTCCTTGTACGTGATATCCTGTGGTATTTGACCTTTCCCCAGGGCTTGTTTAAGTTCCCCTGATACGCTCAGGAGCCATTCAGGTGGTCACAAATGGCTGCACTGCATCTGTTCCTACAGCTGAGTGCTATGCCATTGTGTGGCTATAGCTCATCTTCCTTCTCCATTCGTCCCTTGATGGGCATCAGGGAGGCTTCCAAGTGTTGCATATCGGGAGTAAGGCTGTGGGGAATACAGCGATGCACGGATCTCTGTGCATTAGTGTTTCCAAGATCTTTGGATATATACGCCACAGAGGAATACCTGGATCATGTGGTAGATGGATTCTGAAAATTCTGAGGCAATTCCACACCACTTCGCATAGTGGCTGCACCGGTTTACACTCCCACCAGCAGTGCAGGAGGCTTCCCTTCTCTCCACCTCCTCTCTGAAACTTGTTGGTTCCTGTCTTCATCCTCATAGCCATTCTGACCACTGTGAGCTGCTATCTCAGTGCCATTCATATTTGCATTGAGCAGAGACTTAATGTTGATGAGCATGTTTTCATACAGCCTGTTGTCCATCTTTCTATCATCCTGGGAGAGCTGTCTGTTTCCATCTTTTGCCCTGGTTTTATTGGGCTCGCTGTTTCTTTTCCTGTGAAGACGTATGAGTTCATTGGATCTTATGGCTGTTCACCCCTTCTCCGATGTGCGGTTTGCAAACATCTGCTGTCAGTTGTTGCACAGTCTTCGCAGTCAGTCGATGGGGTCTTTGGCTGGGCAGAAGCTTCTGCATTGGATGGAGTTCCGCTTGTTTCTTGTTTCCTTTGTTTCCCTTGCCCGGTCACACATGCTTCTTCCAAACAGGTGGCTAAGCCAGATGGCAAAGAGCAAGCTGCCTGCGTTTTCTCCTAGAAGCTGCACGTTTTCAAGTCTTCTGTTCAAGGCTTTAATCCATTTCGAGGTGGTGTGTGTCCCTGGTGTAACATCACGGTCTACTCTCACTGTGTTCCATGTGGCTGTGCTGTCTTCCCAGCACCATTTCTTGTCGAGACTCTCCTTTCTCTGCTGTCTCCTCTTGGCTCCCTGGTCGAAAATGGGCTGTCCATATGTGTGTCAGTTGACCTCTGGGCTGTCGATTCTGTTCCATGGGTCTGTGTGCCTCTTTTGGGCGCCAGGCTGTGCTGTTTCCGAACCTAGCACTTTGTCCTATATCTGGAAATCAGAAAGTGGGATGCCTGCTGCTTTGTCCGTTTTCCTCAGTATTCCTTTGGCTATTCAGTGTCTTTTGTTGCGGGATAGAAACTCTAGGTTTCTCTCTTCCATTTCTGTGGGAAATAGCGCTGCGACTTTGACTGGGACTGCATGGAATCCAGAGATGGCTTTATGTGGTATGGACGCTTCAAGTGTGTTAGTTCTTCCATTCGAAGAACACCGAAGAGCCTTCCGTCTCTTTGTGTCTTCTGGAGTTTCTTCCCCAGAATCTTTGCTGGATTTCGGTTTCCATAGCTTTCTCCTGTTTGGCCAAGGTTATTGCTAGATATCTTTTACTTCTTACTGGCATGCTTTCTTTTTTGAGGTTCAATTTTTCAATTCTTTGCAACTTTCAATTGGCTTTGTTTTGGCAGAAGTTTACGGCTGCGCTCACATCTGCTGGCCATGCTGCTGTATTTGCTGTGGAAGAGTGGAGCTGTCTAATGTCGCTTCCCATCTACCTCTACACTACCTCACACATCTGCCCCAGAATGGCTGGACGAGCCGTGAGGATGCTCACCCGCAGGATTCCATGTGGCCGAAGCAGGGCTCCCAAACCAGAATGCGCGGACTTCACCACTTCCCCACTGGCCAGCCCCTTTGGTGTTCCATTGGCAACCGGCAGTTGAGTGGGATGTGACTTGAATATGCTACTTGAGCCCACCTCTGGCCCTGTGTAGATGAGGCCAGCTTCTTTTTCTGGCCCTCTGTGATGTTGGAGGATTTGTCAGAACCGTGTGTCTGCTGTCCTGTCTAGCTTCATGGATTCAGGCTTTCAGAGCCCGTGTGGAGCAGTCCCATAACTTACCCTTCCAGTTAGTCCAGGTTTGACCTTCGCTGCAGTTTTTGGCTTTGTGACTTTCTCGGACTTTCAAACGTCCAGTCAGAGTCTGTCTAATGACTGAAGTCTTTCACTGTGGATTATTCAGATGTGATTTCTATTGGCCTTCCATTTTCAGGGATTTTTTCTCTTTTCCAAAGTCTAATCGTTATGGTCTTTCTGACCTATCTCTCTTCGATATGCTTATCAGTCCGTTCTCCTTCATTGCAAGCTATGACTTTTGTATTTCTGTAATCACCATATGTTCTGTATGCTGAGGTCTGAGTCTTTTCGTGATTGTTGCGTGTTGTCTTGGAATTTCCATCGGTCACCTGTAGGAAACTGTTATCCTGGCCGAGGTGACACTGAGCCCTGAGAACACGTGGTCGTCTTGGTTGCTTTGACATTCTGAGATCAGAAACTACAGATTCGAGGTTGTGCTGGCAACCGCCTTCACGGACATTATGTTTCCGAGACATATTAGAGAAATCTGATGAACTCCGCTCCAGGTAAGATACTTTTCTGTCTCATTTCTGGATTTGGGAAGTTTCGAACTTTACTCCTGATCCTTGAGTGTTCCAGTAGATTACGTCTAGATACTGGCTTACTATATTTCTATAGAGTGTTTTACTTGTTCGATTTACATCCTCAGCTCTGGCATGTTTATTTTTCTATAAACATAATTGTAATGTTCTAATTTTGAGCCAACCTCCTTACATATGCTGTCAATACACGATATTAATAATCATTCTACTTCAAGAGATACGGGGAGAGAATTTCATTGAAGCCAAACCAAGCATACTAGCCTGGTAGGGCAGCCCTCACAAAGCAATGAAGCCGTCTGGAATAGGGTGCTTCCTAGCACAATTCTGGAGCCCTGTCAAACAATGGGACATACACAAAGCATGACGGGGGTCCATTCCTTCAAGGGTTCAAAGGGATAACTTGTGACACATTAGCATGTACCCAATGGGCCTCTGTAATGCCAGAGCTATGGAAAGTGAGACTTCACTTCAATGAATGCTAGGGGCATAGGA
The DNA here is from genome assembly GCF_041296235.1 of Equus asinus. Lineage (NCBI taxonomy): Eukaryota > Metazoa > Chordata > Mammalia > Perissodactyla > Equidae > Equus > Equus asinus. Next base: position 2,423,105 of record NC_091815.1, on the reverse strand, counting down.
AAGGAAGCATCAATCATTGTCTAACGTGTCCTCAGGAGATCATTCTTAATTTTGGATTATGATTAAGGCAGAAGGACAATGTAGGTCTGATAAGCCCCAAGTCCAGCCTCTGGTTTCAAATCAAGTTTCAAGCTTGCATCAGCATGGCCTCCCCATACACTTGAGTAGATTACAATGTTCTCCACTCACCGCTTGCCCCCCTATTATTGCTTCCTCACAATGACTTCTTTCTTAACCCTTTAATCAGCGTGTATTCTCACCCTTCAAGTTTCAGTGCCTGGTTTCTGTTTTTAAATTCTCTTCTGGGTATCTCTAACTTGAGTATCGTAGCCTAGGACAATCCTCAGACTATAACCATGAGGCCATCTTGGGTGACATGTTCACTGTGATGTCATAAACTCCCTCAAACTTCTAAGTTGTCCAAGCATCTTCTATGCACATGACTACTCTCCCTTTCCAGCTTGAATAGTTTTCCATTTCCTGGATTTCTTGTGGGTTTCTAACTTTATCCTTGAACTTTTAAATGTCTACTACATTCTCTCTAGACATGGTTTCTTTACTTTAAGTTTATCCTGGGTTTAATCTGTTACATTTTGTGAATATGGCCGAATGTGTAGACTTTCCCCAGTGAAAGTCCTGGAGTCCATCCAAAGTTGAAGTTGCCCACTCAAGCCTCTGATGTGCAATGATTGTGTCATCTCATGCAGTCCGCCAATTCTACCTATGCAGGTCACATCACTTCCTTCAGTCTGTATTTAGGGAAGTCTACCAGATGTGTCATAGATTGCAATATTTTCATGTTTTTTTCCTATTGCCTATCTCTAACGTATGCTCACAATTTCGACTTCTTTGTGATCTCTGTACACACCATACCATGAAATCTATCTTTCCCAACGTTACTAATCTGATCAGCACCAGTGATGCGAATCCATGAATCCCAGGCCACCCAATAGGAATGTGGGCACTTACACTCCTGAACACATGGCTGGCCCTGAATTTTACTTGTGAACCCATATTTTTCCTGAACTTGGGAAGAAGATGGCCTGCTGTGATTATTCGTGAATGTAATTACTCGTAACATCATAGACGGTAACATTTTCCCTTGGTTCATCTGTTTAGCACGGAACACATTCTCTTCATAGTATTCCCCATAATCTATTTGCAATGGTGTACTTTCTGTAACATCATTAAGCATTTGGAGGAGATTCACAGCCCTTGGAAGTTCATCTTCTCTAATCTCTTTCAGCCTCAAATACTTTATGCCCCAAATCAGCAGGCCATTTTGGATTTTTTCATTCCCTCTGGGAATCACCAATCCAAAGTGAAGACTGACATCCAAAGCTAGAATGCTCAGTTTGGCACCAGCGAAATTCTCTCCCATCTCTGGCCGTAGAAGATTATTGACTATGTGTTTTGACAGCATATGTGAGGAAGTTGGCTGAAAATTAGAACATTACACTTATATTTAATGAAAAATAAACATGCCAGAGCTTAGGGTGTAAATCAAACAACTTACAAACCCTACAGAAATAAAGTAAAGCAGTATCTAGACGTAATCTACTACGAGGACCATGGATCCAGGGTCAAGTTCCAGCCTTCCCAAATTTAGAAAAGAGACATAAAAATATCTTACCTGGAGACAGGAATTCATCAGATTTCTCTAATTTGTCTCAGAAACATTATGTCAATAAGGTGGTTGCCTGGACAACCTAGAATTTGAAGTTTCTGATCTCAGAATGTCAGACCAACCAAGGTGACCTCGTGTTCTCAGTGCTCAGTTGGACCTAGGCTAGGATAGCAAAGATTCCTTCAAGTGAACGATGGAAATTCAAAGGCAATGCCCAACAATCATGAAAACACTCACACATCAGCCTAGAGAACATATGGTGATTAAAGAATCACAAAATTCATAACTTGGAATGAAGGAGAATGGACTGATAAGCGTATCTATGGGAGATAGCTGAGAAAGACAATGACGATTGATGTGGATTAAGGCTGCCCCAGCTCGAAAAGCCCAAGGTTACCTGGCCTACATGTCAAAGCATATGACCCGGTGAATTTTTTTTGGTATGAATTAGAGGTGCCCCAGTGAGAGAAGCCCAGGCGATGCTCACCTACATGCCTATCTATATGGCCAAATTCATATCTAATGTTATACGACCACACAATAACCAGACTCCATTCTGTACTGAAGTCATTTAATGGCATTTTACATCATCTTTTCTTTTTCCAGTAAAAATGTCACGTACCCATGCCTTATAAAATTTGCCCTTACCCTCAACTCAGGGCAGCGGCAGGACATCTGACTGCCCATGGCTCCTTTCCCCATGCAGCAGCAGCAGCTATTCACTGCCGGTGCGTCCAGTTCCCATGCCTGTAGCTCTTCACTACCCATAGGTCCTGTCCCCAGGAAGCAACTCTTTACTCCCCATGGGTCCTTCACTATGTTATCCTGTACCATTCTCTAAATAAAAGAGCATCTCTGGCAGGCCTTGAGAGACCAAGAAATCTTTCTTCTGACTCATCAGCTCGCTGACCCACCATCATATATTGTGGCCCCCCTACCGGGAACTTGCTTCATCGGTTTCTGAGCTCAACTTCTGGTAAGTGCCCTTTTCTTCCTTGTGCCTCTCTCTGTTTCGAGGATGAATCTAAATTCACTTCTCCATCAGGAACTGTCTTGGATAGCTGTAAGAATCCACGTTTGCTGCCCATGGCTACTCTATGGGGCAAATCATGGCATTCAGCTTGAAGAGAATCAGTACCTTAAGCCTAAGGGCGATGTAGAGTGAATTACTCCATTCCTTCCTGACCCTATCTCTAATATACAAATTTTAGGTGGGCACGAGTCGGCCACTTAAGTCATTAGGATGGTCAGCAATCTGCAAGACTCCCCTGTAAGGTTTCTTTTCCTAAGGTTGGATTAGGATACCTCCCATGGCTCCTGACCATGCTCTGAACTGTGTGAATTGGGACTCCAATTCAAGGAAAGTACCAAAGTCTAACGTTTGGTTGCGTATGGGAAGCCCTTCTCGGAGAATGCCTCCAACACGCAATTGGGTAGAATGTCCCCCAGAGCGGCAGAAATGCCTCACTAATTTTCTCCATCCTGTTCTCTCTTGAACTTCTCCCTTTGTCTTGGGGACCATTCATCAGGCACCTATTACTGCCAGGTAGAATAGGAAGGATGTTCACCAGGCACCTGTAACTTCCAGGCATACCAGGGAAGATATGCAATGGATGCAATGCTGGGGGACACCCCCATCACCCCTTGTTATAGGAACCCCACAGTAGGAATGACAGGTAGGATGCTGCCCCAGGTTCAGGGGGGATTTTCAAGGTAATGGACCTGTCTCTTTCATCTTTCTTAGAGTTGCAATGGCGATTTTCGTCTCCTTTTGAGCTTTGCAACAGGGAAGCAAAGAAATTGGTCTACAGTCATGGCCTCCACCCCTGGGACCCCAAACGTGGCATTTCTGGGCCTGATCACCCCAGAAAGCCCAAGTAGGGTGCTCTCTCTTGGGGGTTGACTCATTGAGTGCTTTAGTCACCTACTGAGTTGGCTATGAGTGTAGCAGACCTGGGATTTATTCTGTGAACTGTCATGCTACAGTAGTGCGCCCCAGCATGGGAACTGTTGAGTGAGTCTTCTCTTGATAACCCTCTTTGAGTGGCCATGAGGGTGAGGTCTGATGTCTTCATTTCCTTTCTTTGTTTTGCTCATCATGTCCTCTGTTTTCACCAAGTCTTGGTTAACTTCAGGCTGGACTTGACCAGAACCTGGAACTTCTGTAAAATCGGAAAACTTGAAAACATTTTGCAAGGAACTTCATTCTCAACCCGGGTACTGGGAGCCCCGGCCTCCAGCCAGTTGAAGCCCTTTGTATGCACTCCACCCTTCTCCACTTCACTGTCAGTCGGACACTGGCTTTACTGCCGTGGGGAATGAGATAAGCATCCCTTAAGACTCATCACTCAGGGTCATTCTAACTAATTAGAAACACTTTCAATTGTATGGGTTATGCCCCAGAAACTCCAGCTGGTAGAAAATGTGTGATGTTTCTCTCTGCCTTTCTGGTGCAGTTGGACAGGTAGATCAACCTAGAACGTCCTTCAAGTTACAGTCCAGTTTCTGAGAAATCAAGAGCAACCGTCCATAGAAAATCCTTGCAAGACTGGAAATACAGTTCTAGAGGCAGTTCAGATTCCACCTTGTTCCTTTACCATGAAAAGGATTATCTTCCCCCCTCTCCAGGAACTACTATCTAGCATATCACTCATTCTTAAGACTGAAAAAAAAAAGGAGGGGAAAGGATAAATGGCCATAAGTGTGCCCTTGCAAAAAGTCTAGCATCTTGAGGGTCTGCTCCATAAGTATTAGTAAAAAGGCTCAAAAGAAAGTTTTGATTTGTAACTGGTGAGCTTTATATTATTGTACCTGATTCATGGCAGTAGTTTTTAAAACAATAGTTGTACAGTCTCTGTGTATATGTTTCTATGTGTACATCATACCTGTGATATTTTAACCCCTGAATGGTCTGGCCAAAATTAAGATCTCTGTTTAGTTGGCTTAAAGTAAGTGCTTTCTTAAATTCTAAATGTAGTCGAAATTAACAGAGGGACTTTCAAAGTTAACGTGATGTGAATTAACCTTTGGTAAATGAAAGCTTCTTTAAGTTTGTCGATTTCATTGAAAATTGTCTTCTTGTCAGAGTTGTCAGTATTTGCATAGGATGCAGGCATTCAGACTAGGTTTACTAGTCATATAAGTTCATGTTGTCTGTTAAATTTGTCAGCAAAATAATAGCTTTAAATGATGACCAGTTTTGTCTAATGCCTCATGAGGTTTCCCTAGTAATCTGAACATAATTGTTGGAAACAAATGGTTTAAATACATAAAACTCATAAAAGTGAGTACAATAACTTTTATGGTCTGTATATTTGGCGAAAAACAACACCTTCGAAATCCTTTTTGGTAACAATCTTGAGTTTTGCCAAGTTAAGTTAAATGATATAAAGATGAATATGCGGGTCACTTTTGGATAGAACGGAACACTCACACATTATTGTTAAACATATCTATGTTATCTACTTTTGGCTTCTTATTGAAGAGGCTAAAAGCGTTTGGGTGTATCAAAAAGCATGTCTTGTGTTTTATTGCGAAGTGTCATGTTTCTTAAGTTGTGAAGTGTTTAGAATGCTGATATAAAAGACATTTCATAATTCTTTAACTTTTTAGTGTTTACTAGGTCCGTTAAGCGTTAAAGGTTCTAACTAGCCTATGGAATTAAAGCTACTGGAAATCACTAAGCAAAAGAGCTCTGTATTCAAGGAGGTTAAAATGTATGTTTTCATTAAAAATGTATAAAGAATGGAAATATTTTTGTTTGATGGGTTAAGACAGATAAATTGCTCCTGATGTACTAGAAAGGAAAACAGAAAGACTTTGGGACAAGTACTGAAAATGAAAAAGAAAGATGTAGAAGGTTTGTGAAGGAGGAATTCTGAAATGAGTTTTATGCCTGGTCAAGTAGACTAAAGTAAGTTCAATTGACTGAATGAGTTTGAATGTGAAACATAAGTAGGTGGAGAAATTCAAATTTGTTTTTCTCTAAAAGGATACATTTTCTTGAACTTTTGATCTGCTCTTGGTAAAGAGGATGTAAGAGCTGTTCCTTTGAGTACGTCTACCTAAGAGACAAATCTGTTTTGTGAAAATAATGGCTGAGGTTACTCTTAATATTTTTGACTCTTTCTGTTATCACTTTGAATGGATACCTGAGCATTGTTTCACAGTGAGTGTTGTTTGCTATTTGAACAACATTTTAAAAACTTTTGATATGTTGTGACAAGCTTCTCCCTCAAAAATATTCAAATCCTGAATGAAGGCGTTCTTTAGACCTGGTAGACAGAAGAATGATTACTCTGAGGATTTTCAGAGGGTCCCTGAGACTTCTCAAAGAAATTTGCTCTCTCTTCCTACAAGGAGGAAAATGCTAAAGTAATTTGGCTTATTTGGTCTATTAAATTAAATGGGAAACATTGTGAAATAAGCGACAATAGACTTTCTTAGCTGGTATTTGATGGGTAAATGTTATTAATATAGACGTCTCAAAATTAGATAGCATTCCTAAAATTCTGATCTGCCCTAGTTGTCAGTGATAAGTTCACTTATTATCTGGCAGTGTTATATGTCACAGAAGTAGTCAAGTTCCTTTGCCAATTGCCCTTTTGAGTTCTTTGTCCATTTGCAGATAGTTGTTTTACTCTGATGCTTTTTCCTTTTGCAAATATGTTTCAACTTCCGACAAATTCCTGGAAAGGATTCTGACACAAAGAGTCTAAACGACAGGTTTCTGATAAATCTTCAGATTGTAAAACTGAACGGAGTAAGAAATGACAGAATTCTAACAGAAACTATGCTCATCGATTTGCTAACAGAAGATTCAGCTCAAGAATTGATTATACAGGACTGTGTGCACTGATTAGGACGATTATAAATTTTTAGGACTTCTGTTTGAAATATTGTTGAGTTTGGATGTGTTGTTTTGTTTTCTCATAATGAAGGAAATCTTTTTCTCTTTTCTCTTATGCTAACTATAACTTACAGTCATTTGGTGAAATTATACATTTATGAGCAAAACTGAAACATTTATCTTTTTCTCCCTACCTTATCCCTCCTGAATTTGGAAACCCTGTGTGACTGAGTATGGTCATTTCATGGCAATATTTGCATAAGTTCCATAAGAATCTGTTCTCCTTATAACAGGACACATTGGTTATACGACCAAGGCTTTGACTGGAATGTCATATTTGAAACATACAGGCTCAGATATGACAAGACAGCATTTCAGGAACAAAGATTGGACTTTCTGGAATACAGCCACTCGGAAACACAGGCCTGGTACCTTGTTTACTGAGATTTTGGCAATCTTACCCGGTAAGTAAGGAAGCTTGCTTATCTGGCAGGTGCAAGGAACCTCCAAATATTTGGGGATACCTCAAAGAGAACACCACTCAAATCTGTAGGTACTTCAGGCCAAATCTGATGGCAAGTCCTTGGCTTGGCTTTTCTGGCCTCTAGAGGCCTTCACAGTTCAATCCGAGATTCCGCAGGAAAAGATCCAGCGAAGCACATTTTAAAAAGCCTGTATGAACAATTACTATTCTTGCTGCTCTTATGTAAATAATTGGAGCAAGTTGTATTGAAACTACACTTGATTTGCAAACCCGTTAATCCTGATTTGGCTATCTTTTGTAAAAATGAGAGTGATTTAAGAGAGAAAAAATTATGTTTCTGTAGAAGCTATAGTAGGCATTCATGGATATTAGATTCTAGTTCTTTTCTTCCACAATATTCATGTATTATTAATAGTAATGTCCCCTTGTGGCCATGTACCTCTGACACCTGGAAGTTCCCTGGCCACAATCAAACATTTTCCTTCAATACTACTGTCCAAATACTAACTAGATTTGCCTTGTCACACTTGGATCATACAGAACAAGTTCCAAAGGTAATGTCCCCAACTTATTAATGCACACAGGATGGACAATACAAAATTTGGGATGAATATATTTGGTTCACTCCTACTAGTGGGCAACTCAGTAAAAGGCCACTTTCTTTTGGGGAAAAAGAATCACCCCTGTGATACATGGCCTTACAGCACTCGACCTATGGGAAAAAATCCCTGTTAGATGTGTTCTCATATCATAGCCTTAAAAAAATACTGATTGGTTTCAGACTGACTGGGATACATGGCTCAACACGCATTGGTTAGCCCCTAACGGTGCTCAGTGGATATGTGGCTCCAATTTATGACCTTGGCTACCACCTGCATGGATTGGACGATGCACTCTAGGCTTTGTCTGGATGCAAGGTGGAACTACATTTACTATATCTCCTCCTGCTGACCTACCCAGCTTGCAACAGCACTTGACCAGCCCTGTCTTCCACTGGTTAGACCATCTTTCCGCAATTTTCTTTCACCAATTAGGAATCGACTTTTGTAGCATATTCAAGTCTTGCACATGGAAGTCCTAAACAAATTTACTATGAAGGCATTAAATGATACACAACATAGCATTTCACTGCTCAATTTAGAAGTATCCCAAGTGTGTAAGGCAGTCCTCCAAATCCAAATGGCTCTGGATGTCTTGACAGCAGCACAAGGGGGCACCTGTGCCAGTATAAAAACTGAATGTTGTATCTATATTCCTGACTACCGTCAAAATATTTCTGGCTTGGTATCCCAGCCACCAAATTAAATCCATGTCTGACCAACCCTAAATCTAAATGATTGGTTGAACTCCTAGTCAGGACAAGGTTTCTGCACTACTTCAAAACCTTATTCATTGGGTTAAACATACTGCTTTTATTTCTTATGATATTTTGTTGTTTGTTTCATTGTTTGTCTTATGCATGTCAAAAATGTTTCACTTCCTGGACAACATCTTGTCAAAGACTCTCTCATCTCCAGAGGATCTGTATAACTTGTCAAGCTTGAACTCAATGGGGCAAGCCTTCTGGTCCACTAAACTGCCTAAGTGTACCTATGGCCCCATTTAGGGACAGCTCTACGACCCTGTACAGCCAGAAGTAGTCACAGAAGAGTGACCATCATCCATATCCCCAAAGATTTCCAGTCCAAATAGGTTCAGGGAGGTTTTATGATGTGGATCAGGGCTGCCCCAGCTAGGGAAGCTAAAGGTGACCTGGACTACATGCCAAACTATATGACCCTGTGGATTTTTTTATGGTATGAATTAGGGCTGCCCCAGGGCGAGAAGCGCAGGGCATTCTCACCTACATGCTGATCTATATGGCCAGATTCGTATCTAAAAATATGACAACACAATGTCCAGACTCCATGTGTACTGAAATCATTTAAAGACATTTTACATCATTATTTCATTTTTGAGTAAAAATAAGTCATATACCCATGCCTTATGATATTAGCCCTAACCCTCTAGTCAGGGCAGCAGCAATAGCTCTGACTACCCATGGGTCCTGTCCCCAAGCAGCAGCAGTAGCTCTTCACTGCTAATGTGTCCTGTCCCCATGCTATCGTGTACTGTTCTCTCAATAAAAGAACACCAATGCAGGATCTTGAGAGTCCAAGCAATCTTTCATTCGAGTCTTCAGCTCGCTGAGCCCATATCAATGATTCTACCACGGAAAATAAAAAACGGTCCCAGAAAATGGAAGTCACACAGAAATCACACATGAATAATACATAAAGAAAGATGTCAGTTTCAGACATACTCTGAACGTTTGAAAGTCGGAGTAAGTCACAATCCCAAAAACCCAAGCGAAGGTCAAACCTAGGGTAACTGGTAAGGGTGAGTTATGAGACTGCTAAAATCAGGCTCTGTAAGCCTGTGTCTATGAAGTTTGCAGGGACAGCAGAGACACAATTCTGACAAATCCTCTGACATCACAGTGGAGAAGAAAAACAAACTGGCCTCATCTACACAGTGCCTGAGTTGGGCTCAAGTAGCATATACAAGTTGCATTCCACTCAACTGCAGGTTGCCAATGGAACATGAAAGGTGCTGGCCCGTGGTGCAGTGGTGAAGTCTGCACATTCTGGGTCAGCATCCCGGGGCTGGCCATGCAGAATCCTGGGGGTGAACCGCATCACAGCTGGTCCAGCCATTCTCGGGGAGGCATGGGAGGTAGTGTAGGGGCAGCTGGGAAGCAACGTCAGACAGCGTCAGTATTCCTCAGCAAATACAGCAACATCGACAGCAGATCTGAGCACAGCCATAAACATCAGCCGAAACAAAACTAATGAAAACTTGAAAAGAACAGAAATACCGAACCTCAGCAAAAAAAGAATAAGATCTCCAGAAATAAGCTTAGCCAAACCGGTGCAAGCTATGGAAATCGGAAACTAGCAAAACTTTGGGGAAAGAAATTCCAGAAGACACAATGAAATGGAAGGGTATTCCGTGCTATAGGAATGTAGGATCTAAAATACTTGAAACCTCCATAACGGATAAAGCAATCTCTGGATTCCATGCAATCCCAGTCAAAGTTGCAGAATCTTTCCCACAGAAATATGAGAGAATCCTTAATTCTCTATCCAGCAACAAGGGACCCTGAATACCCAAAGTAATCCTGAGGAAAACGAACAAAGCAGGACATATCACATGTACTGATTTCAACATGTAGGACGAAGTGCTACGTACCGAAACGGCACAGTCTGGTCTCAAAAACAGACACAGAGATCAACGGAAAAGAATCGAGAGCCCAGAGGTCAACTCACACATATACGGACAGCCCATTTGCAATGAGGAAGGCAAGAGGATCAGTGGAGAAAGGAGAGTCTCAAGAAGAAAAGGTGCTGGAAAACTGCACAGCCATATGTGACGCAATGAGAGTAGACCATGATGTTACATCAGGCACACACACCACCTCGAAATGGATTAAAGCCTTGAACGGAAGACTTGAAACCCTGAAACTTCTAGTAGAAAACCAGGCACCTTGCTCATGGCCATGTGGCATAGCCGCCTATTTGGAAGAAGCATGTGTGACTGGGCAAGGGCAACACACGAAACAAGAAACAAATGGGATTGCATCCAACGCAGAAGCTTCTGCCCAGCCGAGGAAACCATCGACTCAATGCAAAGACAGCACAACACCTGCGAGTGGATGTTTCAAACCACACATCGGAGAAGGACTGAATAGTCAAAAGAGCCAACGACCGCACATGCCAACACAAGAGAAAAAACAAGCCCATTAAAACCTGGGCAAAAGATGGAAACAGAGTTTTACCAAATAAGATAGAAAGATGGCCAACAGCTGTATGAACACATGTTCATAATCATTACGTCTAAGGCCAATGCAAATCCAAATGGCAATCAGATAACAGCACATTGTGGTCAGAATGCCCATAAGGAACAAGACAGGAAACAACAAGTGTCGGAGAGGAGGTAGAGAGAAGGGAAGCCTCCTGCACCGTTGGTGGGAGTGTAAGCCGGTGCGGGAACTATGCAAAGCGGTGTGGAATTTCCGCAGAAATTTCAGAATCCATCTACCATATGATCCAGCTATTCCTCTGCGTCGTATTTATCCGAAGAACTTGGAAACACCAACGCATAGAAATCCCTGCACCGCTGTGTTCACCACAGCCTTAATCCTGATGTCCAGGACTTGGATATCGCCCTGGGGCCCATCAAGGGACGAATGGAGAAGGAAGATTGGCTATAGCTGCACAATGGGATAGCACTCAGCTGCAAGAAAGGGTGCAGTCCAGCCATTTGTGACACCAGAATGGCTCCTGAGGGTATGAGGGGAACTGAAAGAAGCCCCAGGGAGAAAGTCAAATACCGTAGGATCTCACTTACAAGGAGAAGAGTAAAATAAGGAGAAACAAACCTGTAGCACATGACAAGGGATTGGTGGTTCCCAGAGGGAATTGGTGGCAGAAGACAGTGGAAGAAAGAGTTGACTAGGCACCAGTGTGTGGTATGTGCATGTCATTAGGCTTACGGTGGTGAAGATGATGTACCATACAAGGAAGTCTAAATCTAGGAGGTTGTAAATCTGAAAACAATAGGGTGTTATAATGCAGGGTTACGGCAATCAATTCATGTAAAATCAAACTACAAAAAGGCAAGCAGGTTTATGGCCTAAAGCTTTGGAGGCTGAAAGAGATTAGAGAAGATGAACTTCCAAGCATTGATAATCACCTCCAAGTGCTTAATAATGCTACAGAAAGGTAGACATTGGCAAAGAGATGGAGAACAACTCTACCAAGAGAACATGTTCCGTGCTAAACTCAGGATCCAAAGGAAAAGGTTACCGTCCATGATGTTACTACTAATTACCTTTACAAATAATCAAAGCAGGCCAACATCTTCCCCAGTTCAGGCAAAATGTTGGTCCAAGAATCCAATCCAGTGCCGGCCCTGTGGTGTACTGCTACAGGCTTCATCGGCGAGCATCACGGGTGCGGATCAGATTAGTAGCATTAGCAAATATAGATTTCACGGTATGGTGCAGACAGACATCCTAAAGAAGTCGAAATTGTGAAGAGACGTTATGAATACTCATCAGAGTAAGAACCATGGGAATATTGCAATCTATGAACGCATCAGGAACACTTCCCCAAATGATGAAGGAAGGAAAACATGTGACCTGCCAGGTGGAAATGGAGATGACACGATCATTACGCATCAGAGGATTGACCAGGAAAATCAATCTCGGGAGGGACTCGAGGGCTTTCTCTGGGGAAAGTCCACCCATTTGGACTCATCCACAAAAGATAAGAGATAAAACCCAGGATAATCTGAAAGGAAAGAAGCTGGTGTCCAGCGGGATTGTAGTAGACCTTTCAAAGTTCGAGGATAAAGTTATAAACAGACACGGAATCCAGAACAAGGAAAACTATCCTACCTGGAAAGGGGAAGTAGTCAGACTGATATGAGATGGTCGTGAAGAACTGTGTGCATGGAGGTTTTCAGGACAGCTTAGAATTCTGAGGGTGTTTATGACATCACGGTAAACATGTCAACCAAGATGGCCGCAGGTCTCCAGCCCGAGGATTGGCCTAGGCTTGGATACTCAAGTGACAGATACCCAGATACAGCTTTTGCAAACAGAATCTGGGCGCAGAAACGTGAAGAGATGCAAGAGATGCTAATTCAATGGATAAGAAAGGCATCATAGGGAAGAAGTGATAACAGAGGGACAAGCACTGAGAGGAGAACATTGCCATCTCCTCAAGTCGATGGGGAGGCCATGCTGATTCAAGCTTGAAACTTGACTTGAAACAAGAGGCCGGACCTTGAGCTTATCAGACCTATGTTGGCCTTCTGCCTTACTCATAATCCAAAGTCAAGAATGATCTCTTGAAGACATTGAAGAGAAGAATAGAGGCCTCGGTCCTAGGTCCTTAGTATTCTTTGAAGAGAAGTCTCACTTTCCATAGCTCTGGCGTCATAGGCACCCACTGGGTACATGGTAATGTGTCACTAGGCATCTCTTTGAAGCCTGGAAGGAATGGACCCCTGTCATCCTTGGGGTATGTCTCTTGGTTTGGAAGGACTCAGGAAGAGTGTGCAAAAGCACCCTTTTGCAGAAAGCTTCGTTACTGTGTGAAGGCTGTCCTCCCATGCTAGAGTGCTCAGTTGAGATCAATGAGATTCCCTCCCCCATCTCTTGCCGTAGAAGGAGTATTGATTAGGTGTTTGACACCACACATAAAGATGTTTGCTGAAACTTAGAACATTACCATTCTATTTAAAGGAATATAAACATGCCACAGCTGAGGAGGTAAATTAAACAAATAACAAAACCTGTGGAAATAAAGTAAGCCACTATCTAGACGTAATCTAGTGGAGCGTTCAAGGATCAGGTGTGAATTTCTGAACTTTCCAAAGGATCTCTCACCTGGAGAGAGAAATCCATCAGATTCATCTAATTTGTCTCAGAACCATTGTGTCTGGGAAGGTGGTTTCCAGGACAACCTCAAACATGGCGTTTCTGATCTCACAATATCGAACCAACCAAGATGACCACGTTTACTCAGTGCTCAGGTGGATCTAGGCTAGGATGGCAAAGATTCCTTCAAATGACCGATGGAAATTCAAAGACAACACCCAACAGTAACGAAAGCACTCACACATCAGCCTACAGAACCTATGGTGATTAAAGAAATACCAAACTCCTAACTTGAAATGAAGGAGAACACACTGATAAGCATATCGAAGGGAGATAGCTCAGAACCATGATGATTAGACTATGGAAAAGAAAGCAAGCTCCCAGAAAATGGAAGGCAAACAGAAATCACACCTCAATAATCCACAGTGAATGACTTCAGTGTTCAGTTAGGGTCTGCTTGAACGTTTGAAAGTCCGAGAAAGTCACAACCCCAAAACTTGCATTGAAGGTCAAACCTGGGCTAACTGGGAAGGGTGAGTTCTGAGACTGCTCCACGCGGGCTCTGAAACCCTGTGTCCCGGAAGCCTGATTGGAAAAGAGACACGATTCTGACAAATACTCCGACATCACAGTGGTCCAGAAAAAGAAGCTGGCCTCATCTACACAGGGCCAGAGTTGGGCTCAAGCAACATATTAAAGTACATTCCACTCAACTGCAGGTTGCCAATGGAACACGAAAGGGGCCAGCCAGTGGGGCAGCCATGAAGTCCCTGCATTCTGAGTCGGCAACCCAGGGTCGGCCACGTGGAATCCTGGGGGTGAGCCTCCTCACTGCTCATCCAGCCGTTCTGGGCCAGGCGTGCGACCCGGTCTAGAGGCATATGGGAAGCAATGTTATACCGCACTACTCTTGCTCAGCAAATACAGCAGCATGGCCAGCAGATGTGAGCACATCCGTAAACTTCTGCCAAAACAAACCAATTAAATGTTGCTAAGAATAGAAAAAAGGAACAGCGAAAAAGAAAGCATGCCAGTAAAAAGAAAAAAAACATCTAGGAATAACATTGGCCAAACAGGAGAAAGCTATGTCTACCGAAATCTAGCAAAGCTTTGGGCAAAGAAATTCCACAAGACACAAGGAAACGGAAGTCTATTCCATGTTCTTTGAATGGAAGAACGAACACACTTTAAGCATCCATACCGCAAAAAGCAATGTCTGCATTCCATGTCATCCCAGTCAAAGTTGCAGCAATCTTTCCCACAGAAATAGAAGAGAGAATACTAAAGTTTCTATGTGGCAACAAAGGACCCTGAATAGGAAGAGGAATCCTGAGGAAAACGAACAAAGCAGCATGTATCACACTTTCTGATTGCCAAATACAGGATAAAGCGCTAGGTACCGGTACAGCACAGCCTTTCCCCCAAAATAGGCACACAGAACCATGGAACAGAATTGAGCCCAGCAGTCAACTGCCACATATATGGGCAGCCCATTTTCGACACGGGAGCCAAGAGGAGACAGCAGAGAAAGGAGAGTCTCGAAAAGAAACAGTGCTGGGAAGACTTCAGAGCCACAAGTGGCACAATGAGACTAGACCATGATGTTTCACCAGGCACACATACCACATTGAAATGGATTAAAGCTTTGAATGGAAGACTTGAAACCATGAAACTGCTGCGGGAAAATGCAGGCAGCTTGCTCTTTGCCATCTGGCATAGCCGCCTACTTGGAAGAAGCATGTGTGACTGGGTAAGGGCAACAAAAGGAACAAGAAACAAGCGTGACTCCATCCAACGCAGAAGCTTCTACCCGGCCAATGACTCCATCGACTCAATGCAAAGACAGCACAACTGCGACAGGATGTTTGCAGAACAGACATCTGAGAAGGGGTGAACAGCCATAAGATCCAGTGTACTCATACATCTCCACAGGAAAAAAAACAATGAGCCCAACAAAACCTGGGCAAAAGATGGAAACACACATTTCTCCCAGGAAGATAGAAAGATGGCCAACAGGCTGTATGAAAACATGTTCCTCATCATTAAGTCTGAGGCCAATGCAAATCCGAAGTGCAATGAGATAGCAGCTCACAGTGGTCAGAATGGCTATAAGGGTGAAGACATGAAACAACAAGTTTCAGAGAGGAGGTGGAGAGAAGGGAAGCCTCCTGTACTGCAGGTGGGAGTTTGAGCCGATGCAGCCACTACACAAAGGAGTGAAAATTCAGAATGTTTCAGAATCCACCTAGCATGTGATCCAGCTATTCCTCTGTGACGTATATATCCAAACATCATGGAAACAGTAATGCACAGAGATCCGTGCACTGCTGTGTTCACCACAGCCTTACTCCCGATATCCAAGACTTGGAAGCCTCCCTGATGCCCATCAAGGGACGAATGGAGAAGGAAGATAGGCTATAGCCACACAGTGGCATAGCATTCAGCTGTCGGAAGGGATGCAGTCCAGCCATTTTTGACCACCAGAATGGCTCCTGAGGGTACTGGAGGAACTGAAACAAGCGCCAGGGGTAAGGTCAAATACCACAGGATCTCACGTACAGGAGAAGAGGAAAAACGGACAAACAAACAGGTAGCATGTGACATGGGATTGGTAGTTCCCAGAGGAAAAGTAGGCGAGGGCCAGAGGGAGAAAGAGTTGATTAGGCACAAGTATCGTGAGAGCCTGTAATTAGCCTTACGGTGGTGAAGATGATGTAACCTACTCAGAAGTCTAAATCTATGAGGATGTAGATCTGAAAGCTATAGCATGTTAGAATGCAGGGTTACGGCAATCAATCCACATAAAATCAAAACTCCAAAAAGGGGTGCAGACTTACGGCCTAAAGCTTTATAGGCTGAAAGAGATCAGAGAGGATGAACTTCCAAGGATTGGTAATCACCTCAAAGTGCTTAATGATGCTACAGAAAGGTAGACCTTCGCAAAGTGATGAAGCAGAATACTAGCAAGAGAACATGTTCCATCCTAAACTCATGAACCAATGGAAAATAATACCTTCCATGATGTTACTACTGATTCCCTTCACGAAAGATTGAAGCAGGCCAACATCTTCCCAAATTCAGGCCAAAGGTTGGTGCAGAAGTCTGATTCATTGCCGGCCCTGTGGTGCAGCAGGTAAGTGCCCAACTTCCTCTTGCGTGGCCCGGGCTTCAGGGGCTAGCATCATGGGTACCGATCAGATTTCTAGCATTAGGAAATCCCGATTTCAAGGTATGGTTGGCACAGATATCATAAAGAATTAGTAATTGTGAGGTGGCCTTATCAATACTCACCAGAAAAAGAACCATGAGAATATTAGAGTCTATGAACGCATCTGGTACGCTTTCCCAAATCATGAAGGAAGGAAAATATGTGACCCACCAAGGTGGAATTGTCAGACTGCCATGAGATCACACGATCATTGTGCATCACAGGATTTCCTGGGCAACGTCAACTTGGGAGGGAGTCCAGGACTTTCTCTGGGGAAAGTCCACCCATTTGGCCATATCCACAAATGATATGCGATAAAAGCCAGGATAATCTTAAAGGAAAGAAACCGGTGTCTGTGGGAATATAGTAGACCTTTGCAAGTTAGAGGACAAAGTTGAAAACCGACAACACATCCAGAACAAGGAAAACTATCGTCCTGGAAAGGGGGAATAGTCAGGCTGGGAGGAGACGGCTCTGAAACACTGTGTGCATGGAGGTTGTCAGGACAACTTTGAATTCTGAGAGTGTTTATGACATTACAGTGAACGTGTCACCCCAGATGGCTGCATGTTTACAGTACCAGGATTGGCTTAGGCTGGGATACTCAAGTGAGAGATACCCAGAAACAGCTTTTCCAAAGAGAAACCTGGCACAGAAACTTGAAGAGATCAAAGAGATGCTGATTCCAGGGATAAGAAAGGTATCATTGTGATGATACTTCATTCTTCCTTCGTTTTCTTCCATTCCATGCGCACTGATGCCCTTCCGTTTCCTTGTATCTTGTGGAATTTCTTTCCCCAAAGCTTTGCTGCTTCTCGGTTTACATAGCTTTCACCTGTTTGGCACAGCTTATTCCTAGATACTTTGTTCTTCCTACTAGCATGCTTTTTTTTTTTTTTTGAGGTTCAGTTTTTCTATCCTTTGCAACTTTTGATTAGTTTTATTTAGGCAGATGTTTACTGCTGTGCTCACATCGGCTGGCAATGCTGCTGTATTTGCTGAGGAAGACTGGCCCAGTCTAACGTCGCTTCCCATCTGCCTGTTTCCTTTGTTGCCCATTCCTGTCACACACGCTTCTTCCAAATAGGCTGCTAAGACAGATGGCAACGAGCATGCTGCCTAGGTTTTCTCCTAGAAGTCTCACGGTTTCAAGTCTTCCATTCAAGTCTTTAATCCGTTTCGAGGTGGTGTGTGTGACTAGTGTAACATCATGCTCTACTCTCATTGTGTTACATTTGGCTGTGCAGTCTTCCCAGCACCGTTTCTTGTTGAGACTCTCCTTTCTCCGCTGTGTACTCTTGGTTCCCTGGTTGAAAATGTGTTGCGCATGTATGCATGTGCATATATGCGTGAGTTGACCTCTGGGCTCTCGATTCTGTTCCATGGAATTGTGTGCCTGTTTTTGGGCCCAGACTGTGCCGTTTCGGTTCCTAGTGCTTCGTCCTATATGTGGAAATCAGAAAGTGTGATACGTCCTGCTTTGTTCATTTTCTTCAGGATTCCTTTGGGTATTCAGGGTCCTTTCCTTCTGGATAGAGACTTTATTATTCTCTCTTCTATTTCTGTGGGAAAGATCACTGCAACTTTGACTGGGATTGCTTGGAATCCACAGATTCCTCTATCCGCTATGGACGTTTCAAGTGTGTTAGTTCTTCCATTCCAACAGCACGGAATAGTCTTCCGTTTCGTTGTGTCTTCTGGAATTTCTTTAGCCAAAGCTTTGCTAGTATCGGTTTACAATGCTTCCACCTGTTTAGTGAAGGTTAGTCCTAGATATCTTATTATTCTTAGTGACATGCTTCTTTATTTGAGGTTCAGTTTTTCTATTCTTTGCAACTTTTAATTGGTTCTGTTTTGGCAGAAGTTTATGGCAGTGCTCACATCTGCTGGTCGTGCTGCTGTATTTGCTGAGCAAGAGTGGCACTGTCTAACGTCACTTCCCATCTGCCTCTACACTACCTCCCAGGACTCTCCCAGGATGGCTGTACCAGCGGTGAGGAGGCTCAACCCCAAGAGCACAAATGGACGACCACGGGCTGCGGACCCAGAAGGCACGGACTTCACAGCATCAGCAGTGGCCAGCCCCTTTCATGTTCCATTGGCAACCTGCTGTTTTGGAATGTGACTTCAATATGCTACTGGAGCCCAGCTCTGGCCCTGTGTAGATGAAGCCATGTTGTTTTCCTGGTCCACTGTGATGTCATAGTATTTCTGAGAATTGCGTCTGTGCTGTGCCAGCAAGCTTCATGGACACAAGGTTTCAGAGCCCGCTTGGAGCAGTCTCAGAACTCACCCATTCCATTTAGCCCAGGTTTGACCTTCACTGCAGGTTTTGGGGTTGTGACTTTCTCGGACTTTCAAACTTTTAAGCAGATTCTGTCTAAACACGGCCGTCTTTCACTGTGGATTATTCAGTTGTGATTTCTGTTTGCCTTACATTTTCTGGGACCTTTTTTCTTTTCCATAGGCTAATCATCATGGTATTGCTAAGCTATCTCCCTTCGATATGCTTATCAGTGTGTTCCCTTTTCATTCCAAGTTATAAATTTTGCATTTCTTTGATCACCATATGTTCTGTTGGCTGTTGTGCGAGTGCTTTTGTGATTGGTGGGTGTTGTCTTTGAATTTCCATCGGTCACTTGAAGGAATCTGTGCTATCCTGGCCGAGGTGACACTGAGCACTGAGAACATGTGGTCATCTTCCTTGGTTAGAGATTCTGAGATCAGAAACTCCAGATTTGAGGTTGTCCTGGCAACCATCTTCACGGACACAATGGTTCCGCAACAAATTAGACGAATCTGTTGAATTTCTCTTTCCAGGTGAGAGATCCTTCTATTTCTGGATTTGGAAAGTTCGAACTTCACCCCTGATCCTTGAATGCTCTGCTAGATTATGTCTAGATACTGGCTTACTTTGTTTCCACAGGGTTTGTTATTTGTTTGATTTACATCCTCACCTGTGGCGTGTTTATTTTTCTTTAAATATAATGATAATGTTCTAATTTTCAGCCAACATCGTTACATGTGGTGTTGAAACACATAATCAATACTCCTTCTACGGCAGGAGAAGGGGGAGAGAATCTCATTGATCCCAACTTAGGACTCTAGCCTTGGAGTGCAGCATTCACCAAGGAATGACCCCCTCTGCAAAAGGGTGCTTTTGAGCCACTTCTAGAGTCCTTCCAAACCAAGAGACATACCCCAAGCATGACAGTTGTCCATTCCTTCCAGGCTTCAAAGAGGTCTCTTGTGACACATTAGCATGTAGCCAGTGGGCACCCATGATGCCAGAGCTATGGAAAGTGAGACTTCTCTTTAAAAAATTCTAGTGGCCTAGGACAGCAGCCTTGATTCTTCTCTACAATGACCTCAAGAGATCATTCTTGACTTTGGATTATGAGTGAGGCAGGACAACATAGGTCTCATAGTTCCAGCCTCTTGTTTCAAATCAAGCTTCAAGCTTGAATCAGAACAGCCTCCTCTTCGACGTGAGGAGATGGCAATGTTCTCCTCTCAGTGCTTGTCCCTCTATTATGGCTTCTTCCCAATGATTCCTGTCTTATCCCTTGAATTAGCATATCTTTGATCTCTTCAAGTTACTGTGCCCTGTTTCTGTGGGCAAAAGCTGTTTCTGAGTATCCCTCACTTGAATATCCTAGCCTATGCCAATCCTCGGGCTGGAAACCTGTGGCCATCTTGGGTGACATGTTCACTGTGATGTCATAAACACCCTCAGAATTCGAAGTTGTCCTGAAGACCTCCATGCACACAGTTCTTCAGAACCATCTCATCCAAGTCTGATTACTCCCCCTTTCCAGGTAGGATAGTTTTCGCCCTTAGGTATTTCTTGTCGGTTTCTTTCTCCTCGAACTTGAAAAGGTCTGCTACCTTCCCTCTAGACACTGGTTTCTTTCCTTTCGGATTAATCTGGGTTTTCTCTCTTATCTTTTGTGGATGAGACCAAATGGGTGGACTTTCCCAAGAGAAAGTCCCGGAGGCCCTCCCAAGATGACTTTTCCCAGGCAATCCTCTGATGCGCAATGATCGTGTCATCTCCTAGCAGTCTGACAATTCCACTTTGGCAGGTCACATGTTTTCCTTCCTTCATTATTTGGGGAAGTGTTCCTGATGCATTCATAGATTGTAATATTCCCATGGTTCTTTTTCTGGTGTGTACTCATAACATCTCTTCAAAATTTCCATTTCTTTAGGATGTCTGTCTGCACCATACCGTGAAATCTATATTTGCTAATGCTACTAATCTGATCCGCACCCGTGGTGCTAACCAATGAAGCCCTGGCCGCCCAGGCGGAACGTGGGCACATACCCAGTACACCGCAGGGCCGGCACTGAAATGGACTTTTGGATCAAACTTTTGCCTGAACTAGGGATGGTGTTGGCCTGCTTTGGTTATTTGTAACGGTAATTAGTAGTAACATTGTGGAGTGTAACCTTTTCTTTTGGCTCCTGAGTTTAGCACGGAACGTGTTCTCTTGGTATTGATCTTCTTCAACTCTTTGTAATGGTGTTCCTTTCTGTAGCATCATTAAGCATTTTGAGGTGTTTACCAATCCTTGAAAGTTCATCTTCTCTAATCTCTTTCAGCCTCCAAAGTTTAGGCCGTAAATCTGGACCCCTACAGAACATATGGTGAATAAGGAAATACAACATTCATAACTTGGAATGGAGGAGAAAAGACTGATAAGAATATCTATGGGAGATAGCTGTGAGAGACCATGATGAATGATGTGGATTAAGGCTGCCACAGCTCGAAAAGCCCAAGGTTACCTGGCCTACATACCAAACTACATGACCCGGTGAGTTTTTTTGTGTTTTTTTTGGTATGAATTAGAGGTGTCCCAGTGATAGAAGCCCATTTCATGCTCACCTACATGCCTATCTATATGGCCAGATTGGTATTTAATGCTATATGACCACACAATAACCAGACCCCATCTGAACTGAAATCATTTAATGACTTTTAACATAATCTTTTCTTTTTCCAGTAAAAATGTAACGTACCAATGCATTATAAAATTGGCCCTTACCTTGAACTCAGGGCAGCAGCAGGACCTCTGACTTCCCATGGAACCTTTCCCCATGCAGCAGCAGCAGCTCTTCACTGCCCACATGTCCTGTCCCCATGCAGCAACTATTTACTGCCCATGGGTCCAGTCGCCATGTTGTCCTGTACCATTTTATAAATAAAAGAGCACCACTTCCAGAATTTGAGAGTCCAAGAAATCTTTCTTTTGACTCTTCAGCTCACCAAGCCCATAGCATATCTTGTGGCCCATATCAAAAACTTGCTTCATAGGTTTGTGAGCTCGACTTCTGGTAAGTGCCCTGTTCTTCGTTGTGCATCTCTCTTTTTCAAGGATGGATCTAAATTCACTTCTCCATCAGGAACTTTCTTGGATAGCTGCTTGAATCCACGTTTGCTGCCCATGGCTACTCTATGGGGCAAATCATGGCATTCAGCTTGAAGAGAATCAGTACCTTAAGCCTAAGGGCGATGTAGAGTGAATTACTCCATTCCTTCCTGACTCTATCTCTAATATACAAATTTTAGGTGGGCACGGGTTGGCCACTTAAGTCCTTAGGATGGCCGGCAATCTGCAAGACTCCCCTGGAAGGTTTCTTTTCCTAAGGCTGGATTGGGATACCTCCCATGGCACCTCACCATGCTCTGAACTGTGTGAATGTCTCAATCGGGACTATAGTTCAAGGAAAGTACCACAGTCTAACCTTTGGTTGCATATGGGAAACCCTTCTTCAGAGAATGGCTCCAACACGCAATTGGATAGAATGTCCCCCAGGTCAGTGGAAAATTCTACACTATTTTTCTCCATCCTGTTCTCTCTTAAACTTCTCCTTTTCTCTTGGGGACCATTCAACAGGCACCTATTACTGCCAGGCAGAATAGGAAAGATGTTCACCAGGCAGCTGTTACTGCCAGACATACCACGGAAGGTACACAAGGGATGCAATGCTGGGGGCCACGCCCATCACCCCTTGGTATAGGAACCCCACAGTAGGAACCACATGTAGGATGCTGCCATAGGGTCAGGGGTGATCTTCAAGGTAATGGACATGTCTCTTTCATCTTTGTTAGAGTTACAATGGCCATTTTCATCTCCTTTTAAACTTTGCAACTGGGGAAACAAACGAATCTTTCAAGGATCAAGGCCTCCACCACTGGAGCCCCAACTTTGGCTTTCTGGGCCTGATAACCCCAACGAACCTAAGTAGGGTGCCCTCTCTTGGCGGTTGACTCATTGAGTAGTTTATTCACCTACTGAGTTGGCTATGAGGGTAGGAGACCTGTGATTTATTCTGAGAACTGTCGGGCTACGGTAGTGTGCCACAGCCCAGGAACTGTTGTGTGACTCTTATCTTGAGAACCCTCTGAGAGCAGCCATGAGGGTGAGGTCTGGTGTCTTCTTTTCCTTTCTCTGTTTTGCTCATCATGTCATCTGTTGTCACCAAGTCGAGGTTAAGTTCTGGCTGGACCTGAGCAGAACATGGACCTTCTGTAAAATCGAACAACTTGAAAATATTTTGCAAGGACCTTAACTCTCAACCCGGGTACTGGGAGCCCCGGCCTCCAGCCAGTTCCAGGTGTTTGTAGCCACTGCACCCTTCTCCAGTCCACTGCCAGTTGCACACTGGCTTGACTGCCATGGGGAATGGCATAAGCATCCCCAGAGACTCACCACTCAGGGTCATTCCAACTAATTAGAAGCACTTTCAATTGTATGGGTTATGCCCCAGAGACTCCAGCTGGGAGAAAATTTGCGAGGTTTCTCTGTGCCTTTATGGTGCAGTTGGACAGGTAGATCAACCTAGAACGTCCTTCAAGTTACAGTCCAGTTTCTGAGAAATCAAGAGCAACTGTCCTTAGAAAATCCTTGCAAGACTGGAAAGACAGCACTAGAGGCAGTTCAGATTCCACCTAGTTCCTTTATCATGAAAAGGATTATCATCCCCCCTCTCCAGGAACTACTATCTAGCCCATCACTCACTCTTAAGACTGAAAAAAAGAAAGGAGGGGAAAGGAGAAATGGCCATAAATGTGCCGTTGAAAGAGTCTAGCATCTCGAGGGTCTTCTCCATAAGTATTTGTAAAAAGGCTCAAAACAAACTTTACCTTCATAACTGGTGAGCTTTATATTATTGTAACCGATTCACGGCAGTAGCTTTTAAAACAGTAGTTGTACAGTCTCTGTGTATGCGTGTCTATGTGTAGGTTATACATGTGATATTTTCAGCCTTGGGTGGTATGACCAAAATTAAGATCTCTGTTTAGTTGGCTTATAGTAAGTGTTTACATAAATGCTAAATGCAGTAGAAATTAACTCAGTGCCTTTCAAAGTTAATGTCATGTGAATTAACCTTTGGTAAATGAAAGACTGTTTAAGTTTGTTGGTCTGATTCAAAATAGTCTTGTTGTCAGGGATGTCGGTATTTGCATAGGGATGCAGGCCTTCAGCCTGGGTTTACTAGTCATATAAGTTCACGTTGTCTGCTAAATTTGTCAGCAAAGTAATAGCTTTAAATGATGACCAGTTTTGTCTAAGGCCTCATGAGGTTTCAGTAGGTAATCTGAACATAATTGATGGAAACAAATGGTTTAAATAGATAATACTCATTAAAGTGAGTACAAAAACTTTTATGGTCTGTATAGTTTGGGAAAGAAAAACAGCTTCGAAATGCTTTTTGGTAACCATCTTGAGTTTTGCCAAATTAAGTTAAATGATAAAAATCTGAATATCTGGGTCATTTCTGGATACGACGAAACACTGAAACATTATTAGTAAACACATCTAAGTTATCTACTTTTGGCTTCTTCTTGAAGAGGCTAAAAGCGTGTGGGTGTATTAAAAACCATGCCTTGTGTTTTATTGTAAAGTGGCGTGTTTCTAAATTTATGAAGTGTTCAGAATGCTGATATAAAAGACAATTCATAATTGTTTTCCTTTTTAGTGTTTACCAGGTCTGTTAAGGGTTAAAAGTTCTAATTAACCTACCTAATTAAAGCTACAGGAAATTACTAAGAAAAAGAGCTCTGTATTCAAGGAAGTTAAAATGTACGTTTTCAGTAAAAAAGGTATAAATAATGGAAATATTTTTGTTTGATTGGTTAAGGAAGATAAATTCGTCCTGATGTACTAGAAAGGAAAAACAAAGAATTTGGGAGAAATTCTGAAAACATAAAAGAAAGTTTTAGAAGGTTTGTGAAGAAGAAAATCTGAAAGGAGTTTTATGCCTGGTCAAGAAGACCAAAGTAAGTTCAATTAAGTTAATGAGTTTGAATGTTAATAATAAGTAGGTGCAGAAATTCAAATTTGGTTTTCTCTAAAAGGATACATTTTCTTGAACTTTTGATCTGCTCTTGATAAAGAGGTTATGAAAGCTATTCCTTTCAGTAAGTCTACCTAAGAGACAAACCTGTTTTGTGAATATAATGACTTAGGTCACTCCTAATATTATTGACTCTTTCTGTTATCACATTGAATAGATACCTGAGTACATTTCACAGTGAGTGTTGTTTCACATTTGACCAAGCATTTGAAAAGCTTTTGATATGTTTTGACAAGATTCTCCCTCAAAGATATTCAAATCCTAAATGAAGGCTATCTTTTGACCTGGTAGACAGAATAAAAATTAATCTGAGGATTTTCAGAGGGCCCTTGAGACTTCTCAAAGACATTTGCTCTCTCTTCCTATAAGGAGGAAAATACTAAACTTATTAGACTTATTTGGTCTATTACATTGCACGGGAATCATTGTAAAATAAGTAATGATAGACTTTCTTAGGTGTTATTAGATGGGTAAATGTTATTAATATAGATGTCTTAAAATTATATAGCATTCCTAAAATTCTGATTTGTCCTCGTTATCAGTCATAAGTCCACTTATTATCTGGAAGTTTAATATGTCACAGAAGTAGCCAAGTTTCTTTGTCAATTGCCCTTTTGAGTCCTTTGTCCATTTCCAGGTAGTTGTTGTTTTACTTTGATTCTTTTTCCTTTTGCAAATATGTTTCATCTTCCGAGAAATTCCTGGAAAGGGTTCTGACAAAAAGGTTCTAAACGACAGGCTTCTGATAATCTTTCAGATTGTAAAACTGAACGGAGTAAGAAATTACAGAATTCTAACAGAAACTAAGTTCATCAATCTACTAACAGAAGATTCAGCCCAAGAACTGATTATGCAGGGCCCTGTGAACTGATAAGGATGATTGTAATTTTTTAGGACTTCTATTTGAAATACTGTTGAGTTTTGATGTGTTGTTTTGTTTTCTCATAATGAAGGAAAGCTTTTTCTCTTTTCTCTTATGCTAACTATGACTTACAGCCATTTGGTGAAATTATACCTTCATGAGCGAAACTGAAACATTTATCTTTTTCTCCCTACATTATCCCTAAGGAATTGTCAAACCCTTTGTTACTGAGTATGGTCATTTCGTGGCAATATTTGCATAAGTTCCATAAGAATCTGTTCTCCTTATAACAGGACACATTGGTTATATTACCAAGGCTTTGACTGGAATGTCATATTTGAAACATACATGCTCACATATGACAAGACAGCATTTCAGGAACAAAGATTGGACTTTCTGGAATACAGCCACTCAGAAACATGGGCCTGGTACCTTGTTTACAGAGATTCTCGCAATCTTGCCCGGTCACTAAGGAATCTTGCTTATCTGGCAGGTGCAGGGAACCTCCGAATATTTTGGGTGACCTCAAAGAGAACGCCACTCAAATCTTTAGGTACTGCAGGCCAAATCTGATGGCAAGTCCTTGGCTTGGCTTTTCTGGCCTCTAGAGGCCTTCACAGTTCAATCTGAGACTCCTCAGAAAAAATTCCAGCAAAGCAGATTTTTAAAAACCTGTATAAGCAATTCCGATTCTTTCTGCTCTTATGTAAATAATTGGAGCAAGTTGTATTGAAACTACATTTTATTTGCAAACGTGTTAATCATAATTTGGCTATCTTTTGTAAAAATGAGGATGATTTAAGAGAGCAAGAAATTACACTTCTGTAGAAGCTATAGTAGCCATTCATGGATACTAGATTCTAGCTCTTTTCTTCTGCAAGATTCATTTATTACTAATCGTAATGTTTCAGTTTTGCTCATGAAGGTATAATTTCACCAAATGGCTGTAGGTCATTGTTAGCATAAGGGAAAAGAGAAAAAGCTCTCCTTCATTACGAGAAAACAAAACAACACATCAAAACTCAACAATATTTCAAACAGAAGTTCTAAAAAATTACAACCATCCTCATCAGTTCACACAGTCCTGTATAATCAATTCTTGAGCTGAGTTTTCTGTTAGCAGATCGATGAGCTTAGTTTCTGTTAGAATTCTGTAATTTCTTACTCCGTTCAGTTTTACAATCTGAAAGTTTATCAGAAACCTGTCATTTGGAAACTTTGTGTCAGAACCCTTTCCTGGAATTTCTGGGAAGATGAAGCATATTTACAAAAGAAAAAAGCATCAAAGTAAGACAACAACTACCTGGAAATGGACAAAGGACTCAAAAGGGCAATTGAGAAAGAAACTTGGCTACTTCAGTGACATATAACACTTGCTGATAATAATTGGACTTATGACTGTTAACCAGGAAAGATCACACTTTTAGGAATGTTATATAATTTTAAGACACCTATATTAATAACATTTACCCATCTTATACCACCTAAGGAAGTCTATCATCACTTATTTCACAATGTTTCCCATGTTATTTAATAGAGCAAGTAAGCCTAATTGGTTTAATATCTTCCTTCTTATAGGAAGAGAGAGCAAATGTCTTCGAGAAGTCTCAGGGGCCCTCTAAAAATCCTCCGAGTAATTTTTCTTCTGCCTACCAGGTCAAAAGAAAGCCTTCATTCAGCATTTGAATATTTTTGAGGGAGAAGCTTGTCAAAACATATCAAAAGCTTTTCAAATGCTTGTTCAAATAGAAAGCAACACTCGCTGTGAAGCAATGCTCGGGTATCTATTCAAAGTTATAACAGAGTCAAAAATCTTAAGAGTGACCTCAGTCATTATTTTCACAAAACAGATTTGTCTCTTACGTAGACTTACTCAAAGGAACAGCTTTTAAGACCTCTTTACCAAGAGCAGATCAAAAGTTCAAGAAAATGTATCCTTTTAGAGAAAACCAAACTTGAATTTCTGCACCTACTTATTTTGAACTTTCAAACTCATGCACTTAACTGAACTTACTTTAGTCTACTTGACCAGGCATAAAACTCCTTTCAGAATTTCTCCTTCACAAACCTTCTACAACTTTCTTTTTTGTTTTCAGAATTTGACCCAAAGTCTTTGTTTTTTCCTTTCTAGTACATCACGACAAATTTATCTTTCTTAACCCACCAAACAAAAATATTTCCATTCTTTATACCTTTTTTACTGAAAACATCCATTTTAACCTCCTTGAATACAAAGCTCTTTTCCTTAGTAGTTTCCAGTAGGTTTAATTCCATAAGGTAATTAGAACTTTAACCGTTATCAGACCTAGTAAACACTAAAAAGGTAAACAATTATGGATTGTCTTTTATATCAGCATTCTAAACACTTCCTAAGTTTAGAAACACGCCACTTTACAACTAAACACAAGGCATGCTTTTTAATACACCCACACGCTTTTAGCCTCTTCCATAAGAAGCCAAAAGTAGATAACTTAGATATGTTTATTAATAATGATTCAGTGTTTCATCCTATCCAAAAATGATCCAGATATTCAGATATTTATTATTTAACTTTACTTGGCAAAATTCAAGATTGTTACCAAAAGAACTTAAAGCTGTTTTTTTCCCCCAAGTATAGAGACCATAAATGTTATTGTATTCAGTTTTATGAGTTTTATGCATTTAAACCATTTGTTTCCAACAGTTATGTTCAGATTACCTACGGAAACCTCATGAGGCATTAGACAAAACTGGTCATCATTTAAATATATTATTTCGCTGACAAATTTAACAGACAACGTGAAATTATATCACTAGTAAACTGAGGCTGAATGCCTGCATCCTATGCAAATACTGACAACTCTGACAACAAGACTATTTTCAATCAAACCAACAAACTTAAAGAAACTTTCATTTACCAAAGGTTAATTCACATGATGTTAACTTTGAAAGGCACTGAGTTAATTTCTACTACATTTCGAATTTACGAAAGCACTTACTTTAAGCCAACTAAACAGAGATCTTTATTTTGGCCATACCATCCAGGGGTAAAAATATCACATGTATAACGTACACATAGACACACATACACAGAGACTGTACAACTATTGTTTTAAAAGCTACTGCCGTGACTCAGGTACAATAATATAAAGCTCACCAGTTATGAATCTAAACTTTGTTTTGAGCCTTTTTACTAATGCTTATGGAGAAGACTCTCTAGATGCTATACTTTTTGCAATGACACACTTATGGCCATTTATCCTTTCCCCTCCTTTTTTTTTTTTTTTTTTTGAGTCTTAAGACTGAGTGATTGGCTAGATAGTAGTTCCTGGAGAGGGGGGATGATAATCCTTTTCATGATAAAGGAACTAGGTCGAAACTGAGCTGCCTCTAGAACTGTCTTTCCAGTCTTGCAAGGACTTTCTAAGGACGGTTGCTCTTGATTTCTCAGAAAGTGGACTGTAACTTGAAGGACGTTCTAGGTTGATCTACCAGTCCAACTGCACCATAAAGGCACAGAGAAACCTCACAAACTTTCTCCCAGCTGCAGTTTCTGTGCCATAACCCAGACAATTCAAAGTGTTTCTAATTAGTTGGAATGACCCTGAGTGGTGAGTCTCTGGGGATGCTTATGGCATTCCCCATTGCAGTAAAGCCAGTGTGCGACTGACAGTGGAGTGGAGAAGGGTGGAGTGCCTACAAAGGCCTGGAACTGACTGCGGGCCGTGGCTCCAAGTACCCGGGTTGAGAGTTTCGTCCCTTGAAAAATGTTTTCAAGTTTTTCGATTTCACAGAAGGTGCAGGTTCTGATCAGGTCCAGCCTGATCTTAACCTCGACTTGGTGACAACAGAGGAGATGATGACCAAAACAAAGAAAGGAATAGAAGACACTAGACCTCACCCTCATGGCCGCTCAGAGGGTTCTCAAGATAAGAGTCACACAACAGTTCCCGTGCTGTGGCACACTACCATAGCACGAGTGTTCACAGAAAAAAATCACAGATTTCCTACCCTCATAGCCAACTCGGTAGGTGACTAAAATACTCAATGAGTCAACCGCCAACAGAGGGTACCCTACTTGGGGTCGCCAGGGTGATCAGGCCCAGAAAGCCAAAGTTGGGGCTCCCAGTGTTGGAGGGCTTGACTTTTGAAAGATTTCTTTGTTTCCCGGTTGCAAAGCTCAAAAGGAGACGAAAATGGCCATTGTATCTCTAACAAAGATGAAAGAGACACGTCCATTACCTTGAAAATGCCCCCTGAACCTACGGCAGCATCCCACCTGTTGTTCCTACTGTGGGGTTCCTATAGCAATGGCTGGCGGGGCTGTCTGCCAGCATTGCATCCCTTGTATACCTTCCCTCGGATGCCTGGCAGTAACAGGTGCCTGGTGAACATCTTTCCTATTCTGCCTGGCAGTAATAGGTGCCTGGTGAATGGTCCCCAAGACAAAAGGAGAATTTTAAGAGAGAACATAATGGAGAAAAAGTGTGAGGAATTTTCCGCCGCTCTGAGGGACATTCTACCCAATTGCATGTTGGAGTCATTCTATGAAGAAGGGTTTCCCATACTCAAGCAAAGGTTAGACTTTGGTAGTTTCCTTGAACTCGATTCCCGATTGGGACATTTGCACAGTTCAGAGCCTGGTCAGGTGCCATGGGAGGTATCCCAATCCAGCCTAAGGAGAAGAAACCTTCCACCGGAGTCTTGCAGGTTGCCAACCATCCTAATGACTTAAGTGGCCTATGCATGCCCAGGTAATATTTATATATTAGAGATAGACTCAGGAAGGAATGGATCAATTCATGCTACATCACCCTGAGGCTTAAGCTACTGATTCTCTTCAAGCTGAATGCCATGATTTGCCCCATAGAGTAGCCATGGGCAACAAACATCGATTCATAGAGCTAACCAAGAAAGTTCCTGATGAAGAAGTGAGTTTAGATCCATCCTCGAAAAAGAGAGAGGCACCAGGAAGAAAGGGGCACTTACCAGAAGTCGAGCTCAAAAACTGATGAAGCAAGTTCCCCATACAGGACACAAGATATGATGCAGACTCTGCAATCTGAAGAGTTGAAAGATTTCTTGGACTCTCAACGTCTGGTAGTGGTGCTCTTTTATTTAGAGAACTTTACAGGATAACATGGGGACAGGACCCATGGGCAGTAAAGAGTTGCTGCATGGGGACAGGATCTATGGGCAGTGTAGAGCTGCATGCATGGGGACAGAACCCATGGGCAGTGAAGAGCTGCTGCTACTGCCCTGAGTTGAGGGTAAGGGCTAATTTTATGAGTCATGGGTACATGACTTATTTTTAATGGAAAAAGAAAATATGATGTAAACGTCATTAAATGATTTCAGTTCAGATGGGTTCTTGTTATTGTGTGGTCATATAACACTAGATACAAAACTGGCCCCACAGATAGGCATGTAGGTGAGCATGACCTGGGCTTCTCTCACTGGGGCACCTCTAATTCATCCCAAAAGAAATTCACCGGGTCATATAATTCTGCATGTATACCACATAACCTTGTGCTTTTCGAGCTGGGGTGGCCTTAATCCAGATCAATTGTCATAGTCTTTCTCAGCTGTCTCCCATAGATATGCTTATCAGTCCCTTCTCTTTCATTCAAGTTATTAATTTTGTATTTCTTTAGTCACCATATGTTCTCTAGTCCGACGTGTGAGTGCTTTCGTGATTTTTGGGTATTGTCTTTGAATTTCAATCGTTCACTTAAAGGTATCTTTGCTATCCCGCCTAGGTCCAATGGAGCACTGAGAACACGAGGTCATCTTTGTTGGTTTGACATTCTGAGATCAGAATCTCCAAATTCTAGGTTGCCCTGGCAACCACCATATGGACATAATGTTTCCGAGACAAATTAGACAAATCTGATGAATTCATCCCTACAGGTAAGATATTTTTATGTCTCTTTTCTGAATTTGGGGACGCTCAAAGTGGAACCTGGATCCTTGATCATTTCAGTAGACTACGTCTGGATGCTGGTTTACTTTATTTCTGTAGGATTTGTTAGTTGTTCGACTTACATTGTCATCTCTGTCATGTTTATTTTTCGTTAAATATAAGTGTAATGTTCTAATTTTCAGTCAACTTCCTCACATATGGTGTCAAAGCACATAAGCAATACTCTTCTATGGCGAGGGATGGGGGAGAGAATTTCATTGTTGCCAAACTGAGCATTCTAGCTTTGGATACAAGCCTTCCCTTTGGATTGGTGGTTCCCAGAGGGAAAGAAAAAATCCTAAAAGGCGTGCATATTTGCAGCATAAAGCTTTTGATGCTGAAAGAGATTAGAGAGATGAACTTCTAAGGATTGTGAAGCTCCTCAAAATGCTTAATGATGCTACAGAATGGTCGACCATTGCAAATAGATTAAGATGAATACTACAAAGAGAATGTGTTCCGTGCTAAACTCATGAACCAAGGGAAAATGTTACCCTCTATGAGGTCACTACGAATTACCTTCAGGAATGATCAAAAAAGGCCAGCTTCTTCCCAAGTTCAGCGAAAGATTGCTCCAATAGTCCAATTCAGGTCTGGCACTGTGGCATAGCAAGTAAGTGCCCACGTTCCTCTTGGGCGTCCCGGGCATCACCGCCTAGCATCATGGGTGGGGATCAGATTAATAGCAATGGGAAATCCAGATTTCATGGTCTGGTCGGCACAGAGATCATAAAGAAGTAGAAATTGTGAGGAGAACTTATCAATACGCACCAGAAAAGGAACCATGAGAATATTACAATCTATGAACGTATCAGGTACACGTCCCCAAATGATGAAGGAAGGAAGACATGTGACCCAACAAGGTGGAATTGTCAGACTACCAAGTGATCACACGAGTCAGAGGATTGCCTGGGCAAATTGAACTTGGGAGGGACTCCAGGACTTTCTCTGTGGAAAATCCACCCATTTGGCCATATCCACAAAAGGTAAGAGGTAAAACCCAGGATAATCTTAAAGGAAAGAAACCAGTCTCTGGAGGGAAGGTAGTAGACCTTTCAATGTTGGAGGAGAATCTTAGAAACTGATAAGAAATGCAGAACAAGGAGAACTATCCTACCTGGAAAGATGGAGTCTTCAGACTGGTATGAGATGGCTCTCAAACACTGTGTGCATGGACGTTGTCAGGATAACTTAGAAAAATCCGAGGGTGTTTATGACATCAAGCTGAACATGTCACCAAAGATGGCCGCATGTTTCCCAGGCGAGTATTTGCCTAGGCTGTGATAGTGAAGTGAGAGATACCCAGAAACAGCTTTTCCCAACAGGAACCAGGCACAGAAACTTGAAGAGATCAAAGAGACGCTGATTCAAGGGATAAGAAAGGAATCACTGGGAAGAAGCGATAATAGAGGGACAAGCGCTGAGAGGAGAACATTGTCATCTACTCAAGTAGATGGGGAGGCCGTGCTGATTCAACCTTGAAACTTGATTTGAAACAAGAGGCCAGACTTGGCGCTTATCAGTCCTATGTTGGCCTTATGCCTTACTCATAATCCAAAGTCAAGAATGATCTCTTGAGGACATTGAAGAGAAGAATCGAAGCCTCCGTCCTACTCCCCTAGCATGCTTTGAAGAGAAGTCTCCCTTTCCACAGCTCTGGAGTCATAGGGGCCCACTGGGTACATGCTAATGTGTCCCAAGACATCTCTTTGAAGACTTGAAGAAATGCACGCCGATCATTCTTTGAGTATGTCTGCTGGTTTGGAAGGGCACTGGAAGTGTGCTGAAAAGCACCCTTTTCCAGAGGGCTTCATTCCTGTGTCAAGGCTGCCCCCCCAGGCTAGCGTGCTCAGTTGGACTCCAATGAAATACTCTCCCATTATCTCTTGCCGTAGAAGGAGTACTGACTCTGTGTTTTGACACCTTATGGAAGGGGGTTGGCTGAAAATTAGAACACTACCATTATATTTAAAGAAAACTACACATGCCAGAGCTGAGGATGTAAGTCAAACCAATAGAAAACCCTGTGCAAATAAAGTAAGCCAGTATCTAGACCTAATCTGGTGGAGCGCCCAAGGATCAGGGGTGAAGTTCGAAATTTCCCAAATCCAGAAAAGAGACAGAAAAATCTGTTACCTGGAGAGAGGAGTTCATCAGATTTTGCTAACTTGTCTCAGAGACATACTGTCCGTGAAGGTGGTTGCCAGCACCCCCACGAATCTGGAGTTTCTGATCTCAGAATGTCAAACCAGCCAAGATGACCACGAGTTCTCAGAGCGCAGTGTCAACTCGACCAGGATAGCAAAGATTCCTACAAGTGACCTATAAAAACTCCAAGACAACACCCAACAATCACGAAAGGACTCGCACTTCGGCCTACAGAACCTAAGGTGATTAAAGAAATGCAAAATTCATAACTTGGAATGAAGGAGAATGCACTGATAAGCATACCAAAGGGAGATACCTCAGAAAGACCATGACGATTGGAGTATGGAAAAGAAAATAAGGTCCTGTCAAGTGGAACGCCAACAGAAATCACAAGTGAATAATCCACAGTGATAGACGTCAGTCTTTAGACAGGTTCTGCCTGAACACTATGCAGTAGTGTTTCCGGGTTCTTTGGATCAACACGCCGCAGAGGAATAGCTGGATCATATGGGACATGGATTCTTAAACTTCTGAGGCAGTTCCACACCGCTTGGCGTAGTGGCTGCACTGTTTTGCACTCCCACCAATGGTGCAGGAGGCTTCCCTTCTCTCAACCTCCTCTCTGACACTTGTTGCTTCCTGTCTGCTTCCTTATAGCCATTCTGACCACAGTGAGCTGCTGTGTCCTTGCAGTTTGCACTTGCATTTGCCTGCGACTTAATGATGGTGAACAAGTTTTCATGCCACCATTGGCCCTCTTTCGATCTTCTTGGGAGAAATCTCTGTTTCCATCTTTTGCCCAGGTTTTCATTGGCCTGCCGTTTTTATTCTTGTGGAGACGTGCGAGTTGATTGCATCTTTGGGCTTTTCACCCGTTGTCCGATGTGTGGTTTGTAAACATGCTCTCCCAGTTGTTGTGCTATCTTTGCATTCAGGCGATGGTTTCCTTCACTGGGCAAGGAGCGTCCGCATTTGACGTGGTCCCGTTGGTTTCTTGTTTACTTGGTTGCCCTTGCCCAGTAGGACTTGCTTCTTGAAAACAGGCGGCTCAGACAGATGGCAAAGAGCACTCTGCCTAGGTCTTCTGCTACAAGGTTCACGGTTTCAAGTCTGCCATTCAAGGCTTTGATCCATTTCAGGTGGTGTGTGTGCCAGGTGTAACATCATGGTGTACTCTCGTTGTGTTCCATGTGGCTGTGCAGGCTTCCCAGCACCGTTTATGGTAGAGGCTCTCCTTTCTCCGCTGTCTCCTCTTGGCTCCCTGGTCGAAAATGGGCTGTCCATGTACGTTTGAGTTGGGCTCTGGGCTCTCGATTCTGTTGCATGGGTCTGTGTGCCTGTTTTGGGGCCCAGACTGTGCCGTCTCGGTACCTAGTACTTCGTCCTATATGTTGAAATCGGAAAGTGTGCCACGTCCTGCTTTTTTCGTTTTCCTGAGGATTCCTTTGCCTAGTAAGTGTCTCTTGTTGCTGGCTAGAAACTTTAGGATTCCCTCTTCTGTCTCTGTGGGAAACATTGCTGCAACTCTGACAGGGATTGCATGGAATCCAGAGATTCCTTTCTCTGGTATGGACGTTTCAAGTGTGTTGATGCTTCCATTCCTAGATCCTGGGATCTCCTTCTTTCTCCTTTTGTCTTCTTGAATTTCTTTCCCCACACGTTTGTTAGTTTTCCATTGACATGGCCTTCACCTGTTTTGCTAAGTTTCTTCCAAGAGATCTCATCCTGCTCACTGGCATGCAGTTATTCATTTTGTCTTTTCAGCATCAGTTTTTCTATTCTTTGCAACTTTGAATCGGTTTTCTTTTGGCAGAAGTGCATCGGTGAGCTCACATCCGCTGGCAATGCTCCTGTATTTGCTGTGGAAGTCTGGCCCTGTCTAACGTCCCTTCCCATCTGCCTCTACACGACCTCGGACGCCTGCCCCAGAATGACTGAAGCAGTGGTGAGCAGGCTCACCCAAGAGTCCACCCGGCCCACCCTGGGCCACCGACCCAGAAGGTGTGGACCTCACCGCTGCACCACCGGCCGGCCCCTTTCATGTTCTGCTGGCAACCTGCAGTTGAGGGCAACGGGAGTTGAATATGCTACTTGAGCCCAACTCTGGCACTGTGTAGATGAGGCCAGGTTGTTTTTCGGGTCCACTGTGATGTCAGAGGATTTGTCATACTCGTGTCTCTGCTGTCCAGGCAAGCTTCATGGACACACGGTTCCATGGCCCGCTTGGAGCAGCCTCATAACTCACCCTTCCGACTTAGCCCAGGCTTGACCTTCGCTGCCGTCTTTTGGCTTGTGAATTTCTCTGACTTTCAAACGTTCCAGCAGAGTCTATCTAAAGACTTACATCATCTTTCATTGTGGATTATCCAGGTGTGATTTCTGTTCACCTTCCATTTTCTGGGACCTTATTCTCTTTTCCATAGTGTAATCGTCATGGTATTTCTCAGCTATCCCCCTTAGACATGCTTATCAGTCCATTCCCCTTCATTCCAAGTGATTAGTTATGCATTTCTTGAATCACCGTATGTTCTCCAGGCCGAGGTGTGAGTGCTTTCGTGACTCTTGGTGGTTGTCTTTGAATTTGCACCGGTCACTTGAAGGAGTCTTTGCTGTCCTAGCCCAGGTCAAACTAAGCACTGAGAACACGTGGTCATCTGTGTTGGTTTGACATCCTGAGGGCAGAAACTCCAAATTCGAGGTGGTCCTGGCATCCCCCTTCACGGACACAATGTTTCCAAGACAAATTAGACAAATCTGATGAATTCCTCTCTCCAGGAAAGATATTTTTCTGTCTCTTTTCCGGATTTGGGAAGTTTCGAACTTCACCCCTTATCCTGGAACGTTCCCCTAGATTCCGTCTAGATACGGGCTTACTTTATTTCTATAGGCTGTGCCATTTGTTTGCCTTACATCCTCAGCCCTGGCCTGTTTATTTTTCTTGAAACAGAATTGCAATGTTCTGATTTTCAGCCCACTTCCTTACATGTGGTGTCAAAACACAGAATCAATAATCCTTCTACGGCAAGAGGTAGGGGGAGAGAATTTCATTGGGGGCAAACTGAGCACACTAGCCTGGGAGGGCAGCCTTCACGAAGGAGCGAAGCCGTGTGGAAAAGGGTGCTTTTCAGCACCCTTGTAGAGCACTTCCAAACAAAGAGACGTACCCCAAGCGTGACAGGGCTCCATTCCTTCAAGGCTTCCAAGACATCTCTTGGGACACATTAGCATGAAGCCAGTGGGCCCCCATGACGCCAGAGCTATGGAAAAAGAGACTGATATGCAAAGAATGCCAGGGGCCTAGGAAAGGAGGCATCGATTCTTCTCTTCAACGTCCTCAAGACATCACTCTTGACTTTGGATTATGCTTAAGGCAGAAGGACTACATAGGTCTGATAAGGCCCAAGTCCGGTCTCTTGCTTCCAATCAAGTTGCAATCTTGAATCAGCATGGCCTCCCCATAGACTTGAATACTTGACAACGTTCTCCTCTCGGTGCTTGTCCCTCTATTCTCGCTTCTTGTCAAGGATTCCTTTCTTGCCCCTCGAATCAGCGTCTGTTTTATGTCTTCCAGTTTCTGTGTCCGCTTTCTGTTTCTCAAAGCTGTTTCTGGGTATCCCTCCCTTTAATAGCCTAGCCTAGGTCAATCCTCAGTCTGTAACCGTTCGGCCATCTTGGCGGACATGATCATCGTGATGTTATAAACAACCTCAAAATTCGAAGTTGTCCTGACATCCTGCATGCACACAGAGTTTCAGAGCCATCTCAGGCAGTCTGACTCCTCACCCTTTCCAGGTAGGATGGTTTTACTTTTTCTCGATTTCTTGTCGGTTTCTGACTTGCTCCTCGAACTTTGTAAGGCCTGCTACATTCTCTCTAGACACTGGTTTCTCTCCTGTAAGATTATCCTGGGTTTTACCTCTTACATTTTATGTAGATGGCCAAGTGGGTGGACGTTCCCCAGAGAAAGTCCTGGACTCCCTCCCAAGTTGAAGTTGCCCGGGCAATCCTCTGATGCGCAATGAACGTGTCATCTCCCAGCACTCTGCCAATTCCACCTAGGCAGGTCCCATGTTTTCCTTCCTTCTTCCTTTGGGGAAGTGTACCAGATGCGTTCATGGATTGTAAAAGCCTCACGGTTCTTTTTCTGGTGCGTATTGATAAGGTGACCTCACCATTGCTACTTATTTTATGATCCCTGTCTGCACTGTACCATGAAATCTATATTTCCTAACACTGCTAATGTGATCTGCACCCGTGATGTGAAACAGTGAGGCCTGGGCCGGCCAAGTGGAACGTGGGCACTTACCCGCTCCGCCACAGGGCCGGCCCTGAAGTGGACTTTTGGACCAACCTTTTGCCTGAGCTTGGGAACACGTGGGCCTGTTTGGATTATTCGTGAAGGTGATTAGTAGTAACATCATGGACGGTAACCTTTTCCGTTAGTGCATGGGTTTAGCACGCATCATGTTCTGTGGGTAGTATTCCTCTTCACCTATTTCGAATGGTCTACCTTTCTGTAGCATCAGTACGCATTTTGAGGTGATTTTCCATCCTTGGAAGTTCACCTTCTCTAATCTCTTTCAGCCCCAAAGCTTTATGCCATCATTCTGGACCCTATTTTGTATTTTTTGCTTTTAGGTGAATTTATTGCCATAACCCTGCATTAGAACATCCTATATCTTTCTGAGTTGCATCCTCATCGATGTAGACTTCCGTGTAGCTTACATCATCTTCACCTGCGTAAGGCTAATAGCAGGCCCTCACCACACACTTGTGCCTCATCATCTGTTTCCCCCTCTCACACCTCCCCGCTTTGTCTCAGGGAACCCCCAATCAAATGTCCCGTGCCACCTGTTCTTGACCGCTTGTTTTTTCTTCTCCTGTTAAGTGAGATCCTACGGTATTTGACTTTCTCCCTGGGGCTTGTTTCACTTCCCTAAAACCCTCACAGTCATTCTGGTGGTCACAAATGGCTGGATTGCATCCTTTGTTCCGGCTGACTGGTGTGCCATTGCCTGGCTATAGCCCATCTTCCTGTTAATTCTTCCATTCCTAGATCCCGAAATATCCTTCTTTTTCCTTGTGTCTTCTGGAATTCCTTTCCCCAAAGATTTGCTTGTTTTCGAATTGACATGGCTTTCACCTGTTTTGCTAAGCTTCTTCATAGAGATCTTCTTCTTACTGCCAACGTGTTTGTTTTCTTTCTTTTGAGCTTCAGTTTTTGTATTCTTTGCAACTTGTAATCGGTTTTGTTTTGGCAGAAGTGCATCACTGAGCTCACATCTGCTGGCAATGCTCCTGTATTTGCTGTGGAAATTTGGCCCTGTCTAACCTCTCTTCCCATCTGCCTCTACACTACCTAGGACGCCAGATCCAGGATGACTGAAGCAATGGTTAGGAGGCTCACACCCAGGATTCCACACAGCCCACCCAAGACCACCGACCCGGAAGGTGTGGACCTAACCACTGCACCACTGCCAGGCCCCTTTCATGTTCCTTTGGCCACCTGCAGTTGAGTACAATGGGATTTGAATATGCTACTTAAGCCCAAGTCTGGCACTGTGTAGATGAGAGCAGGTTGTTTTTCAGGTCCACCGTGATGTCAGAGGATTTGTCATAATTATGTCTCTGGTGTGCCGGCAGGCTTCATCAAAACAGGGCTTCAGAGCCTGCTTGGAGCAGTCTAATAACTCACCATTCCCAGTTAGCGCAGGTTTGACCTTTGCTGCGGTCTTTTGGCTTGTGAATTTCTCTGACTTTCAAACGTTCAAGCAGAGTCTGTGTAAAGACTGACATCTCTCATTGTGGATTTTTCAGGTGTGATTTTTGTTCACCTTCCATTTTCTGGAACTTTTTTCTTTTCCATATTATACCCGTCATGGTCTTTCTCAACTATCTCCCTTAGATATGCTTATCAGTCTGTTCTCCTCAGTTCGTAATGATTAATTTTGTATTTCTTTAATCACCGTATCTTCTCTAGTCCAAGGTGTGAGTGCTTTCGTGACTCTTGGTTGTTGTCTTTGAATTTGCACCGGTCACTTGTAGGACTGCTTGCTATCCTAGCCTGGGTCAAACTAAGCACTGAGAACACGTGGTTATCTGGGTTGATTTGAGATCCTGAGATCAGAAACTCCAAATTCGCGGGGTCCTGTCAACCCCTTTCATGGACATACTGCCTTCACTAAGAAGTGAAGCCCTGTATAAAAGGGTGCATTTCAGCACACTTGTAAAGCCCTTCCAAACAAAGAGACACATTAACATGTACCCAGTGGGAACCCATGACGCCAGAGCTTTGGAAAGTGAGACTGATCTTCAAAGAATGCTAGAGGTGTAGAAAAGGAGGCATCGATTCTTCTCTTCAATGTCCTCATGAGAACATTCTTGACTTTGGATTATACTTAAGACAGAAGGGCACTGTGTCCGTGAAGGGGGTATCAAGGTCCACCTCGAATTTGGAGCTTCTGATCTCAGGATGTCAAACTTACCCAGATGATGAACAGGTGGCATGGCACATTTGATTGGGGATTCCCAGAGGCAAAGCAGGTCGGTGGGGGGGTGGTGGAACGAGATGGTGAGGCACAAGAGTGTGGTGAGGGCCTGTGATTAGGCTTATGCTGGTGACTATGATGTAAGCTATCTGAAAGATATAGGATGTTTTAACGCAGGTTTATGGAAATAAATTCAGCAAAAATCAAAGATTCAAAAAGGGGTCCAGAATGATGGCATAAAGCTTTGGGGGCTGAAAAAGAATCGCTAAGGTGACCTTCCAAGGATGGAAAATCACCTTAAAATTCTTATTGATGCTACAGAAAGGTAAACCATTCCAAACAGATGAAGAGGAATACTCCCCAAAGAACATGATCCATGCTAAACCCATGAACAACAGGAAAAGGTTACTGTCCATGATGTTACTACTAATCACCTTCACGAATAATCCAAACAGGCCCACGTTTTCCCAAGCTCAGGCTAAAGGTTGGTCCAAAAGTCCAATTCAGGGCCGGCCCTGTGGTAGACCGGGTAAGTGCCCACGTCCTGCTTTGGCGGTCCGGGCCTCACTGATTCACATCACGGGTGCAGATCTCATTAACAGTGTTAGGAAATATAGATTTCATGGTACGGTGTGTACAGAGATCATAAATTAGTAGCCATTGTGAGGATAGCTTATCAATACGCAACAGAAAAAGAACCACGAGACTATTACAATCTATGTACGCATTTGGTACACTTCCCCAAAGGAAGAAGGAAGGAAAACTTGTGACCTGTCAAGGTGGAATTGGCAGAGTGCTAGAAGATGACATGATCATTGCGCATCAGAGGATTGCCTGGGCAACTTCAACTTGGGAGGCAGTCCAGGACTTTCTCTGGGGAATGTCCACCCACTTGGCCGCCTACACAAGATATAAGAGATACAACCCAGGATAATCTTACAGGAAAGAAACCAGTGTC
The DNA here is from genome assembly GCF_041296235.1 of Equus asinus. Lineage (NCBI taxonomy): Eukaryota > Metazoa > Chordata > Mammalia > Perissodactyla > Equidae > Equus > Equus asinus. Next base: position 2,381,749 of record NC_091815.1, on the reverse strand, counting down.
TAGGGAGATTGTGCTAGGCCTATCAAAGTTCGAGGAGAAAGAAACCGACAAGAAATCCAGGAAAAGAAAACTATCCTTTCTGGAAAGGGTTAGGAGTCTGACTGGTCTGAGATAGCTCTGAAACTTTGTGCATGGAGGTTGTCAGGACAACTTAGAATTAGGACGTTCTTTATGACATCATGGTGAACATGTCCCCCAAGAGGGCCGCATGGTTACAGTCTGAGGATTGGCCTAGGATAGGCTATTAAAGGGAGAGATAACAAGAAACAGCTTTGACAAACAGAAAGCTGGCACAGAAAGTAGAAGAGATCAAACCGACTCTGATTCAAGGGATAAGAAAGGAATCCTTGGCAAGAAGTGAGAATAGAGGGACAAGCACTGAGAGGAGAACATTGTCATCTATTCAAGTCTATGGGGACAGCATGCTGATTCAAGCTTGAAACTTGATTGGAAACAAGATGCCACACTTGGGCCCTATCAGAACTATGTTGTCCTTCTTCCTTAAGCATAATCCAAAGTCAAGAATGATGTCTTGAGGACATTGAAGAGAAGAATATGATGCCTCCTTTCCTAGACACTGGTTTCTTTCCAGTATAAGATTATCCTTGGTTGTATCTCTTATATCTTGTGTAGATGGCCAAGTGGGTGGACCATCCCCAGAGAAAGTCCTGGACTCCCTCACAAGTTGACGTTGCCCGGGCAATCCTCTCATGCGCAATGATCATATCATTTCCTAGCACTCTGCCAATTCCACCTTGGCAGGTCACATGTCTTCCTTCCTTCTTACTTTGGGGAAGTGTACCAGATGCGTTCATTGATTGTAATATTCTCATGGAGATTTTCTGGTGCGAATTGATAACGTATCGTCAGAATTGCTACTTATTTATGATCTCTGTCCTCACCGTACCATGAAATCTGTATTTCCTAACACTGCTAAAGTGATCTGCACCCGTAATGTGAAACAGTGAGGCCCCGGCTGCCCAAGTGGAAGGTGGGCACTTACTCCACCACAAAGCCGGCCCTGAATGCTTATTTTGGACAAACCTTTTGTCTGAACTTGGGAAGACGTGGGCTTGTTGGGATTATTCATGAAGGAGATTTCTATTAACATCATGGACGGTAACATTTTCCCTTGGTTCATGGGTTTAGCACGCATCATGTTCTGTGGGTAGTATTCCTCTTCATCTATTTGGAATGGTCTACCTTTCTGTAGAAACAGTAAGAATTTTCAGGTGATTTTCCATCCTTGGAGATTCAACTTCTCTAAATGCTTTCAGCCCCAAAAGCATTATGCCGTCATTCTGGACCCTGTTTTGGATTTTTGATTTTAGGTGAATTTATTGCCATAACCCTGCATTAGAACATCCTATATCTTTCAGATTTGCATCCTCATTGGTTTAGACTTCTGTGTAGGTTACATCATCTTCACCAGCTAAAGCTGAATCACAACCCCTCACCGCACACTGGTGCCTCAACATCTCTTTTACCCTCCCCCACCACCCCGCTCTGCATCTGGGAACTCCCAATAAAATGTCCTGTGCCACCTGTTGGTTAGTGCTTGCTTTTTCTTCTCCTTGTAAATGAGATCCTATGGTATTTGACGTTCTCCCTGGGGCTTGTTTCACTTCCCCTAAAACCCTCACAGCCATTCTGGGTGTCACAAATGGCTGGAATGCAACCTTTGTTCCAGCTGAGTGGTATGCCATTGTGTGGGTATAGCCCATCTTCCTTATGCATTCTTCCCTTGCTGGGCACCAGGGCGGATTTCAAGTCTTGGATAGCGGGAGTAAGGCTGTTGTGAAATCAGCGGTGCACGTCTTATTATAAGGTAGTGTTTCTGAGCTCTTTGGACAAACACGCCTCAGAGGAACAGCTGGATCATATGGGACATGGATTGTTAAATTTCTGAGGCAGTTCCACACCGCTTGCCATATTGGCTGCACCGGTTTCCACTCCCACTTGCAGTGCAGGAGATTTCCCTTCTCTCCACCTCCTCTCTGACACTTGTTTCCTGTCTGCTTCCTTCTAGCCATTCTGACCACAGTGATCTGCTGTGTCCTTGCAGTTTGAATTTGCATTGGCCTGAGACTTAATGATGGGAACAAGTTTTCATGCACCTTTTGGCCCTCTTTCAATCTTCTTGGGAGAAATCTCTGTTTCCATCTTTTGCCCAGGTTTTAATTGGCTTCTTGTTGTTTTTCTCTTGGAGCTGTGCGAGTTGATTGTATCTTTGGGCTTTTCACCCCTTGTCCGATGTGTGGTTTGCAAACATCCTCTCCAAGTTGTTGTGCTGTCTTGGCATTGAGTCGATGGTTTCCTTGACTGGGCAGAAGCGTCCGCATTTGATGTGGTCCCGTTTGTTTCTTGTTTCCTTTGTTGCCCTTGCTCAGTCAGACATGCTTCTTCCAAATAGGTGGCTCAGACAGATGGCAAAGAGCACTCTGCCTAGGTCTTCTCCTACAAGGTTCACAGTTTCAAGTCTGCCATTCAAGGCTTCAATCCATTTCGAGTTGGTGTGTGTGCCACGTGTAACATCATGGTGTACTCTCGTTGTGTTCCATGTGGCTGTGCAGGCTTCCCAGCACCATTTATTGTAGAGACTCTCCTTTCTCCATTGTCTCCTATTGCCTCCCTCGTTGGAAAGGGGCTGTCCACGTACGTTTGAGTTGGGCTCTGGGCTCTCGATTCTGTTGCATGGGTCTCTGTGCCTGTTTTTGGGTGCAAACTGTGCCCTTTTGGTACCTAGCGCTTCGTCCTCTATGTTGAAATCAGAAAGTGTAGCACGTCCTGCTTTGTTCATTTTCCTGAGGATTCCTTTGCCTATTCAGGGTCTCTTGGTGCTGCCTAGAAACTTTAGGATTCTCTCTTCTATCTCTTTGGGAAATATTGCTGCAACTTTGACTGGGATTGCATGGAATCCAGAGATTCCTTTCTGCGGTATGGACCTTTCAAGTGTGTTAATTCTTCCATTCCTAGATCCCGGAATATCCTTCTTTTTCCTTGTGTCTTCTTGAATTTCTTTCCCAAAACGTTTGCTAGTTTTCGATTGATATGGCTCTCACCTGTTTTGCTAAGGTTCTTCGTAGAGATCTAATTCTTCTCACTGGCAAGATGTCTCGCCCTGTCTAACGTCCCTTCCCTTCTGCCTCTGCACTACCTTGGACGCCAGCCCCACAATGACTGAATGTCTTGAGGACATTGAAGAGAAGAATCGATGCCTCCTTTCCCAGGCCTGTAGCATTCTTTGAAGATCTGTCTCACTTTCCATAGCTCAGGCGTCACGGCGGATCACTGGGAACATGCTAATGTGTCCCAAGAGATGTCTTGGAAGCATTGAAGGAATGGACCCCTGTCATGCTTGGGCTATGTCTCTTTGTTTGGAAGGGCTCTACAAGTGTGCTGAGAAGCACCCTTTTCCAGAGGGCTTCGTTCCTTCATGAAGGCTGCCCTCCCAGCCTAGTGTGCTCAATGTGGCTCCAATCAAATTCTCTCCCCCTACTTCTTGCTGTAGATGGATTATTGATTATGTGTTTGGACACCATATGTAAGGAAGTTGGCTGAAAATTTGGACATTACAATTCTGTTTCAAGAAAAATAAAGAAGCCAGGGCTGAGGATGTAAGGCAAACAAATGGCACAGCCTATAGAAATAAAGTAAGCCCGTATCTAGAGGAAATCTAGGAGAACATTCAAGGATCAGGTGTCAAGTTCGAAACTTTCCAAATCCGGAAAAAGACAGAAAAATATCTTTCTTGGAGAGAGGAATTCATCAGATTTGTCTAATTTGTCTTGGAAACATTGTGTCCGTGAAGGGTGTTGCCAGGACCCCCACGAATTTGGAGTTTCTGATTAGGATGTCAAACCAACCCAGATGACCATGTGTTCTCAGTGCTTAGTCTGACCTATGCTAGGGTAGCAAAGATTGCTACTAGTGACTGGTGAAAGTTCAAAGGGAACCACCAAGAATCATGAAAGCAGTCATACCTCGGCCTAGAAAACATACAGTGATTAAGGAAATACAAAACTAATCACTTAGACTGAAGGAGAATGGACTGATAAGCATGTCTAAGGGAGATAGCAGAGAATGACCATGACAAGTATACTATAGAAAGGAAAAAATGCTCCCATAAAATGGAAGGCGAACAGAAATCACACCTGAATAATCCACAATGAATGATGTCACTCTTTAGACAGACTCTGCTTGAACCTTTGAAAGTCAGAGAAATTCACAAGCCAAAAAACGGCAGCGAAGGTCAAGCATGGGCTAACTGGGAAGGGTGAGTTATGAGACTGCTATAAGCGGGCTCTGAAACCCTGTGTCCATGAAGCTTGGTGGGACAGAAGACACACAATTATGACAAATCCTCTGACATCACAATGTACGCGAAAAACAAACTGGCCTCATCTACACAGTGCCAGAGTTGGGCTCAAGTAGCATATACAAGTCCCATTGCAGTCAACTGCAGGTGGCCAATGGAACAGGAAAGCGGATGGCCAGAGGTGCAGAAGTGAGGCCCACACCTACTGCGACGGTTGCCTGGGGTGGGCCGGGTGGAATCCTGGGCGTGAGCCTGCTCACCACTGCTTCAGTCACTGGGGGGCAGGCGTTCGAGGTAGTGTAGAGGCAGATGGGAAGGGACGTTAGACAGGGCCAGACTTCCACAGCAAATACAGGAGCATTGCCAGAAGATGTGAGCACAGCGATGCACTTCTGCCAAAATAAAACCAATTAAAACTTGCACAGAATAGAAAAACTGACTCTGAAAAAGAAAAAACCAGCTTTCCAGTTAGAAGAATAAGATCTCTATGAAGAATCGTAGCAAAACAGCTGTTAGCTATGTCAATCGAAAACTAGCAAACGTTTCGGTAAAGAAATTTAAAAAGACACAAGGAGAAAGAAGGATATTCCAGGATCTAGGAATGGAAGAATTAACACACTTGAAACGTCCATACCGGAAAAAGGAATCTCTGGATTCCATGCAATCCCAGTCAAAGTTGCAGCCATACTTGCCACAGAGATCAAAGAGAGAATCCTAAAATTTCTAGGCAGCAACAAGAGACCCTGAATAGGCAAAGGAATCCTCAGGAAAACGAACAAAACAGGACGTGTTACACTTTCTTATTTCAACATAGAGGATGAAGCGCTAGTTACCGAAATGGCACAATCTTGGCCCAAAAACATGCACAAGACCCATGCTACAGAATCGAGAGCCCAGAGCCCAACTCAAACGTACATGGACAGCCCATTTTCGGCCAGGGTGCCAGGAGGAGACAGCAGAGAAAGGGGAGTCTCTACAATAAATGGTGCTGGGAAGCCTGCACAGCCACATGGAACACAACGAGAGTACACCATGATCTTACACGTGGCACACACACCACCTGCAATGGATCAAAGCCTTGAATGGCAGACTTGAAACCGTGAACCCTGTAGCAGAAGACCTAGGCAGAGTGCTCTTTGCCATCTGTCTGAGCCGCCTATTTGGAAGAAGCATGTCTGACTGGGAAAGGGCAACAAAGGAAACAAGAAACAAACGGGACCACATCAAATGCACACACTTCTGCCAGTCAAGGAAACCATCAACTGAATACTAAGACACCACAACAATTGGGAGAGGATGTTTGCAAACCACACATCGGACACGGGATGAAAAGCCCAAAGATACAATCAACTCACACGTCTCCACAAGGAAAAAAACAAGAACCCAATGAAAGCCTGGGCAAAAGATGGAAACAGAGATTTCTCCCAAGAAGAACTAAAGAGGGCCAACAAGTGCATGAAAACTTGTTCAGCATCATTAAGTCTCAGGCCATGGCAAATCCAAACTGCAAGGACATAGCATCTCACTGTGGTCAGAATGGCTATAAGGAAGCAGACAGGAAACCACAACTGTTAGAGGGGAGGTGGAGAGAAGGGAAGCCTCCTGTACTGCTGGTGGGAGTGTAAACCGGTGCATCCACTAAGCCAAGACGTGTGTAGCTGCATCAGAAGTTTAAGAATCCATGTTCCATACGATCCAGCTATTCCTCTGCAGCACGTTTATCCAAAGAACTGGGAAACACTACAGCATAAAGACATGTGCACAGCTGAGTTCACCACAGCCTTAATCTCGCTATCCAAGACTTGGTAGCCGCCCTGGTGCACAGCAAGGGATGAATGCAGAAGGAATATGGGCTATAACCACACCATGGAATACCACTCAGCTGGAACAAAGGATGCAATCCAGCCATTTGTGACCACCTGTATAGCTGTGAGGGTTTTAGGGGAAGTGAAACAAGCCCCAGGGAGAATGTCAGATACCATAGGATCTCACTTACAAGAAGAAGAAAATGCAAGCGCTAACCAACAGGTGGCAAGGGACATTTGATTCGGCGATCCCAGAGGCAAAGTGCAGGGGTGGGGAAGGGTGAAAGAGATGATGAGGCACAAGTGTGTGATGAGGGCCTGTGATTCGGCTTACGCAGGTGAAGGTGATGTAACCTACACAGATCCATGAGGATGCAAATCTGAAAGATATAGGATGTTCTAATGCAGGGTATGGCAATAAATTCACCTAAAATTAAAAATGCAAAAAGGGGTCCAGAATGACGGCATAAAGCTTTGGGGGTTGAAAGAGATTAGAGAAGGTGAACTTCCATGGATGGAAAATCACCCCAAAATGCTTAATGATGCTACAGAAAGGTAGACCTTTCAAAATAGATGAAGATGAATACTACCCTGAAACCATCATCCATGCTAAACCCATGAACCAAGGGAAAATGTTACCGTCCATGATGTTACTACTAATCACCTCTAACAATAATACAAACAGGCCCACGTGTTCCCAAGCTCAGGCAAAAGGTTGATCCAAAAGTACAATTAAGGGCCGGTCATTGGTGGAGAGGGTAGGTGCCCACGTTCCGCTTGGGCGGCCCGAGTCTCACTGTTACACATCACGGGTGTAGATCACATTAGCAGTGTTAGGAAATATAGATTTCATAGTACGGTGCAGACAGGGATGATAAATAAGTAGCAATTGTGAGGATACATTAATAATATGCACCAGAAAAAGAACGCTGAGAATATTACAATCGAGGAAGGCATCTGGTACAATTCCCCAAAGGAAGTGGGAAGGAGAACATGTGACCTGCCAACGTGGAATTGGCAGAGTGCTAGGAGATGACATGATCATTGTGCATCAGATAGCCTGGGCAACTTCAACTGGGGAGGGAGTCCAGGACTTTCTCTGGGGAAGGTCCACACACTTGGCCATCTACAAAAGATATAAGAGATACAATCCAGGATAATCTTACAGGAAAGAAAACAGTGTCTAGAGAGGATGTAGCAGCCTTTTCAAAGTTCGAGGAGAATGTCAGAAACTGACAAGAAATCCAGAAAAAGGACAACTATCCTACCTGGAAAGGGTGAGGAGTCAGACTGGTCTGAGATGGCTCTGAAGAGCTGTGTGCATGGAGGTTGTCAGGATAACTTAGAATTTTGAGGTTGTTTATGACATCACGGTGACCCTGTCCCCCAATATGGCCGCATGGTTACAGTCTGAGGATTGGCCTAGGCTAGGCTATTAAAGGGAGAGATACCCAGAAACAGCTTTGAAAAACAGAAAGTGGGCTCAGAAACTGGAAGAGATAAAACAGAGTCTGAATCAAGGGATAAGAGAGGAATCCTTGGCCAGAAGCGAGAATAGAGGGACAAGCACCGAGAGGAGAACATTGTCATCTATTCAAGTCTATGGGCAGGCCATGCTGACTCAAGCTTGCAACTTGATTGGAAACAAGAGGCCGGACTTGGGGCTCATCAGAACTACAGTGTGCTTCTGCCTTCAGCATAATGCAAAGTCAACAATGACGTCTTGAGGACATTGAAGAGAAGAATCGATGCCTCCTTTCCTAGGCCCCTGGCATTCTTTGCAGATCAGTCTCACTTTCCATAGCTCTGGTGTCACGGGGGCCCACTGTGTACATGCTAATGTGTCCCAAGAGATGTCTTCGAAGCCTTGAAGGAATGGAGCCCTGTCACGCTTGGGGTATGTCTCTTTGAGTGGAAGGGCTCTACAAGTGTGCTGAAAAGCACCCTTTTGCAGAGAGCTTCATTCCTTTGTGAAGGTTGCCCTCCCAGGCTAGAGTGGTCAGTTTTGCACCAATGAAATTCTCTCACCCTACTTAGTGCCGTGGAAGAATTATAGAGTGTGTGTTTTGACACCATATGTAAGGGAGTTGGCTGAAAAGTAGAATATTACAATCCTGTTTCAAGTAAAATAAACAGGCCAGGGCTGAGGATGTAAGGCAAACAAATGGCACAGCCTATAGAAATAAAGTAGGCCTGTATCTAGAGGAAATCTAGGGGAATGTTCTAGGATCAGGGGTCAAGTTTGAAACTTCCCAAATCCAGAAAAGAGACAGAAAGCTATCTTTCCTGGAGAGAGGAATTCATCAGATTTGTCTAATTTGTCTCGGGAACATTGTGTCCGTGAAGGGGGTTGCCAGGACCAACTAGAATTTGGAGTTTCTGATTAGGATGTCAAACCAACCCAAATGACCGTGTGTTCTCAGTGCTTAGTTTGACCTAGGCTAGGATAGCAAAGATTCCTACAAGTGACCAGTGCAAATTCAAAGACAACAACCAAGAGTCACGAAAGCACTCACACCTTAGTGTAGATAACATACGGTTATTAAAGAAATACAAGATTAATCACTTGGAATGAAGGAGAACGGACTGATAAGCATGTCTAAGGGAGATAGCTGAGAAAGACCATTATGATTATACTATAGAAAAGAAAAAAAGGTCCCAGAAAAAGGACAACGAACGGAAATCACACCTGGATAATCCACAATGAAAGATGTCAGTCTTTAGACAGACTCTGCTGGAACGTTTGAAAGTCACAGAAATTCACAAGCCAAAAGACGGCAGCAAAGGTCAAACCTAGCTAACTGGGAGGGGTGACTTATGAGACGGCTCCAAGTGGGCTCTGAAACCCTGTGTCCATGAAACTTGCTGGGACAGCAGAGACACAATTATGACAAATCCTCTGACATCACAGTGGACCCGAAAAACAACGTGGTCTGAACTACACAGTGCCAGAGTTGGGGTCAAGTAGCATATTGATGTCCCATTGCCCTCAACTGCAGGTTGGCAATGGAACATGAAAGAGGCCGGCCGGTGGTGCAGCAGTGAGTTCTGCACCTTCTGGGTCGGTGGCCCAAGGGTGGACCGGGTGGTATCCTTGGGGTCAGCCTGCACACCACGGCTTCAGTCATTCTGGGGCTGGCATCCCAGGTGGTGTAGAGGCAGATGGGAAGGGACGTTAGACAGGGCCAGACTTCCACAGCAAATACAGGAGCGTTGCCAGCAGATGTGAGCTCAGCGATGCACTTCTGCCAAAACAGAACAATTAAAAGTGGCACAGAATAGAAAAACTGCAGCTAAAAAAAAAAAAAGTACAGCTTGCCAGTGAGAAGAATAAGATCTGTAAGAAGAACATTAGCAAAACATTAGTAAGCTATGTCAATCGAAAACTAGCAAACATTTGGGGAAAGAAATTCAAGAAGACACAAGGAGAAAGAAGGATATTCCAGGATCTAGGAATGGAAGAATTAAAACACTTGAAACGTCCATACCGGAGAAAGGAATCTCTGGATTCCATGCAATCCCAGTCAAAGTTGCAGCAGTATTTGCGACAGAGATAGAAGAGAGAATCCTAAACTTTCTACCCAGCAACAAGAGATACTGAATAGACAAAGGAATCCTCAGGGAAATGAACAAAGCAGCACGTGTCACAATTTCTGATTTCAACATAGAGGACGAAGCGCTAGGTACCGAAACGGCACAGTCTGGGCCCCAAAACAGGCATGAAGACCCATGCAACAGAATCGAGAGCCAAGAGCCCAACTCAAACGTACATGGACAGCCCATTTTCGACCAGGGAGCCAAGAAGAGACAGTGGAGAAAGGAGAATCTCTTCAATCAGCGGTGCTGGGAAGCCTGCATAGTCACATGGAACACAACGAGAAAAGATCATGATGTTACACCTGGCACACATACCACCTCGAAAGGGATTAAAGCCTTGAATGGCAGACTAGAAACCGTGAACCTTGTAGAAGAAGACCTTGGCACACTGCTCTTTGTCATCTGAGTGAGAAGCCTATTTGGAAGAAGCATGTCGGACTGGGCAAGGGCAACAAAGGAAACAAGAAACAAACGGGACCACATCAAATGCACACGCTTCTGCCAGTCAAGGAAACCATCGACTCAATGCAAAGATATTACAACAACTGGGAGAGGATGTTTGCAAACCACACATCGGACAAGGGGTGAAAAGCCCAAAGATACAATCAACTCGCACGTCTCCACAAGAAAAAAAAGAAGAAGCCAATGAAAACCTGGGCAAAAGATGGAAACAGAGATTGCTCCCAAGAAAATCAAAAGAGGGCCAGTAGGTGCATGAAAACTTGTTCACCATCATTCAGTCTAAGGCCAATGCAAATCCAAACTGCATGGCAGCTCACTGTGCTCAGAATGGCTATAAGGAACCAGAGAGGAAACAACAAGTGTCAGAGAGGAGGTGGAGAGAAGGGAAGCCTCCTGAACAGCTGGTGGGAGCATAAACTGGTGCAGCCACCATGCCAACCATGTGGAACTGTCTCAGAAATTTAAGAAACCATTTCTGATATGATCCAGCTATTCCTCTGCGACGTGTTTATCCAAAGAACTCGGAAACAGTACTGAATGGGGACATGTGCACGTCGGAATTCACCGGAGCCTTACTCCCGCTATCCAAGACTTGAAAGCTGCCCTGGTGCCCAGCAAGGGAAGAATTCAGAAGGAAGAAGTGCTATAGCCACACAACGGCATACCACACAACTGGAACAAAGGATGCAAAGCGGGCACAGAAACTGGAAAAGATAAAACAGACGCTGATTCAAGGGGTAAGAAAGGAATCCTTGGCAAGAAGCGAGAATACAGGGACAAGCACTGAAAGGAGAACGTTGTCATCTATACAAGTGTATGGGGAGGCCATGCTGATTCAAGCTTGCAACTTGATTGGAAGCAAGAGGCCGGACTTGGGCCTTATCAGACCTATGTTGTCCTTCTGCCTTAAGCATAATCCAAAGTCAAGAGTGATGTCTTGAGGACATTGAATAGAAGAATCAATGCATCCTTTCCTAGGCCCCTAGCACGTTTTGAAGATCAGTCTCTTTTTCCATAGCTCTGGCATCACAGGGGCCCACTGGGTACACGCTAATGTGTCCCAAGGGATGTCTTTGAAGCCTTGAAGGAATGGAGCTCTGTTATGATCGGGGTATGTCTCCTTGTTTAGAAGGGCTCTACAAGTGTGCTGAAAAGCACCCTTATCCACAGGGCTTGGTTCCGTTGTGAAGGCTGCCCTCCCAGTCTAGAGTGCTCAGTTTGGGTCCGGTGAAATTCTCTCCCCCACCTCTTGCAGTAGAAGGATCATTGATTATGTGTTTTGACACCATATGTAAGGAAGTTGGCTGAAAGTGAAAACATTACAATTCTGTTTCAAGAAAAATAAACAGGCCAGGACTGAGGATGTAAGGCAAAAAAATCGCACAGCATATAGAAGTAAAGTAAGCCCGTATCTATACGGAATCTAGGGTAAAGTTAGACGATCAGGGGTCAAGTTCGAAACTTCCCAAATCCAGGAAAGGGACAGAAAAATATCTTTCCTGGAGAGTGGAATTCATCCGATTTGTCTAATTTGTCTCGGAAACATTGTGTCCCTGAAGGGGGTTGCCAGGACCAACTAGAATTTGGAGTTTCTGATCTCAGGATGTCAAACCAACCCTGATGACCACGGGTTCTCAGTGCTTAGTTTGACCTGGTCCAGGATAGCAAAGATTCCTACAAGTGACCAGTGCAAATTCATAGACAACAACCACGAGGCACGAAAGCACTCACAGCTCGGCCTAGAGAACATATGGTTATTAGAGAAATACAAAATTAATCACTTGGACTGAAGGAGATCGGACCGATAAGAATATCTAAGAGAGATAGCTGAGAAAGACCATTACGAGTATACTATGGAAAATTAAAAAGGTCCAAGAAAATGGAAGGCGAACAGAAATCACACCTGAATAATCCACAATGAAAGACGTCAGTCTTTAAACACAGTCTGCTTGAACGTTTGAATGTCAGAGAAATTCACATGCCACAAAATGGCAGCGAAGGTCAAACCTGGGCTAACTGGAAAGGGCGAGTTATGAGACTGCTCCAAGCGGGCTCTGAAACCCTGTGTCCATGACCCTTGCCGGCAGAGCAGAGACACAATTATGACAAATCCTCTGACATCACAGTGGACCCGAAAAACTACCTGGTCTCACCTACACATCTGTAGCATCTGTAAGCATTTGGAGGTGATTTTCCATCCTTGGAAGTTCACCTTCTGTAAACTCTTTCCGCCCCCAAAGCTTTATGACATCATTCTGGACCCCTTTTTGGATTTTTGATTTGAGGTGAATTTATAGCCATGACCCTGCATTAGAACGTACTATAACTTCCAGATTCACATCCTCATTGCTTTAGACTTCTGTGTAGCTTACATCATCTTCACCAGTGTAAGACTAATCACAGGCCCTCACCACACACTTGTGCCTAATCTTCTCTTTCACCCTCCGTCACCGCCCCTCTTTGCCTCTGGGAGCCCGCATACAAATGTTCAGTGCCACCTGTTGGTTAGTGCTTGCTTTTTCTTCTCCTTGTAAGTGAGATTCTATGGTATTTGAATTTCTCACTGGGGCTTGTTACACTTCCCCTAAAACCCTCACAGCCATTCTGGTGGTCACAAATGGCTGGATTGCATCATTTGTTCCGGCTGAGTGGTATACCATTGTGTGGCTATAGCCCATCTTCCTTCTCCAATCATCCCTGGCTGGACACCAGGGTGCTTTCCAAGTCTTGGATATCAGGAGTAAGACTGTGGTGAACACAGCCATGCACATGTCTTTATGCGGTAGTCTTTCTGACTTTTTTGGATAAACAAGCGGCAGATTAATAGCTGGGTCATACGGGACATGGATACTTAAACTTCTGAGGCAGTTCCACACCTTTGGCATCGTGGCTGCACCGGGTTACACTCCCACCAGCAGTGCAGGAGGCTTCCCTTCTCTCCACCTCCCCTCTGACACTTGTTATTTCCTGTCTGCTTCCTTCTAGCCATGCTGACCACAGTGAGCTGCCATGTCCTTGCAGTTTGGATTTGCATTTTCCTGAGACTTAATGATGGCGAACAAGTTTTCATGCACCTACTGGCCCTCTTTCTGTCTTCTTCGGAGAAATCTCTGCTTCCATCTTTTGACCAGGTTTTCATTGGCTTGTTTTTTTTCTTGTGGAGACGTGCGAGTTGATTGTATCTTTGGGCTTTTCACCCCTTGTCCGATGTGTGGTTTGCAAACATCCTCTCCCAATTGTTGTGGTGTCTTAGTATTCAGTTGATGGTTTCCTTGACTGGCAGAAGTGTGTGCATTTGATGTGGTCCCGTTTGTTTCTTGTTTCCTTTGTTGCCCTTGCCCAGTCAGACATGCTTCTTCCAAATAGGCGGCTCAGACAGATGGCAAAGAGCACTCTGCCTAGGTCTTCTCCTACAAGGTTCACGGTTTCAAGTCTGCCATTCAAGGCTTTAATCCATTTCAGGTGGTGTGTGTGCCAGGTGTAACATCATGGTGTACTCTCGTTGTGTTCCATGTGGCTGTGCAGGCTTCCCAGCACCGTTTATTGTAGAGACTCTCCTTTCTCCGCTGTCTCCACTTGGCTCCCTGGTCCAAAACGGGCTGTCCATGTAAGTTTGAGTTGGGCTCTGGGCTCTCAATTGTTTTGCATGGGTCTTCATGCCTGTTTTGGGGCCCAGACTGTGCCGTTTCGGTACCTAGCGCTTCGTCCTCTATGTTGAAATCAGAAATTGTGACACGTGCTGCTTTGTTCGTTTTCCTGAGGATTCCTTTGCCTAGTCAGGGTCTCGTGTTGCTGGCTAGAAACTTTAGGATTCTCTCTTCTTCTCTGTGGCAAATACTGCTGCAACTTTGACTGGGATTGCATGGAATCCAGAGATTCCTTACTGCGGTATGAACCTTTCAAGTGTGTTAATCCTTCCACTCCTAGATCCCTCGATATCTTTTTTTTTCTTGTGTCTTCTTGAGTTTCTTTCCCCAAAGGTTTGCTAGTTTTTGAATTAACATAGAATTCACCTGTTTTGCTAAGGTTATTCACAGAGATCCTATTCTTCGTAATGGCAAGCTCCTGTTTTTTTTTTTTTTTTTTTCTTAGCTTCAGTTTTTCTATTCTTTGCAACTTTTAATTGGTTTTGTTTTGGCACAAGTGCATTGCTGTGCTCACATCTGCTGGCAATGCTCCTGTATTTGCTGTGGAAGTCTGGCCCTGTCCAACGTCCCTTCCCATCTGCCTCTACTCTACCTCGGACGCCTGCACCAGAACAACTGAAGCAGTGGTGAGGAGGCCCAAACCGAGGATTCCACCCAGCCCATACTGGGCCACAGACCCAGAAGGTGCGGACCTCACCACTGCACCACCGGCCGGCCACTTACATGTTCAGTGGCAACGTGCAGTTGAGTGCAATGGGCGTTAAATATACTAGTGAGCCCAACTCTAGCACTGTGTAGATGAGGCTAGGTTGTTTTGCGGGTCCATTGTGATGTCAGAGGATTTGTCATAATTGTGTCTCTGAGGTCCAGCATGCTTCATGGATACAGGTTTCAGAGCCTGCTTGGAGCAGTCTCATAACTCACCCTTCCCAGTTAGCCCCTGCTTGACCTTCGCTGCCGTTTTTTGGCTTGTGAATTTCTCTGACTTTCAAACGTTCCAGCAGAGTCTGTCTAAAGACGGACATCATCTTTCATTGTGGATAATTCAGGTGTGATTTCTGTTCACCTTCCATTTTCTGGGTCCTCTTTTTCTTTTCCATACTATACTCGTCATGGTCTTTCGCAGCTATCTCCCTTAGACATGCTTATCAGTCCGTTCTCCTTCATTCCAAGTGATTAGTTTGTATTTCTTTAATCGCTGTATGTTCTCTAGGGTGAGGTGTGAGTGCTTTCGTGACTCTTGGTTGTTGTCCTTGAATTTGCACCGGTCACTTGTAGGACTCTTGGCTATCCTAGCCTAGGTCAAACTAAGCACTGAGAACACGTGGTCATGTGGGTTGGTTTGACATCCTGAGATCAGAAACTCCAAATTCGAGGTGGTCCTGGCAACTCCCTTCACGGACACAATGTTTCCAAGACAACTTAGACAAATCGGATGAATTCCACTCTCCAGGAAAGATATTTTTCTGTCTCTTTTCCGGATTTGGGAAGTTTCGAACTTGACCCCTGATCCTTGAACGTTCCCCTAGATTCCGTCCAGATACGGGCTTACTTAATTTTTATAGGGTGTGCCATTTGTTTGCCCTACATCCTCTACCCTGGCCTGTTTATTTTTCTTGAAACACAACTGTAAAGTTCTAATTTTCGTGCAACTTCCTTACATATGGTGTCAAAACACATAATCAATAATCCTTCTACGGCAAGAGGTAGGGGGAGAGAATTTCGATGGAGGCAAACAGAGCACACTAGCCTGGGAGGGCAGCCTTCACGAAGGAGCGAAGCCCTGTGGAAGAGGGTGCTTTTCAGCACCCTTGTAGAGCACTTCCAAACAAAGAGACATACCCCAAGCGTGACAGGGCTCCATTCCTTCAAGGCTTCCAAGACATCTCTTGGGACACATTACCATGTGCCCAGTGGGCCCACGTGACACCAGAGCTTCGGAAAAAGAGACTGACCTTCAAAGAATGCTATGGGCCTTGGAAAGGAGGCATCGATTCTTCTCTTCAATGTCCTCAAGACATCTTTCTTGACTTTGCATTATGCTTAAGGCACAAGGGCACTGTAGGTGTGATGAACCCCAAGTCCGGCCACTTGTTTCCAATGAAGTTGCAAGCTTGAATCAGCATGACCTCCCCATAGACTTGAATAGATGACAATGTTCTCCTCTCCGTGCTTGTCCCTCTATTCTCACTTGTGGCCTAGGGTTCCTTTCTTATCCCTTGCATCAGACTCTGTTTTATCTCTTCTAGTTTCTGTGCCTGCTTTCTGTTTGCCAAACCTGTTTCTGGGTATCTGTCCCTTTAATAGCCTAGCCTAGGCCAATCCTCAGACTGTAACCATGCGGCCACCCTGGGGGACATGTTCACCGTGATGTCATAAGCGACCTCAAAATTCGAAGTTGTCCTGACAACCTCCGTGCACACAGAGTTTCACAGCCATCTCAGACCAGTCTGACTCCTCACCCTGTCTAGGTAGGATAGTTTTCCTTTTTCTGCAATTGTTGTCAGTTTCTATCTTTCTCCTTGAACTTCGAAAGGGCTCCTACATTCTCTCTAGACACTGGTTTCACTCCTGTAAGATTATCCTGGGTTTTATCTCTTATATCTTGGGTAGATGGCAAAATGGGTGGACCTTACCCAGAAAAAGTCCTGGACTCCCTCACAAGTTGAAGTTGCCCAGGGAATGTTCTGATGCACAATGATGGTGTCATCTCGTGGCACTCTGCCAATTCCACCTTGGCAGGTCACAAGTTTTCCTTCCTTCTGCCTTTGGGAAGTGTACCAGATACTTCCATAGATTGTAATATTCTTAGGGTTCCTTTTCTTGTGCGTATTGAGAACGTATCCTCACAGTTGCTGCTTATTTATGATCTCTGCCCGCACCATACCATGAAATCTATATTTCCTAACACTACTAATGTGATATGCACTCGTAATGTGAAACAGTGAGGCCCGGGCCGCCCAAGCGGAATGTGGGCACTTACCTGCTCCACCACAGGGCCGGCCCTGAATTGTACTTTTGGACCAACCTTTTGCCTGAACTTGGGAAGACGTGGGCCTGTTTGGATTATTCGTGAAGGTGATTAGTAATAACATCATGGACGGTAACATTTTCCGTTCGTTCATGGGTTTAGGACTGATCATGTTCTCTTCGTAGTATTCCTCTTCACCTATTTGGAATGGTCTGCCTTTCTGTAGCATCTGTAAGCATTTGGAGGTGATTTTCCATCCTTGGAAGTTCACCTTCTGTAAACTCTTTCCGCCCCCAAAGCTTTATGACATCATTCTGGACCCCTTTTTGGATTTTTGATTTGAGGTGAATTTATAGCCATGACCCTGCATTAGAACGTACTATAACTTCCAGATTCACATCCTCATTGCTTTAGACTTCTGTGTAGCTTACATCATCTTCACCAGTGTAAGACTAATCACAGGCCCTCACCACACACTTGTGCCTAATCTTCTCTTTCACCCTCCGTCACCGCCCCTCTTTGCCTCTGGGAGCCCGCATACAAATGTTCAGTGCCACCTGTTGGTTAGTGCTTGCTTTTTCTTCTCCTTGTAAGTGAGATTCTATGGTATTTGAATTTCTCACTGGGGCTTGTTACACTTCCCCTAAAACCCTCACAGCCATTCTGGTGGTCACAAATGGCTGGATTGCATCATTTGTTCCGGCTGAGTGGTATACCATTGTGTGGCTATAGCCCATCTTCCTTCTCCAATCATCCCTGGCTGGACACCAGGGTGCTTTCCAAGTCTTGGATATCAGGAGTAAGACTGTGGTGAACACAGCCATGCACATGTCTTTATGCGGTAGTCTTTCTGACTTTTTTGGATAAACAAGCGGCAGATTAATAGCTGGGTCATACGGGACATGGATACTTAAACTTCTGAGGCAGTTCCACACCTTTGGCATCGTGGCTGCACCGGGTTACACTCCCACCAGCAGTGCAGGAGGCTTCCCTTCTCTCCACCTCCCCTCTGACACTTGTTATTTCCTGTCTGCTTCCTTCTAGCCATGCTGACCACAGTGAGCTGCCATGTCCTTGCAGTTTGGATTTGCATTTTCCTGAGACTTAATGATGGCGAACAAGTTTTCATGCACCTACTGGCCCTCTTTCTGTCTTCTTCGGAGAAATCTCTGCTTCCATCTTTTGACCAGGTTTTCATTGGCTTGTTTTTTTTCTTGTGGAGACGTGCGAGTTGATTGTATCTTTGGGCTTTTCACCCCTTGTCCGATGTGTGGTTTGCAAACATCCTCTCCCAATTGTTGTGGTGTCTTAGTATTCAGTTGATGGTTTCCTTGACTGGCAGAAGTGTGTGCATTTGATGTGGTCCCGTTTGTTTCTTGTTTCCTTTGTTGCCCTTGCCCAGTCAGACATGCTTCTTCCAAATAGGTGGCTCAGACAGATGGCAAAGAGCACTCTGCCTAGGTCTTCTCTTACAAGGTTCACGGTTTCAAGTCTGCCATTCAAGGCTTTAATCCATTTCAGGTGGTGTGTGTGCCAGGTGTAACATCATGGTGTACTCTCGTTGTGTTCCATGTGGCTGTGCAGGCTTCCCAGCACCGTTTATTGTAGAGACTCTCCTTTCTCCGCTGTCTCCACTTGGCTCCCTGGTCCAAAACGGGCTGTCCATGTAAGTTTGAGTTGGGCTCTGGGCTCTCAATTGTTTTGCATGGGTCTTCATGCCTGTTTTGGGGCCCAGACTGTGCCGTTTCGGTACCTAGCGCTTCGTCCTCTATGTTGAAATCAGAAATTGTGACACGTGCTGCTTTGTTCGTTTTCCTGAGGATTCCTTTGCCTAGTCAGGGTCTCGTGTTGCTGGCTAGAAACTTTAGGATTCTCTCTTCTTCTCTGTGGCAAATACTGCTGCAACTTTGACTGGGATTGCATGGAATCCAGAGATTCCTTTCTCTGGTATGGACGTTTCAAGTGTGTTAATACTTCCATTCCTAGATCCTGGAATCTTCTTCTTTCTCCTTGTGTCTTCTTGAATTTCTTTCCCACGTTTGTTAGTTTTCGATTGACATGGCTTTCACCTGTTTTGCTAAGGTTCTTCATAGAGATCTTATTCTTCTCACTGTCATGCATTTTTTTTTCCTTTTCAGCTTCAGTGTTTCTATTCTTTGCAACTTTGAATTGGTTTTGTTTTGGCAGAAGTGCATCGCTGAGCTCACATCTGCTGGCAATGCTCCTGTATTTGCTGTGGAAGTCTGGCCCTGTCTAACGTCCCTTCCCATCTGCCTCTTCACTGCCTCGGACGCCTGCCCCAGAATGACTGAAGCAGTGGTGAGGACGATCACCCACTTCATTCCACCCGGCCCACCCTGGGCCACCAAACCAGAAGGTGCTGACCTCGCCACTGCACCACCGGCTGGCCCCTTTCATGTTTATTGGAAACCTGCAGTTGAGGGCAGTGGAACTTGAATGTGCTACTTGAGCCCAACTTTGGCACTGTATAGATGAGGCCACGAAGTTATTCAGGCCCACTGTGATGTCAGAGGATTTGTCGCAATTGTGTCTCTACTGTCCCGGCAATCTTTATGGACACAGGGTTTCAGAGCCAGCTTGGAGCAGTCTCATATCTCTCCCTTCCCAATTAGCCCAGGTTTGACCTTCGCTGTCGCTTTTTGGCTTATGAATTTCTCTGACTTTACCACGTTCAAGCAGAGTCTGTGTAAAGCCTTACATCCTTCATTGTGAATTATTCAGGTGTCACTTCTGTTCGCCTTCCATTTTCTGTCACCTTTTTTTCTTTTCAACAGTATAATCGTCATGGTCCTTCTCAACTATCTCCCTTAGATATGCTTATCAGTCCGTTCTCCTTCAGTCCAAGTGATTAATTTTGTATATCTTTAATCACCATATGTTCTCTAGGACGAGGTGTGAGTGCTTTCGTGATTCTTGGTTGTTGTCTTTGAATTTGCACCAGTCACTGCCAGGACTCTTTGCTAACCTAGCCTAGGTCACACTAAGCACTGAGACCACGTGGTCATCTGGGTTGGTTGACATCCTGAGATCAGAAACTCCAAATTCGAGCTGGTCCTGGCAATCCCATTCAGGGACATACTGTTTCTAAGACAAATTAGAGAAATCTGATGAATTCCTCTCTCAGGAAAGAAATTTTTTTCTTCTCATTTCTGGATTTTGGAAGTTTCGAACTTGACCCCTGATCCTTGGACTTTCCCTTAGAATGTGTCTTAGTAGGGGCTTACTTTAATTCTCTAGAGTGTGCCATTTCTCTGCCTTACATCCTCAGCCCTGGAATGTTTATTTTTCTTGATACAGACTTGTAATGTTCTAATTTTGAGCCAACTTCCTAACATATGGTATCAAAACACATAATCAATAATCCTTGTACAGAAAGAGTTAAGGGGAGACAATTTCATTGGAAGCAAAGTGAGCACTCTAGCCTGGGAGGTCAGCCTTCACAAAGGAATGAAGCCCTCTGGAAAAGGGTGCTTTTCAACACACTTGTAGAGCGCTTCCAGACAAGGAGACATACCCACAGTGACAGGGATCCATTCCTTCAAGGCTTCCAAAACATCTCTTGAGACACATAAGCATGTACCCAGTGGGAACCCGTGACTCCAGAGCTATGGAAAGTGAGACTGATCTTCAAAGAATGCTAGGGGCCTAGGAAAGGAGGCATCGATTCTTTTCAGCAATGTTCGGAACAGATAATTCTTGACTTTGCATTATGCTTAAGGCAGAAGGACACTATGTTCGTGAAGGGGGTTGCCAGGACCTCCTCGAATTTGGAGTTTCTGATCTCAGGATGTCAAACCAAAACAGATGACCACGTGTTCTCAGTGCTTAGTTTGACCTAGGCTAGGATAGCAAAGATTCCTACAATGACCAGTGTAAATTCAAAGACAACAACCAAGAGTCATGAAAGCACTCACACCTCGGACTAGAGAACATATGGTGATTAAAGAAGTATAAAATTAATCACTTGGAATGAAGGAGAACGATCTGATAAGCATGTCTAAGGGACATAGCTGAGAAAGACCATGACGAGTATATTATAGAAAAGAAAAAAAGGTCCCAGAAAATGGAAGGTGAACAGAAATCACACCTGTATAATCCACAATGAAAGATGATGTCAGTCTTTAGACAGACTCTGCTTGAACGTTTGAAAGTCACAGTAATTCACAAGCCAAAAAGCAGCGAAGGTCAAACCTTTGCTAACTGGGAAGGGCGAGTTATAAGACTGCTCCAAGCAGGCTCTGGAACCCTGTGTCCATGAATATTGTTGGGATAGCAGAGACACAATTATGACAAATCCTCTGACATCACAGAGGAAACAAAAAACACCTGGCCTCATCTACACAGTGCCATAGATGGGCTCAAGTACCATATTCAAGTCCCACTGCACTCAACTGCAGGTTGCCACTGGAACATGAAAGGGGCCGGCCGGTGGTGCAGCAGTGAGGTCCGCACCTTTTGGGTCAGTGGCCGGGTTTGGGCCGGGTGGAATCCTGGGGGTGAGCCTGCTCACCACTGCTTCAGTTATTCTGGGGCAGACGTCAGAGGTAATGTAGAGGGAGATGGGAGTGCACGTTAGACAGTGCCAGACTTAAACAGCAAATACAGGAACATTGCCAGCAGACGTGAGCTTAGTGATGCACTTCTGCCAAAGCAAAATCAGTCAAAATTTGCAAAGTATAGAAAACCTGAAACTGGAAGAAAAAACTACAGCTTGCCAGGTAGGCGAACAAGATCTCTATGAAGAACATTAGCAAAACAGGTGAAGCTATGTTAATCGAAAACTAGCCGTCGTTTGGTGAAAGATGTTCAAAAAGACACAAGGAGAAATAAGGAGATTCCAGGATCTAGGAATGGAAGAATTAGCACATTTGAAACGTCCATACCAGAGAAAGGAATCTCTGGATTCCATGCAATCCCAGTCAAAGTTGCAGCAATATTTGCCACAGAGATAGAAGAGAGAATCTTAACGTTTCTAGGCAGCAACAACAGACCCTGAATAGGCAAAGGAATCCTCAGGAAATGAAAAAAGCAGGACGTGGCACACTTTCTGATTTCAATATAGAGGGCGAAACTCTAGGTACCAAAACGGCATTACCTGGGCCCAAAAACAGGCACACATACCCATGCAACAGGAGCGAGAACCCAGAGCCCAACTCAAACGTACATGGACAGCCCATTTTCTACCAGCGAGCCAAGAGAAGACAGTTGAGAAGGGAGAGTCTGTACAATAAACGGTGCTGGGAAGCCTGCACATCCACACGGAACACAAGGAGAGAAGACCATGATGTTACACCTGGGACACACACCATGTGAAATGGATTGAAGCCCTTAATGGTAGACTTGAAACTGTGAAACTTGTAGCAGAAGACCTAGGCAGAATGCTCTATTCCATCTGTCTGAGCCACCTATTTGGAAGAAGCATGTCTGACTGGGCAAGAGCAACAACGGAAACAAGAAACAAACGGGACCACATCAAATGCACACGCTTCTGCCCACTCAAGGAAACCATCGACTCAATGCAAAGACAGCACAACACCTGGGAGAGGAAGTTTGCAAACCACAAATCGGACAAGGGGTTAAAAGCCCAAAGATACAATGAAGTCGCACGTCTCCACAAGAAAAAAAACAACAAGCCTATGAAAACCTAATCAAAAGATGGAAACAGAAATTTCTCCCAAGAAGATGGAAAGAAGGGTAACAGGTGCATGAAAACTTGTTCACCATCATTAAGTCTCAGGAAAATGAAAATCCAAACTGCAAGGACATGGCAGCTCACTGTGGTCAGAATGGCTAGAAGGAAGCAGACAGGAAACAACAAGTGTCAGAAAGGAGGTGGAGAGTACGGAAGCCTCCTGCACTCCTGCTGGGAGTGTAAAACAGTGCAGCCAGTATGTCAAGTGGTGTGTAACTGCCTCTGAAATTTAAGAATCCATGTCCCATATGATCCAGCTATTCCTCTGAGGAAACTTCCGACTTCCAAAGAAGTCGGAAACACTACCACATAAAGACACGTGCATGGCTGATTTCACCACAGCCTTACTCCCACTATCCAAGACCTGTAAGCCACACTGGTGCCCAGCAAGGGACGAATGCAGAAGGAAGATGGGCTCTAGCCACACAATGGCATACCACTCAACCGGAGCAAAGGATGCAAACCAGCCATTTTTGACCACCAGAATGGCTGTGAGGGTTTTAGGGGAAGTGAAACAAGCTCCAGGGACAATGTCAAATACCGTAACATCTCAATTACAAGTAGAAGAAAAAGAAAGCAATAACCAATATGTGGCACGGGATATTTGTGCCTTCCCAGAGGCAAAGCAGTGCGGTGGAGAGGGGTGAAAGATATGATTAGGCACAAGTATGTGGTGAGGGCTTGCGATTCGGCTTACGATGGTGAAGATGATTTAACCTACACAGAAGTCTAAATCGATGAGGATGTAAATCTGAAAGATATAGGATGTTCTAATGCAGTGTTACAGCAATAAATTCACCTAAAATCACAAATCCAAAAAAGTTTCCAGAATGACGGCATAAAGCCCTTGGGACTGAAAGAGATAGGAGAAGGTGAACTTCCAAGCATGGAAAATCACCTCCAAATGCTTACTGATGCTACTGAAGGGTAGACCGTTCCAAATAGATGAACGTAACAATTGTGAGGATATGTTATCAATACACACCAGAAAAAGAACCATGAGAATATTACAATCTATGAACGCATCTGGTACACTTCCCCAAAGGAAGAAGGGAGGAAAACATGTGACCTGCTAAGGAGGAATTGCCAGAGTGCTAGGAGATGACATGATCATTGCGCATCAGAGGATTGCCTGGGCAACTTCAACTTGGGAGGGAGTCCAGGAGTTTCTCTGGGGAAGGTCCTCCCACTTGGCAATCTACACAAGATATAAGACATACAACCCAGGATAATCTTACAGGAAAGAAACCAGTGTCTAGAGAGAAAGTGAGAAACCGACAAGAAATTCAGAAAAAGGAAAACTATCCTACCTGGAAAGGGTGAGGAGTCAGACTGGTCTGAGATGGCTCTGAAACTCTGTGTGCACGCAGGTTGTCAGGACAACTTAGAATATTGACGTTGTTTATGACATCATGGTACACATGTCCCCCAAGACGGCCGCATGGTTACAGTCTGAGGATTGGCCTAGGCTAGGCCATTAAAGAGAGAGATACCCTGAAACAGCTTTGAAAAACAGAAAGCGGGCACAGAAACTGGAACAGAGAAAACAGACTCTGATTCAAGGGATAAGAAAGAAATCCTTGGCAAGAAGCGAGAATAAAGGGACAAGCTCTGAGAGTAAAACATTGTCATCTATTCAAGTCTATGGGGAGGCAATGCTGATTCAAGCTTGCAACATGATTGGAAACAAGAGGCCAGACTGGGCCTTTTGAGACCTACAGTGTCCTTCTGCCTTAAGCATAATCCAAAGTGAAGAATGATGTCTTGAGGACATTGAAGAGAAGAATTGATGCCTCCTTTCCTAGGCCCCTAGCCTGCTTCAAAGATCAGTCTCACTTTCCATAGCTCTGGCGTCATGGGGGCCCACTGGGTACATGCTAATGTGTCCCAAGAGATGTCTTGGAAGCCTTGAAGGAATGGAGCCCTGTCATGCTTAGGGTATGTCTGTTTGTTTGGAAGTGCTCCACAAGGGTGCTAAAAATCAGCATTTTCCAGAGGGCTTTGTTTTTTGTGAAGGCTGTCCTCCCAGGCAGGAATCCTCAGTTTGGCTCCAATGACACTTTCTCTCTTCACCTCTTGCTGTAGAAGGATTATTGATTATGTGTTTTGACACCATATGTAAGGACGTTGGCTGAAAATTAGAACATTACAATTCTGTTTCAAGAAAAATAACGAAGCCAGGGCTGAGAATGTAAGGCAAACAAAGTTCACTCCCTATAGAAATAAAGTAAGCCCGTATCTAGACGGAATCTAGGGGAACGTTCAAGGATCAGGGGTCAAGTTTGAAGCTTCCCAAATCCAGAAAATGAGAGAAAAATATCTTTTCTGGAGAGAGGAATTCATCATATTTGTCTAATTTGTCTGGGAAACATTATGTTCATGAAGGGTGTTGGCAGGACCTCCGTGAAATTTGGAGTTTCTGATCTCAGGATGTCAAAAAAACCCAGATGACCACTTGTTTCCAGGCTTAGTTTGACCAAGGCTAGAATAGCAAAGATTCCTACGAGTGACCAGTGCAAATACAAAGAGAACAACCAAGAATCACGAAAGGACTCACACCTCGCCCTAGAGAACATAAGGTGACTACAGAAATGCAAAATTAAAGACTTGGAATGAAGGAGAACCCACTGATAAGCATGTCTAAGGGAGATAGCTGAGAAAGACCATGACGATTATACTATGGAAAAGAAAAAAAGATCCCAGAAAATGGAAGACGAACAGAAATCACACCTGAATAATCCACAATGAAAGATGTGCATCCTTAGGCAGACTGTGCTTGAACGTTTGAAAGTTAGAGAAATTCACAAGCCAAAAAACGGCAGTGAATGTCAAACCTGGGCCAACTGGCAAGCATGAGTCATGAGACTGCTCCAAGCCGGCTCTGAAAGCCTGTGTCCATGGAGCTTGCTGGGACAGCAGAGACACAATTATGACAAATCCTCTGACATCACAGTGGACCCGATAAACAACCTGGTCTCATCTATACAGAGCCACAGTTGGGCTCAAGCAGCACATTCAAGTCCCATTGCACTCAACTGCCGGTGGCCAATGGAACATGAAAGGGGCCAGCCGGTGGTGTAGCTGTGAGGTCCGCACCTTCTGGGTCAGTGTCACCTGGTGAGCCGGTTGGAAGCATGTGGGTGAGCCCCCTCACCACTGCTTCAGTCATTGTAGGTCAGGAGCCCGAGGTATTGTAGAGGCAGATGGGAAGGGACGTTAGACAGGGCCAGACTTCCACAGAAAATACTGTAGCATTGCCAGCAGATGTGGGCATACCACTGTACTTCTGCTCAAACAAAACCAATTCAAAGTTGCAAAGAATAGAAAAACTCAAGATAAAAAAAGAAAAAAATACAGCTTGCCAGTACGAAGAATAACATCTCTATGAAGAACCTTAGCAAAACAGGTGAAAGCTATGTTAATTCAAAAACTAGAAAACGTTTGGGGAAAGAAATTCAAGAAGACACAAGGAGAAAGAAGGATATTCCAGGATCTAGGAATGCAAGAATTAACACAGTTGAAACGCCCATACCTGAGTAAAGGAATCTCTGGGTTGCATGCAATCCCAGTCAAAGTTGCAGCAATACTTGCCACAGAGATAGAAGAGAGAATCCTAATGTTTCTAGCCAGCAACAAGAGACCCTGAATAGGCAAAGGAATCCTCAGGAAAACGAAAAGCAGGACGTATCACACTTTCTGAATTCAACATATAGGACGAAGCGCTAGGTAATGAAACGGCACAGTCTGGGCCCAAAAACAGGCACACAGACCCATGCAACAGAATCGAGAACCCAGAGCCCAACTCAAACGTGCATGGACAGCCCCTTTTCGAGCAGGGAGCCAAGAAGAGACAGAGGAGAGAGGAGAGTCTCTACAATAAATGGTGCTGGGAAGGCTACACAGCCACATGGAACACAACGAGAGTACACCATGATGTTACACCTGGCACACAAACCACCTCGAAATAGATTAAAGCCCTGAATGGCAGACTTGAAACCGTGAACCTTGTAGGAGAAGACCTAGGCAGAGAGCTCTTTGCCATCAGTCTGAGACGCCTATATGGAAGAAGCATGTCTGACTGGGCAAGGGCAACAAAGGAATCACGAAACAAACGGGACCACATCAAATGCACACGCTTCTGCCCACTCAAGGAAACCTTCCACTCAATGCGAAGACAACACAACAACTGGGAGAGGATGTTTGCAAACCACACATCAGACACAGGGTGGAAACCCCAAAGATGCAATCAACTCGCACGTGTCCACTAGAAAAAAACAAGAAGCCAATGAAAACCTGGGTAAAAGATGGAAACAGAGATTTCTCCCAAGAAGATCGAAAGAGTGCCTGGAGGTGCATGAAAACTTGTTCACCATCATTAAATCTCAGGCCATGCAAATCCAAACTGGAATGACAAAGCAGCTCACTGTGCTGAGAATGGTTATAAGGAACCAGACGGAAAACAGCAAGTGTCAGAGGGGAGATGGCAGAAGGGAAGCCTCCTGTACTGCCGGTGGGAGTGTAATCCGCTGCAACCACTACGCCAAGAGGTGTGGTGGTGCCTCAGAAGTTTAAGAATAGATGTGACATATGATCCAGTTATTCCTCTGCGGCCTGTTTATTCTAAGAACTCGGAAACACTACAACATAAAGACATGTGCACCGCTGGGTTCAGCCTAGCCTGACTCCCGCTATCCAAGACTAGGTAGCCGCCCTGGTGCCCAGCAAGGGACGAAGGCAGAAGGAAGACGGGCTATAGCCACACAATGGCATACCACTCAACCACAACAAAAGATGCAATCCAGCCATTTGTGATCAACTGTATAGCTGTGAGGGTTTTCGGGGAAGCGAAAGAAGCCCCAGGGAGAATGTCAGAAACCCTAGGATCTCATTTACAAGGAGAAGAAAAAGCAAGCAGTAACCAACAGGTGACAAGGGACATTTGATTGGACATTCCCAGAGACAAAGCGCGGTGGTGTGGGAGGGTGAAAGAGATGATTAGGGACAAGAGTGCAGTTAGGGCCTGCCATTAGGCTTATGCCGCTGAAGATGATGTAACCTACACAGAAGTCTAAATAGATTAGGATGCAAATCCGAAAGATATAGGATGTTCTAATGCAGGGTTATGGCAATAAACTCACCTAAAATCAAAAATCCAAAAAGAGGTCCAGAATGACGGCATAAAGCTTTGGAGGCTGAAGAGATTACAGAAGGAGAACTTCCAAGGATGAAAAATCACCTCAAAATGCTTACTGATGCTACAGAAAGGTAGATCATTCAAAACAGTTGAAGAGGAATACTACCGAGAGAACATGATCAGTCCTAAAACCATGAACCAAGGGAAAATGTTACCGACCATGATGTTACTAGTAATCACCTTCATGAATAATCCAAACAGGCCAACGACTTCCGAAGTTCAGGCAAAAGGTTGGTCCAAAAGAACAATTCAGGACCGGCCCTGTGGTGGATTGGGTAAGTGCCCACGTTCCTCTTGGGCCCCGGGCCTCACTGTTTCACATCACGGGTGCAGATCACATTAGAAGTGTTAGGAAATATAGATTTCATGGTACACTGCAGACAGGGATCATAAAATAAGTAGCAATTCTGACGATACGTTATCAATACGAACCAGAAAAAGAACCGTGAGGCTTTTACAATCCATGAACGCATCTGGTACACTTCCCCAAAGGAAGAAGGAAGGAAAACATGGGACCTGCCAAGGTGGAATTGGCAGAGGGCTAGGAGATGACACGATCATTGCCCATCAGAGGATTGCCCGGGCAACTTCAACTTGGGAGGGAGTCCAGGACTTTCTCTGGGGAACGTCCACCCACTTGGCCATCTACATAAAATGTAAGAGGTAAAACCCAGGATAATCTTACAGGAAAGAAACCAGTGTCTAGAGAGAATGTAGCAGGCCTTACAAAGTTCGAGTAGAAAGTCAGAAACCGACAAGAAATTGAGAAAAAGGGAAACTATCCTACCTGAAAGGGTGAGGAGTCACACTGGCCTGTGATGGCTCTGAAATTCTGTGTGCACGCAGGTCGTCAGGACAACTTCGAATTTTGAGGTTGTTTATGACATCACGATGAACATGTCCGCCAAGATGGCCGCACGGTTACAGACTGAGGATTGGCCTAGGCTAGGCTATTAAAGGGAGGGATACCCAGAAACAGCTTTGAAAAACAGAAAGCGGACACAGAAACTTTAAGACATAAAACAGACACTGATTCAAGGGGTAAGAAAGGAATCCTTGGCAAGAAGCGAGAATAGAGGGACAAGCACCGAGAGGAGAACGTTGACATCTATTCAAGTCTATGGGGAGGCCATGCTGATTCAAGCTTGCAACTTGATTGGAAGCAAGAGGCCGGACTTGGGCCTTATCAGACCTACATGGTCCTTCTGCCTTAAGAATAAGCCAAAGTCAAGAATGATGTCTTGAGGACGTTGAAGAGAAGAATCGATTCCTCGTTTCCTAAGCCCCTGGCATTCTTTGCAGATCAGTCTCACTTTCCATAGCTCTGGTGTCACGGGACCCCACTGGCTTCATGCTAATGTGTCCCAAGAGATTTCTTGGAAGCCTTGAAGGAATGGACCCCTGTCATGCTTGCAGTATGTCTCTTTGTTTAGAGTGCTCTACAAGGGTGCTGAAAAGCACCCTTTTCCACAGGGCTTCGTTCCTTCGTGAAGGCTGCCCTCCCAGACTGGAGTGCTCAGTTTGCCTCCAATGAAATTCTCTCCCCCACCTCTTGCCGTAGACGGATCATGGATTATGTGTTTTGACACCATATGTAAGGAAGTGGGCTGAAAATGAGAACATTACAATTCTGTTTCAAGAAAAATAAACAGGCCAGGGCTGAGGATGTAAGGCAAACAAATGGCACAGCCTATAGAAATAAAGTAAGCCCGTATCTAGACGGAATCTAGGGGAACGTTCCAGGATCAGGGGTGAAGTTCAAAACTTCCCAAATCCGGAAAAGAGACAGGAAAATATCTTTCCTGGAGAGAGGAATTCTTCAGATTTGTCTAATTTGTCTTGGAAACATTGTGTCCATGATAAGGGATGCTAGGACTACCTGGAATTTGGAGTTTCTGATCTCAGGATGTCAAACCAAAACAGATGACCACGTGTTCTCAGTGCTTAGTTTGACCTAGGCTAAGACAGCAAAGACTCCTTCAAGTGACAGGTGCAAGTTCAAAGACAACAACCAAGAGACACGAAAGCACTCACACCTCGGCCTAGAGAACATACGGTGATTCAAGAAATGCAAAATTAATCACTTGGAATGAAGGAGAACGGACTGATAAGCATGTCTAAGAGAGATAGCTGAGAAGTACCATGACGATTATACTATGGAAAAGAGAAAAAGGTCCCAGAAAATGGAAGGCGAACAGAAATCACACCTGGATAATCCACAATGGAAGATGATGTCCGTCTTTAGACAGACTCTGCTGGAACGTTTGAAAGTCAGAGAAATTCACAAGCCAAAAGACGGCAGCGAACGTCAAGCCTGGGCTAAGTGGGAAGGGTGAGTTATAAGACTGCTCCAAGCGGGCCATGAAACCGTGTGTCCATGAAGCTTGCCTGGACAGCAGAGACACGAGTATGACAAATCCTCTGACATCACAGTGGACCCGAAAAACAACCTGGCCTCATCTACACAGTGCCAGAGTTGGGCTCAAGTAGCATATTCAAGTCCCATTGCCCTCAACTGCATGTTGCCAATGGAACATGAAAGGGGCCGGCCGGTGGTGCAGCGGTGAGGTCCACACCTTCTTGGTCTGTGGCCAGGGGTGAGCCGTGTGGACACTCAGGGTGAGCCTGCTCACCACTGCTTCAGTCATTCTGGGGCAGGCGTCCGAGGTAGTGTAGAGGCAGATGGGAAGGGACGTTAGACAGGGCCAGACTTCCACAGCAAATACAGGAGCATTGCCAGCGGATGTGAGCTCAGCGATGCACTTCTGCCAATACAAAACCGATTCAGTGTTGCAAAGTATAGAAAAACTGAAGCTGAAAATAAAAAAATGAAAAACTGCATGCCAGTGAGAAGAATAAGATCTCTATGAAGAAACTTAGCAAAACAGGTGAAAGCCATGTCAATCGAAAAGTAACAAACGTTGGGGGAAAGAAATTCAAGAAGACACAAGGAGAAAGAAGGAGATTCCAAGATCTAGGAATGGAAGCATCAACACACTTGAAACGTCCATACCAGAGAAATAATCCGTGGATTCCATGCAATCCCAGTGAAAGTTGCAGCAATGTTTCCCACAGAGACATAAGAGAGAATCCGAAAGTTTCTAGCCAGCAGACAGAGACTATGAATAGGCAAACGAATCCTCAGGAAAACGAACAAAGCAGCACGTATCACACTTTCCGAATAAAACCTATAGGACAAGTCACTAGGTACCGAAATGGCACAGTCTGGGACCAAACACAGGCACACAGACCCATGCAACAGAATCGAGAGCCCAGAGCCCAACTCAAATGTACATGGACAGCCCATTTTCTGCCAGGAAGCCAAGAGGAGACAGTGGAGAAAGCAGAGTGTCTAAAATAAATGGTGCTGAAAAGCCTGCACAGCCACATGGAATACAATGAGAGTAGACCATGATGTTACACTTGGCACACACACCACCTAGAAATGGATTAAAGCCCTGAATGGCAGATTTGAAGCCATGAAACTTGCAGGAGAAGACCTAGGCAGAGTGCTCTTTGCCATCTGTCTGAGCCACCTATTTGGATGAAGCATGTCTGACTGGGCAAGGGCAACAAAGGAAACAAGAAACAAACGGGACCACATCAAATGCACACGCTTCTGCCCAGTCATGGAAACCAGTGACTAAATGCCAAGACAGCACAACAACTGGGAGAGCATGTTTGCAAACCACACATCGGACCAGGGGTGAAAAGCCCAAAGATACATTCAACTCACACGTCTCCACAAGAAAAACAAGCCAATGAAAACCTGGGCAAAAGATGGAAACAGAGATTTCTCCCAAGAAGATCAAACGAGGGCCAACAGGTGCATGAAAACTTGTTCACCATCATTAAGTCTCAGGCCAATGCAAATGCAAACTGCGAGGACACAGCAGCTCACTGTGGTCAGAATGGCTATAAGGAAGCAGACAGGAAACAAGTGTCAGAGAGGATGTGGAGAGAAGGGAAGCCTCCTGTACTGCTGGTGGGAGTGTAAACCGGTGCAGTCAGTACTCCAACCGCTGTGGAACTTCTCAGAAATTGAAGAATCCATGTCCCATAAGATCCAGCTATTCCTCTGTGGCGTGTTGATCCAAAGAACTCGGAAACACTACTGCATAAAGACATGTGCACCACTGAGTTCACCACAGCCTTCCTCCCCCTATCCAAGACTTGGAATCCGCCCTGGTGACCCAGAAAAGGAGGAATTCAGAAGGAAGATGGGCTATACCCACACAATGGCATACCTCTCAGCCGGAACAAATGATGTAATCCAGCCATTAGTGACCACCACAATGGCTGTGAAGGTTTTAGGGGAAGTGAAACAGGCCCCAGGGAGAAAGTCAAATACTGTAGGATCTCACTTACAAGGAGAAGAAAAGACAAGCAGTAACCAACTATTGGCACGGGACATTTGATTAAGGGTTACCAGAGGCACAGCGGGGAGGTGGGGTAGGGTGAAACAGATGATTAGGCACAAGTGTTTGGTAAGGGCCTGTGATTCAGCTTACTCTGGTGAAGATGATGTAACCTACACAGAAGTCTAAACCGATGAGGATGCAAATCTGAAAGATATAGGATGTTCTATCGCAGCGTTATGGCAATAAATTCACCTAAAATCAAAAATCCAAAAAGGGGTTCAGAATGAAGGCATAGAGCTTTGGGGGCTTAAAGAGATTAGAGAAGGTGAACTTCCAAGGATGGAAAATCACCTCAAAATGCTTACTGATGTTACAGAAAAGTAGACCATTCCAAAAAGACGAAGAGGAATACTTCCAAGAGAACATGATCCGTCCTAAACCCATGAACCAACGGAAAATGCTACCATCCATGATGTTACTACTAATCACCTTCGCGCATAATCCAAACAGGCCCACGTCTTCCCAAGTTCAGGCAAAGGGTTCGTCCAAAAGTCAAATTCAGGGCTGTCACTGTGGTGGAGCGGGTAAGTGCCGACGTTCCGCTTGGGCGGCCAGGCCCTCACTGTTTCACATTACGGGTGCACATCACATTAGCAGTGGTAGGAAATATAGATTTCATGGTACAGTGCGGACAGAGGTCATAAATAAGTAGCAATTGTGAGGATACCTTATCAATACGCGCCAGAAAAAGAACCATGAGAATATTACAATCTATGAAGGCATCTGGTACACTTCCCCAAAGGCAGAAGGAAGGAAAACTTGTGACCTGCCAAGGTGGAATTGGCAGAGTGCTAGGAGATGACACGATCATTGTGCATCACAGGATTGCCTGGGCAACTTCAACTTGGGAGGGAGTCCAGGACTTTCTCTGGGGAACGTCCACCCACTTGGCCATCTACCCAAGATATAAGAGAAACAACCCAGGATAATCTTACAGGAAAGAAACCAGTGTCTAGAGAGAATGTAGCAGGCCTTTCAAAGTTCGAGGAGAAAGTGAGAAACCGACAAGAAATCCAGAGAAAGGAAAACTATCCTACCTGGAAAGGGCGAGGAGTCGGACTGGCCTGAGATGGCTCTGAAAGTCTGTGTGCATGGAGGTTGTCAGGACAACTTAGAATTTTGAGGTTGTTTATGACAACACGGTGAATATGTCCCCCATGATAGCCGCATGGTTACAGTCTAAGGATTGGCCTACGCTAGGCTATTAAAGGGAGAGATACCCAGAAACAGCTTTGACAAACAGAAAGCAGGCACAGAAACTGGAAGAGATGAAACAGACTGTGAATCAAGGGATAAGAAAGGAATCCTTGGCAAGAAGCGAGAATAGAGGGACAAGCACTGAGAGGAGAACATTGTCATCTATTCAAGTCTATGGGGAGGCCAGGCTGATTCAAGCTTGCAACTTGATTGGAAGCAAGAGGCCGGACCTGGGCCTTATCAGACCTACGTGGTCCTTCTGCCTTAAGCATGATCCAAAGTCAAGAATGATGTCTTGAGGACGTTGAAGAGAAGAATCGATGTCTCATTTCCTAGGCCCCTGGCATTCTTTGAAGATCAGTCTCACTTTCCATAGCTCTGGTGTCACGTGGGCCCACTGGGTACATGCTAATGTGTCCCAAGAGATGTCTTGGACGCCTTGAACGAATGGACCCCTGTCACGCTTGGGGCATGTCTCTTTGTTTGGAAGGGCTCTACAAGTGTGCTGAAAAACACCCTTTTCCAGGGGGTTCGTTCCTTTGTGAAGGCTGCCACCCAGAATGGAGTGCTCAGTTTGGCTCCAATGAAATTCTCTGCCTGTACCTCTTGCCCTAGAAGGATTATTGAATATGTATTTTGACACCATATGTAAGGAAGTGGGCTGAAAATTAGAACATTACAATTCTGTTTCAAGAAAAATAAACAGGCCAGGGCTGAGGATGTAAGACAAAGAAATGGCACAGCCTATAGAAATGAGGCAAGCCCGTATCTAGATGGAATCTAGGGGAACGTTCCAGGATCAGGGGTGAAGTTCGAAACTTCCCTAATCCAGAGAAGTGACAGAAAAATATCTTTCCTGGAGTGAGGAATTCATCAGATTTGTCTAATTGGTGTCAGACACATAGTGTCCCTGAAGGGAGATGCCAGGACCACCTCGAATTTGGAGTTTCTAATCTCAGGATGTCAAACAAACCCAGATGACCACGTGTTCTCAGTGCTTAGTTTGACCTAGGCTAGGATAGCAAAGATTCCTACAACTGACCTGTGTAAATTCAAAGACAACATCCAAGAGTCACGAAAGCATTCACGCCTCGGCCTAGAGAACATACGGTGATTCAAGAAATGCAGAATTAATCACTTCGAATGAAGGAGAACAGACTGATAAGCATGTCTAAGGGAGACAGCTGAGAAAGACCATGACGATTATACTCTGGAAAAATAAAAAAAAGCTCCCAGAAAATGGAAGATGAACAGAAATCACACCTGAATAATCCACAAGGAACGATGATGTCAGTCTTTAGACAGACTCTGGTTGATCATTTGAAAGTCAGAGAAATTCACGACCCAAAACACGGCAGTGAATGTCAAACCTGGGCTAACTGGGAATGGTGAGTTATGAGACTGCTCCAAGCGGGCTCTGAAACCCTGTGTCTATGAAGCTTGCCGGGACAGCAGAGACACAATTATGACGAATCCTCTGACAGCACAGTGGACCCGAAAAACAACCTGGCCTCATCTACACAGTGTCAGAGTTGGGCTCAAGTAGCATATTCAAGTCCCATTGAACTCAACTGCAGGTTGCCAATGGAACAGGAGAGGGGCTGACCGGTGGTGCAGCGGTGAGGTCCGCAGCTTTTGTGTCAGTGGCCCGAAGTGGGCCGGGTGTAATGATGGGGCTGAGCCTCCTCACCACTGCTTCAGTCATTGTGCGGCAGCCGTCTGAGGTAGTGTAGAGGCAGATAGGAAGGGACGTTAGACAGGGACAGACTTCCACAGCAAACACAGGAGCATTGTCATCAGATGTGAGGACAGCAATGCAATTCTGCCAAAACAAAACCAATTGAATGTTGCAAAGAATAGAAAAACTGAAGCAAAACAAAAAAAAAAAACAGCTTGCCAGTGAGAAGAATAAGATCTTTATGAAGAACCTTAGCAAAACAGGTGAAAGCTATGTCAATCAAAAACTAGCAAATGTGTGAGGAAAGAAATTCAAGAAGACACAAGGAGAAAGAAGGATATTCCAGGTTCTAGGAATGGAAGAATTAACACACTTGAAACGTCCATACCAGAGAAAGGAATCTCTGGATTCCATGCAATCCCCATCAAAGTTGCAGCAATATTGCCCACAGAGACAGAAGAGGGAATCTGAAAGTTTGTAGCCAGCAACAAGAGACCCTGACTAGGGAAAGGAATCTTCAGGAAACAGAACAAAGCAGGACGTGTCACAATTTCTGATTTCAACATATAGAATGAAGCGATAGGTACCGAAACGTCACAGTCTGGGCCCAAAAACAGGCACGCAGACCCATGCAAAACAATTGAGAGCCCAGAGCCCAAGGGAAACGTACATGGACAGCCCATTTTGTACCAGGGAGCCAAGAGGAGACAGCGGAGAAAGGAGAGTCTCTACAATAAACGGTGCTGGGAAGCCTGCACAGCCACATGGAACACAACGAGAGTACACCATGATGTTACACCTGGCACACACACCACCTCAAAATGGATTAAAGTCTTGAATAGCAGACTTGAAACTGTGAACCTTGTAGGAGAAGACCTAGGCAGAGTGCTCTTTGCCATCTGTCTGAGCCGCCTGTTTGGAAGAAGCCAGTCTGACTGGGCAAGGGCAACAAAGGAAACAAGAAACAAATGGGACCACATCAAATGCACACACTTCTGCCCAGTCAAGGAAACCATCAACTCAATGCCAAGACAGCACAACAACTGGGAGAGGATCTTTGCAATGCACACATCGGACCAGGGGTGAAAAGCCCAAAGATACAATCAACTCACACGTCTCCACAAGAAACACAACAAGCCAATGAAAACCTGGGCAAAAGATGGAAGCAGAGATTTCTCCGAAGAAGACAGAAAGAGGGCCAACAGGTGCATGAAAACTTGTTCACCATCATTAAGTCTCAGGCCAATGCAAATCCAAACTGCAAGGACATGGCAGCTCACTGTGGTCAGCATGGCTATAAGGAAGCAGACAGAAAGCAAGTGTCAGAGAGGAGGTGGAGAGAAGGGAACCCTCCTGCACTGATGGTGGGAGTGTAAACTGGTGCAGCCAGTACTCCAAGCGGTGTGGAACTGCCTCAGAAATTGAAGAATCCATGTCCCATATGATCCAGCTTTTCCTCTGTGGCGTGTTTATCCAAAGAACTTGGAAACACTAACGCATAAAGACATTTGCACCACTGAGTTCAGCACAGCTTTACTGCCGCTGTCCAAGACTTGGAGGCCCCCCTGGTGCCCAGCAAGGGACTAATGGAGAAGGATGATGGGCTATAGCCACACAATGGCATACCACTCAGCCAGAATATGGTATGCAATCCAGCCATTTGTGACCACCAGAATGGCTGTGAGGGTTTTAGGGGAAGTGAAACAAGCCCTAGGGAGAAAGTCAAAGGGGTAGG